>NC_054608.1:26692157-27313119 GCF_004785595.1 Juglans microcarpa x Juglans regia
AATTTCCTAAAAAATGACCCAACATAATCATTTATTGGACACTATAGGCGGGACTCTACCACCATTCCTGCTTACCACCATCTACTGCGTGCACCGTAGGTAGGAATCACAGGCGGGACTATACCACCATCCCTACAGTTCCTTTTCACACAAGAGGTACCTATCAGAGCACTGTAGGCAAGAATCACAGGCGGGACTCTACCACCATCCTTGCTTACCACCATCCCTACCACGTGCACCGTAGGCAGAAATCACAGGCTGGACTATACCACCATCCTTGCTTACCACCATCCCTACAGTCTCTTTTCCATTCTCTCAAACCGATCAATCCAATCGTTTCAAACATACTCAAAGTCTTCTCTCACATGAAAACCCAATTTTTCAAATATACACATGAACATGTTGTAATTATGCGAAAATCGAGTTTTCATTTACAAACATGAACATGCATGCAAATATGCAATGTACATGACACGACAAAAATATCCAAAAACCAACACACAACAACTCCATCCTCCAATCCAACTAACCACTTTACTCCTGGGACTCAGTCCGGCACAACCAACCAGTTCATAGTAAATATGAGTTAGTGTAAAAATACATTTAAATCTCAAAATTTCTTTGAAAAAATACTTACAATGCTATAATATACTTTTGAAAGGATCATGGAGATGCTAGAAGTGACTGTACAGCAACGAAATAGTGTATTTTGGACTATGGTCGTGGGTCTAAAAAATCCAACATTTGAACGGGGACAAACGAAGACTTGGGACAACTAAGGAAGGGCTTAGGGGTGTTGGTGAGGATAGTAGTGGTGGTCATTGGCTGTAGGTGGCTGCGTGGGCGGCGATTGGAGTCCACAAAGCTCAAATTGAAAATGGAGATGGAGGAGCCTCACTGGTGGTGGATCGGGGATGAGGATGGGTGGGCTAGGTAGCTGGGAGGCCATCAGTGCTGTGGTGAAAATATGGTGGCCGATGGTGGTGCGACAGCGACGCTAGAGCACAAAGGGTGTCGCGGCTTGAAGCTATGCGTGGGGGTTGACGACAATGAGCGAAGAGCTAAAAACATAAGGGAGTGGTCGCCGGCCGGAGGGGAAGAGAATGGGAAGGGTGGTGACGGTAATAGGAGGCACACGGCGGCGCTGTGGGTGGAAGAAGAAAATGAACGGGAGAGAAGAGAGGGGTGTCGCGCACGCGGGAGGAAGCAAAAGCAGGGAGAAAGAAGAGAAGAAGGAAAAGAAAAAGTGAGGGAAAGAAATAAGGTACAATTCTCACAACTTGGGTTACAAAATTGATCCAACTAAATGAATTCCAAACTAGTAAGTTGAATAAAACAATTTAAATGCAGTAATTAGCTAAAATAAAATAGTAATAAAAATTCAACAACACAATAATTTTGAAGTCCAACATTAAACCAATTTAAAGTAAAGAGCAATCTAAATAATGAACAAACACATTAAATTAACAGTTAAAAATCTTAATATAATACCACGTAAATCATCTAAAATTTAAAACAAGAACGCCCATAATCTTAATTATTTAAATAATTTACTTACTTAAATTACACGTAAATATGGGGTATCACACGTCACTTCCTACAGTCGAGCTTATGCTTCCTCATCGTCATCCATGCATATCACACAACTCTAAGCCAACATTGAGGCTCAAAAATTGTGTAGCTATGCTTAGGACAGATTACCCATTATATATGGTAAATCCGTCCGACACACATGTCTCACCAGATTACACATGTACCCTATCTTCTTATCACTCAAGATCAACATATAACACGTTGATCATCTACTTGTATAGACAAGCATCATAGTCCAGTACTAACCTTCTCTTACTCAGTTGGCAAGACTCTTGTGATACCCCATATGGTAAGGATAAGGGTAGGTGGTGTATGAGAGATCTCACAATGCTTGGGAATGAGAAGTTCTTACTATTTATAAGGTTCCAATGGGGCTCCAATTGTATCATTGACTAACCCTTTTGAAGTATAGGTCATGTGGTTTAGGTCTTCTATTAGGGGCATTAGAAATGATATCAGAGCCTATCCCAACCAGAAATATGAGACTTGAGTCGTGCCACCTACAACAGACAGGCTCGACAAGGATGTCGGGAATTTAAGGAAGGTAGATTGTGATACCCCATATGATAAAGATAAAGATAGATGGTGTATGAGATCCCACATTGCTTGGGAACGAGAAGTTCTTACTCTTTATAAGGTTTCAATGGGGCTCCAATTGTATCATTGATAGTCCTTTTGGGGTAAGCTTCTTTCATGGTGGTCAGGGATTGAGACAGGGGGTTCCTCTGTCCCCTTATTTGTTCATCGTCTTACAAGAAGTGCTCTCAAGGCTGATCAAGCAGAGCATGGGGGCAAATCGTTTCAGTCAATTCTTTCAGGCCAGAGGTACTACTATTATTTCCCATTTAATGTATGCTTGATGTTGTAATTTTCAAAAATGGTAGCATGAGATCCATTAGGGAGCTACTAAAGGGGCTTCAACAATATGAGAGCTGGTCAGGACAAAGTATCAACAAAGACAAGACGACCTTGTTCCTTTCTAAACATATTTTGTTGTCTCGTAAAAGGGAGATCATGCGGAGAACTGATTTTTCAGAGGGCTCTTTCCCCTTCAAATATTTGGGGGTCCCTATCGTCTTGGGTAGACTCAAACATATGCATATGGAGGAAATGTTGACTAAAGTGCGCAAGAAAATAAGTGGTTGGCAAATGAAACTATTATCTGTGAGTGGTAGACTGATTTTATTACGGCATGTGTTATCTAGTATGGCTCTTCATTTATTTGCCATTTTGCAGGTCCTTCAATCAATCATCAAAGAGTTGCACCATATGATGAGTACCGTTTTCTAGGGGAAGGCAAATAGTGGAGGAAAAAAATAGGTTTCTTGGAATGACATTTGCAAACCTTTAGAGGAAGGTGGCCTCGATTTAAGACACCTTGACAACATGCAAAAAGCCCTTCACATGAGATTTGCTTGAAATTTAATTTAAGATAACTCCCTTTGGGCTAATTTCTTTAAAAATAAATATATGGGGGCAAAGCCTTCGACCCCTATTGATCCTAATACGGGTTCCAGATTTTGGAAAATGATTATTAGAAGTATGTCGTTGTCATGAATAATGTGCAATGGAGAATTAAGAAAGGAAATATTTTTTTTCTGGCATGACAAATGGCAAGACCGTGGGCCCCTAATTGATCATGACTTTAATGGGCTCCCCTCTTCTACGCGTTAAAGATTGTAAATTGAATGATAGTTGGGATGTAAATTTTATTATGGGGTTAGTTGGCCCAAAAATGTTGATGATATCTTGGATACTCTAGCCACTTGTAAGACTGGTTCGAATGTTCTTATTTGAACTCAATCTGATAATGGCTATTTTTCTACTAAATCAGCTTGGGATTGTGTTCGCATCAGGGGATCGCATTTAGATTGGCATCCCTGGGTCTGGCATAAGGTGATTCCGCTAAAAATGTCTATTGTTATGTGGAAGACTTGGTATTCAGCTTTAAGCGTTGATGACTGTCTCTGTCGTATTGGTATTCCGATCGACTCTCGGTGTGATTGTTGCTGTGTTGTTGGACACTATGAAGATCAGAACCATTTTTTGTTTGAAGGTGAGTTACCTCATAAGCTGTGGCAATTATTTGGAGTCATGTTTGGTGTCCCTGTTGGCAGAACATGGAAGGATACAGTGTCCCCTTGGTTTCGTCGTGCAAAATCCTCTACGCAAATGGGTTTAGTTATGGGATCATCCAGTGATTATCACTCGGAGACTTTGGAGGAGAAGATATTTAGCATGTATGGAGGGTCTTAGTGTCTCTTTACCCAATCTACTGCATTCCATTAAACACTGGATTGGTTTATTATGCCACGACTCAAAAAATTTCTAGTTTGTCTAATTTGGTTGTGCAGGTACTTCAATGGTTAAATATTTCTACTGGCACCCCTACAACTTGGAGGTGCCGTTTAGTTGCTTGGACAAAACCTCAAACTGGTTGGTTCAATTTGAAAACAGATGGTAGCAGTCTTGGCAATCTAGGCTCCTCTAATGTGGGTGGCATCATTAGAGACGATCATGGCAAATTGGTCCACATGTTTGCTTCTCATGTTGGAGTTGGATCTAACAACAAAGCTGAATTTCTAGCCCTTCTTCATGGTCTCAAGGTTTGCATTTCTTTGAATTTAAATTTTGTTGAAATTGACCTTGATTCTTTAACTATAGTCTCATGGTAGAACCGAAGAAGATGCGGGGTGTGGTACTTGGAGGACTTCTGGGAGAAAATCAATGAATCCAGGGCGCCCATGACTTACTCCATAAAACATATTTTCAAAGAAGGAAATCAAGTGGCAGACTGGTTGGCTAAACAAGGGGCTAAAGGGTCTAATCTTGTTTGGAATTGCTTGGGGGATTCTCCTCGCAGGTTGAAAGGTCTTATTCATATGGATTATTCTAGGCTACCTTCCTTACGCTTTTTCTAGTTATTTTTTGTTGCTATCTAAATTTTCGCTTTTTTGTGGGCTCTGAACTTTAATGTTGGACTGCTTTTTAAGTTTGATACATGAGATGCTTCATTGAATATTTGTATATCCCATGGGTCTTCTTTTATTACCACGGTATTCTTCCGCCATAAGTGAGAGCAATAAATAAAATTGGAATTCTTTATGTTTTGTAGTTTATTGTATTGAATTTTGGCATTATGTGGTGGACATGATGTTTTGGATGAAGAAAGGGAGTAGGAAGTTTTCTGTGCGATCATTATATAAAGGTTTTGTCAAGCCAAAATCATACTTCATTCCCTGGGAAGTCTATTTGTAAAAGTAAGGTGTTGCCTAATATTGCTTATTTGGGCTGGACAACGTTTCTTGGGAGAATTTTGATGTTGGATAATTTGAGAAAGGTGGGTCTCGCCCTAATGGATTGGTGTTATATATATAATTAAGAAGAGTGGGGAGTTGGTGGGGAGTTGATGGATCATCTTTACTTCATTGTGAGGTGGCAAGAATCTTATGGGTGGAGATCTTTAATGGAACGGGCATTGCTTGGGTAATGTTCAAGAGGGTGGTGGATTTGTTTGCATGTTGGCAAAGATGTAGGGCCAATTCACATATTCAAGATGTATGGAGGATGATTCCTCTGTGAATCATGCAGTGTTTATGGATTTAAATGAATGATTGAAGCTTTGAAGATGATGAGCGTTTTCTAGATGAGCTAAGAAGTTTTTTCTTCCATAATTTATTTATTTGGGTATCATGTTGTATACTTTATGGAGCTTGCTTGAATGACTTTCTTGTATCACGTTCTAGATCCTTATTTTGTAACTAGGTGTATGCTGTTTGTATACCTCGATCGTGTACTCGAGCTATGCTTATTTACTACTTTAAATAAAATGTTATTTTACTTATTAAAAAAAAAAGACGTTAGCCGATTAAGGGCACGTTCCCTTTTTTTAAACGTTAAGGTGGATCTGTGTGTTGAAAGGGTGGACTCGGGTTTTGGAGATTAACATGAAGTTAGGCCATTGAAGTTTGATCCAAGAGAGCACGAGTCCAAGGGCACATTCCAAGACAATATCTCAACCCCAATAATTTATCCCTCTCATGGAATTGCGTTTTATTTCCTTACATTGCAGGCAATTCTCTATAGCAAATAAAACTAGATCCCTTCCAGGTGTAGGCAAGGGTACTACAATATTGGACATTCAAGATGGCCTTAATATTACAGCATTACAGATTGAATTAAGTGGTACTGATTACAAATAAACTACAGTACTGCAATAGAGAGATAGGTCTAGCCATCAACTACAGTGCAATCCTTGTTCAGGTATTTCGTACGCTCTTGATATCTTCTCCTGCAGCGGTCAAGGTGGATGTCAATATGGCTAGTCATAGTGTGGGAACTTCCCTGCATGATAGTGAGCAATGAAACTATGTTCGAAGCCGATAAGTGGCACATTATTCTTCCACTGCTGAAACTCTTCCAAGACCTTCAGGATCTTTCTCCCACCATCATGGAGCACCACTTTTGACTGGTTGTAGGTCAACAGAAACCGTCCAACCTAGACTCGAAATGTCTCAAAAAGTGTGGATCTTCCTTTCCCTTACCAACGATTTTCGATAAATGCCGGACCTCCTCCCTTCTTTTGGGGTCTAGAATGCAACACACCTCTATGGAAATGTTTATGGCCTTTATGCACGAATCTTTAGCCACAGGAGTTGCTTTCCTAACAAATTCTTCGATCCATTCTTCGTTGTTGCTTCCATAGTAGAAAGTGTACTTGTGTGTCTGATATTTTTTTAAACAATATCAATGCGTCAAAGCTCAGATTTTACTTGAATGCAGCACACAGGGAATTATTTTTATTTTTTTACTTTTTTAGAAAGGGTGCGTGTATTTGTCACCCAAGACATCAGATTTAATACATGCATGCACAAGCAGTTAAGAGTTGTGGGAACAAAACTTGAAAACTATACCGCGTCCGGTCCTATTCCAAAATCGGGGAACATTCCTTTCTGGTGACGAGACCAAGGAATTTGCGGCTTTTTATCACGGGGATGGAAGAAAGCGAAGGCATTAATCATTCCCCATAGCTGAATCATGCGCAATGCATTTGGGTCTTCCATCTGTTGCGATATTGACTTTTGTCAAATATGATGAAGGAAACAACTTTCTGACAAAATTTATCAAAAAAAAGCTGTACTGCGCATGTTTCCATAATACATGCATATATGCACAATCATTGAGGTGAGCCCTGGGCTAAACGGCCAGCCAAGCTTATCATACAACGATCCGAAATCCTTTAACCTAGTTTGGAAGTTTCGGCTCTCTCTCTATATATATATATATATATATATATATATATATATATATATATATATATAATTTTATGATAATCATCCTCTCAATTAATATAATCATCCCCTGCCATCTTCTTATAATTGGCATCGATCCAATGATCGGATGATAAGTACTATAGGATAAATAGTTTTCTTATCATTTAATATCATGCTAAAGAATGATAAAAAGATGATAACAAAAAAAATATCTCAAACACAATTTAAAAACCAAACAAAGGATTGAATTGGCTAAAATTGATCTTAATCAATTGATTGAATTATGTACTTCTTTAAGTAATTAAAAAGAGAGAGGATATTTACAGTCATAGAGTGTGCAACTGCCGCGTACTTATTTTATATGAAAAAATTAATTTTTTAATAATAAATTTCACTATTTTTTAAAATGAGTGTGCGACATTTACATAACTCATGATTGTATCTAACGTTAGTACTCTTAAAAGAATACCATAAAATCAATATCCTTTAAAAGCTAACCAGTTTGCTCGTAGAAGCTTCGGTAAGACTAGGCCGCAGATTATCGTCATCGAAAATAAGCTCCCTGAAAGCTTTCACGATTTCCTTGGGTACTGTTTCTGATAAAACGACCACCTTATCCTGGAATATTAATTGCCAACGTAATTAATTACTATATTTTACTAAAGTCATGAACTTTATCATAATGCTGATTCGTCCCACAAACATTGGGAAGGGAAGGGGAAAAAAACCAAACGAGAAGTTGTTCATATGCATGGTATCGTGCAATCTGATTGTCTTGGCGTGAGAATCAAATGCAATTAATTATTGAAATAATTACCATATTTGTGAAAAGTTGCTTGATTGTACACAAAAGGGGACTGAAGACGTTAGCTTTGGACAGCTTTTCCTCCAGCTTTTCAAGATATTCCTGTAATATATATATACACAGTCATGATATTTAGGATATATAGTAGGATCGAAGAAATTTGAAAACAAAAAACTAACATATATACCAGCAAAGCAGTGTCAACCATATGGGCTGCATGCTCAATAATGTTTTCCACGACAACCAAAAGATCACAGCTGGGATCAAAACTTTGGTGATCAGCTGTACTATGAAAAGGGGTCGTTGTATAAGCTGGTTGCTCTGCTGTAGATAGCAGCATGATCTCTTTGCTAGCCCTAGCATTGGTTATTACAAAGCGAGGAACCTTTGAGGAAGAACAGGTAATAATTTGGCGTTTGTTCGTTGAGCAATAGCGTGACTTATTTATGATCATCAACATCGGAAGCGGAGAATGGTGAGAAGTTGTAGAGAGTTGGTGAGTGTATGCTTTCAAATTAACTACCATCATCTTGTTGGTGGCCATAGCTAGAAAGCTAAAAGGTTTGGGGGAAGAATTGATCAGAAAAGTACTTGGCTTATAATGCATGTACTACGTTGTGCAATATATCATGGCGTGGCTTTTTATAGATACTTATAAGGTCACCACAAAAAGGGATCGAACAAGACAACAAAGGCATCTTATCCTTCTCTTTTCTAGAACTCATGAACTTCTCATCTCTTTTGCTATTCACTACATGAAAAATACTTATTTGTGACCAGTTATTTAATTTGTTAAGAAAATTATTATTTCTAGTCAAAATGAATATATTCTTGTACAAATAATTATTTTTCTTTATTCTAAGAAAAGCATAACATTTGAAGTATAAATCGATCCATTGAAGAAAAGAATAATTAAAATTAAAATGTATTGTCTTATTAAAGTAATAAAGTTGTGGTAGGTATTTTACCAAATGAAGCTACACTTTCACGTTAGTATATATGTAAACGTACTTTTTTGTCTCATATTTTTTATGTTTATAAGCATATTTAATTTGAGTTTCAAAGTAATAGTGATTAGGATTTCTATATTAAATTCCATGTGATGAAAGATTATTGAGGAATTTGTAAGAAATCTTATTTTTTATCGAATACTATATAATATCGTCTCTACAATTCATGCAGTTGATGCAAGATTCGAATTAGATTATAATAGACTACATCGACTTTGGAGTCTTTATTTAAGCGTAGATTTGTTTTTATACATTATATAATAGTATTTTTATTGACTTTTCAAGTCTTTGTTTAGGAGTAGATTTAAGTCTTTGTTTACGAGTAGGTTTGTGGCCCCCTGTTAGGATTCTGAGATGAGATGAGATAAGTTAAGATGGTTTTTGAATAATAGTAAGATTGTTGAAATGAGTTGAGATGAAATGATTTTTAAAATTTTGTGTGTTCGGATTGGAAGTGATATGAGATGGTTTTAACTTTTGAGATATGAGATAGATATGGGTCCTACAAATTATTGCATGATGGTTGTAATGATCTTGTTTTATTTATAATATATTTTTGTCTCCTATTTTTTATGTTTAGCATACTTAATTTGAGTTTCAAAATAATAGTGATTAGGATTTCTATATTAAATTCCATGTGATCATATATAGATTATTGAGGAATTTGTAAGAAATCTTATTTTTTTATGGAATACCGTATAATATTGTCTCTATGATTCATGCATGCAGTTGACAGAGTATGCAGTCACTACTTATCATCAATAAAATAGGAGTATCCCTCCCTTCGTAACCTTATAAAAATATGTCCCTTGTTATGAGTTTTCCAAGTCTTTGAACATCTCCCTATCCATAGATCTTGAATTAATATGGCAGGAATTTGGAATTTATTCTAATGCAATAAACCAAAAGATCACAACTAGGATCAAAACTTTGGTGATCAGCTGTACTACGAAAAAGGGTCGTTGTATAAGGTTGCTCTATTGTAGATAGCAGCATGATCTCTTTGCTAGCCCTAGCATTGGTTATTACAAAGTGAGGTACCATTGAGGAAGAACAGGTAATAATTTGGTGTTTGTTCGTTGGGCAATAGCGTGACTTATTTACGATCAACATCGGAAGCAGAGAATGGTGAAAATTATCATTTCTAGTCAAAATGAGTATATTCTTGTACAAATAACTCGTTACAAATAATTATTTTTCTTTATTGTAATGAAAGCATAACATTTGAAGTACAAATCGATCCATTGAAGAAAAGAATAATTAAAATTAAAATGTATTGTCTTGTTAAGGTTGTGGTAGGCGTATTTTGCCAAATGAAGCTACACTTTCACGTTAGTATCACTACAACAAATTTGAGATTTTTGGACGAAATTATTTAGGGACGAAATTTTTTTCATCCCTAAAAGTCATTTTTTGAGACGAAATTTAAATTTCGTCCCAAAAAATCGATGAATTTAGAAAATCGTTCGAATGTCAAAATAACCGTTCGAACAGTATTTTATGTGACGAATTAAATCGTCTCAAAAAAAATTTTCCGTTCGAAAGTGAAAAAATACGTTCGAACAGTAAAATTTGGCGGATAATTACTTTATTATGGCGGGGAAAGTTCAAAAACGTTCGAACGCTAATTTGTTGTGTTCGAACGGAAAATATTTGGTGGTAAATCCTGGGGGGAAGGATTCTAAACCGTTCGAACGGAATATATTTAGTTAGAACATATTCAAGCACCACATTTATACATTCGAAGGTATAATATTAATCTCGGTACGAAACTCAAAATATAAAAAATATATATCATATATACAAATTCATTAATTAATTTTATGTAATTAATTTTAAAATATTTTAATAATTTCTTTTACGTTAAATAAGATTCTTAGTTAAATAAATATTATCAACCACATATATATTAATCAACCAAATAAAGCAAATTATCAAAATGCCATATATAATATTGTTCATAATTACAACAAAAGAAAATATAAATAAAAGATAAAAACTATTGTGATGCGAGGTCTCTACACACATCCTCGACTGCAGCTAATTGTGTCTCTACCTGTGTCAGTCGAGTACTAACTGTGACCTGAGTTGCATTATTGGCATTAATCACTGTACGTAACTCATTAACCTCTGTACGTAACCCAGAGACGGTAGCCATAATCTCTATACGCAACTCAGACATGGCAGTATGCACTGCATCAATCACTGCTGATGTGTGTACGCTGATCTCAGCACGCAATATGTCAGCCATCTCCTCACGAATATATGTGCGTGATGTCTCAGCCTGTGTAGATGTCTCACCAGCCGATACTCCAGTATCTCCCGGCTGCGCATCTCTCTGAATCTCAGCCCTGTCAGGAACAACACCACGAAAACGAAATCTAGAGTGTCCCGTGCTCCGTGATAGGGTGGTGCTGTTGATCGGTGCCATCGGAAATCTGGAACGCTCGGCAGGTTCGGACACAACCCCGGCATGTAGCAAAAATCGAGTGATGAGGATCCCAAACGGAAGTATATTTGTCGTAATGAACCGTGCCTCTGATCGGATTCTCTCAAATATATAACCAACGAGGTCGATCGGGATGCCACGAGCGACCCGTATCATAAATCTTGCTCGATCCATGCCAACCTCCGTCTTGTGCTGCCGTGGGTCAATATTATTGGCAATGATCAAATTCATAATCTTGAATAAAGAAGATAAATCTGCCTGCCTAATACTCTTGGAGCCATCGTACACTGGAGCATCTGGACCAACAATCAAGTCTCTGACCTCGTGATCAGCAAGTGTATCGATCTCATCTGTGTAATCTAGTCCCTCGTCCTGAGACATAGCTGCATCACCTGAAGGACCAGACTCTCTAGGCGGCAGGTTTGGATAGGCATCAAGAAGCCTAGGAATACCCAGATATACAACGAGTCCGTCTGCTGAAAATATAACAGGAGCTCCTCGGACACAGATCCTATATGCCCCTCCATCGTCTGGGCTAGCAGCACCGAGCTCTTTATAGAACTCAGTAACGATCTCAATGAAGGAAACGAGCTCCATTCCTTCTTCTCGCTGATCTAAGATTGGTGCCCAACCACGATCATTGAATACTAATGGGAGGGAATGACCCTCCCATATAAGAGCGACAAAATCAGACAGTTTTACCTGTCGCTCAAGTAAAACGGTCCGCTCTCGAACTGTTTGGATGGAAGGTTCTCCTGATCTACCACGTTTACGGCCCCGATAAGACATTATTATGATCCTGAAATTTTAAAAATAAAATATACATTCAAGATTAGTGATAAAATCTAATTACGACTAAAAGATTTACAAAATTATATACTAATAGCAATTTAATAAATTAATTGATAGAACATATAATCAATTAAACGATGACAACAATTTAATAAGCTAATAAAATGTTAATGGAATGAATTTAATAATTAGCGTTCGAACGTCTAAATATATGGTCGAACGGACAATTAATAACGTTTGAACGTGTCGATCAAGTTCGAACGTACAGGTTTATTCGTTCCAACGGACTGGTTAATACCGTTCGAACGTAAAACAGATCTAACTCGGCCATGGCTGAGTCAACTCAGTGGCCATGAAAATACTCAAAAATTAATCGATTCCGTGGTTTCTTCGACTAAAAACAAAGTACTCTTCATTTCTAAACATCCTACGATAAATTTATGATGTTCTACGGTAATTATTGATGAAAAAATGCAATTTTAAAAAAAAAACAAATAAAACCATAAAATTATAAAATAAACGGTAAAATGAGTTTGAAAATACATACCTTTACTTGGGAGGAAAAGTGATTGACGTATGTACTGATCACGACGGCAGACGGCGGTGAATGTAGTGCATTCAAACGTTTTCTCGCTTTTTCAAACGGTGGGGACGGCGGCGTGAGAGAAGGAGCTGCCTGCGATAACTTATACGTGCATAACCGTTCGAACGTTAATAGTTAAAGTTCGAACGATAATATAAAACCATTCGACCGTTACTATTTCACGTTCGAACAGAAGTTTTGTAAGTTTATTAAAAAATATATTAAATGTATACTATATTTATATTCCTATAAATTGTTATAATATATATACTATTATAGTAGATTATATATACTGTAATATATATGTAATATTATAATATATATTATGATAGTAGAATACTTTAAATGAAAGCATAATAACTTATAAAATATTTTTTTATAGTATAATAGTAATATATCATAATACTTTACTATCAAAGTGTTATATATGAGATATTAATATGTATATAGTACCATATAATAGCATGTAGTGCTATATGGTATGAGTTTATACTTAACTAATATATGTCATATTATATATTCCATTATACTTTACCTACTAAAGTTATATATGATATTATACAACATATATATATAGAGTATAGCTTACTAATATACTATCATCTTATAAATTTCTCTACACTTTATTATGTGACCTTAGTATATTTGAGGCTATATATATGTGAGTATATATTACTAATACATATGATCTTAATAATATATATGATAGTATAGGTCACTACATATATGATAATATATATTACTATATATATATATACTATATATTTAGTATAGATTACTATATATATGATAGTATATATTACATTATATATGATAGTATATATAACTAATGCATATGATGTTATAGTACTTTTCATTTAATGATGAAAAAAGTTATATTTAAACATAAAGGATACGTGTTCGAACGGTACTCGTAAACCGTTCGAACACATATGTTAACGTTTGAACGTAAAAAAACATTCGAACGGGACAAGGCAAATGGCGGGAAAACATCCCGCCAAAAACAAGACAGCTGGATTACCGTTCGAACGTAATTTGTTATAGTTCGAACGGATTATTGCAGTGGTGGGAAAATATCCCGCCAATTAAACTATAGTATCATCTAATATGTCTATATATATTAATGTTGTTCTTTTATTCAAAAGGTGTAATGAAAAAAAAATATAAATAAACATTTACAATACTGTTTGAACAGTTAGAAATTAAAGTTCGAACAGTTAATTTTCGAGCGGTAATAAATCAATAACGTTCGAACATACTTTTGTTACGTTCGAACGTGAAAATTAGGAGGGAATTTTCTCCCGCTTAATATTTTCACGTTCGAACGGTTAGTAAATAACCGTTCGAACATGAAATGTTCTTCATAAACACGACAGAACCTCACAATTATGTTTCTCTCCTCCTGCTGTCGCTCCGTGTGGTCGCCCGAAGATTACCCCTTCGCATATCAGAGGTATTCTTTCTCAAACTAGCACTTAAGCTCAAAAAAATTGTTCATTTCACTCCATTATTCTCGGATTATTACTTGTAGGATAGTTTGTGATTATTCTCGGATTATTTCCTTTTCATCTTCAAAAATTCAGGTATTTCTTTTCAAATAGAAATGTATGGTTTGAACTTAATATTTTGCAATGTTAGAAAGTTGTATGCTTTGAGATTGTTGTTTGTGTTTGTTAGAATTTGGGATTAATGGAGTTTTCGGCGTTGTTGAAGGCGACTGGAATCTGGAATGAATACGTTCGAACGGGTTCGGATTACCGTTCGAACGTATTCATTTTGTTCGAACATAGGTTCTCATAGTTCGAACGGATAATGACATTACATCAATAACGTATACAGAATACGTTAGGTTTGGTATGGTTATAAATTATATGTACTACTAAATCACAAATAATTAGGACCAACTACCATTTAATATTGTTAAATATAAATTAATAAAATTAATATTCAAATTAAAATACTACTAAATCTTTAAATTAAAATATAAATAGGTAAGATTTAATAATACTTAAATACTTAAAGATAAATTAATAAGTTTAATATTCAAATTAAAATACTACTAAATCTTTAAATTAAAATATAAATAGTTAAGATTTAATAATACTTAAATACTTAAATATAAATTAATAAAATTAATATTCAAATTAAAATACTACTAAATCTTTAAATTAAAATATAAATAGTTAAGATTTAATAATACCTACTAATTAAGTTTTTGTTGTATTGTTGTATAAAAAATATGTTGTTATTGTTTGACATATATTAGCATATTTTGTATTGTTTGTTCATCAAAATAAACCTTAGACCCGTTCGAGAATTATCAATCCGGATGAATGCTTGATTGATAACTCTTGAATTGTCCAGAGTGGACAGTTTGGGATTGTAAGATCATTCTCACAAACTATAGAACTATATCTGTTGTCGTCCAACATTATGATTTTGGTAGATTCATCCATTGTTCTCTGGATATGCAGTTTCGATGATGGTGCAACGACGTGTTAATCGTCAGTGCACACAACCAAACGAGCATATTTGGAGAATTATGGGGAGATGCTGTCGTAATTTTGTTGAACGTGACAGATAATAGATCATAGGTTGGCGACTATGATCTTACAATACCGAACGGGATAGGACCAACTACCCGGTGAAAGGTGGCATACTCATTAATTGGTACATGATACATAGTTGTTTGCTGATGCATTACAATATTGTTTGTAATGAATATAGTCGGCATGGATAAGAGTTGGATGAGAGTTAGCGATCGATTGGGTCAGAATTACAATGTATATGCTGAAGGTGTTAAGAAATTCTTGGAGTTTGCATTGGGTACATGTGATAGTGATGGGCGTATCAGATGCCCATGCAGAGAATGCAGGAATTTGCATTCTCATAAGATAGACTTGGTGAGAGAGCATCTGTTTGTCAAAGGTATTGATAAGGGTTATAATGATTGGGTCTTACACGGTGAACCATATCCAACTTCATTTGAAGCTCCACATGAAGAAGAAGAGATCGATGAAGATCTACAACCAGAGATTGTTGGAGATGATTACGATGAGGATATGGAGGAAATGTTAGGTGACATCGGTGCGGGAATGTTTATGAATGAAGGTGACACGGACACATCAAGCTCAAATGATGGGGGCCATAACACTTTTGCACACTTGTGGAATGATTCACAGCGTGAGCTATATCCAGGATGCAGAAGACATAGTAAGTTGTCATTTACCGTAAGATTGCTTCACATAAAATCAATGTGTCGATTATCTATTAAGGCAGTCAATATGTTACTTGAGCTGTTTAAAGAGGCACTGCCGACAGACAATACTTTACCTCGTAACTTCTATGAAGCAAAAAAGTTGAAACGAGGACTCGGATTTGATTACAACGTAATACATGCATGTAAGAATGACTGCATATTATTTTGGCGAGAGAATGAGCAGTTGAACGAGTGTCCTATATGCCACGAGTCAAGATGGACATCGGACAAGGCAAATGTTCCCCAAAAGGTCATACGCCACTTTCCATTGATACCTAGATTACAACGATTATTTATGTCACGCGCAACGGCTGTAGATATGACATGGCACTCATCAGACAGAGTAAGGAATGATAATATTTTGTCACATCCTGCTGACTCCCAGGTGTGGAAGGAATTTGATCAGGAACACCCATGGTTTGCTGAAGAACCGCGTAACGTAAGACTTGGGTTGGCAACAGATGGATTTAATCCTTTTGGGAACATGAGTACTAGTCATAGTACTTGGCCAATTGTACTTATGCCGTATAATCTACCACCGTGGAAGTGTATGAAAGATCTATATTTCATGATGAGTTTGCTCATCCCAGGTCCGAGGTCACCGGGAAATGATATAGACATACACTTACAGCTATTGATTGTAGAATTGAAAGATTTGTGGGAGAATGGGGTTGTCACATTTGATTCGTCAACAGGCAAGTCGTTCAAAATGCATGCTGCGGTGTTGTGGACAATAAATGATTTTCCAGCTTATGGGAATTTGTCAGGTTGGAGTACTAAGGGGAAAATGGCATGTCCAACTTGTAACAAATATACCAAATCTGAATGGCTTACATACGGGAGGAAATTATGTTTCATGGGTCATCGTCGATTTTTACCTGGTGACCATAGATGGCGTGGAAATTCTAGAATGTTTGATGGAACTGTTGAATGGGGCCAACCTCCACCATATTTGTCTGGCGAAGATGTACTTGCACAATTTATAAATGTTGGTTGTAATGAATTTGGTAAAAAACAACGAAAGAGAAAACGAGCTACGAATGAGTTGAATTGGACAAAGAAGAGTATATTTTTCGAACTCCCGTACTGGTCGAAGTTAAAATTGCGACATAGCCTTGATGTTATGCATATTGAAAAAAATATTTGCGAATCCGTATTGGGAACATTGATGTCAATTGAAGGAAAAACAAAGTATACAATAAACTCAAGGAAGGATTTGAAGCGGTTGGGAATAAGATGGGAAATGGAGTTGCAAGAAAATGGTTCGTCTGTCTACATGCCGATTGGGTGGTATACATTGTCAAGGAATGAAAGGGTTACATTTTGTGAGTGGCTAATGAAGATCAAATTACCGGACGGTTATGCCTCGAAT
Organism: Juglans microcarpa x Juglans regia; assembly: GCF_004785595.1. Classification (NCBI taxonomy): domain Eukaryota; kingdom Viridiplantae; phylum Streptophyta; class Magnoliopsida; order Fagales; family Juglandaceae; genus Juglans; species Juglans microcarpa x Juglans regia. The sequence continues at coordinate 26,709,294 of NC_054608.1, forward strand.
CTAACAAGGTGTGTGAGAACAAATGATTGGAAAATAACTGGATTAAAAAGTCATGATTATCATGTTTTCTTACAGCATATCTTGCCTATTGGTATCCGTGGGTACTTGACCAGAGATGTGCGCGTGGCTTTGACTGAGTTGGGTGCATTTTTTAAAGACTTATGTGCTAGGACGTTGAATGTAGAAGCTTTGGATCAAATGGAACGAGAAATTGTCATAATATTGTGTAAGCTAGAAAATATTTATCTACCGTCATTCTTCGATGTCATGGTTCACCTAGCCGTTCATTTGCCACGTGAGGCTCGACTTGCAGGACCAGTTCAATATAGATGGATGTATCCCATTGAACGATTTCTTGGAAAGTTGAAACGTACAGTGGGTAACAAGGACCGTCCAGAAGGATCAATTGCAGAAGCATATATTGACGATGAGTGGCATACCTTCTGTTCCAAATATTTCCATGGAGTTGACACTCGGTTTGATCGGCCAGAAAGAAACTTTGACGTTGACCGAGCAAGACAACGGAATATATTTTCTGTGTTTTCCCAACAAGTTCGTCCAATTGGTGCAGTGCGTGGTTATGACTTGTGTGGAAGAGAGTTCGAGAAAGCTCAGTGGTACGTGCTGAACAATTGCCCTGAGATAGAGAACTACTTGAAGTAAGTTATAACTTTTTCTTAATTTAAATTGCCTCATTAATTTTAAAAAAATACAAAATATAAAATATTTGTGGTAATCATCAATTTCAGTGATCATATTAACGTGCTCAAGGAACTAGGAGTAAATGATATAAACCAAAAACATGAAGAGGAGTTCCCGAGATGGTTTGAAGAACGGGTAATGAAATTACATATGCGTTACTCAATAACAAATGAAAAATTATTAATTTCAACTTTGATATAGTATACGCTTTACTCAATATGTAGGTTGTACAATTGCATGCGAATAATCCAAATGATATATCTGATGAACTGTATGCATTGGCGCGTGGCCCATCGAGACGCACTGCTCGATTTTCTGCATGTATTTCTTGGGGAAGTAGGTATCACACACTGGATCGAGATTGTTATAGGAAAACCCAAAATAGTGGTGTCCTAGTCGAAGGAAGTCATGATGGAGAAAATATTGATTTCTATGGGGTTATTGTCGATATAATTGGAATGAAATATTTGGGAGAGCTTGCGGTGTATCTGTTTAAGTGTGATTGGTGGGATTTAAGCAATCCTCGTACTGGAGTCCGTGATGATGAATATTTTTTGAGTGTTAATACATCAAAAAAATGGTATGAAGATGATCCTTTTATTTTGGCTTCTCAAGCATCTCAAGTATTCTACTTAGATGACCCGAAGTTAGGAAATCAATGGCGAGTAGTTCAAAAATATTCTCCAAGAAATATATATGATGTTATCCCTCAGGCGGAAGGACAAGATAAAGAAGAAGATGACTCTTCTACTCAAGAAGCATACCAAGAGAGTCAACCCGCCTTAAATTTGTTTGTGGATTTGAGCCAGTATGAGATGATTCCATTAAATAGAGAAGATATTGAGGCTGAAATTGTTGATGCGACAGTTGAGGAAAATGTTGAATCATCTGAAGTATCTACAGATGATGAGAGCGAATTGTCAAATGAAACTGATACAGATTCTGATTGACCAATTATGTGTTAACATTACACTTGATGACAAATATTTTACTTATTGAATGTATCAGTAGTTTGAAATTATACTGCCAAAGAGGAAGGAAGTTCGCAACCCATCTCCACCTGTTCCTAGCTCTCCTTCATTGTCACCATTAGAGATTGATTTTACAGAACAAGATAAAAACCTAATACTCATAAAAGTTATTAATTAAGGTCCTATGATAGAGATATAAATGAAATTGATTATAATGTTATATTTTATAGAATCTACAGTACAATCTCATCAGGGTCGAGGCACCACTAGAGGGGTGACGTTGGAAAAATATCGGAAGGTGGGTAAGATCAAGGTTAACATTCCTGACGAATATACTGGGGGCGAAGGACAACCAGCAGCTTGGCTTGCATCACATGTGAGTGCTCTTATACGAACTTACGCACCTTTGGCAACGACTTCATGGAAGAAAGTCCCCCAAGATGTTAAAGAGCTTATCAAGAAGCGTTGTTTGGTAATGTTTAAAATATTGATTTAGTAGAATAAATTTCTATATTTTACTTAAATTTAGAATATTATAAATGATAATGTGTTTGTGACTATTTTTTTAAGGATGATTTCGAATTAAATTTTGGTCGGAGAGAGGAGCGTAAGACTGTGGAAGAGCTTATGGGTAATGCATTCCGCAAATATAAGGCGAGGTGTCATGAGTATTATAATAAGTTTGAGAAGAAGGAAGATGCACGCCAACATCCTTTCCAGGATGTCCGACCTTCTGAGTGGGAAAAACTTTGTGACATGTTTGAGGATCCATCATATCAGGTATAATGAAATTTAATTATTTTACTTGTCCTATCTGTCATTTCGCTTCATCATATTTTCAATTTCTTTGCAGGAGCGAAGTTCTATAAACAAAACAAATAGATCAAAATTGAAGATTAATCATCATACAGGCTCAAGATCTTTCCATCGCCTTTCTAAGAAATTGGTATTGCTATTTTTTTTATTGGATATAGTTAATTATTTGGATGAATCATAATGACTTTATATCTTAACACATTTATTGTAGCTAGATTCAGATACTAATTATGATCTGACAAAATTATATGCTGCATCGCACACTGATCGTAATGGAGAGTGGACTCATCCTGATGCCCGTGAAAATTATATAAGTTTTATAACCTGTTTTAATTAAATATATTAGAATATTTATGACGATATTAATTCTTTATCTTATATATGGCTAGGATAAAATGATTGCCCTACGTGCTGAATCTGCGTCAGATCAAAATTCCTCAACAAGTGATATTGAGATTTTTACACAAGTCCTGGGTCAACATTCAGGATATTTGAGGGGTTTGGGTCGTTGTGTAAAGCCTGGTCCCTCTTCCTCTTCTTCTGGGAATGCATCTATGACTTCTATAGCGCTAGAGAATGCAAATTCCAGAATCGAAGAATTGACTGCAAGACAGCATGAGTTAGAGGCTCAATTGGCAAAACAAGCAGATATGGAGATGCGCCTCAAACAACATGAAGAACAACAAGAAGAGTTCAGAAGACAGATGCAACTCCAAATGCAGCAGCTTATACAACAGTACAGGCCTCCAAGCAACTGATGGATTTTGGGATTATCTATTTATGTACGAACAATGCCCGTCTCGACTGTTATTTATTTAGTTTGTGCTTATTTTAACACTTTTGTGAGTGTTAAACAGTTTCTAATGTATTTTTTCAAATAGTATGAATGTCTATTTAGTTTTCTATTATTGATTTAAATTAAAGAGATATCGTTCGAACGAACGTAAAACGTTCGAACTCTATGTAACGACAATAGCGTTCGAACGTAAACGTAATGTTCGAACGAAATTTATGTTCGTAGAGTTCGAACGATCACACAACGTTCGAACGTAAATAATTTCAGTCATGTTCGAACATAGCCTATACCGTTCGAACTTATATACCTTTCAACCTGACCATTTAACGTTCAAACACAAAGACAATTCATAACGTTCGAACGAATTCATGTGTGTTCGAACATATTTCGAAATCGTTCAAACACGTCACTACTGTTTGAACTTAAAATTTTTTCCGTTCGAACTATTTTCTAGGACGAATTTAAACCGTGACAAAAAAGAATTTCGTTCGAACGTGTTCGAACGGTTTCCTTCAATTTCGTCCCAAAAGAAATTTTTTGGGACAAAATGGTGATTTTCGTCCCAAAATACCTTTTGGCACAGTGATATTGGAACGACTTTGGGACGAATTTTTTTCGTCCCAAAAATTTTTTTGGGACGAAATTGGGGTCTTTTGGGACGAAAATTTTCGTCCCAAAAGACCATTTCTGTTGTAGTGTATATATGTCAACTTTTTTGTCTCATATTTTTTTATGTTTATAAGCATATTTGATTTGAGTTTCAAAGTAATAGTGATTAGGATTTCTACATTAAATTCCATGTGATCATACATAGATTATTGAGGAAATTGTAAGAAACCTTATTTTTTATGGAATACTATATAATATTGTCTCTACGATTCATGCAATTGATGAATGATTCGAATTAGATTATATGGTAGACTACATCGATTTTGGAGTCTTTATTTAAGCGTAGATCTGTTTATATATAATAGTATTTTTATTGACTTTTCAAGTCTTTGTTTAGGAGTAGCTAGATTTGTAATAGTCTTTGCTTAAATATTAGAAGGCAAAGTACTTGTTTTCAAATTAAAAAAAATAATAATAATGAAAAATTTTAAATATGCATGCATGCTTCTTTCCTAGCCATGTGCATGTCTTGGAGTTAATTAATTATTAATTACTATATCGTGCGGTGCATTAATGGTCTACTCCTTAATATATATTTTGTCAAAGAAGGCCAATTCACAAGATCCATTTTAATATTTAATATTTCAAAAACTTGTAATAAAAGACCAAGAAATTAACTCCATCATCAACGTTGAGTCGTTGATGATGTCATTACATTAATGGCCTCCTACGTCGACCTAGCTCTTTCGTGGTGCCATCGGAGGTCATAAGTTATAAACATCTACTCTTTGAACAAAGACTTAGAAAGTTACTAGAAAGACTTTGTTTAACTCACATGCAATGCCAACACAATTTTTAATAGAAACGGATCTTTTTCACGTGAGTTTACATGCAAAGTCACGTGGGTTTAAAAAATGGATTTCTTTATCATGTATATTTACTTATTATTTTTAAATGGAGTGTGTGATGCATGCTTGCACATTATTCCAATGCTATACAACAAATTATTGGTTGGTAGTAACATGCATGTGCAACTAATTTCGGGTGTCAACGTCCATGTGCATGGGTTTGGCGTTAAATTACAAGTCAACAAAAAAACAAAGACTTAATTAGTTATTACTTTTTAATGATCAAGATCTACACATTTTTTACCAGATATCGTCATTGACTCATTCATTGTCTAAAAGTAGATAGATATGATTGGTTTCCAAAAATATTTTATAAAGTAAATCTTATAAACTCATGTTAACTAAATATGTAACGTTCTTTTTATCACGAAGAATGTCTAATTTATCAAATGAATTAAATCATATCAATTTGAAAATTTCTTTTTAAGTTTAATACTTATCCAACTTTATATTTTGCAAACCAAATTATATTTAGTGCATGTTTTGGATTGCACGCGGTAGGAAATATAACAGCTTATAGCTTAGTAATAAGTTCTACTACTAAAAAATTATTTCTTGTTTGGTAATCTTATATTTAAAATATTTTCAAACATGTTAATTACATTTGTTTAAAAACAAATTAAAAAGTGTTTTCTGAAGTAAAAATGACGATCATTTAATTTTTTTAAAGATTATAATTATATCCCTACAAGTTTTAAATTAAGTGGTAATTATCGATCTGAAAGTTGTATGTGTATATATTTTTGTCCATTTATAATCTTTTTAAAGGTTAAACTACATTTCGGATTATCTGAAAAAGTATGTTTAAGGGAAAAATCAAAATTTATGCTTTCCCTGAAAAGTATTTTTTAACTTATTTAAGATTAAAAAGTACTATGTAATATCCAAACAACCTATTTTTTTCTATTAAAAAACTTTTAAGATTATTTAAATACTTTTTAAGAGTGTTAAAGCAATCCTAAACAGCGCTTAGAAAAATGGTTGATTTGCCAAGAGGTCTTGTAAATGAATGTAGCCAGAAATAATATATTAAATTATTAAAAATACTTTTATTATAAAATAGATGTACCATCTAACATGAAGACATGATATGGAACGTACGTGGTGAGCGAGGAGTTGTTTCTCTATATATAGCCCGTTACTCTAATATTGTTGAAGACTCGCACATTGTGCATGCATGCATTTCATTTCCGAAGTCTGGAAAGCCCTTTAATTTGTGCTTTATGATCTGGGTGCATTCGCATTAAGCTTGGATTTCTGTTGTATCAGGTTATGATCTCTTCCTCTCATTCTAAGATTTATTTCATTAAATTCTTTGTTTCCTTTATGTGCATCGATCCGTGTTCTAGCTAGCTAGCTCCTCTGATCATGATCTACATAGTGAGGATATATCTTGTACGTGTTTGTCAGCAGGTACGTAATTAATTCAGAATAGCAACTCGATATATAGATGGCAGGAGAATCAGCAAGTTTTGATGATCATGAACACGATGCAAATGCTTCATTCATAAAAAATCATGAACATGCAGGAGGTAAAAAGTTGTCTGAAGAAATCGCAGGTATGTTAGGAAGCTTAAAGCCATTCCCAGAATCACCTGGATATTGTATCTACAAGGTTTCAGAGCCCATTCGCCAATCGAACGAACAAGCTTATACTCCTCAGGTAATATCAATTGGGCCATTTCATCGTAATAACCCAAAATTGCAGTCCATGGAAGAGTTTAAATTGAGATATCTCCAGAGTTTCAGAGACCGAGACAAAATAAACTTGGAAGATTTAGTAAGCGCTATAAAAGGTGCGGAAGAAGGTGCTCGCGAACGTTATTCAGAGCCTATAAAACTTGGCAGTGATGATTTTTTGAAAATGATCCTGGTTGATGCCATCTTCATTATCGAGTTTTTCAGGAAAAACTGGTCGAAAATCTGGACCAAGTACGACCGTAGAATATTAACTCCGTGGCTGAGTAGTAGGGTGCAGATGGACTTGATATTACTTGAAAATCAGCTTCCTTTCTTTATTATTGAGAAAATATATGACATTGCATTTCCATCTCTCTCAAAAGACCACCCCTTCATTGAGCTTACCTTTTGCCAGTTTCAATATTTTAACGTTCAAGGATACGAGCCTCGTGATTTTTGGTCGTCGGGCATAATAATATTGCACTTCACTGACTTACTTAGAAACTTTTGCTTGCCTCCTTGCGAAAGGCAACCGGAAAGAAGTGTTGGAATAATAAAGGAAATGCACAGTGCAACCCAGCTGGCTGAGATAGGATTGAAGTTTAAGAAGATCACGAGCAATTCAAGCACTATTTGCTCACCGCTTGAACTAAAGTATGCAGACGGAGTGCTGGAAATCCCATGCTTTCAGTTAGACATTACCACGGAGATTCATGCTCGAAACCTCGTCGCCTTGGAGGAATGCCACTTTCCTGAAGATGCATATATTACTGATTACTATATCCTGTTAAGTTTCCTTATCAAAACAGGCGAAGACATGGATTTACTTGTACGGGAGCAGATCATCGCTAATTGGCTAGATGGCGTCGTGGCAACTTCCATGATCAACAAGCTGTCTGAAAAAAGTTTCTATTCACAAATGAACTCTCATTATCAAAAGATGGCTCAAAAGTTGAACGGATTCTATGCTAGTCAATCAAAGCTCACCTGGAGACGTGCTTTATTTAGCACGCCTTTGATCGGTGCTTCTGCCATATCCGCTTTTCTTTTGTTGTTGTTCACTTGCGTGCAATCTCTATGCTCTGTGCTATCGCTCAAGTACTTCTAAGACTAAGCTTGTTTATTTAAAGCTTGCCCCTTGGTTACTCGTACCACCCGGCCTCATGCGGGCTTGTATGAAGATTAATCGGTGTGCATTTGGAAATAAAAAAAAAATGAATATTTATTTTATTCTCTCATTGTTTTGAGGAATAACTATATATTATTCAAATTGTAGGAATAATAAAACGATCAAGTGAATTAATGAATAATGATATCAATCTACTGTAATCACAAAAGTGTTTTAATCTATTTTTTACAAATAATTATATAAAAATAGTGTAAATTATAAAGTAATCATGTTTTTGTTCATTATAAAATAATTGTATAGGTATCAAATATTATTCACAATCCAAATACCACATATCCATCAATTGACTCGTAGTCCAAGTGATATTATATCCACCCTTTATAATGACATAGTGGAGAGTGATGTTATGGGTTCTCAGAAGAATTTGTGGATATAATAGTCACAAATGACACGTACATGCTACGTAAGCATATTATAATACTGTTCAGGAGAAAAAAATAATAATAATGTACACAGTACTTTTGTCTGTGAACTAAATTACAGTTTGCGGTTTGCGAACTAAATTCAATTAAATTAAATTGCGGCCGGCCCGCAATGTCCGCCAAAGACTTTTTAGCCGAAATTTGGAGAGAACGCGCGCGTTAAAATCTTTCTGCATCTGGCTGTTGTGTATTTTGAGGAACAAATTTGACTCCGGTGCAGTACTATTCTTAAATGTGTATGGGAAATGAATACTATTTATCATCTTAATTTTAATTTTTTTTATTATTTTATAATATAATAATAAATAATAAATCATCTAATATCATATTATAAGATGATAAAAACATAATAAAAAAAACGATGAATAGATTTTTTTAATTAAAACTACTGAGAGGTATTCTCGAGACTTTTGACTGAGAAGTTCCATACGTAAAATATATATTTTTATTTTGTGTATTTTTAAGTATTTTTTAAATTATTTTAAATAATTTTGAAAAAATAAAAAATTTACAAACTCATTTAGAAACGTTAACTTAACAAGTAAAAAAAATAAATAAATAAAGAATCGGTGGGATGCATAATTTTCTTCCTAAAATATAGGGTGCTACTATATTTTCTTCTCTGCTTCTTTTAAATGTTTTTTTTTTTCTACAATGTGATAATTTCCTAAACTATTTTTCAACTTAATTTTCCACGGCTATTTATATTTTTATCATTATTGTTACACTTTTATCATCATTTAAAGATGATTTTATCATTAATAGAAATTTATAGATGTTGAAAACATTATCATTTGTGAGAAATAAATAATTGAATGTTTTTAAAAAATAGTCGTTAGAGATGAATAGTTAAAAACATGAAGAAGACAAATAACTCTTGTATGGAAAAAAAGATTCAAAAGAAAATATTAAACCAGTTAAAACAATAACAAATAAAGATTTGTTTTTATAGGAAAGCCAATATCATTGATAAGGAAACATTACATACATTTATCAAGCATATAGCTTGAGAGATAATGTCTAGAATACAATCTCACCATATCTCTAAATTTTCAAGATTCCAAGCATGTCAGACTTATAATCTATGGGCAGCCTCATTTCTAAATCTATTAACATGCTGAATTTGATATTCACCAAATAATTGTAGGGCTTTTTTTGTTTCACTCAACAAATTCCCTCGCAAGGATGAAGATCCTGCTGCATCCTGAAGCTCCTTTACCATCAACAAACAGTCACTTTCAATTATTAGTTTGCGAATGCCCATATTAGCACATAATTGAAGACCTCTGAATATTGCAAGTAGCTCAATATCTTTTGGATCTGCCACTTCGTTTTCCACCTTACTAGCTACTATGACAATGTCTCCTTCATCATCTCTGAGAATATCACCAACACCAATTCCTGCTCTATGTAGATCACAGAACATTGCTCCATCTATATTTAGTTTAAAAAATCCTTTATATCTGTGTAAGTCTTTGTCTTGGTGTTTGGTAGAGACTTGATATTTGTGTACATCCTAATCTATAGTGATAAGGCATGTTCAGTTACCTATCTTGGTTCAATACAAACTTTATCATTCACCATTTTATTTATTCTAAACCAAAAACCCTATGCTATTAAGAAGAATATTGCCAGGTCTTCTTCCCTGCTAGCAGCCTCTTTTACTTGCATAGCAACCTCCATTATAGTCAAATCCCTTTCCATATCTCTCATTATAGGAACAAACCTGTCCCAATAATCCCTTATTTTATGACAATAGAGTAATGCATGTGGAAGATCTTCTAATCTTTCATTAATGTAAAAATAACAAGTCTCTTCTGTAGCCACATTCTTCTTTCCTAGATTGTGTTGAGTGTGTAACCCTTCTTTGCAAGCTTTCCATGCAAACACCTTTACTTTGTTAGGAATTTTCATCTTACATAGAGCATGTTGTCGGCTGACATTAGAACACTCCCCTGAGCAACTTTTGGTATTCTCTCTGATGAATTTGTAAGCACTCCTAACACTGAACTTTCCATTTTTTTCTTATGTCCAAAACAATAATAATATTCTAACAATATTTTATTCAACTTTCAACTTTCAACTTTCATTTCAACTCATCTTATCCCAACTCACTATCTAAACGGCACCTTAGTAAGCACTATAAATTAGGTAATATCAATTGGGCGTTTCCACTTACTTGCTTATAAACTTTTGCTTGCCTCCTCACAAAAGGCGACTGGAAAGAGGGGTACTTCACATGATAATAAAGGAAATGCTCAGTGCAACCCAACTGGCTAAGGTAGGATTGAAGTTTAAGATGGCTAATCAGTCAAAGTTGATCTGGTCATCACCTTGAGACGTGTTTTATTTTGCTCGCCTTTGATCGGTGCTTCTACCATATTCGCTTCATTTTTGTTGTTTCTCACTTTGGTGCAATCTGTATGCTCTCTCCTATCACTGAAGTACTTTTAAATTTTTTATTTTTAAGTATTTTAAAGCTTGTTTAATTTTAATTATGCTTGTTTATTTAAAGCTTGCCCCTTGGTGGCTCTTACCACCCCTCATGAGGGGCTTGCTTTGTATGAAGATTAATTAATTATTGGTGTGACCTTGGTAATAAAAAGTGAATATTTATTTTATTCTCTAATTTTTTTTTTTTTGTTTGAGGAATAACTATTCTTCAATTGTAGGAGTAATAGAAGCCCCGTCTCTCTGGATCCCTCTAAACCCCCGTCCCTCTCAAACCCTCATTACAGACCTGTCTTGAGGGGGTGGGAGCTTCGGCTCCTTCCCCCTCACCCCATCCTCTACCGTCCCCGTTGTGTAGTGCTCCGTTTTTTTGTGTTTGTTGTGTTTTCAGGCTAAATAAGGGAGAATCGCGGATCTTGGATGTCCGGGGACTATAGATCAGCACACGCCTCTCCATGGAGTTGCCCAGCCTTCGATCTTCAAGACTTCCAAAGGCGGTGCCAATCGGAGCGGCGAGTTGCTCGCACGCACAGCCAAAAGAGTTCGGAGACGTTCGGCGAGTGGCTCTCTCGCGATGCCAGGAAGCCCTCTGCCGTCGTCACACGCAGCGCCACTGGGGTCTATGAGTCCGGATCTTCCAAGATCGGTCGGCGGTTTTCTCCCAAGGTGGCGCCACCATAGCCGTGTGGAGCATTGTTCTTATCTGTTTGCTACAGTAGTTTTTTTATTGTATTTTATTTTCGTGTCCTGTTTTTCTTTGTTTTGGAAAAATAAAAAATCTAAAAATGTTGTCCCTTCGGACTTTGGTCCGAACTGTAACGCCCCGTATTTCAGTGTATTTTTACTGAAGGATTATTTTTGATTGTTCAAAAAATTTATCCTCTTATTTTAAAATTGGTTGAATTTTTAGTAAGTTTATTTCTATGATTTTATTTGGTGAAAATTAATTTTATGTGCTTTCTAAATATTTATTTATTGTTATGCATTTAAATTGCTTTTAATATTTAAATTAATTACTGTGGGATTTAATTATTTCAATTTGACTTTACCATTACGTTTAAATTATTTTATTTAACTTGTGGTTTTAAAATCGTCTCCGTTGGATCTTTTTTGTGACCCAAGTTATGAGGATTGGACCTCATTTTTTTTCCTCCATTTTTTCTTTCCTTCCTTTTTCTTTTCTTTCTTTTCTTTTTTTTTTCCTCATTTCCTCTCCTCTCCCGCGCGACCTCTCTCTCTCCTCTCCTCCGCTCGTTTCCTTCGTCTCCTCCTAGCGCCGCCGTCGCGCCGCCGTGCGCGACACCGCCCAGCCGACCAGCTCCCCCTCCCTCCGGCGACCTCACCTCCCAAACCTCAGCCCCTACCTCGCCGCCGGTAGCCCACACGCCCCCCACGAAGCCGCGGGCCACCTTCACGCCAGCGCCGCCGTGAGCCGGCGGTGGCCCTCACCGCCCAGCCCATTAGCTTCCCCAGCCGCCGGCGACCTCACCCCACCAATCTCACCTCCATCCGTGCCGCCGTTAACCACCAGTAGCTCTTCGAAGCCGCGGCACTCCTTCCGCCGTAGCGCCGCCGTCGCACCACCATTGGCCACCATCTTCCTACCACTTCATCCCCGACCTCTTGGCAACCCATTGGACCCAACCCCACCTCCGATCCGTCACCGGTGAAGCTCCACCAACTACATTTCCGATTTGGGCATTTTGGTCTTCTACCGCCCATTCCGCCGCCACCCACGGCAAACCACCACCACCATTGGCTTCACCGACCTCCCTAGGCCCTACCCTATCAATCTTGGGTCTTCGTTTGTCCTCGTTGAAAAGTTGGTAATTGTGACCCACGGCCACAGTGTATTTTACACTGTGGTGTTGCTCAGAAATCACCACTTGCAACTTCGAGATCCTCCGGAAATTATTATATTGCACTGTAAGTATTTTCCTTAAAGAACTTTCGTGATTTAAATATATTTTTGCACTAACGCATATTATCTGTGAATTGGGTTGTTTTGCCGGACTGAGTCCGAGGAGTTTCGGGGGTCGGATGGATTGTGGACGGAGTTGTGTTTGTTTGCATTGTGAATTGTGGTTGTTGGTTATGACTTGTTCACGTACATCGCATATTGCATGCATGATCATGTTTGTAAAGAAAACTGGGTTTTCGTGTATTGCATACATGTTTATGTATTTATTGGATTTGGATTTTCATGTGAGTAAAAGGAAAAGAGACTGTAGGGATGGTGGTAAGCAGGGATGGTGGTTGTGTCCCGCCTGTGATTCCCGCCTACAGTGCTCTGTTAAGTATTTATTGTGTGTAAAGGAACTGTAGGGATGGTGGTAAGCAGGGATGGTGGTAGAGTCCCGCCTGTGATTCCCGCCTACGGTGCACGCGTTAGGGATGGTGGTAAGCAGGGATGGTGGTTGTGTCCCGCCTGTGATTCCCGCCTACGGTGCACGCGGTAGGGATGGTGGTAAGCAGGGACGGTGGTAGAGTCCCGCCTGCGATTCCCGCCTACAGTGTCCGATAATTGGATTGTTTGTGTGAATCATTTTATGGGAAAATGTTTTACGGTTATTTTGGGCCAAATTGGGATTTTTGGCGTGTGTTGGAAATAATCATTTTTCTGGGAAAAAAAATGATATTTTATGGCTAAATGTATTTTGCTATATTGTTGGTCGCATTAATGTATTTTTATCCCGAGAGTTGTTTGGTTTATACTTACCTGTGGTACCATTTTATGGTATCGCAGATTTTGATGCAGATGGTGATGACGAGCCTTAGCTTGGCTCCGTTGGAGGAGTGATCTGGGATTGCTCCTGTTTAGTGAGTTATGTGTTTTTATCAGTTTATGTATTCACCTTTTGTATTATATTTGGGATGACTGTATAATTTTTTAAAGATAAATTGTTTTAAATATTTGTATTTAAATTCTGGTACTTAGTTGACTATCCGCTGCGTTATTATATTTGTACACTGTTGCATGTACACACACTGGCACTTCGTTGGGATGTGTGACCGTGTTGTCACCATCCTGGCGTCTCAATCCCTGTGTATTTATATAAGGGGGATTGGGGGCGCCACAGGTGGTATCAGAGCAGTTCGGCTCTGGGTAAAACCACATGTCCCATAGGTGTAGTACCAGAAAATTTTAAAATTTGATTTGAAATTGTTTTGTTGGGAGTACATTATTTTAATTTAATTTATTTATTTTAATTGTACGTTAATTGTTTGTTATTTATCTTATTTTTGTTATTTTAGTTTATTTAGTTATTTTATTATATGGCAGGCAATTTTTCTTGTTTTAATTATTTTCTTGTGTACTATTTCATTTGTTTTATTCCTTTTATCTTATGATATTTTATTTTGTTGGTTTTATTTTATTTTGTTTTATGTGATATGGTTGTATTTTAATTTATTTTACTATAATTATATTTTTTTAGTTTGTTTTAAGCTGATAGTGGGGTTAAGGGTTACGCTATGGCAGGAAAATGGTACGACCAAGAAGGCAAGCTAATGAGCCCGAGGATGAATTACCGAGGGGTGATGGAAATTATGCCATGGCGAGGGCGTTGAATAGGATGACGGAGTTTCTTCAGCAGAATTTTCGTCCACAGCAAGGAGAGCAGTTCAGGGCGATGCAGGCCGGGTGCACCTATGAGCGCTTCTTAGCGCATAGGACCCCTGCTTTTTCTAGTGAAGAGGATCCATTACGGGCTAGAAGGTGGATTCAAGATCTGGAAAGAACGTTTGAAGTCTGTGGATGCACTGAGGCCCAGAGGGTATTATATGGGAGCTATATGCTGCAAGGTGAAGCGGCGAATTGGTGGGAGACCAAGCGGTCACTTTTAGAGATGGAGTTGGGATCCTTGGCTGCTGTGTCTTGGCAGCGTTTTAAGAAAGAATTTGATGATCGATTCTTTCCTGTTTCGGTGAGACGGCAATTGGCTCGGGATTTCAATAATTTGGTTCAAGGAGACATGACTGTCGAGCAGTATGCAAGGAAATTTATGGAGCTTGGGCGATTTGCTCCTCACCTCATTGCTACGGAAGAGATGCGGGCTGAACGTTTCCAAGAAGGGTTGCGCCCTCAAATCCGCAGGCAGGTCGCATGCTTGGAAATCCAGAACTTTCAGAGGTTGGTCAATGTGGCCTCAATTGCTGAGCGAGAGCGAGGTGCTGTGGTAGATTCCCCTCCGGGTAAGAAGCGACTGAACGTTGATGGTGAAGGGAGCAGCTCCGGGTCGCCACAGAAGTTTGTGCAAAGGATCGGGGCCAGAGCGCAGGCAGCTTCCGGTATACGTATTGGGGGCCGAGCTCCAGTTTGTGGTAGATGTAATAGAGCCCACGAGGGCGAGTGTCGTCAGGGTTGGAACCAGTGCTTTGAGTGTGGTCAGACAGGACACTTTGCTCGTGAGTGCCCTAATTGGACCCAAGGGAATCAAGGTGGTCATCGCGGTGGTAGGACTAATCAGAGGCAACTAGTTCAGGCTCGGGTGTATGCAGTGACTCCTAGTAGTGCTGGCGACGAGATTCCAGGGACTCAGGACGCTGGAGTTACGGCAGGTATGGGTCTAATCTTACCTTTCGTAATGGATGCCATGTGTGGTTTATTCTTGGGTTTTGGAAAGTTATGCAAGCTGTATCCATGCCCGTTGGGTGTTGGAGGTTGTGTGATTTTCTTAAGAGTGTTCTGGTTGTACTTGGTATCCTGCTTTAGAGTGATGGTTGGCCCTACAAATTTCGAGGACGAAATTTTATTTTAAGGGGGGAGGATGTAACGCCCCGTATTTCAGTGTATTTTTACTGAAGGATTATTTTTGATTGTTCAAAAAATTTATCCTCTTATTTTAAAATTGGTTGAATTTTTAGTAAGTTTATTTCTATGATTTTATTTGGTGAAAATTAATTTTATGTGCTTTCTAAATATTTATTTATTGTTATGCATTTAAATTGCTTTTAATATTTAAATTAATTACTGTGGGATTTAATTATTTCAATTTGACTTTACCATTACGTTTAAATTATTTTATTTAACTTGTGGTTTTAAAATCGTCTCCGTTGGATCTTTTTTGTGACCCAAGTTATGAGGATTGGACCTCATTTTTTTTCCTCCATTTTTTCTTTCCTTCCTTTTTCTTTTCTTTCTTTTCTTTTTTTTTTCCTCATTTCCTCTCCTCTCCCGTGCGACCTCTCTCTCTCCTCTCCTCCGCTCGTTTCCTTCGTCTCCTCCCAGCGCCGCCGTCGCGCCGCCGTGCGCGACACCGCCCAGCCGACCAGCTCCCCCTCCCTCCGGCGACCTCACCTCCCAAACCTCAGCCCCTACCTCGCCGCCGGTAGCCCACACGCCCCCACGAAGCCGCGGGCCACCTTCACGCCAGCGCCGCCGTGAGCCGGCGGTGGCCCTCACCGCCCAGCCCATTAGCTTCCCCAGCCGCCGGCGACCTCACCCCACCAATCTCACCTCCATCCGTGCCGCCGTTAACCACCAGTAGCTCTTCGAAGCCGCGGCACTCCTTCCGCCGTAGCGCCGCCGTCGCACCACCATTGGCCACCATCTTCCTACCACTTCATCCCCGACCTCTTGGCAACCCATTGGACCCAACCCCACCTCCGATCCGTCACCGGTGAAGCTCCACCAACTACATTTCCGATTTGGGCATTTTGGTCTTCTACCGCCCATTCCGCCGCCACCCACGGCAAACCACCACCACCATTGGCTTCACCGACCTCCCTAGGCCCTACCCTATCAATCTTGGGTCTTCGTTTGTCCTCGTTGAAAAGTTGGTAATTGTGACCCACGGCCACAGTGTATTTTACACTGTGGTGTTGCTCAGAAATCACCACTTGCAACTTCGAGATCCTCCGGAAATTATTATATTGCACTGTAAGTATTTTCCTTAAAGAACTTTCGTGATTTAAATATATTTTTGCACTAACGCATATTATCTGTGAATTGGGTTGTTTTGCCGGACTGAGTCCGAGGAGTTTCGGGGGTCGGATGGATTGTGGACGGAGTTGTGTTTGTTTGCATTGTGAATTGTGGTTGTTGGTTATGACTTGTTCACGTACATCGCATATTGCATGCATGATCATGTTTGTAAAGAAAACTGGGTTTTCGTGTATTGCATACATGTTTATGTATTTATTGGATTTGGATTTTCATGTGAGTAAAAGGAAAAGAGACTGTAGGGATGGTGGTAAGCAGGGATGGTGGTTGTGTCCCGCCTGTGATTCCCGCCTACAGTGCTCTGTTAAGTATTTATTGTGTGTAAAGGAACTGTAGGGATGGTGGTAAGCAGGGATGGTGGTAGAGTCCCGCCTGTGATTCCCGCCTACGGTGCACGCGTTAGGGATGGTGGTAAGCAGGGATGGTGGTTGTGTCCCGCCTGTGATTCCCGCCTACGGTGCACGCGGTAGGGATGGTGGTAAGCAGGGACGGTGGTAGAGTCCCGCCTGCGATTCCCGCCTACAGTGTCCGATAATTGGATTGTTTGTGTGAATCATTTTATGGGAAAATGTTTTACGGTTATTTTGGGCCAAATTGGGATTTTTGGCGTGTGTTGGAAATAATCATTTTTCTGGGAAAAAAAATGATATTTTATGGCTAAATGTATTTTGCTATATTGTTGGTCGCATTAATGTATTTTTATCCCGAGAGTTGTTTGGTTTATACTTACCTGTGGTACCATTTTATGGTATCGCAGATTTTGATGCAGATGGTGATGACGAGCCTTAGCTTGGCTCCGTTGGAGGAGTGATCTGGGATTGCTCCTGTTTAGTGAGTTATGTGTTTTTATCAGTTTATGTATTCACCTTTTGTATTATATTTGGGATGACTGTATAATTTTTTAAAGATAAATTGTTTTAAATATTTGTATTTAAATTCTGGTACTTAGTTGACTATCCGCTGCGTTATTATATTTGTACACTGTTGCATGTACACACACTGGCACTTCGTTGGGATGTGTGACCGTGTTGTCACCATCCTGGCGTCTCAATCCCTGTGTATTTATATAAGGGGGATTGGGGGCGCCACACGAACAGTGTGATGTCCCATCTCCGCTTAGGCGGTGTATGGGGTTGGTGCACCTTACTCCGACTACGCACCCTACTTTGTGTAGTCGGGTATGGGTTTTGTCGCTTGGTTACTATTTCTCTATCGGGGACAGAGTTTGTGCACGACGGATCCTTTAGACCTGGTCTTTAGAGATCTGTCATCTGGACTAGACCATGTCAGCCACGGAAGTGTGCTGGGGAGCTATTAACGTTTGTAACTGACTTTTTTAAGTCAAAGTTGTATGTTCTTTATAAATGAAATGTGATCCCTTTTATCGAAAAAAAATTGTAGGAGTAATAAATGATCAAGTCAAATGAATGATTGTTGAGGATATGATCTTTTCTATTCCGTTGGAAATTATAAATAATCTCAATCTCTTGTAATCACAAAGGTGTTTTAATCTATTTTTACAAATAATTATATAAAATTAGAGTAAATTATAAAGTAATGTTTTGGTCATTGTAAAATAGTTGTATAGTATCATTATATACTATCATGCAAAATACCGCATATCCATCAATTGACTTGTAGCTACAAATTTGGCAATTTCTCATGAGTTTTACTTTCCAACGACTATGCCGGTTGAAAATATATACCTGATGACACAAACGATGTTAGTTAAAAAAGAATCAGCCTTTTACAGCGAGATCACCTCCGACAAGGAAAAAATTGTCACTAAAAACTACTTTTTGCGGCAAAACTATATTGTCACAAAAAATGTTGATGAAAATCACATGTATTGGATGCCTTTTAGTATTTTATAGCGACGTTTGCTTGCTACTAAAAGAAAAGGTGATATTTGCCGCGACACAAAACCGCTGGAAAGAGATCAATTTATAAATCCCAAGCCAATTCCTCCTTATTTCTCCCCCCCCCCTCCCCCCCAAAGCCCGAAAAGCTTTAAACCTCCAAAATTTGCAACAATATGAATGCAAAAGTGTCACAAAAACAGTATATTAGTTTACATGAAGCAAATCTAAAGCGATTGGCTGAGTGCCATCGGCACACCTTGACACACGGCGGGCAATAGTGACCTTCAGCCATGTACCCATGCACAAGCTCACGACAGACCACCATGAGCCTCTTGATCCCACCGGAGGTCACCACTTGGACTGTCGGCATCCTCTACTGTCCAAAGGGTGGTCCCCAACCACCATAGTTGACCCCCGTGTCCCCTTGGCCACGCACCCAGTGCACGAAACCTGCACTAGACTCCTCGGCCAACTCACGGCCGAGGTCTCCCCTCGCCACTGGAAGACCTCCACTCCTCGGCCCTGCTCCACGGTCGAGGTCTCCCTTCGCCCACTGGAAGACCTCCACTCCTCGGCCCTGCTCCACGGCCGAGGTCTCCCCTCGCCCCTGGAAGACCTCCACTCCTCGGCCCTGCTCCACGGCCGAGGTCTCCCATCGCCCACTGGAAGACCTCCACTCCTCGGCCCTACTCCACGGCCGAGGTCTCCCTTCGCCCACTGGAAGACCTCCACTCCTTCGCCGTGCTCCACGGTTGAGGTCTACCCTAGCTCCGTAACTTCCACGACTATGGTCTTCACGGCCAATACACTCATAAACTAGCACATTCCACGACCATGACTCGTCGGCCAGCACACTCCATGGCCATACCACTCATTGCCCACTGGACCATGACCATGTAACTCATTGCCCAGACTTCTCGCCCACGGCCATGCTCCATGGCCAGGTCATGACTCATCGACTAGTCTCCTCGGCTAGAGCTCTCCTCGGCCAATGACGACTTGTTGGCCCAACCAGTTTTCTCGGCCAACCTTCCCCAGCCTAGCCACTGACTCGCTGTTAAGTAAGAGCATGATTAACAGCGTCTTGACCTTCGGAGCCCTGATGCAATAGAGGATTGTTCTCAACCATCCGGGCGTGGCTACAATGGTGATGTGTTTGTCTGAAAGACTCCTCGACCATTCCTCGGCCATGAGTTTTTTTAAAAAACAAAAAGAGAATGGGAAAGGAAAAACAACAAACAATTTTAGTAGAGCAGATTTTGCACGCAACGGCTAAACTGCACTGGTTTGACTATCTTTAAATTTATGTGAATTCGATTTTTACTAACAAAATTGACTCATGTAGCATGAAACATTGGCCGCCAAGCCCCACTCAGGCACCGCTTGGACATCCAAGTTTGTTTCCATCGAAATTGATTTATCGAAATTAACATGCACACGGGCACCCCAGACCTCAATCACCATCGAAATATGGTTGCTCGCGGGTAATGCCAACGCACCTTAAACTTTCTCTACAATCCAATGGGACAATCTAGGTATGCAAATCACAAGCTTGTGGCTGAAAATTATTTACAGTAATTGGTTTGGTTTCCATAGCTCAGTCAAGCACCCCAACTATCTGCATGGACTCCCAAACTTCCATCGATGAGAAGACCAGGGGGCCAAGCACCGTGTCTCCACTGACTTGCCTCATCCCTTTTCTCAGTCTATGAGGCCGGCGAGAAGACCAGGAGAGCCAAGCACCGTGTCTCCACAAGCTTGCCTCATCCCTTGCCTCAGTTGTGGCGCCCCCGACCCCCATGTAAGGAGACACGGGAATCGAGACGCCAGGATGGTGACAACACGGTCACACATCCCAACGATAGTGCCAAGTGTGTGTACATGCAACAGTGTACAATAAACAACGCAGTGGATAATTAAGTCAATTAAGTACCAGAATGGTTAATACAAAGAAAAAATGTTTAAAAATTATACAGTCATCCAAAATAAATATTTTACAAGTCTCAAACCAAAACGAGGGATCCCAGATCACTCATCGGGCGGAGCCGAATCCTCAGGCTCACCCTCAGCCTCATCTGTATCGAAATCTGCATTACCACAAAATGGTACGCAAGTAAGTATAAACCAAACAACTATGAGATAAAAATACATTAATGCGACCAACATGCATGCATATGATGAAATATGCATTAAATCCAAAAATACTATTTTTCCCGAAAATAGATATTTTCCAACACACGCCAAAATCCCATTTTGGCCCAAAAATAATACTCCATCATTTTCCCAAAAAATGACCCAAATCAATAAAACCTCATTTTCCCAGAAAATGAATCACATAAAATCCTTTTAATCAACACATGCTATTTTCCCAGAAAATAGCTCATTATTCCATTAACCAATGCACCATGATCTCCCCTAGGGATCATCCGCACGTCCTGGCTTCGTAGCAATGCTTAGTTTCACGCCCAACGCGTTCGTGGCCAAGCATCCTCTAGCCCCCACCAGCAGAGGGGCCACGGAGTCGGTACAAGACCATCTCGTCTGATCCCATCATCACCCAGCGACAATCCAGGGGACATCACTCAGTATATTCCGCTCCCGAGTGACCAGAGCAGCTCCACCGAGATAATACCCCATCTCGGCTTGGGGTCGTGATACACACGCACCCAAAATCATTTAACACATGAAAATCCAGTTTTCATGAAACACACGAACATGAATGCATGTACACAAAAACCTAGTTTCCTTTACAAATATGATCATGCGTGCAATTTGTCATGTACATAAAACAACACCAATAACCAACATCCAACAAATCTCAACACACAACAACTCCATTCTCTAATCCATCCAACCCCCAAACTCCTCGGACTCAGTCTGGCATGTCCAACCAGATCACAATAATATGAGTTAGTGCAAAAATATATTTAAATCACGATAGTTATTTGAAAAAATACTTACAGTGCTATATAATAATTTCTGAAGGATTATGGAGTCTGCAAGAAGTGGCAACACAGCTGCAGAACAGTACAAAATGCACTGTGGCCGTGGGTCTCAAATATCCATTTTTGAACGGAGATAAATCGAGACCCGAAATTGATAGGGTAGGGCTTAGGGATGTCGGTGAAGCTAGTGGTGGTGGTGGTTTGTCGTGGGTGGCGGCGCAAAGGGTGGTTTTAGGCCAAAGATGACCAAATCGGAAATGGAGGTAGATAGCCTTCACCGGTGGAGGATCGGAGCTAAGGATGGGTGCATTGGGTTGCTAGGAGGTCGAGGATAAAGTGGTGAAGAGGTGGTGGCCGGAGGTGGTGTGACGGCGGCGCTAGGACTCAAAGAGTGCCGCGGCTTTGAGGAGCTCGAGGTGGCTAAACGGCGGCACGAGGGAGGCTGCAACTGGAGGGAGGTGGTCGCTGGAGGGAGGGGAAGCGAACGGGTGGGGTGGTGCTGGCTAAGGCGGCGCGGCGGCGGTGGCTGGGGAAGAGAAGAAAACGGGCGGAGGGGAGAGGTGCAGCGCGCGCGGGAGAGAGAGAGAGAGGAGAGAATAAAAAGAAAAGAAGAAGAAAGAAAAAGAGAAGGAAAAGAAAAAGAAAAAGGAAAAATAAAAAATAGAGGGAAAGAAATGAGGTCTAATCCTCACATCTTGGGTCACAAAAATGATCTAATGAAAATGATTTTAAAACAGCAAATCCATTAAAATAAATTAAACGTAATGATACAATGAAAATAAAATAATTAAATCTCACAATCAATTAATTTAAAAAGAAGAACAATTTAAATGTACAACAATAAATAAATATTAAGAAAACACAACAATTTAATTTCCACAATTTAAAGATCATAAAATAAACTATTTAAAATATCTGATAATTTTAAAACAAAAGAATAAATTTTTGAATTATTAAAAATAATCATTCAGTGAAAATACACTAAAATATTGGGTGTTACATCCTCCCCCCCTTAAAAAAAATTTCGTCCTCGAAATTAGCAAGGTCAAACATTAACGTTAAAACAGGAATAAGATTCAACAAAGAGCAGACTTAAGAAACATACCGCCAATCAATCAAATAAATACGGATACTGCTCTCTCATGACCGATTCTCTCTCCGAAGAGATATCCTGAGCCAACGGATCGCCCCATGACACCTTCACCAAAGGTATTGTCTTAGACCTTAACCATTGCTCTTTCCCATCCACAATCTGCGTCGGTGCAACTTCATAAGAAAGATTAGGCCGAAATTCAATACGTTCAGGGTCGACAAAACGCGGCTCTGGCTGTCCAAAACTCTTCTTCAAAGACGACACATAGAAAACATCATGGACATCTCCAAAATAATCCGACAGGGCAACTCTATAAGCAACTAGCCCAACTTTCTCTATAATCTGGAAATGACCAACATACCTCGGACTATGCTTTCCCTTCTTGCCAAAGCGCTTAACCCCCATCATCGGAGAGACTTTAAGGTAAACTCAATCACCCATCTCAAATGATAAGTCTTTTCTCCTTGTATCTGCATAACTCTTTTGGCGACTTGGCTTCCACCATTTTAGTCCTTATAAACTGAACTTGGTCCTTCATTTCTTGAATTATCTCAGGCCCAATCAATTTACTTTCGCCAACTTCATCCCAACACAACGGTGATCTACACTTCCTCCCATACAAAGCTTCATACGGGGCCATTTGAATAGAGGAATGAAAACTGTTATTATAAGCAAACTCAAACAGCGGCAGATGATTCTCCCAACTCCCTTAAAATTCTATGACACAAGACCACAACATAACCTCAAGAGTCTGAATAGTACACTCTGATTGACCGTCTGTCTGAGGATGATATACAGTACTAAACTTTAACTTAGTGCCTAAAACTGCCTGTAAACTCTTCCAAAAATGGGACGTGAACCGCGGGTCCCGATCCGACACGATACTCTTGGGTACTTCGTGCAAACATACTATCCCCTTGACATACAACCGAGTCATCTTACCCAAATAGTCGATATTATTGATAGGCCAGAAATGGGCACTCTTGGTCAACCAATCAACTATCACCCAAACTGAGTTCTTTACACTAAGAGACCTCAGCAAAGCCACAATAAAATCCATAAAAATATGATCCCACTTCCACTTAAGAATAGGGAGAGGTTGAAGTCTATTAGCAGGTCCTTAAAGCTCAGCCTTAACTTGACGGCACGTGGGACATTTCTCAAAAAAAAAATATGGCGATATCCAACATACTTGTATTAGTCCTCCAGCGGCACATCACGACCAGTATTCCTAGATGACTATGCTAACCAAAATCTTATTTTCCACAAGAACCTTAATACAATATCCAGAAAATTCCAATGATCAATAGCTCCATACAATAATCCATGCTAACCTCAATCAGCTCCTATGCTACAACTTCTAAACCTCCATTGAATTCTATCTTTGGTAACCTAATGGCCACTTCCCTTCCAAGGTTAAGCATTAATAACAAATTGCACAACCAAAAGATTAATCTCCAACTATAAGCATCATCTAAAAAATTCAAGTCACCACTAATTCCTCAAGATCAGCACAAAATCCGAACTCCTAACTACAACCACAAATATCACGCTTCTGCTGCACACTCTGATAATTCGCCGCATGCATAAAATTTATGTCCTCATAAAAACTAGCACCATCGAGTACAAGGTGGCTCCATACCTATTAACCAGAAAACTCTTACCACCTTTTGGTAGAAAATACTCTTTTTCCCAAAACCAGGAGTTATCACTCATATTCCTCAATTAACTCTCACTGCCTTGATCAAAATCAATATTCCGCAAAATACATCCACTATCACAGATAGAAAACCAATATCAATCAACCTCAACATCCCAAGTTGCAAACAAGTAACATCACCCCAAAATACATCCGTCTCATCTACGATAAGGAATATACCTTAAAAAGTTTGATTCCAACTCGGTCAACCAATAAGAGCGCCTATAAACTTCTACCCGACAACCTAAACCCAAAAACTCACCACCTACATTCTTAATAACATCTAATCTAGCGGTGACTAAACTCACTACGAACCATCATTGACTTCACCAAAACATTATAAAAACCTTTTTGGTAACTTGCCCACCTACATCTATTCCTATAAGCTAATATTAGCACAAATAATTCCTTCAATAGCATATCACTATTAAACCTCAAGGCAAGCCATACTGCTCAAATCTTCAATCCACCAAAAGCCATTGCAAAGCACCCAAGGATCCTAATACTTCACTGACTCACATACTTGGTCGTATTATCCATCGCTGATGCCTAAGCTTCAACTTCCAAGATCTTATCATACACTATACATGACGACCCATCAATCTCTCTTCAAGTTAAATAACAATGTCCTTAATTCAACCAACTGGATGCACAATCTCCAAAGAAAATATAACATCAAAATTTAAATTCCTAGGTAACCTCAAGTCACAATTAATTCATGTAGATAATCACAATAATTATTGCCAACCATCATTCCATTGAGTAACCCACTTCGACTGCACACTCCGATCGACTCATAAAAAAAACTCCAAGCCAAAATCATTAGAATTTAATACTATTGTATTTATTCATCTTCAACACCTACCAAAACCACTTCTTCCAAACCAAAAAAAAAAAAAAAAATGAGACTAGGACCTGTACTTTCCGAAATGCATACACACTTACTACTACTACGCATCGATCTCATGCACCCTTAGCCAAAATCAATAATCGTCCAAACTTGCAAGTGATTCATCGTTACCATTTCCATCATTTGGACCTATATCCTCGAAATCAACAAGAATCATTTCCTACGTCCGCACCATCTATTATTCCTTAAAATTGATATGGATTAAATCCTCATCCTGTCACTAATCTCGAGCTAAAAACAATCATTATCTGAACTAGATTAACATCTTCAATCCTCGAAAAATACACACACTAGATTATTACCTTCCATCTCCAAAGAAGTTCTCTCCTAAAAAGTTCTCATATCAGTAGCTCAACTCAGATCAATCCTATTTAATTCAGTCCTTCAACTCTGCAATTCTAAAACCTTAAACCAGATAAGAATCATTTCCTAAAATCTTGAAGATCAATGACCTTAATTCTAAAACATTCACCTTATAAAACTTGTAAATTCTAAAACCCCGAATGTTATCAAACTACTTATCAAAGTCGGCAAAATCGAAAACTTCTAATCTAAGTAATCCTTCAAATGCTTGTTGAACCTATCACCTTAAATCCAATAAACTAATTTCCTAAAAACTATGAGGCCTCAAACCTTAGGTGACCTTCTAAAAAATCTAACCTTGGAATTCGTTGAACTTACAACCTCCTACTCCATAAACTCACTTCATAATTTCTACGGAGGCTACGACCTCAATTAACCTAAGCGATTAAAAACTATTTCCTTCCTCAGTTGCGACTTGAGTTCCTACTCCAAAGAGTTCACCCAGATCATGCCATTCCCTTCAAGCCTCGATATTAAAACAAACCAGTTGCCAAGAGTTCAGGCCTACTACACTAAGTGTTCAAGTCTAACAATGACATTCACAATCGTACCATCTTCCTGCCATAGCACAACCCTTAACCTGCTTTTCAACTCCGAACAAAACAAAATAAAATAAAATTTCATAAATAAATAATATACAACAAAATGAATAAAACCAACAATAAAATATCATACGATAAAATGAATAAAATAAATGAAGTAGTGCACACAACAAAATATAAAAACATAAATAAAATAAACCATTAAAATAACATACTTCAAACCAAATAACTTCAAATCACAACTTTAAAACTTTCTGGTACTCCTATGGGACATGTGGTTTTACCCAGAGTCGAACTGCTCTGATACTACCTGTGGCGCCCCCGACCCCCATGTAACGAGACACGGGAATCGAGATGTCAGGATGGTGACAGGAGGGTCACACATCCCAACGATAGTGCCAAGTGTGTGTACATACAACAATGTACAATAAACAACGCAGCGGATAATTAAGCCAACTAAGTACCAGAATGGTTAATACAAAGTAAAAATGTTTAAAAATTATACAGTCATCCAAAATAAATATTTTACAAGTCTCAAACCAAAACGAGTGATCCCAGATCACTCCTCGGGCGGAGCCGAATCCTCAGGCTCACCATCAGCCTCATCTGTATCAAAATCTGCGTTACCACAAAATGGTACTGCAGGTAAGTATAAACCAAACAACTACTAGATAAAAATACATTAATGCGACCAACATGCATGCATATGATGAAATATGCATTAAATCCAAAAATACTATTTTTTTCGAAAATAGATATTTTCCAACACACGCCAAAATCCAATTTTGGCCCAAAAATAATATTTCGTCATTTTTCTAGAAAATGACCCAAATCAATAAAACCTCATTTTCCCATAAAATGAATCACATAAAATCCTTTTAATCAACACATGCTATTTTCCCAGAAAACAGCCCATTATTCCATTAACCAATGCACCATGATCTCCCCTAGGGATCATCCACACGTCCTGGCTTCGTAGCGATGCTCAGTTCCGCGCCCAGCGCGTTCGTGGCCAAGCATTCTCTAGCCCCTACCAGCAGAGGGGCCACGGAGTCGGCACGAGACCATCTCGTCCGATCCCATCATCGCCCAACGACAATGTAGGGGACGTTACTCAGTATATTCCGCTCCCGAGTGACCAAAGGAGCTCCACCGAGATAATACCCCATCTCGGCTTGGGGTCGTGATACACACGCACCCAAAATCCTTTAACACATGAAAACCCAGTTTTCATGAAACACATGAACATGAATGCATGTACACGAAAACTCAGTTTTCTTTACAAACATGATCATGCGTGCAATATGCATGTACATGAAACAACACCAATAACCAACATCCAACAAATCTCAACACACAACAACTCCATTCTCCAATCCATCCAACCCCAAACTCCTCGGACTGAGTCCGGCATGTCCAACTAGATCACAATAATATGAGTCAGTGCAAAAATATATTTAAATCACAATAGTTATTTGGAAAAATACTTACAGTACTATATAATAATTTCCGAAGGATCATGGAGCTGCAAGAAATGGCAACACAGCTACAGAACAATGCAAAATGCACTGTGGCCGTGGGTCTCAAATACACATTTTTGAACGGAGACAAATCAAGACCCAAAATTGATAGGGTAGGGTTTATGGATGTCGGTGAAATTAGTGGTGGTGGTGGTTTGCCGTGGGTGGCGGCGCAAATGGTGGTTTTAGACCAAAGATGACCAAATCGGAAATGGAGGTAGATAGCCTTCACCGATGGCGGATCGGAGCTAAGGATGGGTGCATTGGGTTGCTAGGAGGTCGAGGATGAAGTGGTGAAGAGGTGGCGGCCGGAGGTGGTGCGACGGCGGCGCTAGGACTCAAAGAGTGTCGCGGCTTTGAGGAGCTCGAGGTGGCTAACGGCGGCGCCAGGGAGGCTGCAACTGGAGGGAGGTGGTCGCCAGAGGGAGGGGAAGCGAACGGGAGGGGTGGTGCCGGCCACGATGAAGCGGCGGCGGTGGGCTGGGAAGAGAGGAAAAAGGGCGGAGGGGAGAGGTGCAGCGCGCGCGGGAGAGGGAGAGAGGAGAGAAGAAAAAGAAAAGAAGAAGAAAGAAAAAGATAAGGAAAAGAAAAAGAAAAAGAAAAAGGAAAAAGAAAAAATAGAGGGAAAGAAATGAGGTTTAATCCTCACATCTTAAGTCACAAAAATGATCCAACGAAAATGATTTTAAAACAGAAAATCCATTAAAATAAATTAAACGTAATGATACAATGAAAATAAAATAATTAAATCTCACAATCAATTAATTTAAAAAGAAGAACAATTTAAATGTACAACAATAAATAAATATTAAGAAAACATAACAATTTAATTTTCACAATTTAAAGATCATAAAATAAACTATTTAAAATATACGATAATTTTAAAACAAGAGAATAAATTTTTGAATTATTAAAGATAATCATTCTGTGAAAATATACTAAAATACGAGGTGTTACATCAGTCCACGAGGTCGATGAGAAGACCAGGGAGAAGCACCATGTCCCCACTGGCTTGCCTTATCCCTTGCTTCAGTCTATGAGGACGACGAGAAGACTAGGGGATCCAAGCTCCCTGTCCCCACGAGCTTGCCTCGTCCCTTTCCTCAGTCTACTAGGCCGGATGAGGAGAACCACGAGACAACATCACCACCAGCGAACGCTGGGTGTATGCACTTGTGCCATAACCGCTGCCAGCAGAATTCCTTTGGAGTTAATGGGCCTCAAAGCTCCAAAACTGTCTTGCGCAAGATACCTTCAGGAACAAGTTGACGAACTCGGCAACTGCTTAAGGTGGATCTACAAGAACGACGGTCTCCCTGACCACTTTGCGTGGGTTACCACATACAAACTCCAACACTAATAGCAAACTGGAAACATTAATAGCGGCTCATATTGGAATGGAAAAATATGCCAACAAAATCGGAAAAAAAAACATCGAATGAATATATACTTTTCGACAACAATAGGCGAGTCTAGTCTTACGAATTGCTCGATCTTCATCAAGCCAATGAGACAAGTCCAGTCTTTCGATTGTCCAATATACCCCTCATTTTCATAACAAGTTAACAGATGAGAAAGGTCAAGGACCACCTGGCCTCCCAGGCACTCGAGTAGGTGGGAAAGTTACTTGATTGACCGACCAGCTTTCTGTGCATCTTACGGAAAATCTTTATCGCGTAAAGCGAGAGAAAATGATAACCAAGAACCCACTCCCAGAATTTATTTCTCTACATACTTCGGTGGATCATTTCGACTGCATATTTTATATTTAAAGATTATGAAGGTCCATTTTGGAACAAATGACCCTTAACAATCATGGGTTACTAGAATGAATAAAATATACACGGCCCAAAGTAAGCCTACTAGGCCTAGTCCAAGGGTGAGGTCCCACCACTAGAAAACAAAGGAAGAGAGAGGAGAAGCAGACAAGGTGGGGACAAGGAAAAAGAGAAGGTCCTTTTTGGAAGAAATGACCCTTAAGAATCACGGGCTACTGGAAAGGATAAAATATACACGGTCCAAAGTAAGCCTACTAGGCCTAGCTCAAGGGGAGGTCCCACCACTAGAAGACGAAGGAAGAGAGAGGAAGGAGAGACAAATAGGGAACAAAGAAAAGGAGAAGGTGTCAGGAGGACGGGAAGGTGGACATAGAAAGGAAATGAGAGGAAGATGTCAGACAAGCAAGGGAAGGCGGCAAATCCTCACCACTCCATAAGGGCACGCAAAAAGAAGGGGATATAAAATGAAATGGCTAGACGATTTTAGAAAAACAGAGAGCTTCTTCTTCGGCTTCTTCAACCTCAAGAGAGGAGCTCTAGGGATTAGATCTCTTCTAGTAAAATAGAGCTCTAATTTCCATTGTATAGAGAGTATGAGAGACTATAAATAAGCATATTATAGTAGACTCTCCCCTCCTAAAAAACTCTCGTGAACATAGGCAGTATGTCGAACCACGTAAATTTGTGTGTCCATTTCACTTTTACATTCTTAGTATTTATTTTTTATTCACTGTCATGAGCATACGCACAGTTGCACTAGACCATGGCGGGGGCTGCAGACTACACCGATCGAGGCTTATATCGTCACAGTGGGCTGGGAATGACTCTTTCTCCCCTTCCGGACTGTTGTGAGATTTTTTTCATGAGTAATTCTATATACAACCATGAAGTGCGTGAACTTCGCGCAATCGCTTTAAAAAAGAGTGTGGTCCACTATTAAAAAAAATTTCATGTAGGTCTCATATTTCACTTTTATCAAAATGATTACGTAGTCATTGCAAAATTCAAGATTGCAAATATCTTTTCTCTTTTGGCATTAACAACTAATAATTGGAAAACTTAGACTAAATGATACTAGTGCTAGAGCATAGTTAAATCTTCACTTCCTTAAAAGGCATAAAAGTTTAGCTTTTAAAATCAACATCTATGCTTCCAGGTTGAAAATATGCTTAGAATTGGCAGACACTTATGGTACGCAAATTGGAATATGTCAAACCACTTTCACAAGAAAAATTCATATTCTACCTATGAGGGGAGAAATTCCCAAGGGTCGGGCCTGGGATTTGGCCCGAACCTAGGCCCATATATAGGACTCGGGACAGGTCTGGACGGCCCCGGTAGCCCAGGCGGCCTAAAAGGAATGGCCCAAGGCAGGAGTCCTAACAAAAGGATAGGAGACCAAACCACATGGCACCCCTGACAGAGGAGCACCCAACCCTGACACAACGGAACGGCCTGGCACCCAAACACACAAACCGTCAGAGGCTTCCTCATCCCTAATACAACTATCCAGATGGCACAGGTGGGCAAACGAGCTTGACTGGGGCCACGCCATGTTTAATGGAGCAGGAATGAGCCTGCCCGAGTCACGTCGCATTTAATGATGCGGGAATGAGCACGCATGCAAGGGCCATGTCGCATTCAAGGCATCCTAGGTGTCAGCAACAACCTAGGGCAGGCTTGACAAGTCTAATCGGAAGCACAAGGTTGGCAGGGATGCGCAATCAGATACGGAGCTGCACACCCGTCACAATCACTTTGGGACATACTCCTTTCAAGTATAAATATGCCTCTTCTTGCCGAGAAAGGGGTTACTCATTCTTGATCTCTCCTTTGTTATATGATTCTAGCTCTCAACTCTCTTTCTTTATCTCCAATTGTGTATTGACTTGAGCGTCGGAAATACCACAGCCCCCGAGCTCCCCCTCTCTCCTCCTTGTAGGGAAGCACCCGAGCGCAGCTAGTGTGGAGTTGCCCAGGCCTGCAAAACACGACATCAACATTGGCGCCGTCTGTGGAATTTATTTTCTTACGAGCAATGTGTCCTTCGTATCCCGGCAACGACGAGCTCTCAAGCCTCGTAGTGAGGAGAAGAACAACCTGAGGTGGTGGAAGGAAGAATCAATGAACAGGTTGCGACAAAATAGAAACGCATGGAGGAGATGGTGGCCCTTCGCCAAGAAAATGCAGCCTTGCGGGGGGGATGGGGAGCCAGAGGAAGACCAGCAAAGCCACAACTTCGAGACCCGTCGTCCCCCGGAGATGGAAGTAGCTGAAAAAGAGTGATGAAAGGTGGACCTTCAGTTCCAAAAACTTGAGAACAAGTATGACGAGGCGATCAAACGAGGTACACATGAAGGACCCCCTAGAGCACCTAAAGACCTTCAAGGCACACATGACCCTGCATGGGTTCTTGAGCAAGGTCGCATGCAGGGCCTTCCCCCTCACGTTGAAGGGG
The DNA here is from genome assembly GCF_004785595.1 of Juglans microcarpa x Juglans regia. Classification (NCBI taxonomy): domain Eukaryota; kingdom Viridiplantae; phylum Streptophyta; class Magnoliopsida; order Fagales; family Juglandaceae; genus Juglans; species Juglans microcarpa x Juglans regia. The sequence goes on from NC_054608.1 coordinate 26,740,952, forward strand.
CAACGAGAGCATGGTTTGGGGCCCTGCTGCTCGGGACCATCACCAGCTTCACCAAGCTGACTCTGCTCTTCCTGACATAATTCATGGCGAGTCGGAAGAGGAAACGACATGCGGCTTATCTCCCAACTGTAAAACAAAGAGACGACGAGAGCCTGAAGTCTTACCTCTCTCATTTCAATAAAGAATGCATGACGACAGATGACCAGGATGAAAAAATCACCCTAGCAGCGCTGTTGGGAGGAATCTGGCCTCGCGATCCCTTCATGGTGGAGATTGCACGAAGGACCCCAACCTCACTAAAGGAGTTCATGGACCGTGCTGACGACTTCATCAACGCCGAGGACACGCTCCGGGCCTTGATGGCCTCGCGGCGGACCGAGTTGGAAAGAGTAGATAGGAAGGCGGCCAGTCAAAACGGCAAGGGAAGTCGGGAAGATGGTAAGAAAAGGGCTCGTGACAAGAAGCGCAAAGAAGAGTAACCCGCACGAGGAAAAGCCAGACAGCGTATACACAAAAACTTAGCTGTAGAAACTGAAAGAGATTCGAACCCGCAGGAAGAAAGACGGGGGGAGTCTGTCCGCCCCAAATATTGTACCTATCACCAAACCAGGAGCCACCGGACGGAGGATTGCATCACAAGGAACTGAAAGTTAGAGGAGATGGAAGCCCTGATAGACCAGCGGGGTTACGAGAGGCGAGCCCGTGATACGACGACAATATGTAGCCAAGAAGAAGCTATAGCCCCATCAAGAGGAGGCCCGACGGGCGTGATAAGACCAACCCACGACGAAGAAGCCAGACCAGAGAAGAAGGCTCGATAGGCGAGATACGTACGATAGCAGGAGGAGGCGCCACTTCGTCAACAAGGAGAGCCCACACCAAGGGCCAGGTACGAGAAAGTGTTCACCACCTACAGGGCTGCCCCGAGTGCCAGGAGCCATGCGAAGGAACCTGTCATAACCTTCAGCGAGAAGGATGTGGAAGGAAATCTATCCCTCGATGATGCCCTAGTCGTGACTGTACTGATAGACAACGGCAGCACGACAGACGTCCTGTATTGGGAAGCATTCATCCGGATGGGGATTACGCCCGGCCCTATCCCCCTCAAAGGTTTTGCCGAGGACATGAGTCAACCAATTGAAGCCATCATCTTATCCATTCTGATGGGAACAACCCCGTGAACCGCAGCGGCCATGGTGGATTTCCTCGTAGTAAAGCCCCCTCCTCCTACAGTGCGACCCTAGGGCAACCAACCTTGAACCACCTCAGGGCAGTGACGTCCACCTATCAATTGAAAATGAAGTTCCCAACCCCTATAGGAGTGAGAGAAATACATGGCGAACAAAAGCTCGCAAGGGAATGCTACGCTCAGGAGCTGAAGCTCGGGGTTGTCGAAGTTCGGACCCTTGGGGGAGCACCTAGACCAGCAAGCCCACCCTAGCAAGGCCCCTGTAGAATGAAGGGCCACAAAGGCCCCAGGCGACTCCATCTGGGGAACGATGAACACACGAGGGAATATTTTGTTTGAAAAACATGGGTCAGCCCAAACATGTAATCAGCTACCTTTAAATAAATGAAAATGTGATTTTGCCTCTATTTGCTTTTGCCTAAAAACACCAACATCCGTACACCACAAGCCCAGTTCCTTGGTTGTCCGTGATGCATTGGCTAAGGGCCAAAGCCTCCCGAACTCTCCCCATCACAGCCAGTCGGGCATGAGTCACTTAACTCACCGACCCTCGCGCAATGTATGGGCACGATGCATTGGCTAAGGGTCAAAGCCTCCTGAGCTTTCCCCTTCACAGCCAGTAGGATCCAAGTCCCTTGACTTGTCGACCTTCGTGCACCACAAGCCCAGTCCCTTGGTTGGCCGCAATGCATTGGCTAAGGGTCAGAGCCTTCTGAGCTCTCCCCCTTTACAGCCAGTCAGGCATGAGTCACTTAACTCATTGACCTTCGTGTAATGCATGGTCGCGATGCATTAGTTAACGGCTAAAGCCATTTGAGCTTTCCCCTTCACAGTTAGTTGGGCATAAGTCCCTTGACTTGCCGACCTTTGTGTACCACAAGTCCAGTCCCTTGGCTGGCCGAGATGAATGGCTAAAGGCTAGAGCCTCCCGAACTCTCCCTTTCATAGCCAGTCAGGCACGAGTCACTTAACTCGCCGACCTTCGCGCAATGCAAGGTCACGATGCATTGGCTAATGGTCAAAGCCTCCCGAGCTTTCCCCTTCACAGCTAGTCAGACCCAAGTCCCTTGACTTGCCGACTTTCGTACACCACAAGCCCAGTACCTTGGCTGGCCGTGATGCATTGGCTAAGGGCCAGAGCCTTCCGAACTCTCCCCCTTTACAGCCAATCGGGCATGAGTCACTTAACTCGCTCACCTTCGTGCAATGCATGGTCATGATGCATTAGCTAACGGCTGAAACCACTCGAGCTTTCCCCTTCACAGCCAGTCGGGCACAAATCCCTTGACTTGCTGACCTTCGTGCACCACAAGCCCAGTCCTTTGGCTAGCTGCGATGCATCGGCTAAAGGCCAGAGCCTCCCGAGCTCCCCCCCTTTACAGCTCATCGGGCAGGAGTGACTTAACTCACCGACCTCCGCACAATGCATGGTCGCGATGCATTGGCTAAGGGTCAAAGCTTCTCGAGCTTTCCCCTTTACAGCCAGTTAGACCCAAGTCTTTGGAATTACCAACCTTCCTGCACCACAAGCCTAGTCCCTTGGCTGGCCGCGATGCATTAGCTAAGGGCTAGAGCCTCCTGAGCTCTCCCTTTTTTCAGCCAGTCGGGCACGAGTCATCTAACTCAACGACCTTCTTGCAATTCATGGTTGCAATGCATTGGCTAAGGGTCAAAACCTCCCGAGCTTTCCCCTTCACAGCCAGTCGGACCCAAGTCCCTTGACTTGCTGACCTTCATGCACCACAAGCCCAATCCCTTGGCTGACTGCGATGCATTAGCTAAGGGACAGAGCCTCCCGAGCTCTCCCCTCTGCAGCCAATCGCGCGAAAATCATGGTTCCGATCGAAAGAACAAAGAAGCTAAATACAAAGAAGATGCAAGCACGAAAGCAAAGGCAAAAAGGAAACCAACTTTGATTATAATTTTACATGAGAGTTACAAAATTTCATATTACAAGGGCCTGTGAGCTGGGCAAAAGGAAGAAGAGCCTAAGAGGATGGAGGTAGATCTCTCGGGAAGTACAGGGGTTCCCCCGGTTTCCCGAGCTCCTTAACAACTGAGAAGTCGAGGGGGTCCCATTCCAAAGACTTCAGATCCAAGGTATCGAGGTCCACGCCAGGATTCAGGCACATTAGGTCCCGAAACTGCTTAAGGCCCTCCTTGTAGCCATATCCCTAAGCAGTATCACAGACGGCTTGGGCTTGTCGAATTTGAGTCTTGACTTCCTTGATGCGCTTGACGTTGCTCCGAAGGTCAGAAATCGTGTCATTGGCATGCTGCAGCTCGACCTCGAGACTGTGGATTTGGGCCTCCCTCCGCTGCACTTCTCCCTTCTGGAGTTAAACCTCTCTGACTAGGGAAAAATGTTTGAATGTGAGTTGGGAGCGCCGCTTGACAGTCGTAGCCAGCTCCCGGTCCATGTGGCTCTTCTCCACCCGGAGCGTAAGAGCCCCCCTTCAAAGTTCATCCTCCCTCCTCTCCAACACGCTCAGTGCATCCCGAAGGCATTGGGCCTCCCCGGAAGCATGGACATAGTCAGCCTTGAGCCTAGCCAAGTCCTCCTTTAGCCCAGACTTCTTCCTCTTCACTTGCTGGACCTTGTCCCATAACTTCTGGTGGCGATCCTTTAACATGTCCATCTTCTCCCGGAGAATCTCACACTCGACCGAGATGGCCTTTGTCTCCTTCTGGGTCTTTCGGACCTCATGGCGGGCTAGGATAAAAATGTATCTACCTTCGTCCACGGGGATGCTCCTCAAGCTCCCTGTTTTCGTCGACGACGATGCTCGCCAACTGATCTGCCGCCTGCGTAGAAGGAAGATGTCGGGGGCATAAAACCAAAGTGGAAAAAGGTTAAGTGAGGAGAAGAGTTGTACTTGTGCGAAAAAGGGCCTTAGGTTCTTGGCCTCGCGTTCGATCGCCTCGGCCTGGGCTTGAACAAAGCCCGGGCCGGGAGATTGACTAGATCCTGGGCCTGCGTGGGGTTCAAGCCCAGGCCGGGAGATTGACTAGATCCTGGGCCTGCGTGGGAGGGGAGTTACCGCCAGTTAAGGGCAACGTGGGAAGTGGGAAACCTTGGAAGGGCTCTTGCAAAGGACTGGCGCCACAAGCTACTTCGAGAACAGGTGCGACAGGCGGGGGACCCCCGCCCCAGAGGGAGGCTCTTCAATGTTGGGAAACTCCCCCCAAGCAGAGGCATCACCTTAGATGAGGCCAGATAAGAGTCCACCTCTAGCCATGGGGAGGATTGTGAGGGTAGCGACGATATCGAGGCAAAACTATCACTAAGCTCCACCACAAAGGGAGAACTTGAGCACAGTTCCTCCTCGCCATCTACATTCGGGACCCCCGAGCAAGAAGGAGCCCCAACATCCGGAAGGTCTGATGGGGAGGCACCTTCCGGAGCAGGGATCTCCAGGAGAAAGGGAGATATCAGGGACTCGACCTGGGAAGGCATGTCTAGAGCCATCTCCCGAGTGAGTGACTCTTTGAAAGAAAGATGGGCATCCGTGGTTACACCCACCCCGGGAGCGGGTTCGAAAGATGGTCCGGAAGGCTTCGCCCTCTCACTCCTCTACGGCAACGAAGCTAGGGATGGTGGATTCTCTCGAAGTTGATGTTGGAGCTGCTGCGACTAGCTTTGGTGGCAGAGAGGAGACGGTTCCCCACATAAAAGTAGCAGGGGCAGTAGGATGAGCAGGGGGAGCTCCCCGCAGGCTTTGGGCCTCGAGAGACTCGCAGACAAGCGGGGTCGGGGTGGCTGGACGATGAGCATGCCGAGGTTCCCCTCCGCAATAAGACCCTCCCACTTCACCCCTCGAAGCTTTGAGAGGGGAGGGTGGCCTGGCTTCACGGGCCCAGCCCCGGGATGAATCCTTCCTGCTCCTGGTCCCCCAAGCAGCTTCTCGAGAGGGCATCCCCCGCGAAGCTTCCCTTTCTTCATCATGCACCACCTTTGGGCGCTTGCCTTTGCCATGAACGGTAGCAGAGCTGGGACGCTTCTGAACTCGGGGCAATGCAGAGTCTAACAAGAATTCTCGACCAAGTACATACGAGCGGTCGGGAGTGGTGAGGAAACTTCAAATGTTGGCATCTGATAGCGTGGCGTCGGTTTCCACATCATAAGGATGGGCCGACACCCAAGACATCACGGCCGCTAGCCTAGCTTCTTCCCTCCAGGACAGGTTGATGACCAAGCTCTTAGCTAAGGGGACATAAGACCATACAGATTGGACAGGGAACTCCTCGTGATCTTGTTCGCCCTCGGGGTACTCCCACACCGAGACTGAGACGAAGAAGAACTTCTGGGACCAGTCCTTGCTAAGCAAATGGCACGATTCAAGACTAGCAATGCACCTGCCGGGTGTGCGTGACTGAAAGTTGCACACACTCCCATCCAACCACAGTGCCCTATACACTGCCAGGAACTCCCGAGCTATCAAGTCAGGATATTCCTCTGGGGGACATCTACCCATGTTGAAAGCAGCACATTGCTTTTGGCTCAAAACCTAGTCAATGGAAGAGTAAATATCTTTGATTATATCGAACTACACCTCAATCGTGATATTATTAAATATAAAGCCATAAAAAAAGTGTATATTATAAATTATAATAATTAAAATAAAATATATTTTAGTTGATTAAAAAATATAATATAATTACTAGATTGTTAAAATATGATGAAAAAATTAGATAAAAATAATAAATAATATTTATTATTATATAGATTTTAGGAGACTTTATTATTATATAGGTTTTATGCGGCGATTTTTTCTCACCGCAAATAGTCTTACTAGAAATATTACTTCCTCATGGGTTATTTGTTTTAGCGACGACATTATTAGCTTTTTCCGGCGACTTTTTCTCTACCAAAATAAACTTACCTGAATGATTTTTTCTGTTACGGGTTATTTGTTTTTACTGCAAAGTTTTCAACTTTTGCAGCGATAATAACCCCCAAGAAAAGCTAATAAAATTAAAACCTACGTTTTCCCCTTATTCCTTTCCCTCCAGCCGTCACCCCCCTCCCCCATCTCTCTCCCCAATCCCTCTTCTCCCTAAAGCCTCCACCGCGCAGAGCCTGTTGCCAATGACCCCACCTCGCCGGCCACCACTTCCTCCTCGCCTCCAGCAGACGCCAATCTCCCCTCCCTCTTCCTCCCTGTAGCTTCTTCTCTCTCGGGTTTCCCATGGTTGTCGTTGCCCAGTGCCGGCCGATCTCTTTCCTTTTCCCCGAATCTGGTCTCACCTCTCTCTCCCTCGAATTTCTCTATATCGCCACCACTAGGGATGCCGTGCGCAACCACCCACATCTCGACGTCGTCACTAGGCCTCTGTCGGAGCCCCCTACTCTTCCACGCCTAGCCCAGCAGCCCGAGGCCCTCCCTATCTCCCATGCTCTGTTCGCAACCCACGGACACCAACTCTCACCAGCGCCGCCGTGCTCCTCTCGAGCCATTACTCCACTCCAAGCAACCACCATGACCAGTACTCAGCTAACATAGCTAGAGGCACGCCTAGCTAGAGTCGAGGATGTGGTAAAAGATTTGGGGTACTACCGTATATCCTTTATTTGCATTTTTTTTATGGGTAATATTTTGTGTTTTTTAAAATTAATTTAATTTTGAATCGTCTTTTTCTTTTCTAAATTAATTATTGATTTCCATTATATATATTCAGCGATAATTTAAGTTTGAACCCTTTTCTTTGCGTAAGAACAACTATTAATACTAATCAAACAGTCACTTATACCCATTTTCGAACTGTATTTCATTGGGGCTCGAACAGTTTAATAAAGTATTCGAATGGTAAGTCCAATTCCAAATCAATTTAGTAACTTAACCCGTCAATTTCTTGTTCAATCATATCTAATATCCGTTCGAAAGTTTATTCTATTTACACTCAAACGGCTAGTAAATGTTTGACAAGATATTTTATAAGGGACGAAATTTCTCATCCCAAAATATACCGTTCAAACTAAAATTGACTATTCAAACGGTTAATAACTTTCGTCAATTTTTAAGGACGAAATTTGAATTTCGACCTTAAAACTCATTTTTTGGAACAATTTTTATTTCTTCCAAAAAAAATCATCTCAAAATCAAATTTTTGTTCTAGTGATACTCTAAAGAAAGAATTGGAAAATCAGTACAAATATTAGAAACAAGTGTTCTCTTAAACAAAGAATTTAAAGTTGGGTATTTTCAACAAGATTGACTATTTTAACCAGTTCATGTATTAATCCTCGAATCTTTAACCTGTTCAACTATTCCTCAATAAATAGTTATATAAAATTATAATAAGATGAAGAATATTTTATTTGAATTTTAAAATTGAAGTTTTCGTCTCTTTGACTCTGTCTACCCTCGTTGGGACATCTGCCCACGTTGAAAGCAGCACATTGCTTTAGACTCAAAACCTAGTCAATGGCAGAGCAAATATCTATGATTATATCGAACTACTCCTCAATCGTGATGTTATTAAATATAAAACCACAAAAAAAAGTGTATATTATAAATTTTAATAATTAAGATAAAATATATTTTAGTTGATTAAAAAATATAATATAATTAGTAGATTGTTAAAATAAATAATAAATAATATTTTTTATTATATTGATTTTAGACGACTTTATTATTATATAGGTTTTATGCGGTGACTTTTTCTCGCCGCAAATACTCTTACCAGAAATATTACTTCCTCGTGGGTTATTAGTTTTAGCGACGACGTTATTAGCTTTTTCCGGCAACTTTTTCTCTGTAACGTCTGTCCTTGTGGTGTGACTTTTTATAAAATGATTTTAGAAAAGACGACGGGAATTATCGTTCGATTTAAAACTTTTACTTCCATATCCAGGGTGCAAGACTTTACGTTATAAAATAAAATGTGCTTTGAGAATAAAAGAGGTTTATAGCGGAAAACATTAATCTTACAAAAAGGTATCTCATACAATTAAACTCTTATGTCTAGACTTCCGTGCTCATCCCCATGGGTAGTGTCCGTCTTGACGCGTACTTCTCATTCAGTTCCTATGGGAGGAGGGGCATACATAAAATTAAAATGAGTCGATGACTCGTAAGCATTACTTCATATAGTTAAAATATAATAACATAGGTTTTCATTCATGCATTCATGCATTCATCATTCCATACATACTATACGTACATGCATACATGCATTCATTGGAAAACATCACTGGATGGGATTTTTCTTTAAAAAAGGAGATTTCTTTTCATAAAACGTGTCCCCCATCAGTGCCTTCATTTCTTAAAGAATTCGATGCATTCATACGTTCATACATTCTTTCTTATCACTTTCATTGGCCAGTACACACTGTTACGTCCCATGTGTTGGGGTTAGCGGTCTTCCTTTGGTACCCTTTTCATTCATTCATGTGGCCATTACGTATTTTCATATATTAAACGTTCAGTCCTTTCTTTCAGTTCAGTCCTTTTTCAGTTCATTTCAGCTCTATCTTTTTAGTTTGTTAATGGAAAAACGTCATTTAAAAGCATGAGCTTAAACATCAACTTTCGTGGCATCCATAAAACATTAGTTCATAGGGACCTTTTAAAACACTTTCTTTGCATCGTTCAAAGCATCAATTTAAAGCACGAGGCATAGGCCTCAACATTTCTTTTCTTTTCGTGGAAAATACATACAATAGATACTGCGTATAGTCATCCATTCACATGCGTACAATTAATACTTTCGGGTGCGTAAAAAGGGGCTGCCAAGGAGGGCCGTTACATACTTATACCTTTGACATGCTTTCGTAAAACATCTTTCATGTCGTTTCGTAAGACATCGTAAAGAGAAAGCGTTTCATTTTCTTTTTCATATATTTTAGAAAACTCTAGAAGAGCATGAATGTAATACTTACATGGACTCTATGCTACTTTCATATCATGCAGTCCATTCATGTGTGTGTCAGATGGCAACCTACATGCATACACATAACCTTGACGTCATTCTCTATCTAATGTATAAGCAACTCAAACTATAAATAGAGCTACACTTCACTTCGAACACTTTCCTTCTATCTCGTGCTCTTATGTTCCCTTTACTATGCTAAAACCTTTGGGATTCATTTACGGTCACTACCTTTTCCAAACTCGACGTTCTACTTCGAGTGCTTATCCCCTAAGGTGAATGATTCACCTTAGGATTAGGACATTAGGACTTTCGTCTTACTCTTCCTACTAACTACATTTCGACCATGGAATCACGCATCCTGATACTAGACAATACACCCGTCACTGCCTCCATACATCTTAGCCCATACTAAATCCTCATTCCTATCCATACAAGCCACACAGCTCTAAGCCAACTCTGACGCTTAAGCACCATGTAACTATACTTAGAATAAATTACCCATTACATATGGTGAATCCGTTCGGCACATGTGCCTAACCAGATTACACACATACCTTACCCCTTTATCACCTAAGATCAACATATAACATGTTGATCACATGTTCGTAGGGATAAGCGCCATACTCCGATACCAACCTTCTCTTAACCCAGCTAGCATGACTCTTCATGCTACCCGTCCATTTTGACAGTTCATCCCAACACTTAACACGACAAGACTCCATTCACAACTACGCCTTACATCACGTTATATAGCTCGAGACTACTTCCAAGTTGCACTGTGACCGCGTCGCGTCACCTGACATTCTGCTACGTCATTTCTACGCCAACTCTTAACTCATCATGAGTACGGTCCCTCACGTACTCCTGTCACATCGTGACATCTTGTCATGTTCCCGTTGTACCATTCTTACACTCCTCACCCATCACAAGCACGACTGCCAGTAACCATGTCAATTAATGACATTCCCCAGTCATGCTTCCGCTGCGCACTCTTACACTTGTTTTGACACTTCACACATATTCCCAGCCATAAGTCAAGCACGGTGACACCTGTCACCTCAGTCTACAAGCCACATCATAGCTACTTTGGGACACTGTTCCATAGTTCCTGACACTACTCATTATGCTCTACTCCCATCAATCACACAACCGTCCTTATCCCTCCGACACGCCACACGGGGTATCGCTGCAACTCATGGAGTACACTCCACGTGTACTCCCTTCCCATCCCATATTACGCCAGGAGGGTATATTTTACATATACTCTCCTTATTTCACACTACGCCACAAGAGTACACTTTATGTGTACTCTCTTCCCAATCTACACGATGCCACACCACCATTACAACACAGTCCCCAACACTACACAACACACTTCCCAACTAACACCCAACACTTCACTACACAGCACATCATAATACAGCGAACTCCACAAACACTAACATCACAGTCCACAACCTAACCAGCCAATCAACTAACGTATAACATAAATAATAAGGGAGAGAGGGTTATACCATCGTAAGGATAACTCGTGCATTGCTCGCTGACCGTCACGGTCGATGACGTCGGAAGGGTCATACGTGGCGGCTAACCCACGTACAGTGGCTATTTGGGCATTTGGATAGTTAAGTGTGGTCTTGGAAGGGCTTATGGTGACCTAGTGGTAGCGGTGAGGGGCGTAACACGGCATATCTAGCCGTGTACAGTGACTATCTTGGCCATTGGAGGTGGCTAGAGGTGCAGGTCTAAGCGTAGGAGGGTCGGGTTGTGGTGGTCTCGTGGTGGTGCCGAGGTGGCACACATCATTGACACAACAACTCGTGGAGGTTTTAAGGCTGTGGGTCTCAACATAGGAAATCAGAGGGAGAGCTTGGCCAGTCGTGGCTACCCATGGAGAGGCTGAGGGAGGTGCGGTGGAGCTTATGATGGCATTGGGGTGGCGCCACGGTGGCTGGAGGCGCCGGATCTAGTCGTGAGGTGGAGGGAGAGTCTATGAGAGAGTGAGAGAGAGTGGGGGAGTTAGGTGGCTAGGCTGGACATGGGGGTGGCTAGGGGAGGTTGCCGGTAGCTAGAGCAGGCTCCGGTGGTGGTGTGGTGGGCGGACGACGGTGGAAGGGGAGAAACCCATGTGAGACCCATTTTTATGGGTATCATGCGTGTGCGAGGGAGAGGGAGAGAAAGTTCATGGTGGCTGGCTTGGTCGCCGGCGTGAGGGGAAGTTGCCTGTGGTGGCGGTGAGACTGGGCGGCCTGCAGCGGCACTGGGCTGGGCTAAGGAAGAATTGGCTAGAGAGAGGGGGCGTGCGGCGTACGCTGGGGAAGAGGGAGGAAAGAAAGAGGGAAGAAAAAAGTGAGGGAGAAAGAGAGAGGGCTTGGGCATTTAATCTAGGCCCATCATCTTGGGGATTTACAAGACGATCTAATGGTAGGGAATTAAAACACTGATTTGAAAATGGATAAACATTAATTTAAATTAAACTTTAGTTTATAAAATAATATTCCTTGATCATTAATAAAATGATGAAGACTTATTTAATATCTTTAAGAGAATAAAATCATTTAATTAATTAGAGTTTTCAACATAATTTAATTCTCATAATATTTTAATTAGTTGAAATCATTTTAATAAATGATATTAAAATGATTTCTGACAATTATAATATTTTTGGAGCTCTTCAAAAATATTATAATTGTCTTATTTAAAATCAAGCTTAGTTCAATAACACTGGAATAACCCATATAAATATTTCCAGCGCATTTAAAATACTGGGCGTACTTTAGAAATCATATAGTATCTGTAGAAACACGCCATCGAGGTTCGGCACATATAACGAGGCTCGTAGTCGCTAGAGAGAAGGGGCAGACTGTTGTATAATTTATGTCCTTGGAATTTGCTTACATCAGAAAGAAGGAGCGAGGTGTTACATTCTCGGCACAAATAAACTTACTTGAATTATTTTTTCTATTCGGGGTTATTTGTTTTTACTACGACGTTTTCAGCTTTTGCGGCGATAATAACCTGCCTGAAAAGCTAATAAAATTAAAACCTACGTTTTCCCTTATTTCTTTCCCTCCAGCAGTCACCCCCCGCACCCCTCCTCCCTCTCTCGCCCCAATTTCTCGTCTCCCTAAAGCCTCCGTAGCGCAGAGCCCGTTGCCAACGACCCCTCCTCGCCGGCCACCACCTCCTCCTCGCCTCCAACGAACGCCGATCTCCTCTTCCTCCCCGTAGCTTCTTCTCTCTCGCGTTTCCCATGGTTACCGTTGCCCAGTGCTGGCCAATCTCTTTCCTTTTCCCCGAATCTGGTCTCACATCTCTCTCTCTCTCGGATTTCTCTATATCGCTGCTGCTAGGGGCGCCGTGCTCCACCACCCACGTCTTGACGTCGTCGCCAGTCCTCTGTCAGAGCCCCTACTCTTCCACGCCTACCGCAGCAGCCCAAGGCCCTCCCTATCTCTCTTGCTCTGTTGGCAACCCGCGGCCACCAGCTCTCCCCAGCACCACCGTGCTTCTCCTGAGCCACCACTCCACTCCGAGCAACCACTATGACCTATACTAGGCTAACACAGCTAGAGGCACGCCTAGCTGGAGTCGAGGATGTAGTAAAAGATTTGGGGTACTACAGTATACTTTTGTCTGCATTTTTTTCTTTTTTTTTTTTTATGGATAATATTTTGTGTTTTGTAAAATTAATTTAATTATGAATCGTCTTTTTCTTTTCTAAATTAATTGTTGATTTTCATTATATATATTCTTTAGCTGTTAATTTTTTATATAAATTAAATATTTCTCTATAATTAAGTATGGTATATTCCTGCCATCAAAATTTGTAAAACTTTTGGCACTGTTCGAATGTAATGTATAAGCCTTCGAACGTATTTCCATCGCCGTTAAAGATTTCTGCGATTAATCAATTCCACCATAATTTACGTTTGAACCCTTTATTTTATGTTAGAACAACTATTAATACTAATCAAACGACCACTACTCATTTTCGAACTGTAACTCATTGGGGCTCGAATGGTTTAATAAAGTGTTATAATGGTAAGTCATTTCTCGCTAAATTTAGTAACTTAACCCGTCAATTTCTTATTCGATTGTATCTAATACCCGTTCGAAAGTTTATTTTATTTATGCTCAAACGGTTAGTAAATGTTTGATAGGATATTTTATAAGGGATGAAATTTCTCATCCCGAAATATACCGTTCAAACTAAAAATTGACTGTTCGAACAGTTAACGGCATCCGTTAATTTTTAAGGACCAAATTTGAATTTCGTCCTTAAAACTCATTTTTTGAAACGATTTTTTTTTCTTCCAAAAAGAATCGTCTCAAAATCAAATTTTTGTTCTAGTGATACTCTAAAGAAAGACTTGGAAAATCAGTACAAATATTAGAAACAAGTGTTCTCTTAAACAAAGACTTTAAAGTTGGTTTGTAACGCCCCGTCCCCGAGGGTCCGGAAAGTTAACTCATATCACTTAAAAAATCATTTTTCTTCCACATAGCACATACTCTAATTTTTCTCTATCGCACAAAATACTCATATATTTACATCACTTACTCCAGAATAACTATTCTAAGACAATACAAAGTCTTAATATAAACATCAATCTCCCAACAAATCACAACATCAGAACCCAACAAGCTTACTGGATGAAAACTTTCAATACCCATATAAATCTTCTATGCTTAAACCATCATTCTAACTCTTCTCACCCATGCTCCATATCCTGGATCCTCAACTGAAACATTCAAATCATCTGAAAAAGATGGTGGAGATAAGGGGTGAGTTATCAACAACTCAGTAAGCAGATAACATATACTAGTATGTAAACATGAGCCTTTTCAGAAAGTTCAGTATGTAGAAACAAAAACATTTTATTTTTATATGCAGATCTCATAAAAACATGTTATCAGAAAATCAGAGCGACTTTTCAATATTTTCATACTCAAAATCAACAATTCATATTTAAGAGTCCATTTCATATTCAAAAACACTTTGGCATAACATAACTGAACATTTTCATCTTATCATATCATATCATATACCATGTTTAACCCCCGTGGTAGGGTTGTGCTATCCCCGGTGGCCAAACCAGGCAGTATCATGTGGTGAACTTCCCCTTTTTCAATCTCGGAGCCCCGAGTATGCACACAGGAAAGAACACGTAAAAAGACCACTTTGTTTCCAAAGTGGGTGCACTCATATCATATCATGGTGGTACCAACCATATCACGTGAACAGTATCATCATATCAGAACCATATTCAGAACAGATAAGTATGCCAAAGTTTTATCATATCCATATCATACCAAAACACGTGCGAAACATATTCATATCATTTCTATTTGATCAAAAACAGATCCAAATCATTTCATATCACATGCATAAAAATTTCAATGATATCATATTCGCTCTTTTGCATATTTCATAAACATGTCGAATATTGCTCATGTCTACACATTTCATGTCAAAAACATTTCTTTTCTCTTTCATACGTATCTCATGAGGGAATGCAAAACATATACTGAGGTTGTTTTTCACTTTTTCTTTTTTTAAAACAACATGCACATTTTTACAAACTAACCTCAGTTCATTTCTTTTTATGCAAATCTAGCATAGGAACCCCGCTTACCTGGACGACTTAACTTTTCCAAAAAATTTCCTCAAAAATGTCAAGTCGACTATAAATTGTCACCTATAAAAAATAATCAAGTAATTTCTGTAAGTTTCCAATAGATCACATATTTCGATATTTAAGCCTAAGCTTCTTAAATAACCTATTTTAAATTTCTCAAAACTTAAAACCTTCATAATTCCAAAATATATCATTACTTCCTAAAATCACCAATATCCACCACAACCCACGTCATACACAAAACACCAATATTTAAACTCGAACAGCCAACAAATCTCATAGTCTAAACCAATCATACTAACAACTCCATCACCCAATCCAATCAACCCCGTTACTCCTCGAACTCAGTCCGGAAAAACCAACCAGCAATTAAATACAGTGTAATGTGCTAGTGCAAAAATACATTAAATTCACGAGAATTCTTTGGAAAATACTTACAGTGCAATATAATAATTTCTGGAGGATCAGGGAGGCGCAAGAAGTGGAAAAACAGCTGCAGAACAGTGCAAAATACACTGTGGCCGTGGGTATACCCACTTTTCAACGGGTGCAAACGAAGACCAAAGATTGATAGGGTAGGGCCTAGGGATGTCGATGAAACTAGTGGTGGTGGTGGTTGGCCGTGGGTGGCGGCGCAAAGGGTGGTTGAAGTGCAAAAATACCCAAAACGGAAATGGAGTTGGATGTGCTTCACCGGTGACGGATCGGAGGTGGGGTTGGGTCCAATGGGTTGCTTGGAGGTCGAGGATGATGTGGTGACGAAATGGCGGCTAATGGTGGTGCGACGGCGGCGCTGGAGTGAAGAGAAGGCCGCGGCTTCGTGTGGAGCGTGGAGGCTAACGGCGGTGCCGGGGAGGCTGAGATCGGAGGGGGAAAGTCGCCGGTGGGTGGGGGAGCTGCTGGGCTGGGCGGTGCAAGTCACGGCGGAGCGGTGGCGTTGGACTGGGCGGACGAAAAAAATGCACGGGGGAGAGGGAGGGGCTGGGTGGTGCGGGAGGGGAAAGAAGAAGAAGAAAGAAAAGAAAGGAAGAAAAGAAAAAGGAAGGAAAAAGAAAAGAGAAAAGAGGAAATGTAGGGAAAGAAATGAGGTCTAATTTTCATAAATTAGGTCATAAAAATGATCCAACGGAAACGATTTTAAAACAGCAAGTGAAATAAAATAATTCAAACTCAGTGATTAAAATAAAAATAAATAATTAAACCCAACAACAAGTTAATTTAATTCGAGAAGAAATTTAAACACATAACAATAATTAATTTAAAGAAAGCACTTTTAAAAAAATAATTTTCGTAAACTAAAAATCATAAAAATAGCCTAATTAAAAATCCAATAATTTTAAAACAAAAGAATAAATTATGAATCAATAAAAATAATTCTTTCATTAAAATACACTAAAATACGAGGTGTTACGTGGTTATTTTCAACAAGATTGACCATTTTAACCGGTTCATATATTAATCCTCGAATCGTTAACCTGTTCTACCATTCCTCAATAGATAGCTATATAAAATTATAATAAGATGAAGTATATTTTATTTGAATTTAAAATTTGAAGTCTTCGTCGCTTTGATTCTGTCTACCCTCGTTTAAAAAAAAAAAAAAAAAAAACATAGTCAATGGAAGAGCAAATATCTTTGATTATATCTGTGTAAATTTCTTTTCAAATTTAGAACTTCTCCAAGTTTATAGTTTGTTAACCAAATTTTATATAGAAAAATAGTTGATTTGCAAAAAGATCTTCCAGACGTGATTTATATAATATGTTAAATATTTTTGATATAATATATTAAATTATAAAACTACATTGCAAATCTCAAACATATCTCATATATAATTTAATTGAGGCGGGCAGAGCGAGAAGTTGTTTCTCTATACATAGCCCATTAATGTTAAAGAGTCGCACAGTGAATTAAAGATCTGCAATTGATAATTTCCAAAGTTTGGAAAGCCCTTCAATTTGTCCTTTATCTGAGTGCATGCGCATAAAGCTTTCTGGACTTTCTGTTGTATCAGGTTCAACCAAAAATCTCTTCCTATCATTCTCAGGTTTATTTCATTAATTTCTTGTATTCTTTTATGCACATCGATCGATCCATATTCTAGCTAGCTCTCTCTGTAACGCCCCGACCCCGAGGGTCCGGAGAGTTAACTCATAAAACCTGATAATCCGCTCTAACAAGGCTAGAGTACTTCCAAATTCAAGAACATATCCATCTTTCAAACCTCAAGTCGAACGTAAATACTTCAATTAAATAAATCAAATAAACTCATTTATCCAATATTCAGTCCAATAACCCAAATAAAATCAACTCTTCTTCATGTCTCAAATAACAATTAGAAATAATAAAACATTAACATAGTCTCCACAAATCGTCTAAATCCATTGAAGTAAACTTAAGAAAGATAATTAATATCCAACACCAACACTAATATCATGAGATACCCAACAACAAATCAATGCTAATCTTCTCCATAGACTCTAATACTGA
The DNA here is from genome assembly GCF_004785595.1 of Juglans microcarpa x Juglans regia. Taxonomy (NCBI): domain Eukaryota; kingdom Viridiplantae; phylum Streptophyta; class Magnoliopsida; order Fagales; family Juglandaceae; genus Juglans; species Juglans microcarpa x Juglans regia. The sequence goes on from NC_054608.1 coordinate 26,758,148, forward strand.
TCTTCAGCTGAACCTTCAATGTCATCTGAAATATTATGGAGATAAGGGGGGTGAGTTATCAACAACTCAGCAAGCAGAGAGCATATACTAGCATGTAAACATGAGCATTTATAACATTTAATAAGCCGAACAAAACATTTACTTTCAGAATGCAAAAAAAACAAACAAAACTTGTACAAAAACTTTAGAGTGAAATTTTCAGAAAAATAAACTCATTAAAAAAAAAAGAACATCCGTTGGCATTTCCAAACTGAAATGTTATAATTAAATCATCTCTTAGCATCACTTCGGGACAATACCATGTTTAACCCCGTGATAGGGTTATAAACCACCATTATACCCGTGGCTGGGCCGTATACCCTGTTTCACCCCCGTGGTAGGGTTATAAACCACCATTATACCCGTGGCTGGGCCGTATACCATGTTTCACCCCCGTGGTAGGGTTATAAACCACCATTATACCCGTGGCTGGGCCTTAACAGAAACAGAACGGATTTCATCGAAAATCCGGTTACACACATATACCAAGTCAGAACTCCATGCCAAGATTTTCAAATGACACATCATATCAAAACAAATCACTAAAAGCTTCAGATCATTTCACATGTTCAAGATAAATATAAACAAGTATCCTCATTTGTTCATAACAAAACTTTTAGAATTCCTTATTCACTCTATTACATAGTTCAGAAATAACGTACACAAAACTAGCTCATGTCTACACCAGTCATGACAGAAAAACATTTTCTCTTATGTAGAATTTATGCATATGCAGAATAAACATCTGAGGTTGTTTTCAGATCATCTCTTTCAAAAGAAAATAAACACATTTATTCTCAAAGTCAACCTCATTTTATTTATTTTATGGAAAACTAGTATATGAACCCCGCTTACCTGACTTCTTTGTAATATCAACACCTTGAGCCGGAACTCTAATAGTAACACCACCTAAACAAAAGAAACATATATCTATCAGTTAATAACCCATCTAGTAGGCTGCTATATATTGGGTAATAAATCAAAACAGTCTCTTCACAGCTCCATAACTATCCCACAATTTAAACCTGAACAACTCTCTCTTCAAACCATTCGCATTTAAACCCAAAACAGCCACCACTTTCTATAATACCAAACCAATCATAATTATTTCCAAAAACCAACAACCGCAACTCCAATAATTAAAACATAACCCAAACCAAACTCCACTTCCAACCTCCGAATAAAGTAGTTTCAGCGTAAGCATCAAAATTCTAATCATTCAACAATTCAAAACTTGCACAAAAGTTCAATACAACTAGTTCCAAAACACCCATCATTTTACACCAAAAAGTCTCAAATAATACTTCAAAGACCGACTCACAAAACACCCAAAATTATACTCCTCAACATCCATAATCCCAACACACTCCACTGCTCCAACAATTAAAATACATCAACCCAAAATAAAAGTTGCAAAATCTTCTACTGAAAGAAACTAATGGTCTGTGCAAAGGGGAAAAAATGACTAAGAGTAATGCACGGCCATACAAAGCAGCGTGTGTGTGTGCGCGATAGACCAACCGAGGAAAGCGATAAAACAATATATGGTCTGCGTAACAGAAAGTAAGAATTAAGAGAGACAAAAATCAATGAAAGGGGCGGAAGATAATGGACGAAAATGACGACCCAGAGGAAGAATTCAAACAAGTCTCCAAGGTTATCAAGACCCACGAAAAAAATTGCACAAACCGAAACCCAAAAGAAGAAAATTATAAAGTTATCTAAGCACAAAGAAGTAACGGAAGGGAAGAGGCTAACTCACAATTTGCTGTGAAGACAGGAAGAAGAAAACAGAGGACGAGAGAGAGGACGATGGCTCACCTTCGAAGAACCAGAAAATCGAAACCCACGGAGCCAAAAGTGCCTGCCAAGAACGGAACACCAGTCCACGCGAGAGAGAGTCTGAGTGGTTTGCAAAAGTGGTGAGGAAGGCTCTTCATGCGCGGAAACAGCAAGAGAAATCGTGGGGCGTGGGAAGCAGTTGCACGGGAAGGGAGAGATTCACGGGTTGGCAACCGAAATGCTGATTTCGGAATGAGGAAGAAGAACAGTACACGGCAGAAAGGGAATTAATCCCTCCCCCAAAACGACGCCGTCCGTCCCTCTCAAGCTGCTCGTGGGCCGGGCTTCATCTTAGCTGCAAAGGGCTGGGCCTAAAGCCCGGTTATCACACTCTCTCTCTCTCTCTATATATATATATAGTGAGGATCTTGTGTTTGTCAGCAGGAAGTTTCTGAATAGCAACTTGGTATATAGATGGCAGGACAATCAGCAAGTTTTGAAAAAAATCAGGAACATGGGGTTAAAAAATTGTCCGAAGAAATCGCAGGTATGATAAAAAACTTAGCATCATCACCTAAACATGATTGTTGTATCTACAAGGTTCCAGATCACATTCGCAAATCGAACGAAGAAGCTTATACTCCTCAGGTAATATCAATAGGGCCTTTTCATCGTAATAAGAACCGAAAATTGCAAAAGATGGAAGACTTTAAATTGAGATATCTCAAGAGTTTCACAGACCGAGCCGAAATAAAGTTGGAAGATATAGTGAGCAGTATAAAAGCTGCGGAAGAAAGTGTTCGGGAATGTTATTCGGAGACTATACCACTTGTAAGTGATGATTTTGTGAAAATGATCCTGCTTGATGCCAGCTTCATTATCGAGTATTTCTGGAAAAACAAGACGGAAGGCAACTGGACCGAGTATGACCTGGCAATATTAAACCCTTGGTTGTGCAATAGGATGCACATGGACTTGATATTACTTGAAAATCAGCTTCCTTTCTTTATTATTGAGAAAATATATGACACTGCATTTCCATCTAGCTCAAAAGAAGGCCACCCCTTCATTGAGCTTAGCTTTTGCCAGTTTGATTATTACAACCATCAAAAATTTGTTCATCAAAAATTTGTTCATCATGATCCTGATCGTGCTTCTGGGTCATCGGGAATATTTATATTGCACTTCACTGACTTGGTTAGAAACTTTTGCATGCCTCCTTACGAAAGCTGGCGACCGAAAAGAAGTGCAAAAAGTATGAAGGAAATGTACAGTGCAGCTCAGCTGGATGAGGTAGGATTGAAGTTTAAGAAGAGAGAATCAAGCAATATTAATTTGTCAACTCTTGAACTAAAATATGCAGACGGAGTGCTGGAAATCCCACCCTTTCAGTTAGACAGCACCACGGAGATTTATGCTCGGAACCTCGTCGCCTTTGAGGAATGTCACTATCGTTCAGATCCATATATTACTGATTACTATATCCTGTTAAGTATGCTTATCAAAACAGTCAAAGATATGGATGTACTTGTACGAGAGCAGATCATCGATAATTGGCTGGATGGCGTCGTGGCAACTTCAATGATCAACAAGCTGTACATGTCCGGCGAAAAGAGTTTCTATTTTGAAATGAACTCTCATTATCAACAGATGGCAGAAGAGTTGAACGAATTCTATAAAGCCCGCGTGACTTATCTTCAGATTATGATGGCTATCGTGAAACTTGATTATTTTTGCAACCCTTGGAGGGGTGCTGCCACCATAGGCGGCATTCTCTTGTTGCTGCTCACTGTTATACAAACTGTATGTGCTGTCATCTCGGTGAAGAATAATTAGGAATGAAGCTTTTGTAATTCTACGAGTATTGGATTGCTCGCTGATAATTTACGTTGTACTTGTTAGTTCATTATGTTGCCGAACTGAAATCTCAATGTACATATAAGTAATAAATCTTTCATTTGCAATTCTTTATCCTAATTTTGATCCTAATTTTTTCATTTGCAATCATATTTAGTTGAGTGGTACATTTTAAATGGTTATCAAATGAGTGGTGAGAAATATTAGGTCTATACACAATTCTTATACAAGAAAATGTACACGATAGAGTAGTTCTAAATGGTCCACCACCACCACCTCCCCCACTGAGTTTTCATCATATCAAGCACCCCACACACACTCATGACCCTATTGTTTGTTTTCTCTTTCGGTGGAACATCATGATTTCTGACCGTTGGTTACTTTCTACATCGCACTTGAGTACTTGGTTTTACTTATTTTTGGAGCTTACGACATTTTTCTACACTTTTTTTTTTCTTTCACGTCTGCCACCACCCAATGGAGATACACCGTGAAGACCAAGACTCAAGCCACAAGAACCAGACCAAAGAACCACCGAGCACCGCCAGCTTTTTGGGCAAACCGTGAACACAACCACCCCACAGCGTCGCCCCTGCACCTCACGGCACAACGGCCCTAGCAACGTGACGAGACCTCCCTCGCAGGGCAGAGGCTGCCTTCCCACTGCCCAACTCCATGCTCGTGTCCCTCCGTTGACAACCAAAACAGTTTTGCTTGGCCACCATATGCACCTCTGTTTTTATGTCTAAAAACCAGAGCACTGCCAAAGGAAGCAAGACCCCACGTGCCTCCAGTGACAGCCACCGTTCTCGACAGTAACGGCCACAACCCGGTCTTGCTACGCCCTGCACCACAGTACTGCACTGCCGCCGCTTCAAACCACCACCGTACCCCACCAATGGAAGCCACTCCTCACCGCTGCCACCCTGTGTCGTGGATCATCGCTGTTATCGCACGTCCAAAGAGGCCTTGTTTTCCCTCGCCAAAACAGAGTACCTCATCCCCATCCGGAGCACCCACTGCCCACCCTTACGTCACCCCGCAAGGCGCTAGCTCTCGTCGGAAGCCACCAGGACGGCCACAGAAAACCGCCGTCCTCTATCCCCACGCCACCACCGTCTCAGTTACTCAATCGTGCGTAAGTCTATCTCCCTTCCCACTGTCTCTCTCCGTCTCCGTGTTCTCTTTCTCGCTCATCACTCTCTCACTCCCACAGTACACGGTCGCCACTCCTAGTCGCGCCACCGCCGATAGTCACCCAGGCCGCCGCCACACTTAGCCCCCTCGTTAATTAGCCCCCTCGTTAAGGATCTGTCGTACTCTCCCTCCCTGCCTACTGAGTTTGGTTTAAAATGGGAGGTATCAACTATCAAAGAAATTATAGTAGCAGAGTGAGAGCCTTTGAAAAATATAATATATACGGGATTTATATGGAAAAATAATAATTTTTTAATTATAAATCTTGCTATTTTTTAAAGTAATTACATTATATTTGCACACTTCACGTATGCAGCGTTACTACAACTATCAACGTAATTCTCCCATAAAGCATTTTAGTTTTAAGCCATGCTACGTACAGTCCCCGTTGGGGGCTTGCGTGCGCACAAAATGGATATTTATGTCATTTTCCTTATAATTTTAGTCAAATGTCAAAAATACCCTCCACTTTATCTTCCTCCCTCAAGCAATGCGTGCAACATTAACTCACTGCACTATCATTCTTATCTCTCTTCCCAGAGCACGAGACCAGACACGTGAACCAAAGCAAAGTGGTCTTGCGTTTAAGTGTTTGAAAATAGATCTCTACTGTTTGAGTTCCCTCTGCATCTCCTCCACCACAATCGGCATGTATGGTCTCATTCGAAGCATTTGAGTGCTCTGAAAATAGATATCGTCCTCCATGAACAGATGCTTAAAAATAGACCACTTCAAAGATGGATCCTGTAACACTCCAAACCCGGGTGGCTTGGAGAATTACTATCTGTCACTTATAAAAATGTTTCCCAATACAACTAAAATAATTCTCCAAAACTTTATTAGAACTCAATCCCATGTCTTCTAAATAAAGACATTGAAAACTCCACAAAGTCATTACCGCAACAAAAATAAACTAAGGAGTCTACAATCTCCTGGTAGTCATAACAAACCAAATTAATAATTTCATAAGTCTTACTAAACCCAAGATAAAAATTAAATCCAAGAGTCATTAAAACTAAAAAACATTAGAATTCCTTCATTTAACATCATCTCCTCAGCTTAATCATGCTCACCAATCTAATCCAGGTCCTCAGTTGAACTCTCCACATCATCTGTAAACATTATGAAGATAGGGGGTGAGTTATCGACAACTCAGTAAGCAGAGGACATATGCTAGCGTGTAAACACGAGCATTTACAAAGAATAACATGCAGAATAAAATATTTTCCAGAGTTATCAAGCAGAACATAACATATTTTTCAAAAATAACAGAGCGATGGTTTTAAGACAACAAAAACCCAGAGTACTTTGGCATAACAAAAACTGAGTATCATCATCACATCAAACAGAGCATCACACAGAGCAGAGACCATATTTCACCCCCGTGGTAGGGTTGTGCTAACCCGAGTGGCCAAACCAGGCAGAGACAGAGGTGAAATCTTTCCTTTATTCTTCTCGAATCCCCGAGTGTGCAAACAGGAAAGACCACAATAAAACCATTTTGTTTCCAAAGTGGGTGCACTTAGAGACAGAGAAGTTGGTACCAACCCAAACAGAGCAGAACATAACAGAGCAGAGCAGAGACAGAGTCAGATACAAAAACCAGTACACCATGCCAAAGGTTTTCAGATGTTATATCAAAATAATACAAAGTATCAAAATAGAATCAGACAGTTTACACACACTGAAAAACAAAAACCAGAACATCTTTCTAAATAAATGCACAGTTTTTCAGATTCTCAATATCGCTCATTTTTCATATTTCAGAAACCATATGACAGAAATTAGCTCATGTCTATATAATGCATGTCAGAGCATATTTTTCCTTTTTTCACACAGATTTCATAAATAACGCAAATAAGCGACCGAGGTTGATCTTTGTTTTCCCAAGTTCCTATTACATCATAAATATGTAAGTTTTCATAAAATCAACCTCAGTTTTATTAACTTTTATAAAACCTAGTATAGGAACCCCGCTTACCTGACTCCTGTAGCGTATTATTTATGTCTTGAACTCGACCTCTAAGAATCTCGTCACTTATCGATAGAAAAATATATACACTGAGTATCAAACAACAATTGACATAACGTCCATCTAATAATTAAAACCCATAATATAGCCCAAAAACAACTCACTAATACGACCAAATAGTAATCTGGACAGCCCGCATTTCAACCCAACGTTCCATATACTAATCTTAATATTGTCCAATACAACCATCAAAACCAATGTCAACTAAACTCATCAATAAATCACACTTATTTCAGTAGCTCATAATCCCAAGCAATCGCCAACAATTTAACCAAAACGACACTACACATCGCATGTTTCTTTCCGTTCACAAGTCCACAACAGAAAAATCCCAACACTTCTAGATGTTAATCGGCACCCGACAAACTCCCGTCTAATTATTTCTAAAATACCAAACCAACAAACCAAAATTTATAAAATACTCAACGAAGTGAAAAACTTACGGTGAAGACTCAACGTTTATGTGAAATCGAGTAGAACTTGGAACTCATTGCACTACTACAACCACAAGGCGCACCAAATGAAAAACCACCAAAATCGCGGACCATTGAAAAAGCTCTTGGCAACCAGTCAAATATTTGTTTTCCACCCAACAACGTAGCACTAGAAATTAGCTATAACATCATGCAGGTGAGTGAGTGTGAAAACGGGAAAAGAGAGAACAAACTCAGAATATGCTGCGGCGTTAGTGAAACCAAGAGGATCTTACCTTCGCTCAACAAGGCACGGTGTCACTCACTGAGATTATCCACTTGACAGACGGAAGAGAGCAAGAGAGAACCGAGCGTGAGTGAGTGACTAAAGAGGAACACAATGAAAGAAAGAAAAAGAAAAACCACTAAAAATGCATCTGCACTACCTGCAACTCCAAACAAAATGCAAAAAAACAGAGTAAGAGAGAGAGAGCATCGGATTTGAGAGAAAAACCAAATGTGAGGGAAAAGAAAAATGGGAAAATGCTAGGGCATGACTTCGGACTCACCAACAAACTCCACGAAGCGAAGAGAGGGACTCGAGAAGGGGGAGTGGATTATGGGAAAGGGAAAGACACGGAGGAAACCAGAAGAAACTGAAAAATAGAAAAAGGAGGAGAATGATTCGGGGAGCTGAGGAAGAGGGAAACTTACCCCCAAAATAGCATCGTTCGCACATCTCCAAGAAAAGGGGTTGGGCCCTCGTGCGCGATCCGGGCTTCACAAATAAAAACTGGGCCTTACATCCAGTTGAGTTTCTTTCCGAAATTTTAGTTTCCAACGAGAAAAACTATGATTGCTCATCTGTAAAAGTGCTCTGAAAATAGATCTCATCCTCCAAAAACAAATGCTTAAAAACAGACCACTTCAAAGATGGATCCAGTTGAATTTTTTTCCGAAATTTTAGTCTCCAACGAGAAAAACTTTGATTGCACATCTGTAAAAGAATCATTTCTTAATGTGAAGATTTCTTTGCATGCAACATGAACACGGTGGTCCAGCAGTTTTAGTGCAAGGCAAACAAAGATGTTTCAATGCGATTTGACACAGGAGAATGAGCTTGAACAATTACAATAGTAGCCAAGTTAAAAGATGGGTGTTTACTTCTATGCATTTTTTACTTAAATGAAACTAAGCGTTTCACTTCGTGCGCATGCAAGCCCCAAACTGGGACTGCATCTAGAATTTTTCTTTAGTTTTTACATAGACTGATATTACATTGGTACCTTTTTTTAAAAAAAGTGAGCTTGGACTCACAAGGCCTTGCTTGGGCATTGGGCCGTGCATATCGAAATCGGCCATGGCTTGAAGATAAGGTTTATGGGTTATACTCCATTATGGGTTGCACAGGTTTATGGACCAATACAACTGGATACCATGAGTTTACTGTGTATATTTTGGGGTCGAGATCACGTGTTTGCATGGATAATATTATAAGACCAATTTAGGGAGTAATTTGATCATAAGAGTTACTCGTGTTTTTGTTTGGATAATTTATGTAAAAATCAAAATATTTTGGGGAGAGAACATATTTTAGGGTTTCAAGGGTTTTAGACATTAAAGAAAATTATAGAATTTTATATCTCAGGTCTTAATTACCAAGTACATGTTCGAATGGAAATTTACAGAAATTTCATGATTATTATATAGGTGATGAGTAATTTTGTTCGGGATTGTTGTGGAGAAATTCTGAAAAGCTAAGAAATTCATATAAGTGGGGTTCCTATACTAGACTTTGCATAAAAAGAAAATAAAACGAGGTTGATTTAAATAATATGCATATTTGTTTTGAAAAGAAATCTGAAAGCAACCTCAATTATGTGTCACCGCATATGCATGAAAGCTGTATAAGAGAAAATATTTTCTGTCATGACTGGTGTATACATAAGCTAATTTTGTACATTTTGCTTCTGAACTATGCAAAATGAGCAAATAGGAAATTTATGAAAATTTGTACATGTGATGTGAAAATGTTCTGAAACTGTTTTTGAATATGTGAAAATATCTGAATTTGTTCAGTACTCTATTTTGGATATATTGTGACATCTGGAAACCTTGGCATGAGATTCTGATTCTGTATTCTAATTAAGTCTGATTATGATGTTCTGCTCGGTTTCCTTTATGGCCCAACCACGGGTTATAATAGTGGATACGACCCAACCACGGGTTACAATAGTGGATAAGGCCCAGTCACGAATATAATGGTGGTTTATAATCCTACCACAGGAGTTAAACATGGTATACGTCACAGCCATGGGTATAATAGTGGTTTATAACCCTACCACGAGGGTAAAACATGGTATACGGCCTAACGACGGGTATAATGATGGTTTATAACCCTACCACGAGGATTAAACATGGTATCTGTCCCGATTTGATGCTCCGATATGATGAAGATGAGGTCTCAGATTTTGATATGCCAAAGGATTTTGAATAAGAAAGTTTTCTGAAAAGCTTCGCTCTAAAATTTTTGGTAACATGTTTTGATTTTGCATTCTGAAAGTAAATATTTTTGTTCTGCCTTCTGAATTCTAAAAATACTCATGTTTACATACTAATATATGTGCTCTGCTTACTGAGTTGTTGATAACTCACCCCTTATATCCACAATATTTTTCAGATAATTATAATGGTCCTGCTGGCTAGTAAGAGTAGGCTGTGTTAGAGAAGTTGTGAAGTTCGTAAAAGAATAAGTACCAGAGGGTACAAGTATTTATTTGGGGTCTCTTTAGTTGATTTATGACCTTATATTATTTTGGTACTGTAGGTCACAAAAATTTCGAGACTGTGTGGAATTCTAATTTATTTCTTTGAGGTAATTAATTAGTGTCTTCATGGAGGGATATATATTTTTGTCTCGAATAAATGGATTTCGTATTTGGATGGAATATGAGAGTGTAAAAATCTGTTATGGAAAATGAAGTTAGGTTACAAGAGCTAACTTTCCAGACCTTTCGGTACGGGGCGTCATAGTTGGTATCAGAGTTATAGTTTTGAGATTCTGCGACTATAACTTATAAAGTTTTGGATATCTGTAGGTTTAAGGAGTAATTTTAGAGTTAAGGTGTAGGAATTGGGGGATTGAGAAACGATAATATGGATATTTAAGGCTTGAGGTTTTCTTTTGCAGACTATTGTATATAAGGTTTAAGGATTTGCAGACTTTAGGAATGATTTTGATGTATAGGATTTATACAAAATTATGAGTTGAATTTGTAACAGCCTGCTAGAAATTCACTGGTGGAATTTCTATTGACTTTAGGAACCTCCTGAAAACCCCATAAGTTTTTACGAATCGACCAATCGCACAGATTTTAGTCTGTCAACATAGTCAGTATTATCACTCTCTATGGTAATAGAAATATGAGTTTAATTATTTGAGATAGTTAGAAGTGTTATGGTCTACGCTATTAGACTCAGTTGATTATTTAAGATTTTATGGCGTAATAACCCATTTTCGTAATTTCGGACGTAATGCTTGTTCGAAATTGCGGAATTATTTTTAGAGACACTTTGGGGTTGAATTTCGGCAAACGATTTTCACTGTAGGTTAATATGAATATTTAGGATTTTTTTTTCAATACTAAGTTTATTATGCATTTTTTGGGAGTAAATAGTAATCTCGATAAGCGCACCAAATGTAGTGTTTTCAAAATCACAATGTGGAATGTCCAAATTAGGTTAGAGAAGTTTTATTTGGACACTTGGCAAGATCTTAGCCACACTTACTGAATAGTATTAGACACTTAGCACCATGAGAAATCATTAGATGGATTTATGAAGGAAATCAAAGTGTGAGATCATGTCACTTAAGCAAAATTTGGTTTCATCTAATTAACCAAATTGTGCCAGACCAAAGACAGTTTCAATCCTAGCGAAACCCTAAATGGTTGGGATCGAATTGAAACCCCAAAAGTTTGGTTGAAACCAAAACCCTAAACGGTTTCCCAAATCCTAAAGTTGGCCTCCAAACCCTTTTTAATCCGATTTCTAACATTGTCTTTAATCACTTGATTAAATCACTTCCACATGCTATTAATTAATCAAATTCTTATTATGATATCATTATCCAACCTTTTAAACCTTAGAAATTTGATTGGGCCAAAAACAATTGGATTTGGGCTTGATAACATCTCAAACCTCCCTTTAAACCCCAAATTGAAGCCCACTTGGTTGAGGCCCACCAAGGCCCACGAATTTGGTCACCTTGGCAAAGCGTCTTAAAGAAGTTTCCTCCCCGACATGGCATACCATCCACTACCATTGGCTGTACCCAATAGTACCTTGATGTGAAGGAGAAATCCACCCCATCAACCTCCATATCTTACAGCTGCTACAGGCAGTCCTTGCCCCCTCACTATTCTCCACTTTATGTCACATAGCCACCTCTAATCAAGGGTCACTCAAGCCCATAACATCCCACTCCCCTTTATCACTTCTTCATCCCGTTGTTAGAGAGAAACTCAAAAGAGCTCTCTCGGGCAAATTTCTGGGTCTTTTTGCGTGGAGATTTTTGACCTTGTGTAAGTATTTTCACATGATGACTCATCATAAAAGTTATTTTTCTTCGAGTGTAGTTTCCGTGGATATCTTATTAGTCTCATTCCATACTCGTTTGATCGGTTAAAAGTATTTTTAACCATGGAAAGGTCATTTTAGGCGTGAAACTAGAGAGTATGTTATGTTTTGAAATTTTTGACCAAGCTAATGGACATATCTTGGTCCGAAACTTTTATGGAGTGTTTCTAGCATGTGTTTATGAATGTTCATTGAGGTTTTGTTGCATGAATAAAGCTTTTGATGATAGATTTTCTTAGATCTAGAAACTTGAAAACTGGAAGTGGAAAAACAATTTTTGTTTTGAGAAAGTTTGAATATTTTGTGGTTTAATCTTACTCCAAAGGTTTTGATATTTTTATGTGATGATCCTAAGCCTCTTATATACATGTTAGGATATTATTTTGAAGATATTTAGTATTATTTTTAAAGTTATGATTTTTCTATGCAATAGGATTTCGGTTAGGCCTAAGATTTGATATTTGTTTGGTTAGATCCATGTTTTATTGAGTTTTTGCCATGTGATTTTAAGTTTGATAGTTGGATCTTCTTTAGGACATATTTTTTAAACCATGTGAAGTTTTAGTTTGAAGATCACATGCCTTTAAGCCATGGATCAAGAGATTAATTAAAGTTAGTTGAGAGAAAAGTTTATGTTTTTACACTAAGTGTAAAATCAAAAACTCCAAGTGTTGTTTTGTGATTTTTGGTGACTTTTGTTTGATCATTTAAAGTATGGTTGATCTTAGGATAATATTATGAATATGTTGGAAGTAAGATTTGATTTTTTTAGAATTCTTGGAGATGTTTTTATTAAGGTCAAAACTTGTGATTTAAATGTTTACTTTTTGTTAAAAAGTTTGGGTCTTTTTACAAAAAGTTTGGTGTTGATGATTAACTTTTTCTTAATGGATATTTTAAGTGTGTTTCTAAATTTAGGATAGGAAGATCTTTGTTAATCATGGGTTTTGAAGATGGAAGATATTGCAACCAAAATTAAGAGAAATGGCCTATAAATGTTTCGACCATTGTGAGTTTTCCATAGTTGTGAATAGTTTTAAATTTTTCTGAGTTGATATTTAAGTCTAAGACAAAATTTATATAAGGAATGTAAATTTTGGTAATTTTTGGAGTTAGGATGTAAAATCCTTAAGTTATGGGTAAAATGGTCATTTTTTCACATGTAGAGGGTAAAATCGTAATTTTACTCTAAGTTGTCTCTTTTCACATTTCTAATTGTAGTAATTAAATTTCTAACTTTTAGAATACCCTCTTACAGTTCCTCGTGTTTCGCGCTTTATTCTCTTAGAACGCGACTATCGAGGAAAGTTAGCTCTTAACTTACTATCAGTTTATTATGTATGTGTGATGGGTAAGGGAACTACAATTTATGTTCGTATGTTGTTATATATGACATGCCATGCCATGTCATCCCATGTTTATATGTTACACGAATTATTCTGTCATGAAATACTTATCTATTATATAGTATATTTTGTCTCATGTTACTATATGTTGCAAGTATGTCACATTATGTATGTCATGTCACGAAATATTCATTGTCACATGTTATGTCATGTTATGAAATATTGTCTGTTACATGTTAGGTCATGTTACGAAATATTGTCTGTTATATGTATGCCATGTTATGAAATGTTGTTTGTTACATTTATGTCTCAAAGTATGTCATGTCTGTCGTCTTACATTCATGTCACGTTACGCTACGTTAGGACTTCTTCCTTTTCATATTCAAGTCATCCCGTTTCAAATACAATTTGTGTATCTCGAGAACAGTTTATGTCAATCACGACCCTAAGCACTAGGATGAGGTAATATCCTAATGGAACTCCTTTGTTCATGCTGGAGCATCTAAATAGGTGTGAAATTCCCTGAATTAACGAAGTACAGTCAACAAGTTGTAAATGAGGCCTAACTAGCTAGTCACCGGAGCGCGTCAGACACTAACGCCGATGAATCCACACTTTATTTTTACGTATGTCCACAGCAAGTGTGGCACAAACAATTTATGGGGCCACAACAACTGTGGAGCATACACTACATGAGACACAACGATTGTAATACGTAGAATACGTGGGGCCACAGCAACTGTGGGGTACGTATTAACGCACTCACAATTGGTATAGATACCTGTGTTGTGATGCGATAATCGGCAATGACACACGGCTCAAGGGTACTCGTGTAGCACCTGTATGGTCACTTTATTAATTAAGTCTATTGAATAAGATTCCAAGTTGATGTATTTCACGTTCAAGTCATGTTTCACGTTATGTTATGTTCAAGTTTACGTTCATGTCAAGTTTCTACTTCATGTCAATCATGGTAACCCCATGAGATAAGAATACGCTATCATGGTAACCCCGTGAGATAAGAATACGCAATCATGGTAACCATAGTAACCCCATGAGATAAGATTACGAAATCATGGTAATCCCATGAGATAAGATTACTCTATCATGGTGACCCCATGAGACAAGAATATGTTTCAAGTTCATGTTTATGTCATGTTATGTTTAGGTTCATGATATGTCTAGGTTCATGTTATGTCTAGGTTCATGTTATGTTCAAGTTCATGTTCATGTTATGTATGTTCACGTTCATGCTATGTTTCAAGCCATATTATGTTTCAAGTTCACGTTCAAGTCAGGTTATGTTCACGTCTATGTTATATTCAAGTTCAGGTTCATGTTATGTCATGTTCACGTTCATGTTATGTTTCAAGTTCACATTTATGTTATGTTATGTTCAGGTTTATATTATGTTCAAGTTCATGTTCAAATTATGTATGTTCACGTTCATACTATGTTTCAAGTCCATATTATATTTCAAGTTCACGTTCATGCTATGTTACTAGTCCATGTTATGTTTTAAGTTCACGTACATGTCATGTCACGTCAAGCTAAGTTTCAGTTTTAGTTCAAGTTATGTCATTTATGCCATGCTATATGTCAAGTTATGCTATGCTTACATACTACTTTGATTATGCATTCATACTTTTACTACCATGCATGTATTATTAACATGTGTGGAAGTTTCCTGTTAATTTGCTGAGATTTGATTAAGATTTGTAATCAAATCTCAGCCATGGTAGTCTCTACTACCATTCTCCTCGAATGATAGGCGATGTGTCAGGATCAGAGCAGGGAGCAAACACTGGCAGATTGGAAGAGGTTGACTAGATGCCGTAAATGCAACACGAAGCTTGCAACCTCCATAGTTAGGTCTCTGGATAGTATTCCGGTATAGTTAGTCGAATTACGCGAGTTACTCAACGAACTAGCCCAATAGGTATTTTAGCAATGTAATTATGGAGCCAAGTCTCCGTTGTTTTGAGATTACAATCTTCTAAGACCCGTGTCGTAATCATAAATGTTTATTTTGTTAAGTATGTATGGATTATGTTTTACTATTTGAGATATTATAAGTTTGGTGCATAGTATTGCCCAAGAAAAAAAAATTATCCGCTGCGAATATTTCATAATGCTATATGCATGTTAGGAATATTGCATCTTTTATGTCATGAACTGGAGCAGGTAACCTTGTGTTGCATATCTCGACACTGTAGATGTCCGTCTGATCCCAAGCGGAATTTGGAGGCGTCACAGAATTCATATTCATTAAAGCTTAGACTATGTGTTTGCTTTACGGGTACCAGTATGTATTTTTTAACTCAATATTTTTGAAATAATTGGTAAAGTTATTTTTTTTTTTTGTAATTTTCAGGATGCCACCTCGTTGTCAGGAACGAAATATGTCAAATCTGAATGCAACCAATAATAAAAAGGAAACAAATAGGCGTACTTCCGAAGTACTCCGAGCTCATAATTCTGTATAAATAATGACGACATAGAACCCATCAACTTTACCTATATTTTGATGCATTAATGACCACAGGCAGGAGTTTGGAACAAGTAATTTCTGGGCCCATCACGGCAGCAAGTAGAGAAATTGCATGTAAAATGGTCATCCAATATAGATAGCGGGAGTTGTTAGTCATGTCCAAGGCCTGTAAGAGAAACTCCAAGTTGTTTCAAAGAATTACACCAAGGAATAAATAAATAAATAAAATTTGGAATGAGTTACTACCCGTTTCAGAGGGCTTATAATAGCCAAGTTCGGGTTTTCCGACGTGTCATTCATCCCGTGCCCGTCGGTTTTAGACCATGCATTTTCGCCATGTCACCAATCATTGTGATGGCTTCCGCCCAAACGGCTTTTAAATTTTTTGCACTTTCGAACTCTTCTCCCTTTATATAATCCTTAAAATCTCCTCAGAAACCTACGCATATTCATCGCAAGACAATCTTATGTAAACATAACACGCAAGATAGGAATCGACGCCACCAACGAAGTCTCCTTCTCTGTCCATTTCTCTAGCGACTTGACCGACCAATTCTCTGCCATTTCATCTCCGGCTTCAAAGTCCCCCGTAGGGCGTCGTTTGCAATGCGCGTTTGTATACAAAAATCTGTATATAAACTCAACGATCAAAAGGCTTTCAGAATTCACGAAGAGAATTCAAACGAGTCCGTCAACGCTAATGATAAAACCCTAGGAAAATTCCATCTCCAATTCCACCCGCTCTTCTCCTCCAAAAAATGGTTGTATGGCAATGAGCCTGAGGAGATTCACCCGCTTGAAATCGTACACGACAACCCTGACCGCCACGTGGTGGGCCAGATTCCCTCCGGCACTCTCTCCGGCAAGGAAACAACGCCCAAGATCAGCGTTGGCAAGTAGATCGCGGCTGTCCATTTCGTTGATGAATCTCAACACGTTGAACCCGTCTTCGTACTGGCACGGAAACCTCTGCTGTGGAAGAGTGCGAAGTGTGTGGAAGTGAATCGAAGTGTGTGGAAGGTGCTTGCCATTCAATCAGAGTGTCTAAGTGTCTAAGAGAGACGACGTCGTTCTCATTCAATCAGAGTACAAGGTGCTTAACACAATCTGGATATATATTATGAAATATTATGAAAATATTGTAATTTCCAGAAAATACAATTTGCTTAACACATTGTATATTATGAAACATTCAAGGATTCACCGTCTTTTTTGCTCTGTTTTTGTGAGTGCAAAACAGGGGCTGGGAATGTGGCTGTTGGGGGTGGTTTCCATGGTGTTTGGCATCGGGTGCTGGCTGGGCTTTGGTGGATTGCTTTTCCTGAGGTGGTTCAAAAATGCGGCTGTGTGGCGAGGAGCCCCTGCGTGCAGACTGGGCATGGGAGAGGCTGCGACATGGGATTCGATTTAAAATTGTGCAGACAACATCGACCTGAGTTGTCTCATGTTATTTATCCATTTAATTGCATGCATTGTCCAGGCCGTTTGGGGGCTACAATTCCATTGCTTTGGGAGCAAACTGTTGATTTTAGATATATATAACCCTAAGTTTGAAATCGTGAGTGATTTTGATCAGGATAAAGTAGTAAGTGTTGAAGTTTCTTTGTTCATTGATGGCATGTAATTTTTTATCGTAATTCAAATGCACAATCTACTTGCTTTTGACTATCTTATATATTGTTGAAGTCTCTGCCCCAAGCAAGCAGTCAACAATGACTGCTTGCTTCTCAACCTCCAGCGCGCAGTGCCCAGCGCCCAACTGTTTATTGAATGCATATTAAATACATTCACACGGTAATGCGATATACATTCGCTTATAAATTGAAGTTTCATGTGAGAGCTTCAGACAACCCAAGAAGAGACAAGAGAGAGAGCCTGGAGAGCTCTGAGAGAAAAGAAGAGAGTTGAGTTGAGTGGAGTGTGATCCTCCTTCTCTGTAATATTTTTTTGTGTACCACTATTTAATAGTGAAGCTCTTTTCTGTAGATGTAGGCAGTTGCCGAACCACATTAAATTCTTGGTGTCACTGAGTGCGTAGAGTGTACTATTTTATTACCATTTTTATCCCTTCCGATGTGTTGATTTCCCCAACAAGTGGTATCAGAGCGATTGTTAGGAAGATTCTTTTTTACAAAAAACTCGTTTTGTGTATCTCAGTTTTCAAATTTGAGCATACCACTGTGTTCGTCTCATTGAGACAAGAAAAGCGGTGAAAACCAAAGTCCAGACGGACGCCGCACGCTCCCCCACGCGCCGTCTGAATATCGGAGAGTGAGCCCACTCTCGACACGGGCCAAACGCGCCTAGGAGAGGATCGAGCGCGTTAACCCCACTCTCAGCATGCGCCGCACACGCTATAGAGAGGCCCTTGCGCGTGAATTTCACGCGCCTGATGTTTCTATTGACTCCAGAATGAGCGTGAGTTACACGCGCCCACGCGTTCTACGCACACCAGTGAGGTTTCTGTACGCGCTGTTAGTCGCGCCACGTGCTGCACGCGCGACAGTGTTCTTGTTTTGGTTCTTTTGCTCATTCCTTGTGCTATGTGAGTCTAATTTTGATGAAACAAGACTCGTTTCCAACAAAATCAAGCGTTCCGGACACAACGGTGCTGTCCGTTTTGCGATATTCCACTTCAAAGATCCTATACTTGCATTTTGTATTTAGAATCAGTCTAAATCCATGGAGGATTCAGCATCAGGCGCCATGATAAAGCTGACTGCCTCAAACTATAGTCTTTGCGGGCCTCGGATGGAGGATCTATTGAACTATAAAGATATGTCTGACCCTTTGGAAGATGAAGGGAAGAAGCCAGATGAAGTTACGAATCAAGTGTAGAAAAAGATGCACAAGAAGACTATCGGTCAAATCAAGCAATGGATTGACCATAGTGTCTTTCACCACGTGGCCCAGGAAACAGATGCATATAGCCTCTGGAAAAAGTTAGAGGATATGTATCAAGCTAAGACTGCTCGAAACAAGGCCCTCTTGATGAGACGGCTTGTTAACTTGAAGTTGAAGAGCGACACCTTTGTTGCCGAGCACACTAGCGAGTTTCAAAACCTAGTTAACCAGCTCGGATCCGTCAACCTGAATCTTGGCGATGAAGAACAAGCCCTGCTACTTCTAAGTTCGTTACCAGATAGTTGGGAGATACTGGTGGTCTCCCTCAGTAACTCTACTCCAGATAGCAAACTTACCATGACGATGGTTAAGGATGCCCTGTTTAATGAGGAGGCCAGACGAAAAGAGATAAGCATGAATCAAACTCATGTCCTTGTCACCGAGAGTAGAGAAAGGCCTCGAGGTGATGATAGAGGGAGAAGTGGAGGCAGAAACAGAGGGAAGTCTCAACCACGTGGAAGGTCCAACAGTAGCAGGAACCAGCAGACGGGTAACATGAAATGTTACCATTGTGGTAAAGAAGGCCACATTAGGAAAAACTGCCGCAAGTTTTTAAGGGAGCAAGGTCAAAGCAGTAAGCTGAAGAAAGAAGATGGTGAAACCCTTGTCACTCTTTCGGGAGATGTGGTAATACTCTCCACCAGTGACGAGACGTGTCTGCACGTTGCATGCCATGATGTTGAGTGGGTGGTAGACATAGCAGCATCATACCATGCCACTTCCCATAGTGAATTTTTCACTACGTACAAAGCATGAGACTTTGGTACTGTAAGGATAGGGAATGCCAGTTCCTCGAAGATCGTGGGATTTGGCGAAGTGCAGATAAAAACCAACGTTGGTTGTACCATAGTGTTGAAAGATGTTCGACACATTCCTGACCTTCGACTCAACATGATTTTGGGAGCAGCCCTTGATCGACAGGGCTATGACAGCTACTTCAGCAATGGCACTTGGAAGCTGTCACAAGGTGCCATGGTTGTCACCCGAGGACATATTTGCAGTATGTTGTACAAAACTCATGTGGAGATTGGTTTTGATAGCCTCAATGCAGCGGAAGACGAGGCATCACGGAATCTGTGGCATAAGAGACTCGGACACATGGGTGAGAAATGGTTGGATACGCTTGCGAAGAAGGCACTCATCAAGGTTGCCAAAGGAATAGCGTTAAACCCTTGTGAGTACTGTTTGTTTGGCAAACAATGCAGAGTCTCGTTCAATTCCTCTACGAAGAGAAGATTAGAGTTGTTGAGTCTGGTACACTCTGATGTATGTGGTCCCATGGAAGAAGAGTCATTGGGAGGTAACAGATATTTCGTGACATTCATTGATGATGCTTCACGTAAGGTCTGGGTATATGTTTTGAAGTCAAAGGATCAGGTCTTCAAGCACTTCAAGAATTTCCCCACCCTAGTGGAAA
The DNA here is from genome assembly GCF_004785595.1 of Juglans microcarpa x Juglans regia. Classification (NCBI taxonomy): domain Eukaryota; kingdom Viridiplantae; phylum Streptophyta; class Magnoliopsida; order Fagales; family Juglandaceae; genus Juglans; species Juglans microcarpa x Juglans regia. The sequence continues at coordinate 26,778,264 of NC_054608.1, forward strand.
GAGAGACGGGAAAGAAGTTGAAGTGCCTGCGAAAGGACAATGGATGAGAATATGTTTCCAAAAGGTTCACTGCATACTATGCTGATCGCGGTATTCGACATGAGAAGACGGTCCCATATACCCCTCAGCACAATGGTGTAGCCGAAAGAATGAATCGGACCATCATTGAAAGTACAATATGCATGCTCAGTATGGCTAAGTTACCAAAGCCATTCTGGGGTGAAGTTGTTCGTGGTGCCTGTTATCTGATCAACAGATCACCTTTCGTACCACTGGAATTTGAAGTTCCTAAGAAAGTTTAGTCTGGAAAAGATGTCTCTTACTCTCACCTGAGAGTGTTTAGGTGCAAAGCCTTTGCACACGTATCCAAGGAGCTGAGACAGAAGCTCGATGTCAAGTCAACTCCATGTATCTTTGTTGGATATGAAGATGAAGAATTCGGATACAAATTATGGGATCCAGTGACAAAGAGAATCGTCAGAAGTAGGGACGTTGTGTTCCATGAAAACCAGCATATAGGAACTGAAGCTTCCTCGATGTCAGTAGAGCTTAGTTCCTATACACATCCTGCACCATTACAGTTCGCAACAGATAATGAGGATATGCAGGATCGAGATCCAGAAGCAGAAGAAGAAGCTCAGGGTGTCGAGCAGGGGGAGCAAGAACCCTCTCCACCAGCAGCTGGTGTACCACCACAAGGGTTAAATGGTGATGAACCTCCTTTGGTTGATGAAACTCAACCAAGAAGATCGGCAAGAGGTCTCCTACTGATTCCGTCATTGAGATATCCTGAATCAAACTATATTCTGCTTACTGATGAGGGGGATCCGAAGAGCTTCCAGGAAATTCAAACTCATGCTGATAGAAGCCTATTAGTACAGGCAATGCAAGAAGAGATGAGTTCTTTGCAGAAAAATCAGACCTATGAGTTGGTGAAACTTCCTGAAGGAAAGAAAGCCCTAAAGAGCAAATGTGTGTTCAAGTTGAAGAAAGATGGCCAAGGAAAGCTGATAAAGCACAAGGCCAGATTGGTTGTCAAAGGATTCCAACAGAAGAAGAGAATCGACTTTGACGAAATATTTTTTCCGGTAGTGAAAATGATGTCAATCCGAGTCATACTCAGATTGGTAGCCAGCTTGAATTTGGAACTCGAACAGATGGATGTGAAGACAGCCTTTCTCCATGGAGATTTGGAGGAGGAAATCTATATGGAGCAACTAGAAGGGTTTGAAGCTCCAGGGAAAGATCACTTAGTCTAAAAGCTAAAGAAGAGTCTCTATGGCCTCAAGCAAGTGTCGAGGCAATGGTACAAGAAGTTCGACTTATTCATGATGAGTCATGGTTACAAGAGACTTGTTGCAGATCAGTGTGTCTATGTTCGAAGGTTCCAGGATGACAAGTTTGTCATACTCCTTCTTTATGTTGATGATATGTTAATCGTTGGTGAGGATAGGTCCAAGATTAACAAACTAAAGAAGGAACTATCCAAGTCCTTTGACATGAAGGACTTAGGCTCAGCACAGCAACTTTTAGGCATGAAGATTGTTCATGATAGGAATGTCAAAAGGGTGTGGCTATCACAACAAAAATATGTTGAACGGGTCATCAAACGTTTCAACATGGGAGATGCTAAGCCAGTCAATACTCCACTTGCTAACCACTTCAAGTTGAGCAAGAGCTCGTGTCCTTCTTCAAAGAAAGAGATTGAAGAAATGGAAGTAATTCCCTACTCTTCAGCAGTAGGAAGCCTGAAGTATGCAATGGTTTGTACCAGACCAGGTATTGCTCATGTTGTAGGCATGGTGAGCAGATTCCTTTCAAATCCAGGAAAGGATCATTGGGAAGCAGTCAAATGGATTCTCAGGTACCTAAAAGGTACATCTAAGATGTGCTTGTGTTTTGGGCGAGCTAAACCAGTTTTGGAAGGCTATACAGATTCAGATATGGCAGGAGATCTGGATAGCAGGAAATCTACTTCGGGATTTCTCTTCACTTTTGCAGGAGGTGCTGTCTCTTGGCAGTCCAAATTGCAGAAGTGTGTTGCTTTATCTATAACTGAGGCAGAGTACATTGCCACAGCAGAAGTTGGGAAAGAAATGTTGTGGATGAAGCGTTTTCTTCAAGAACTAGGGGTTAGTCAAGAAGACTACACGGTACATTGTGATAGTCAAAGTGCTTTAGATTTGAGCAAGAATTCAATGTATCACTCCCACACCAAGCATATTGATATCCGCTATCATTGGATACGCAAAGCGATGGAACAACAGCTATTGAAGCTTGTGAAGATCCATACAAAAGAGAATCCAGTGGACATGTTGACGAAGGTGATTACAAGTGAGAAGCTTGAGCTATGCAGAAACATAGCTAGGATGGATAGCATCTAGGTAAATGGGCATGGAGGGGGAGAATTGTAGAAGTCCCTGCCCCAAGCAAGCAGTCAACAATGACTGCTTGCTTCTCAACCTCCAGCGCCCAGAGCCCAGCGCCCAACTGTCTATTGAATGCATATTAAATGCATTCACACGGTAATGCAATATACATTCGCTTATAAATTGAAGCTTCATGCGAGAGCTTCAGACAACCCAAGAAGAGACAAGAGAGAGAGCCTGGAGAGCTCTGAGAGAAAAGAAGAGAGTTGAGTTGAGTTGAGTGGAGTGTGATCCTCCTCCTCTGTAATTTTTTTTGTGTACCACTATTTAATAGTGAAGCTCTTTTCTGTGGATGTAGGCAGTTGCCGAACCACATTAAATTCTTGGTGTCATTGAGTGCGTAGAGTGTACTCTTTTATTACCGTTTTTATCCCTTCCGCTGTGTTGATTTCCCCAACATATATATGCAGCCTCGAGTAGTAGAGGATCGAGCAGAATTTTCTGGATTTCAGGAAAAAAAAAGGAGGCTATACATGACGTTCGCAAAAATAGGTACATATCATTTTGTTCGATGCATGTTATCTAATTTTTGACAATTACTGATCATAGCATCTTTTTCATACTACTTATAATTGAAAGTTACGTTAATAAAAAAAAAAAAAAAAAAAGGCTCCAGAACTGAAAGCCAAACATAAACCACATGAGTATGTCCTCACTTATCTATCGATCTGTATGTATGTATGTATATAATGTGTGCACAAGGGTTTGTTTATGCATAGCTAGGAACATACGTGGGCTATTTAGTTAAGCTATACGAGCCTATAACCCGTACAATGCGCGGATTATTGTGTATGTTGTGTATGAAGGAGAGAGATTTAAAGAGAGATTGGATTTTATAGTGGAGAAATTCGAAACGGTTTATAGGGTGATTTATTTGAGGAAACAATATAAAAGTTGAAATAGTGTCTTTGGGTAAAGACTTGAATCGATTTATATTTTTATATGTAAGAAAAAAAATGAAACTTAATAGTTACAACAGTTTATAATTAAATATTACTTTTAAAAGGATTACCGTTCTATAAACATAACACTTTAAGTTTAATGAGTATAATGTCGAAATGACATGTTGAAACAGCTGAATGCAGCCCTTTGTGAACTCTATTGAAATCTGTATATAGTTCCTAGCTATAATACCGAATGGTTTTCTTATTGAATGTATAGTAACAAAGAGAATTCCTCCCTTCGGTATTGAATATATATAAACATACACATTTATTCGAGCTTTAGAAAATCTGTATATAAACATTTATTTGTGAAATCTGTATATAAACAGTTGAAACAGTTAGATCTTTCAATTGAAATCTATTTTACATTGTTTAATATATATATATATATATTATATTTTTAATATTATAAACTGATTATAAAATATTTATTGGTAAAGTGAACTCTTTTATATATTCATTTTCTATTTTATATATATTTGATATACATTTTTTTAATAGTTGTGAAAGGGATTATGTATAAAAAACTATTTAAAGTTATAAAATTCAGTATAAATAACGATCCGCGCATTGCGCGGGTTATAGGCTCGTTAATAAAAATAATAATAATTCAAATAACACATTGTACTTGGATGCGCCTTTTGCATTGATTAATAAAGTTAAGTTACTAATGAATATTTTCTTTTGTAAGTAGATTTTCATTACTAGCTTATATTAAGTAGATTTTATTTCCTAACAAATCACACCCCAATATGCAAAAAGAAAAAAGTCAGAATTCACGACTCTTGCACCTAAATTGCAGGATTTTGACAATGAATTTGTTGTCATTCAAAGGTTACATAGGAATGAATATAACCTGTGACGGGGCAATTACATTCTTCCGTTCTTCAGGGTTATAGGGATACGTATTACATATTGTTTTTACAAGTGAAAATTTGATATTCTATATACTAGAGATAATTTTGAAAATTTACACCAATGAAAATAACAAACTTGTCAGACACCACAAGATATCCATGTGTAATACCCTGGATTGTGTATTAGAAAGTAGTGAATGGGATTCCACATTGCTTGAGAACACCATTTGTAGAGACATAACAGAGGCCCAAACCATATCTAGTTTATACTATAAGCATTATGAAAATCTTAAGTTGCAACTGCCGAGGATTGGGGAATCCTCGGATAGTTCAAGATCTCTGTATGATGGAAGAGAAAAATAAACCCAACTTGGTTTTCATCATGGAAACCAAGATTAGAAGCAAAAGGATTGAGATTTTAAAGAAGAGGTTAGATTGTGAGGGCTGTATTACGGTGGATCCAGTGGGAAAAGGGGGTAGTTTGGCATTATTTTGGAATGTTAATGTGGGAATAGAAATTGTGAATTATTCCCAAAGGCATATTAATGCTTGGATTTGGGATGAAGGGGTTGACAAACGATGGTTGCTGACTTGTTACTATGGTCAGCCTGAAACTGCTAAAAAGAAGAAATCATGGGACTTGTTGAAATCTTTTAAACCACAAACTCAGGTTGGGTGGTGTGTGTGGTGGGGGATTTCAATGAAATCCTTGTTAACAGTGAAAAGGAAGGGGGAAGAGTGAGACCTGAGGGTTAGATGGCTTCATTTAGGGAGGCTCTTATTGATGGGAACCTTTATGACTTTGGTTGGAAGGGGGACAGATTTACTTGGAGTAATCTGCATGGTGATGAATTATTTGCTAAGGAAAGGTTAGATAGGGCTATTGGAAATATTGAGTGGACAGAGGTGTATAGGGAGTCACGGGTAGAAGTTCTGGTGGCTAGTTCTTTTGACCATAAACCTTTGTTAGTTCACTTACTGAAGCAAAAAGAAGCTGAAGGGGTAAAGAGGAGATCATTTAAGTATGAGGCATGTAACACCCCGTATTTTAATGTATTTTCACTAAAGGATTATTTTTAATAATTCAAAAAATTATTCTCTTATTTTATAATTATCGGATATTTTAAATGGGTTATTTTATGATTTTTAAATTGTGAAAATTAAATTGTTATGTTTTCTTAATATTTATTTACTGTTGTACATTTAAATTGTTCTTCTTTTAAATTAATTGATTGTGGGATTTAATTATTTTATTTTCATTGTATCATTATGTTTAATTTAATTTAATTGATTTGCTGTTTTAAAATTATTTTCGTTGGATCATTTTCTGTGACCCAAGATGTGAGGATTGGACCTCATTTCTTCCCTTCATTTTTCTTTTTCTCCTTTTATTTTCTTTCTTTTCTTTTTCCCAGTTTCCCCCCATCCCGCGCAACTCACTCTCTCTCTCTCTTCGTCCGATTTTGCCTTCCGCCCAGCCAGACGCCGGTGACCGACACCGCCCCCTCCGTCCACCTCCCCACCGGCCGGCGACCCTTCCCCGTAAATCTCAGCTCCCCCATCGTCGGCGTTCTCTTCCACGCACGGCTTGAAGCCGCAGCCTTTTCTTCCTTGGCGCGCTGCCGTTGCGCCACCTCCGGCCACCATCTCTTCACCACTTCATCCCTGACGTCTTGGCAACCCAATGGACCCAACCCCAGCTCCGATCCGTCACCGGTGAAGCACAACCAAGCTCATCTCCGATTTCGACTTTTTGGCCTTAAAACCGCCCTTTGTGCCGCCACCCACGGCAAACCACCACCACCATTGGCTTCACCGACCTCTCTAGGCCCTACCCTATCAATTTCGGGTCTTAGTTTGTCCCCATTCAAAAGTGGGTATTTAAGACCCACGGCCACAGTGTATTTTACATTGTTACGTTGCTGAGTCACTATTTCTTGCACCTCTGTGATCCTTCGAAAATCATATTATAGCGCTGTAAGTATTTTTCCAAAGAACTATTTTGATTTAAATATATTTTTGCACTAACTCATATTATTGTGATCTGGTTGGTTGGACATGCCGGACTGAGTCTGAGGAGTTCGGGGGTCCGATGGACTATGGACAGAGTTGTGTGATTGTTTGGTATTGTGAATTGTTGGTTGTTGGTTTTGGTGTTCATGTACATAGCATATTGCACGCATGATCATGTTTGTAAAGGAAACTGAGTTTTCGTGTACATGCATCATGTTCATGTATTTCATGAAAATTGAGTTTTCATGTGTTAAAGGATTTTGGGTGCGTGTGTATCACGACCCCAAGCCGAGATGGGGTATTTTCTCGGTGTTCTCTGGTCACTCGGAAGCGGAATATACTGAGTGACGTCCCCTGGATTGTCGCTGGGCGATGATGAGATCGGACGAGATGGTCTTGTGCCGACTCCGTGGCTCCTTTGCTGGTGGGGGCTAGAGGATGCTTGGCCACGTACGCGCTGGGCGCGGAACTGGGCATCGCTCGTTGCGTAGTGGGTGCTTGGCCACGAACGAGCTGGGCGTGGAACTGAGCATCGCTACGAAGCCAGGACGTGCGGATGATCCATAGGGGAGATCATGGTGCATTGGTTAATGGAATATTGGGTTATTTTCTGGGAAAATGACAGAGTATTATTTTTGGGCCAAAATGGGATTTTGGCCTGTGTTGGAAAATATCTATTTTCGGGGAAAATAGTATTTTTGGATTTAATGCATATCTCATCATATGCATGCATGTTAGTAGCATTAATGCATTTTTATCTCGTGGTTATTTGTGTTATACTTACCTGCGGTACCATGTTATGTTAACGCAGATTTTGATGCAGAGGAGGATGAGGGTGAGCCTGAGGAGTCGGCTCTGCCCGAGGAGTGATTGGATCACTCGTATTTTGGTTGGGACTTGTAAACTTTTATTATGGATGACTGTATAATTTTTAAACCTTTTATCTGATTGTTTAAATTGTATTAACAATTCTGGTACTTAGTTGTATTAATTATCCGCTGCGTTGTTTTTGTACACCGTTGCATGTACACACACTTGGCACTAATGTTGGGATGTGTGACCCTGTTGTCATCATCCCGGTGTCTCGATTCCCGTGTCTCCATACATGAGGGTCATGGGCGCCACAAGGCAAGTTGGGCCTTAGAAGATGATTGTGAATTGGTTTTTAATGGCAGTATGGAAGAAGGAAGTAGTGGGGAAAAATCCTTCAAACAAGGTGTTGAAGTTACTGGATAGTAGTAAAGCAGTTTTTCAGAAGTGGAGTAAGAAGCTAAGTAATGAAGGAAAAAAGGATATTGAGAAAAAGTTAAGGTTACTGCAGAGGCTACAAGAGGATGAAAATAGTAGTAATGTACTTGAGATAAGGAGAGTGAAGGAAGAACTGAATTTGTTGCTGGAAAAAGAGGATCTGAGGTGGTGTTAGAGGGCAAAGACAAATTGGTACAAGCTTGATAGAAATACAAAGTATTTCCATACTTGTGCCAATCAAAGGAAAAAAAGGAATCTTATTAAAGAAGTGATGAATGAAAGCAATAGGAGAGTTACTGGGCATGAAGAAATTGAGCAAACTTTTAGAAGGTACTTTATGAAACTTGTTCAGACAAACAATCCAAATAGAGAGGAGATAGAGGACTGTATTGGAGGCATTGAAGTAAAGGTTACCCCAGACATGAATGATTGGATCTTGAGGAGCTTTTCAAGGGAGGAGGTGGAAGAGGCAGCTAAGCAAATGGGACCTCTAAAGTCCTCGAGTCCAGACGGATTTGGAGCTTGCTTTTTCCAAAACCATTGGAAGGTAGTAGCTGAGGAGGTGTGCCAGGCAACCTTATCTGTTCTAAATGGTAACTCTATGGATTCTGCTCTTAATTATACTTTCATTGCCTTGACTCCTAAAGTGAAAGACCCTAAGATGGTTAGTGACTTTAGACCAATTAGTCTTTGTAATGTCATTTATAAAATTGGGTCAAAAGCTATCACTAACAGATTCAAGAAAGTGTTATCAACTATCATTTCTCCCTCTCAAAGTGCATTTCTACCCGAGAGAATGATAAGTGACAACATTATGATAGCTTATGAAATGCTTCATTCAATGAAAACAAGGAAGAAGGGGAGGGTGGGAAGTATGGCCATCAAGTTGGACATGTCCAAGGCCTATGATCGCGTGGAATGGAAGTTCTTAGAGGCAGTAATGGTAAGGCTTGGTTTCTGTGAGAGATGGGTGAAGCTCATCATGAAATGTGTGTGCTCAGTAACTTTTTCAGTGTTGATTAATGGAAAGGTAGGTCACATTTTTAAGCCTTCAAGGGAGTTAAGGCAGGGTGATCCTTTGCCACCTTACCTTTTCATCCTTTGTGCTGAGGGGTTGAGCTCGATGCTTAACTGCTATGAGAAACAAAATTTGATTAGAGGTGTGCAAGTGACTCGAGGGGGGACAAGTACCAATCATCTCCTCTTTGCAGATGATTGTATACTGTTTGGAAGAGCCAAGTTGGAAGAATGGGATAAGATTCAAGAGCTGTTAAACAAATATGAACAAGCCTCAGGACAATTTCTGAACAAAGGGAAGACATCTGTCTTTTTCAGCAGCAATACCAATGAGGAGGATAAGAGAAGGATTATGGTGGCTGGGGCTTCTGTGGTTTGTGGTAGTTATGAGAGATATTTAGGTCTTCCAGCTCTGGTAGGAAGATCTAAATACAACTCTTTTAGAGTCTTAAAAGATAGGATCTGGCAGAGGATCTCCAGCTAGAAAAACAACTTTCTTTCACAAGCTGGAAAGGAAGTATTGATAAAGGTTGTGCTTCAATCCATCCCTACATATACCATGAGTGTGTTCAAGCTTCTTGTGAAGTTGTGTAAGGATATGAATGAATTCTAGAGGAGGAAGCAGCACAAGGATGGGGGTATCTAGTGGAAGAAATGAGAATATTTGGGATTGCAACAAGGAAAGGGAGGCCTGGGTTTTAGGGACTTGGAGAGCTTTAATTTAGCTCTCTTAGCTAAGAAGGGATGGAGGCTACTTAAATATTCTAATTCTCTAGCAGCTGTGGTTTTTAAGGAAAAGTATTTTGGGCAATCAAATTTTTTGGAGGCAAAACTTGGCTATCAACCCTCATTTATATGGAGGAGCATTTGGTCCGCAAGAGATTTGCTTCATGAGGGGTTAAGGTGGAGAGTGGGGGATGGTAGTAAGATTCAGATTTGGCTTCTAAATGGATGCCAACACCATCATCCTTTTCAGTTCAGTCACCAGTGTCTGTGCTGAGGGAAGATGCAAAGGTGGCAGATTTGATTGACAAACAGAATAGGGCATGGGATGAAGGTAGAGTAAGAGCCATTTTTTCAAGTGAAGAGGCTGAGCAAATCCTCAATATTCCCTTGGGTAGAGGTAATGTACAATATAAGATAATATGGGGTCCATCAAAGAAAGGGGCTTTTACTGTCAGTAGTGCATATTATTTGCAACTTGAAAGAATGAGAAATAGTAGGGGTTCAAGTTCAGATATAGAAATGGATGATAAGAGATGGAGGAATATTTGGGATTTGGAAGTGTAACACCCCGTATTTTAGTGTATTTTCACTGAACGATTATTTTTATTAATTCAAAAATTTATTCTCTTGTTTCAAATATATCAGTTATTCTTAGATGTTTTATTTTATGACCTTTAAATTGTAAAAAAATTAATTTGCGATGTTTCCTTAATATTCATAACTGTTATGCATTTAAATTTTTCTTCTATTAAATTAATTGAGTGTTGGATTTAATTATTTTATTTGCATTGTCTCATTACGTTTAAATTATTTTAATTGACTTGCGGTTTTAAAATCTTTTCCGTTGGATCATTTATGTGACCCAAGATGTGAGGATTGGACCTCATTTCTTTCCATCCATTTTTCTCTTTCCTCTTTCTTCTTTTCTTTTCCTTTCTTTCTTTTTTTTTCTTCCTCTTCCTTTTCTCTCCCCGCGCGCAGCCCCTCCCTCTCTCCCATCCGATTTCTCCTCCACCCAGCCCACCGCCGTCGCGCCGCCGTGCGCGACACTACCCCTCCCATCAACTTCCCCACCGGCCGGCGACCACCCCCCCCCCCCATTTCCAACTCCTCCATCGCCGTTGTTAGCCTCCACGCACCACTCCAAGCCGCGGCGCATTTTGAGCTCCAGCGCCGCCGTCGCACCACCTCCGGCTACCATCTCTTCACCACTTCATCCTCGACCTCCTAGCAACCCAATGGACCCAACCCCAGCTCCGATCCATCACCGGTGAAGCACATCCAACCTCATTTTCGATTTGGGTATTTTTGGCCTAAAACCACCTTTTGCGCCGCCATCCACGGCAAACCACCACCACCATTGGCTTCACCGACCTCTCTAGGCCCTACCCTATCAATTTCGGGTCTTAGTTTGTCCCCATTCAAAAGTGGGTATTTGAGACCCACGGCCACAGTGTATTTTACACTGTTACATTGCTGTGTCGTCACCTTTTGCAGCTCCATGATCCTTAAAAAATTATTATATAACACTGTAAGTATTTTTCCAAAGAACTTCCGTGATTTAAATGTATTTTTGCACTAACACATATTACTGTGAACTAGTTGGTTATGCCGGACTGAGTCCGAGGAGTTTAGGGGTCGGATGGATTGCGGATGGAGTTGATTGTATGTTTGGTTTGTGATTGGATTGTGTTGACATTGTTGGTTGTTGGATATTGGTGTCATGTTTTGTTCACTGCATTTGCACGCATGTTCATGTTTGTAACTGAAAACTGGGTTTTCGCATGATTGCATACATGTTCATGTGTTTATTTGAAAACTGGGTTTTCATGTGAGAAATGATTTTTTGGGTGTGTTTGAAACAACTGGATTGACTGGTTTGAGAAAAAGGAAAAGGAACTGTAGGGATGGTGGTAAGCAGGGATGGTGGTAGAGTTCCGCCTGCGATTCCCGCCTACGGTGCACGCGGTAGGGATGGTGGTAAGCAGAGATGGTGGTTGTGTCCGGCCTGTGATTCCCGCCTACGGTGCACGCTGTAGGGATGGTGGTAAGCAGGGACGGAGGTAGAGTCTCGCCTGCGATTCCCACCTATAGTGTCCGATAATTGGTTTGTTTTGTGTGAATCATTTTCTGGGAAAATGAAAAACTATGTTTTTTGCGCCAAAATGAGATTTTGGCGTGTGTTGGAAATAATCATTTTTCTGGGAAAAATGGTATTTTATGGCTAAGTGTTTTTTGTCATATGAATGCATGTTGGTTGCATTAATATGTTTGTATCCCGAGAGTTGTTTGATTTATACTTACCTGCGGTACCATTTTTGGTAATGCAGATTTCGATGCAGATGAGGCTGAGAGTGAGCCTGTGGATTCGGCTCCGCCCGAGGAGTGATTTGGGATCACTCGTCTTGGTTTGAGACTTGAAAAATATTTATTTTTGGATGACTGTATAATTTTTAAACCTTTTTACTGATTCTTTAAATTGTATTAACAATTCTGGTACTTAGTTGTATTAATTATCCGCTGCATTTTTTTGTACACTGTTGCATATACACACACTTGGCACTAACGTTGGGATGTGGGACCCTGTTGTCATCATCCCGGTGTCTCGATTCTCGTGTCTCCTTACATGGGGCTCGTGGGCGCCACAGGTGGTATCAGAGCAGTTCGGCTCTGGGTAAAACCACATGTCCCATAGATGGAGTACCAAAAAGTTTTAAAGTTGTGATTTGAAATTATTTGGTTTGAAGTATGTTATTTTAAAGGTTTTAATTTATTTATGTGTTTATATTTTGTTGGTTTTATTTATTTTATTGTATACTATTTGTTTGGTTATTTTATATTATTTGTTTTATTTTATGGTAGGTTATTTTATTCTATTTATTTATTTTTTAATTATTTTATTATGCACTACTTCATTTGTTTTATTCATTTTGTCTTATGATATTTTATTGTTGGTTTGGTTCATTTTGTCGTATATTATTTATTTATGAAATTTTATTTATTTTGTTGTGTTCGGAGTTGAAAAACGGGTTAAGAGTTGTGCTATAGCAGGAAGATGGTACGACTATGATTGCTATTGTTAGGCTTGAATATTTAGTGTAGTCGGCTTGAATTTTTATCGGCTTGGGTTGTTTTTATTATATCGAGGCTTGAAGGGAACGGCATGGTCTGGGTGATCTCTGGGGAATAAGATAATTGAGGTTTTATATTTCATGGAGATATGTCATGAGGCTATAACATTGGAGGTTGTAAGTTCAACGAATTCCAAGGTTTAAGGTTTGACGCCTTATAGTTTTTAGGAAATAAGTTTATTGAATTTAAGGTGATAGGTTCAACAAGCATTCGAATGATTAGTTAGATTAGAAGTTTTCGATTTTGCCAACTTTGATAAGCAGTTTGACAACATTTGGGGTTTTAGAATGTACAAGTTTTATAAAGTGAATGTTTTAGATATAAGGTCATAGATCTTTAAGATTTTGGGAAATGATTTTTATCTGGTTTAAGGTTTTAGAATTGCAGAGTTGAAGGGTTGAATTATAATAGGAATTAATTGTGACTTAAGATTGCCTAGGAATTTAAATTTCGAGGTTATACTTTCTTTGAAGATCGAGCAGCCAGTTGGTTAGATTAAGGTTATTGCTATTAACTTGAAGAGAGATTGATGGGTCGTCATGTTTGGTGTATGATAAGATCTTGGAAGTTGAAGCTTAGGCATTAGCGATGAATAATATGATCAAGTATGTGAGTTAATCAAGCACTAGGATCCTTAGGTGATTTGCATTTGGCTTTTGGTGGATTGATGATTTGAGTAAAATGGCTTGCCTTGAGGTTTAATAGTGATGTGCTATTGAGGAATTTGAGTTAACTCGTGGTTTTGGGAAAGAGAGCTTTTTTCTATTAAATTGTGATAAGAGTTTTTGGTTAGTAGGTATGGAACCACCTTGTACCTGATGATGCTAGTTTTTATGAGGACATAAATTTTATGCTTGTGGTGAATATCTGAGTGCGCAGCAGAAGCGTGATATTTTTAGGAGTTCGGATAATGTGCTGATCTTGAAGAATTAGTGGTAATTTGAAATTTTTGAGACGATACTTGTAGTTGAAGATTAATCATTTGGTTGTGCCAATTATGTTATGGATGGTTAACTTTGGAAGTGGCCATTAGGTTACCAAAGGTATAATTCAATGGAGGTTTATAAGTTGTAGCATAGGAATTGATTGAGGTTAGCACGGATTATTGTATGGAGCTATTAATCATTAGAATTTATTGGATATTGTATTAAGGTTCTTGGGGAAAGGAGATTTTGGATAACATAGCCACCATAGGAATATTAGGTGTGCTGTGCCACTGGGGGACTAATGCGAGTATGATGGATTTGCCTATGGGAGTAGACTTGAGAGAGCATTACTTACGCTTTTGGGCGTTGATGATGGTATGTTATCTTAAGCGTGTTCTGGTTGTATCATGTATCCTGTTTTAGCATAATGTATGGCCTTACAAATTTCGAGGACGAAATTTTTTTTTAAGGGGGGAGGATGTAACACCCCGTATTTTAGTGTATTTTCACTGAAAGATTATTTTTATTAATTCAAAAATTTATTCTCTTGTTTTAAATATATCGGTTATTTTTAGATATTTTATTTTATGATCTTTAAATTGTAAAAAAATTAATTTGCGATGTTTCCTTAATATTCATAGATGTTATGCATTTAAATTGTTTTTCTTTTAAATTAATTGAGTGTTGGATTTAATTATTTTATTTACATTGTATCATTACGTTTAAATTATTTTAATTGACTTGCGGTTTTAAAATCTTTTCCGTTGGATCATTTATGTGACCCAAGATGTGAGGATTGGACCTCATTTCTTTCCCTCCATTTTTCTCTTTCCTCTTTCTTCTTTTCTTTTCCTTTCTTTCTTTTTTTTTCTTCCTCTTCCTTTTCTCTCCCCGCGCGCGCAACCCCTCCCTCTCTCCCGTCCGATTTCTCCTCCACCCAGCCCGCCGCCGTCGCGCCGCCGTGCGCGACACCGCCCCTCCCATCAGCTTCCCCACCGACCGGCGACCACCCCCCTCCATTTCCAGCTCCTCCATCGCCGCCGTTAGCCTCCACCCACCACTCCAAGCCACGGCGCATTTTGAACTCCAGCGCCGCCGTCGCGCCACCTCCGGCCACCATCTCTTCACCACTTCATCCTCGACCTCCTAGCAACCCAATGGACCCAACCCCAGCTCCGATCCGTCACCGGTGAAGCACATCCAACCTCATTTTCGATTTGGATATTTTTGGCCTAAAACCACCTTTTGCGCCGCCACCCACGGCAAACCACCACCACCATTGGCTTCACCAACCTCTCTAGGCCCTACCCTATCAATTTCGGGTCTTAGTTTGTCCCCATTCAAAAGTGAGTATTTGAGACCCACGGCCACAGTGTATTTTACACTGTTACATTGCTGTGTCGTCACCTTTTGCAGCTCCATGATCCTTCGAAAATTATTATATAGCACTGTAAGTATTTTTCCAAAGAACTTTCGTGATTTAAATGTATTTTTGCACTAACACATATTACTGTGAACTGGTTGGTTATGCCGGACTGAGTCCGAGGAGTTCGGGGGTCGGATGGATTGCGGACGGAGTTGATTGTATGTTTGGTTTGTGATTGGATTGTGTTGACATTGTTGGTTGTTGGAAATTCGTGTCGTGTTTTGTTCACTGCATTTGCACGCATGTTCATGTTTGTAACTGAAAAATGGGTTTTCGCATGATTGCATACATGTTCATGTGTTTATTTGAAAACTGAGTTTTCATGTGAGAAATGATTTTTTGGGTGTGTTTGAAACAACTGGATTGACTGGTTTGAGAAAAAGGAAAAGGAACTGTAGGGATGGTGGTAAGCAGGGATAGTGGTAGAGTTCCGCCTGCGATTCCCGCCTACGGTGCACGCGGTAGGGATGGTGGTAAGCAGGGATGGTGGTTGTGTCCTGCCTGTGATTCCCGCCTACGGTGCACGCAGTAGGAATGGTGGTAAGTAGGGACAGAGGTAGAGTCCCACCTGCGATTCCCGCCTACAGTGTCTGATAATTGGTTTGTTTTGTGTGAATCATTTTCTGGGAAAATGACAGACTATGTTTTTTGCACCAAAATGAGATTTTGGCGTGTGTTGAAAATAATCATTTTTCTGGGAAAAATGGTATTTTATGGCTAAGTGTATTTTGTCATATGAATATATGTTGCATGCATTAATATGTTTTTATCCTGAGAGTTGTTTGGTTTATACTTACCTGCGGTACCATTTTTGGTAACGCAGATTTCGATGCAGATTTGGCTGAGGGTGAGCCTGTAGATTCGGATCTGCCCGAGGAGTGATCTGGGATCACTCGTCTAGGTTTGAGACTTGTAAAATATTTATTTTTGGATGACTGTATAATTTTTAAACCTTTTTACTGATTCTTTAAATTGTATTAACAATTCTGGTACTTAGTTGTATTAATTATCCGCTGCGTTGTTTTTGTATACTGTTGCATATACACACACTTGGCACTAACGTTGGGATGTGGGACCCTGTTGTCATCATCACGGTGTCTCGATTCCCGTGTCTCCTTACATGGGGGTCGTGTGCGCCACAGGAAGTTCCAGGAATGGTCAAGTTGTTTTTATGGAAAGAAGGAAATAATTTGCTTCCCACCAAGAAGAACTTATTTAAAAGGAAGGTAGTGCAGGACCCAAGTTACCCCATATGTTTTGCAGAAGAAGAATTAGTTATGCATGCTCTTTGGGAGGGCAAAGCAGCAAACGATATATGGATTGATGAGAGAAGCATAGTATAGAAATGGAGCTGTAAGGAGGCTGATTTTATGCAGCTATGGGAGAAATTGATGGCAAGATTGAACATGTCACAGCTTGAAGAGATGGCAATCCTTTTCAGAAGAGTGTGGTTTAGGAGGAATGAAAGTGTTTTCGAGGATAGACTTTCTTGTCCTAGGAAAATCCTCACTCCAGCTATAGCAGGGCTTGAAGAGTACATGAATTCACAAAGGGTACAGAGACAGGATGTTTATCCATCATAAGTGCAAATGGGAACAGACACAAATGGCAGAAACCAGAGGCTCATTTCGTGAAGGTTAACTGGGATGCTTCATTAGATTTAAAGAGGAAGAGAATGAGAGTGAGAATTATGATTAGAGACGAGAAAGGAGAGGCAATGGTAGCTATTTATGATCAGAGGAAGCATGTTCAGGATCCATCAGTGGTAGAATGCCATGCATTATGGAAGGCATTGGAGTTGTGTAATGAGTTGAACATTCAAAAGATTATGTTTGAAGGAGATGCCAAGGCTATTGTTTCAGCTGTTAACAGTGAGGAGGAGGATCTGTCCAGTGTTGGTTTTTTAGTTGAAGATATACGTTTAGTGTTAAAAAATAAACCAAATTGGTCTTTACATTTTGCTTATAGAGAAAAAAATATAGTGGTTCATACACTAGCTAAGGAAGCTTTGAAGTTAGTAGAAGCTAATATATGGATTGAAGATATTCCAGGTTTTATTGTAAACTGCTTGGAAAAAGATAAACTTTGTATTAGTTAAAGTTTGATTAATGAAGTATTGAGGTTTATTTCCAAAAAAAAAAAAAATGGCTAATCAAAATTACAATCAGAATCCCTTGGAATCATTAAAAAGAGCTTGTTCCAAACAATATGGGGTCTCATTCACCAGCTTCCTACACAATCAAGAGTATTAAACTGTGTCAAGCACCAGCATTTATCTGATAATCCTTTTTATTTTCAAGAGGAAAGGTAATAGTGATGTATTGATAGAAATAAATCACAGTGAAACAAAACTAGAACCTGTGGAATTATGTGCTGCATTGCCCACTCTGGACCAAATTCTTCTGCAAGCCGTTTCACATTATTTGCAGCTGCATCACGAATTGAGTAAACCTGCAGGCAATACCATGAAAATTAGCAAAATATAAACCACTATCATTATGATCAAGCAAATCAAATTGCATAATCATGCTTGTTATTGTGCACGTCAGGTATTACAGTTAATAAATCCACCATGTAATAAATTTACCGAAAACAAGTACTCTTAAGAAATATTATGGGCTATGAAACTTCCAGAGGCCAATGACGTACAATCTGTCTAGGTTTCATTGATAGAATATCTCATTCTAAGAGTATGAGAAAATATCTCATTGATAGAATATGTCTGGGAACCTCTGCCTTGGAGAGGTTCCCAGACATAAAAATAAATAAATAAATAAATAAATAATAATAATAATAGTTAAAACTCAAAGGAGCAAATTGCATGAGAAAATATATACAAGTGATCATACAATGGATATCAAGGAATCTTCCAACCAGTATTTGAAAACTCAATTACGAGAATACTTCAAAATTCTTTATAGTAACAAATCAGAAGTTAAACCACATAACGCTTCCGCTCTCCTTCAGCAAGAAATTCCTTTCAAGTAAACTCTCGGCCAGGCCGCAGGGTGTCCCAAATGAGGTTTCCCCACCAAATCAAATCTACATGGGGCCAAATCACTTCTTCCCCCTTTTAATTCCAGATAATCCATCTAAAAATATCCATATACCTAATGGATAGTAGTTAGGAAAAAAGAAGAAGAAAAACATAAAAAAGAAAATAACTCGATCAAAATCAGAAAGAATGAACTCTAATGTTTGAGAGTGAAGTTTAGACAAAACCTGATAACTTGATCAAGCTTGCTGATAATATTCAGTCGGACATCAGGAAATTCATCCTTTAAAAGAGAGAGGAAAATAGGCAGCAGTTGCTCAATTGTTGCATCCTGCAACCACCAACAGAAGTTACGTTATTCACAAGGAAAAAAAAAAACAAAAACCCACTTTAGAAGATGTATTATTTGGCAAAAAAAATTTATAATTAAAATAAAATTTTATTGAAACAGTTAAATAGGCATAGCTCAAGTACACAGGAAATATACAACAGAGTACACAGGAGATATAAAGTGATACAAAAAGTCATATAAGCTGGCTCCGTTAAAAATACTGCCATAAAGAAATGAAGAATAGAAAGAGAAACTTCTAAAGCTCATCCAGAGAGCTTCCCTATCTTAAAAATTTCAGTCATTCCTTTCAAACCAAATACACCACATGAAACATAAGGAATCCTTCCCCCCTACATCTGCAATTTGGGAAGTGCACCAAATCCCTTTCCAACGAGCAAACAAGTCCACCACCCTCTTAGGCATCACCCATGCAAGTCCAGTCCTGTTAAAAATCTCAGCCCATAACATCCTTGTCACCTCACAATGAAGTAAAAGATGATCCACGGATTCACCACTCTTCTTAGACATGTAGCACCAATCCATCACAACGAGTCCACGCTTTCTACATCTTCAATATTTTCCAAAGAGATGCAGTCGAAGCAAAGAAATCAATTTTAAGTGGCACCTTACTTCTCCAAATGCACTTCAAGGAAAACAAGGTATGATTTTGACATGACAAAGCCTTGAACAAAGATTGCACAATGAACTTCCTATTCCCTATTCATCCAAAGCATCCTGTCCTCCTCAATGCTAAAAATGTTCAAAGCATACGATAAACTGAGAAATTTGAAATAACTCCAATTTCCCAATACGATAAACGAGCAAATACTTCCCATCCATTTCTAATATTCTTCAACAACCCTACGACTCAATAATAGCCCTCTACGAAGACTCCCTTTCCTGATGATGGTACCGCTATAGCTGTTTCCCAAGAAGTGTCTTCTTAAAGATCCTCATATTTCAAACCCCCAACCCTCCACTTGAAATCGGAGAGCAGACCTTATTCCACTTAACCAAGTGGAACTTAGTCTCCTTTCCAATTCCTCCCCACAAAAAAGCTCAAAAAATCTTCTCAATTCGATTAGCCACTCTAGCTGGCAAGGGAAATAGTGATAGAAAATATGTGGGAAGACTATAAAGGGTGCTCTTGATTAATGTGGTTCTTCTCCCTTTTGACAAGTACATCATTTTCCACCCTGCTAACGTCATCTCAATCCTCTCCACTACCCTATTCCAAATAGCTTTTTCCTTGAACGTGACCCCAAGAGGAAGACCCAGATATTTCATAGGCAATGAGGCTACCTTACAACCCAAAATACTTGCCAAGCCTCTAATGTTACACACTTCGCCCACCGGCACCATCTCGAACTTCCTTAAATTCACCTTTAGGCCAAAGACAACTTCAAAACAAAGCAAAAAATCTAGCATCGCCTGAATAAAGCTCGGGTCTATATGAAAAAAAAGTAGCGTATCATCTTCTAAAAGATGGGAAACATTGGTAAAACCATTGTTCATACTTCCCACAGAGAAGCCAAGGAGAAAACCCTTACCAACCGCAACCTCCAACATCAGACCACGCGAATCCATAATAATCACAAAGAGGAAAGGGGACAACGAGTCCTTGTCTCAAACCACACAATCTCTTGAAGAATCCAACTGGAGTACCATTCACCAAAACAAAGAACCGAACAGTAGTAACCCAATGCTTGATCCACGTACACCACCTCTCCCTAAAACCACGCCTCTCAAGCAAGTAAAATTAGGAAATCTCAATTCACGTGGTCATAAGCCTTCTTCATGTCTAACTTGCATAGAATGCCTGGCACTCTAGTTTTAAATCTACTCTCCAAACATTCGTTTGCTATGAACATTGAGTCTAGAATTGTCTCCCTTAACAAATGCATTTTGAGACTTTGAGCTTATCTCCTCCATGACCATACTCATACGATTGGCTGGAACCTTGGATATAATCTCATACACCCCATTTCACAAGGCCAATGGGACAAAAATCCTTCACATCCAAAGCTCCCACCCTCTTTGGAATAAGTGCAATGAATGTCATATTTTGACTTTTCTCTATTATGGGCAAAGTGTTTTCTTGTATACATCAGTGTACTTGGTTACTCCTTTTGATACATATAAAATATTGTTACTTATAAAAAAAATATTTTGACTTTTCTTGAACTTCCTGAAAGAAAAGAATTCACAAAAAACATTATCCACAATGTCCCAACAATCCTGAAAGAATGCCATGGAGAAACCATTCGGTCCAAGAGCTTTATCTTTGGCCACCCCTCTTAGCATATTATGCACCTCGTCCTCCTCGAACGGTCTTGCCAACCAATTAGCACTCGAAAGATCAATAGTCTCAAGAGCCAAACCATCAAGTTTTTTGTAACGCCCCGACCCCGAGGGTCTGGAGAGTTAACTCATAAAACCTGATAATCAACTCTAACAAGACTAGAGTACTTCCAAATTCAAGAATATATCCATTTTCCCAAACCTCAAATCGAACGTAAATACTTCAATTAAATAAATCAAATAAACTCATTTATCCAATATTCAATCCAACAATCCAAATAAAATCAACTCTTCTTCATGTCTCAAATAACAACTAGAAATTATATAACATTAACATAGTCTCCATAAACCGTCTAAATCCATTGAAGTAAACTTAAGAAAGATAATTAACCTCCAATACCAACACTAATATCATGAGATACCCAACAACAAATCAATGCAAATCTTCTCCATAGACTCTAATACTGATATTCAGCTGAGCCATCGATGTCATCTGAAATATTATGAAGATTAACGGGGTGAGTTATCAACAACTCAGCAAGCAGAGAGCATATACTAGCATGTAAACATGAGCATTTATAACATTTGATAAGCCGAACAAAACATTTACTTTCAGAATGCAGAAACAAAACTTGTACAAAAACATTAGAGCGAAATTTTCAGAAAAATATACTTATTCCAAAAAGAGAATCCGTTGGCATTTCTAAACTGAAACATTATAATCTTATCATCGATTAATATCACATCGGGACAATACCATGTTTAACCCTCGTGGTAGGGTTATAAACCACAATTATATTCGTGGCTGGGCCATTTTCTATGTTTCACCCCCGTGGTAGGGTTATAAACCACTATTATACCCGTGGTTGGGCCATTTTCCATGTTTCACCCCCGTGGTAGGGTTATAAACCACCATTATACCCGTGGCTGGGTACCATGTTTCACCCCCGTGGTAGAGTTATAAACCACTATTATACCCATGGCTGGGCCTTAACAGAAACAGAATGGATTTCATCGAAAATCCGATTACAATCATATACAGAATCAGAACTTCATGCCAAGGTTTTCAGATGACACATCACATCAAAACAAAACACTGAAAAGCTTCAGATCATTTCACATGTTCGAGATAATCATAAACAAAATATTCTCATTTGTTCATAACAAAACTTTAGAATTCCTTATTCGCTCTTTTACATAGTTTAGAAATAAAGTGCACAAAACTAGCTCATGTCTACACCAGTTATGACAGAAAAACACTTTCTCTTATGTAGAATTTATGCATATGCAGAATAAACATCTGAGGTTATTTTCAGATCATCTCTTTTCAAAAAAATAAACACATTTACTCTCAAAGTCAACCTCATTTTATTTATTTTATGCAAAACTAGTATATGAACCTCGCTTACCTGACTTCTTCGTATTATCAACACCTTAAGCCGGAACTCTAATAGTAACACCACCAAAACAAAAAGAACATATATCCAACATTTAATAACCAATCTGGTAGACTGCTATTTATTGAATAATAAATCAAAACAATCCCTTCACAACTCCATAACTATCTAACAATTAAACCCGAACAACCCTCTCTTCAAATCATTCGCATTTATAACCCAAAACAGCCACCACTTTCTATTAACACCAACCAACTATAATTATTTCCAAGACCAACCACAGCAACTCCAATAATTAAAACATAATCCAACCCAAACTTCACTTCCAACCTTCGAATAAAACAATTTCAGTGCACACATCAATACTACTCATTTAACAATCTCAAAACTTGCAGAAAAGTTCAATACAACTAGTTCCAAAACACCCATAATTTTACACCAAAAAGTCTCAAATAATATTTCAAAATCGACTCACAAAACACCCAAGATTATACTCCTCAACATCCTTAATTCTAACACACTCCACTGCTCCAACAATTAAAATACATCAACCCAAAATAAAAGTCACAAAATTTTCTACTGAAAGAAATTAATGGTCTGCGCAAAGGGAAAAATGACCAAGTGTAATGCACGGCCAACCAAGTGTGTGTGTGTGATAGAACAAACCGAAGGGAAGAATTACAATGGTTTATGGAATGTGTGATAGCAAGTATAAGAATAAAATTAAGAGTAATATTAAAGGGTAGGCGGATTAATTACCGAAAGTAGAGATAAACAATTACTCCAGAGGATAACCCCAACGAAGACAATATTCAGAACTCACGAAAACTGCACACAGCCGAAACCCAAGGAAAAAAAAAAGAACTACAAAATCATCTAAGAGGTACAAAGAAAACAATGGGTGGAAGAAGAAAAACAAAAAAAGAAAGAGGGGCCAATTGTTCACCTTCGAAGAACCAGAAGGTTGAGACCCACGGAATCCAGATGACGCCAGCCAAGGTGAAATCACCAGTTCGCGCAAGAGAGTCTGATTAGTTCGGAAACGTGATGAGGAAGACACTCATGTGCGGAACCGAAAATAAAATCGTGGGGGCGTGAGAAGCAGTTGCACGGGAATGGAGGAAATCACGGAAATGCAGATCGAAAGCAGAATGAAGGAACGCAGTGAAGGAAGAAGAGAAACAGTGCACGGCATAAAGGGAATTAAATCCCTCCCCAAAACGACGCCGTTCTTCACTCAACCAAATCGTGGCTGGGTTTCGCACATCCGACCAAAACAAAGGGGCTGGGCCTAAGCCCGGTTATTACATTTTTGGCCTCGTAAATTGCTCCATGAGGAGTCTCTCATAATAGTGTACAACATGGTCCTTGAACTCAAAATGGCCATAAGAACACTACCTTCAAAATGGAGCATCTCAATGGCACTGTTCCTATGATGAGAATTGGTCACCCGATGAAAAAACTTTGTACATCTATCTATCCCCTTCATTCAACCAAAGAGCACGAGATTTTTGCCTCCACAAGATCTCCTCCATCAAAACCATCTTTTCAAATTCAACAGCCACGAGACTTTTTGTAACACCCCAAACCCGGGTGGCTTGGAGAATTTCTACTTGTCACTCATAAACATACCTCCCAACACATCCAAAGAATAAACTCCAAAAAACTTCATAAATGAAATCAATCTCAAATCTTCTCAATAATCTCATTACAAACTCCACACAATCTTTAATGCAATAATAATAAATCAAAGGGGTCCATAAATTCCCGATAATCATAACAAACCAACTAAAAATTTCATAAATCTTACTAAACTCAAGACATAAATAACACTCAAAAGATATTAAAACTAAGAACACCAGAAGTCCTTTTTCTACCAACATCTCCTCAGCTTAGACACAACCAGCATTCTAATCCAGGTCCTCATTTGGACTCACCACATCATCTGAAAAATATTATAATGATAGGGGGTGAGTCATCAACAACTCAGTAAGCAGAAATCATATGCTAGCGTGCAAACATGAGCATTTATCAAGGAGAGTATGCAGAACAAAATATTTTTCCAGAGTTATCATGCAGAACAGAACATATTTTCAAAATGACAGAGCGATGGTTTTAAAACAAGTAAAACCCATGGTACTTTGGCATAACATAAACTGAGTATCATCGTCAAATCAAAACAGAGCATCAAACATAGCAGAAACCATGTTTCGCCCCCGTGGTAGGGTTGTGCTAACCCCGGTGGCCAAACCAGGCAGAGACAGAGGTGAAATCTTTCCTTTATTCTTCTCGGAGCCCCGAGTGTGCACACAGGAAAGACCACAATAAAACCACTTTATTTCCAAAGTGGGTGCACTCAGAGACAGAGAAGTTGGTACCAACCCAAACAGAGCAGAGCATAACAGAGCAGAGCAGAGCAAAGCAGAGATAGAGTCAGATACGAAAACCAGTACACCATGCCAAAGGTTTTCAGATGTTATAACAAAATAATACAGAGTACCAAAACAGAATCAGACAGTTACACACGCTAAACACAAAAGCCAGAACATCTTTCTAAATAAATGCACAACTTTTCATATCCTCAATATCGCTCTTTTTTCCAAATTTCAGAAACCACATGACAGAATTTAGCTCATGTCTACACAATGCATGCCAAAACATATTTTTCCTTTTTCACACAGATTTCATGAATAATGCAGATGAGTGACCGAGGTTGATCTTTATTTTCACAAGTTCCTAACATAACACAAAATATGCAAGTTTTTCATAAAATCAACCTCAGTCTTATTAACTTGCATAAAACCTAGCATAGGAACCCCACTTACCTGACTCCTGCAGCGTATTATCTAAGACTTGAATACGATCTCTATCCGTCTCGCCACCTATTCATAAGATAATATAAACTAAATATTAAAGTCCAACAATACACAATTGGTCTTAAACAACTCAAGACTCAAACTCTAAACCATAATTCAACGAGTTTAATCACACTTAACTAGCCAAATAACAATCCGGACAGCCCACACTTCGACCCAAAATATTCTATACTAAACTCAGTATGCTGGTTATAAGTGGAGACTGATTTGGAACTGAAAAAGTGTTTGTTGAAAGTTGACTCGACAGTTGGCTCGAGCCAAGTTCGCTCGACACTCCGCTCAAGCCAATGTTCATTTGGCTGTTCGCTCGAGTCGCGCTCGACAGTCCGCTCGAGCGAAGTACGCAGATTTTGCCAACTTAACCAGTTTACACTACACAAAGCACTCTTCTTTCCATTCCCAACTCCATAACATAAAGTATAAACTAATACTTCCAAATATTTTCTCAACCACCAGTCCAACAATTCCACTACAATGAAACTTCAAATAATCCAAACCTAGGACAAAACACCAACCCGAAATACTCACCATGCAACAACCAGAAAAACTCACAAAAAGCTACTCAATCTCACAGCCAAAACAGATACTGTAACAAAATGAAGATAAACCAAACCCAAAACTAAGAAGCAGAAATCGCACGGTTACAGAAGGAGAAACCGAAACTTGGATGAGAAAGAAACCCTTACCAGTCGAAAATGGAGGGGATGCGAATTGATGCCCGTGTGTTGCAGATGGAAACCGAAATGCAAAAATGGAGAGAAAACAGAGTGTAACAGACGGCGACACTCGGGAAACCAGAGGCAACGCAGCAACAGAAATCCACCTGAGGAGGTCTAGGGTAAGGGATTCGGAAACTCAAACTAAAGCCAACAACAAGAAATAAAGATGAAACCGAAAAGAAAAGAGAGACGTGCGCGAGAGAGATGCGGGAGAAACTGAAACTGAAACAGAAAAATGCAGAAAGAAACGGAAGTTGAAGAAGAAACACTCACCTCAAAAACGACGTCGTTCGGGATTCTCACTAAACACGAAAATGGCTGGGTCATTTTCACGCACTGATCCGGGCCACTTTGATGAAGAGGCAGGGCCTTACACTTTTCCTCCTCAACTCCTCCTCTAACAAAGCACCTATCTCTGCTCTACCCTCCAACTTCTGCAACTCCTCAAAGTGGGAATTCTTTTGACTATCAACATTCCCAAAAACTTCCCCATTCCACTTCTTCAAATCATTATTCATGGCTTTAAGCTTGTTTGCCAATATAAAACTTGGAGTGCCAATAAACTGATAAAAAGACCACAATTGTCTCACTATATCCACAAAACCATCAACTTTTAACCACATATTTTCAAACTTGAAGTACCTGCAGCCCGCGTCGCGTGAATTCCCCCACAATCCAACATGATGGGAAAGTGATCCGAACATTCTTGAGGCAATATCTTTTGACAACACTCTAGAAAATGGGCCTCCCAAGAAGGATACAAGAAATCTATCCAGCCTCAACCCTGCCTGGTTGTTAAACCATGTGAAAGCACCCCCAACCAGAAGCAAATCCAATATAGCCAAGTCAAAAATAAAATTAGAGAACTCCGCCATGGTCGGGCATAGCCGAGACTCCCCCAATTTCTCACTCGAAAATTGAGTAATATTGAAGTCCCCTCCAATACACCAAGGCACATCCCGCCAGCTACAAACACCAACAATCTCATCCCACAGAAATCTTCTATTACTATCCAGGTTAGGCCCATAAATACCCACAAAAGCCCACTCAAATCCATCTTCCACATTCTTGAAAAAGCAAGCCATCAAATAATCCCCAATACACTCCTCAATAAGATCCCCAATCCTCTTATCCCAAATCACAATAATACCACCTGAGGCCCCCTTTGAGGCAAGGAACATCCATCCCGCAAAAGAACATCACCATAAACTTCTAATAATACTTCTATCAATAGATTTCAGATCCGTTTCCTGCAAATAAATGACATTCACCTTCCATTGGCAAAGTACATTTTCAACACGGAGCTGCTTGTTAAGATCATTTAGCCCCTTAAAAGTCCACAAAAGTATCTTGGGCTTCATAAAATAAGATTTGAAGCGCTCCCCTTAGTCCTTTCAAGACTTACACTCCCCTCCTCAACAGCATAATTTATAATTTTATCATACAGGTAAGTCTCTTCAATTCTCATTCTCTTTTCCAAGCTAACTTAGAAAAAGAAGAATGGCCCATTTCAATGGCAATGACTACGGCCTAAATTGGTCTTCGAAACCCTCACTGGAGATCCCCAGGCAATCCTGAATCTCTTTAACTTTCTTAAGCACCCGTTTCGAAGAACACCAAGCATATTAGCACCCGGGAAAAAGTTATATAAAGGAATAGTTATGTCACCCCCCCCCCTTCTCCTTTCCAATAAAAATCAGAATCCACACCCTCCATTTCCCTTGTTACCAACTGCATGTCTACATACCTCTGATCATCCCTCACTAGAGTGTCTAATGAGAATTTGCATCTCCACACAAAGGAACAAGCTCTGAACTCCTACCATCGAAATTATAAGCACTAAGGAGATTGGGGAGAAGAAAAAACATCCAGCTCAATTCCAAGGTTAGAAGGAATTGAATCTCCATTTTTTGCACCAAAAAGTGCTCCACAAAGTGAAACAATCGGCGAAACCAACGGCGAAACCAATGGCGAAGCCAAAGGTGAGACCATCAACGAAACATCTGGCAACTAAGTACTACTATTTATGGGGGCAAAAACAAGAGGAAACCTGTTTTGTGTCAGCCCTGGTGCCAGAGGTGCAGCCGTCAATGCATGCTAAAAGCTTTTCAAGGTCAAATCTAAGTAAGGCCCGAATACACTCTTGACCTGCCACCCAAGGCCGGGCTGGGTTGGCATATGAGAATCCGACCAAAACTTTTGTTTTCCTTTCTCCATTTCACTAGGTCTGGGCCCCCGCATTAAAGCCCAAGGACAATCTTCTCCACATTGCAACATGGACCGCAGCCCACATCCTGCAAAATAGCCCCTATTTTATGACCCAAACCCACAACCCCTGATGTACCCATTTCCTATTAATCAGCCCCTAATATACGGCCCAAACTCACACCAAGACCCATCTCCTTATCAATACACAAGAGAAGATTGTTGATCTTCTCTTTAACTTTAATTAGCTCATTCTTCATCACCAACAACAACTCTTTATATTCTCTCACTGACTCCCATGCTGCCCATCGAAGCATTTTTGTTGGCAGGTGTCTATAAGCCTGATACCATGGTTTAACCCGCCGCCTACGTCCATCGTCTCACTCCCTCAAGAACCTCTAATATTGTCTGATGGAATCTGAATGGTCGGGAAAGACATTGGTCCCATTAATGATACCTTGTAGGATCCTTCTCCTCCCATATAGCCCCTACCGACAAAGGCCTGGAATGATTTCGACCTCAGCCACAAGCCTAAACAATTTTAGTATGACCAACCTTCCTCTATTTTTGCCAACCAGAGGGCTTCAAAAAACCCTAAGAGTTTCAGCAAAACAGCTCCATCCCTTCCCATCCATGCCTTCAGGGATGACGATGAAGCCTCTCCTGAAGGCACTATAGGGAAGAGTTAAATGAGAACCAAAATACCAAACCAAGATATCCAAACGTCAATTCCAGTGATACATGAAAAATGATGTTAGCAATTCTGAAATTGATAACATATATTCATGCCAACTTCAAAGAGAGAAATATTATTAATGCCCTTAAATTTATTCCACAGCAAGAATCCATAATGCTAACTAGCATGTTCTCCAATTACATTGTAATTAGAGCACTACTAACAAATGTGGCTGTGTGTGCGCACGGGCGCGTAGACACATTTCTGGCATAACCAAGTGTGAACAAAAAATTAGGTAGAGAAAAACAGTGAGACAACCTTTTATACCACTTATTGTTGAGCAGGAGAAAGATACTATAAGTGATGCCAGAAGCATTGCAACACCCCTTCCTGTAAGTCAGGAATGTCACGTACATTCATAGCATAATGCCCAGTAAAAAATACACTAGCTCCAGTTAAAGGAAATGAGCAGACAGCTACAACATCGGCTAGAGTTTTTGCTCTTATTCTAGGTGATTTGGTTACGGGTGATGATCATTATAAGGAAGGAGCTGCAGGACAGGACTTGAACCAATGAGGCGAGGCAGAGGTTTAGGCAGTTTACGACATGCTTGTTTTATGATTTTTAATTTAATAAGCTATTTAATTAAGCACATCAGACTTGATTGATTTTAATAAGTGCTTCCGCAGACTCTATTTTGAATTTTAACTATTTTAATAAAGAACAACTTTGTTTATTTTATGGAATCTTTTGTATTTGGTGCTTCCTTAAGAAGAAACGTTTTAGTCAAAGGTAGTAGCACGTTGGTTCCCCTAAAATTTCTGTAGTATTCCGGACGGTGGTAGCGATGAAGGAAATCATGAGGTTGGCAAGGGAAGTCTGAGATATTTAGAACCTTTCAACATGCTAGAGAGGATTGGAACGATAGCATACATGTTGGGTCTTCTGCCACAGTTGTCAGCCATTCATGATGTTTTCATATCTCCATGCTTCGCAAGTATGTGTCGGACACTATGCACGTATTAGAGTACGAGCCCCTCCAAGTTCACGAAGACCTCACTTATGAGGAATTTCTAGTAGGGATTCTCACGCAAAAGGCTCAGGTACTTCGCAATAAGACCATCTCGACGGTCAAGGTGAGCAATCACAAGGAAAACGAGGCCACCAAGGAGCGGTAGGAAGACATGAAAAGCGAGTACCCATACTTGTTTAATTGAGGTACGCTCCATCTTGAGGACGAGATTTCTTTTAAGTGGGGGAAATTGTAACATACAAGTTATAAATTAAGAATTAGAATTTTTATTTTATAATAATAAGTATTATTATTATTATTATTTTCTTTTCTTTTGGGTGAGACTTATTGACTGATCTGCGGCCCCCTTAGGCTCTACCACCCTTTAACACCGCCATAGTGATTTCTTAGTCTGAAAGTTTTCTACCTTGTAACCGACACGGAATCTTCACCTATAAATTCTTTCTTTCCTCTACAAAATTTCCTCACACACCAACAAGCTCTCTCGGCCAAAACCTCCCCCAAGTGAAAATCAAATCTTCTTCTACACAGCAAAGCCTCGTACCCTTCCTCACAGCCAACCAAGCACTTACCTCGCCGGAAAACACCACAGAAACCGCCAGTCAGCCGCTTTCCATCAAACTCTCGCTGTCCCGAAATTCCCACCCCAGTGGTTTTCGCCTCAGCCACCATCTCTTTCAGTCCTCTCTCAGTAAGTCCCCTAAGTCCCCTATTATCGCACGATTTCCTTGCCTCTCCAATGTTCTGTAATATCCAGCAGATTTCTTTTTGGATTTTGGTCTTCCCGTAATACACCATAAGTTTATAGCGGTAGAAAAAGACCCTTCCAACCATGCACGTGGCAACTCACTTTCAATTGTTTCTTTTCTGAGTCTCACCTCTCTATTTTTCAGCTTCTTTTGATTTTCAGATTATCTTACTCATTGCTCTGTTTAAAATGAAAAGTGGGCCATGGGCCTTTAGTCTTTGGGCCAAAAGTGAACACTTTATTAATTCCTTTGAGTAAAGTTCTCATTTGTTCTAGCCTTTCTGATTTTCAGCTTTCCCGTAAAAGCCCATGCATGATTTTTGTTTTTACACAAATGCCCTTAAAACAATTTATGTGCCTTCCGTATAACCTTTTGAAGAACCTCTTGACTAAATTACGCCAGTGCCCTTAGTGGTAGGACATGGCAGATTGATTTAGGCTTGATTTTCACATGGGCTTTCGAAGTTGGGTTGGGCTTAGTTTTCTATTAAATAAACATGAGCCTAGAAACTCTATTTTTACATAATATAATTAAGGGACTAAAATATGTTATTAAGTATTAAATTAAGATTGGATTATAGTAACCTATAATGATTTTAATAGTAAGTATTATTAAGTCTATTTGATGAACCAAATTTTTTTTTTTTTTTTTAGGATAAGTTATTTTATGAACCAAATGTTTCCACCATTATTATATAGATTTAAATAAAAATAAATTCCTTAATAATTATAATTGAAAGACTAAATATGATATTACTATTTAAATAATTATATGATATTAATAGTTACTAATGTTAATATATATCTGAATATATTATTAAATTAAATTCCATGATATGTATTTAATTATGTAGAGTATTACGACACATTTTTCTAAAAATCTAGTAATGTTTAGTACCTCGTATAGGTGACGAGTTACAAAGTAAAATTTAGGAAGCAGGGCAATGAGGTAAGTAGCGTGATCATAACCTTTTTGTGCTGTAATTATTTTGTTATGCATGAAAAATGATGTTTACCTATGCTATGTATAGCCAATTTCAGGTTTAGCCCCCTTTTTTATGAACTCTCAATGAATTACGACGCTATGCTTGTGAATGAAATTATGTATGTCATGCCGATTGACTGTTTGATTGAATGGATGCCATGTTATGATATATAACGTTTTTGTTATGTTATGCTATGTAATGCCTAAGTTATGATATGTCATGCAATGCTCATGTTAAACCATGTCACGTAATGCTCATGTAAGTTATGTTATGTAATGCTCACATCTGTATGCCATGTTAAGTGTTGTCATGCTTGAGCATGAGACATCATGAAAGTTCACAAAGTCAACATGTCACATGTATCATTATATGATATGATAAGTAAGAAATCATGTGAATGATAAGTAAGCTTTAAGAATGACCTTACGTTATGGGTGGATGTGCAAGCTATGGACTTAAGTATGATCCACCATAAGTATGCTATGATGTATTTGGTGACACGGACCAAAGTGTGCCTCACCTTATACTATGCTATGATGTATGTGGTGACACGGATCTAAACGTGCTTCATCATATGCTATGTTATGATTATGCGGTGCCACAGACCTAAGCGTGATTCACCATATGTATGCTATGATGTATGAGGTGCCACACACCTAAACGTGGTTCACCATATATTATGCTACAATTTATGTGGTCAACTACAATTGGACTGATGCACGTATGTTATGATGGCCACTAAGCAAGTGAAAGACAAGATGAATAAGTTATGCACAAATGATAGGAAATGCATGGAGTGAGTCATTCATGCATCCATGTTACATGTATTGCCATAATTATGTTTGATTCCGCTTATGTTACAAATGAATGATCTATATGCTATATGTTTATGGATGATGAAGCATGAATGTTTTCAACATTAAGCCTAGTGTTAAGCTAAATTAAATTTAAAGGATGATGTGCTATTACCGAGTCTTCAACTCATTTGTTTCTTTATTTTTATGTTTTAATGTCCTAGACGATGGATGATTGTGTGGATACAAAGCTCGAGTGCCAGGAGTAGAGTTAATTTCCAGAGTGTGGTGCCCCCAGCCCCAGTTTAGGATTGGACGATGACTGAGACGCCGAGACATGTAACACAAGGCTACACACCCCTCGTACATGATAGATAATATGCTATGCACCTAAGTACACTAGCAGTATGTAATAACGTTGCAGCGAAAAAATTAATAAAAGTCGGATAAACTAAGCAACGGGACAAGCAATTGCAAAGCATATGGCACCGTAAACTAATATCATAACCCAAAACATTGTCCAAAACATAAACATAGGCCTTAAAGACATAATATCCCAAAAAGCATGAAACATAATTTTAAAAATCCCAAAACACGGGATTCACACTAAAGAAACACAAGTCCACAAAAGTAGGTCATAAATGTTGATGCCTTCCTTCTCTTTTTATTTATTTATTTTTCTTCTTTCCACAAAATACTTAAACTACCGTACTCTTCATAAAGATTTGGGCTTCACGCGCTTCTTTAAAGCTTTATCCTTATCTCGGATGTTACGCCGCTTGAAATCTGCAATGAATTCAAGTATACCCGTGGTATCTCGATCAATGGCCTCGAGTTGCTCCTAGTTAGAGGGCTCGGGCCGATTCATGGCCATTTTAGGCACAATCCTCTTCGGAGGAGGAGGTGTTGTTCTCTTCCTCTTGGTCATAGTCGCGTCTTACTAAATCTGTCACAACTTCTACCATTCTGGTTGGGGAATGGTAGTGGAAACTACCACAATGAGATTTCAAAAAATCTCAGCAAGTAATCACACAACATATAACAGTTAATACAAGCATACAAAAAGTATATCATGATATGCATGCATGGACATATACTTGACTTATGCCTTAACCAAAACTTGACTTTTGCACTTCACCATTTACAAAAGACTTGTAACAGAGACTTAAACTTTTCATAAAAACTTCATAACTTTCTTATTCATGTAATCTTATTAAGAACTTGCCTTATTAGAACATATCACAAGATTTTCATCGAGTGATCCTTATCATATGAGCTCTTATACTTGTTCAGAGGGTGGACACAACACGGCTCACATCCTTGCACCGCCTATTCCTACTAGTTACCGCACCGTCAACGGTACATACACCATGATGAATACGTCATAAACAAAGAATCATATTAACTCGACCATACCACTCCATTCTTAAGCACCCCAGAGTGGACAGAGGAGTTCCACTAGGATATTCCCCCGCCCTAGCACTTGGGGTCGTGATAAAACTTTTTCTTTGAAAACTCTATTTTGAAAACACTTTTTTCCCCAAATGTATGTGACATGAGACTTAACATTCTTACTAATACTTGAGATATGACATATCAAATGCCGTGCATGAAACAACCAAGCATAACATATTCATTTCATAGCATGATCACATAAACATGATAGATATCAAATCATGTACATAGGACCTTAAAAACTTGCTTAGGCCAAAACTCATAGGCACAAAAACATGAAGATTCATCACATAAACATATTCCAAACTTCAAGCAAATAACATAGGAATCAAAGTATAGTGAAACAATGCATTAAATCATAACATTTGACTAAGATCCGAATCATTCAAGACATGGTAGGACCGAAATATTATGATACATATTCCATCATTCTTAAACATGTGAAAACCGAAACATATACAAGTATTTCATGGCATGTTCATCACAATTTCAAAGCATATAATTCCTTCCGTAAATTGACCTAAGATTATATTAACATAATCAAATAAGCAATCAAGAATAGCAACCAAAACAAACATGGTAATGAAAAGATTTACACAATCATATACAAGTATTAACCAAGAGTAGGTTGAGTGTATACTTACAAAATCCTTGTAAAGAAATACTAGCAAGCTGTAAATCCGAACATACCATATTAGAAAGAGCATCTAAAACCCTATGTCATGTTCTTGAGTGTGTGTGTGTGTGTTTCTAGGACATCACTTGGTCTTAAACCATTCGACTTCTAGGGCTATTAGGTTAAAACCCTCTTCATTTCACTCATAAGGTAAAACAAAACCTAAGGTAAGTACATGTGATGGTGGAAACATGGAGGATAAGTTCCCCCTTCACTATTCGGTCTCAAGGATTTCTCTTAGAAAGCCTAGGTTTTTTCCAAGAAAATAGTAAAAAGTGTGTGTTCTATCATTTCTCAAAGTCTAATGAGATTTGAATCTCATTTTTTGATTGAGAAAAGACTTTTGTACGAGCAAGACTTAAGAAAAACCAAACCTTACCTTGCAAATCCTTGGGTAGAGCCGAAATCCTTCTCTTGCAAGGATCCTCCTTGTTTGTTTGGAGAGAAAACACAAGAAAATGAGAGAGCTTTCAAATGAACTCGGGAGAATTGTGTGGAGAGAGTGGAAACTCGTGTAAAATCTGAAAAATGGCAAAGGAAAAGCCTCCTAGGCGTGAACCCTTCTCTTTATATAGTGACCCTTCACTTCCCTACTTGTTTGAATCAAAACCCTTGCATGTGAGACAAGTGGCAAGGTTTCTTTTTCTTCCTCTCTCAAAAATCGAAAACCTCTTGGAGTTCCCCTCTTGGAGTTGCCCACTTAGATTGCATTGGGATGGGGTATTCTTGGAGGTGGCGTGTTGGGCTTCCCTCCTTGGCCGAAAATCTCATTTCCCTCTTATACCATTCCTTTCCTCTAACAAGTCAGCATCTTCTTAAGGGGTAACATGGTAAAACCATGCATGTCTTTTCCTATTCCCAACAAGGAACTCTTGGCATGGAGGACAAGTGGCATTGGGCGTGTGCCATAGCCTTAGCCGTCCTCTCCACTTTTCCATTCCCAAGGTGTTGTTACATCTTCCCAATATTCATTCCCTAGGTGACCCTTCGCATTTCATTGGTCCAAAATACACTAAGTGACAAGTGGCAAGCGAATGGAATGCTTGGGGGTATGCTAGCCGAAAACCCTAGGGGCAAACTTTTCCTTGATATAAAGTCTCATCCCAAAAATCTTCTAGAAACTTGGTGCATGCTTGACACATGGCAAAACTTAGCAAAATTCGAAATCCTAAAGGCCTCCCTTCAGTTTCCTATGCAAAACTTATAGAAAGACACCATTTCACTTCCCTAAGCTCCCATTTCCAAGAAACCTACATTGGAACTTGAATTCTAGACAAAAAGCAATGGGCTAGGCATGTAAGCCCATCTTGGTTCTTTCCTACACCTCTTTTTCCTACTTAACCCACTTTCAAGACTATGTTCAAAGTATAACATTCTTGGGTCAAATAACACTTAGCAAATTTAGAATTGGATCATGGGTCTAAACCATTAGACCTAAATTCCCAATAAGGCCGAAATTCTAAGGTAAACTAGAGCCACTCTTCTCTTGGGCTTAAGTTACTACATCAAAGGTTTTTAAAGCCTTTCAAAGTAACTAAGGCTCCTAAAATCCCATGGCAACCTAAAACAATTCTAAGGGCCAAGCCTAGACAAAACTCGAGCTACCACATCCTCCCCTCCTTAAAAAAAAGATTTCGTCCTCGAAATCTATACCTCAATCATAAATCAAAACACTTATAAGAAGAGATACCAGACTACTACCTCCTCGACAAGCGGCTGTAGATTTTTTAGACGACGATGAGGATGAAGGCATATCATCCGCCTCCACGGTCATAGAGTCCTGAGAAAAGTAGAATATAGCTTCCAAATCGTAATCGAAATACATATTGACCTGCATTTCATTTAACCTATGCTCTATCTCAAGCTCAGTGTCCTCGATTGGTTGACCTTATTCACGAAAACGAATAAGATCTGCAGACGTATCCAAAGTCTCAAAAGGTACAAACCAACTTGCGCGTTCTTCTGCTGTGCGACTTGATTCTGCTTTTGGATCAAAATTACGCAAATTTCTTCTTTCTGCTTCCTTCGAGCTACTCCATGGCTACCGTCCCTCATGTGGTAATGCCCATCGAAAGTGAAGTCTTCTTCGGATGTCCGCATCCATCACATGAGTGCAATGATACTCAAATACTCCCATCTGTCTTGCTTGCTCTGCTAACGCGTGCTGTTTTCTTCTAAGGCGCTCTCTGATACGATGTTCTCTTTGTTCCCTCAACTGTGCCATTGAAGAAACTGACATATGTGGGGTCCTTCTAGTTCATGACATTTCCTGTTTCAAGGGTTCGATAGATGTACACATGATTACCATACTTAAACTAGCAAGCACGAAGTAGACAATTTCTCATAGAACAAAACATTGGCGGCATATATATATCCATATCACACAATTCATACATACATCAAAGGTTTTTAAGCTACAAACGAATGGGGATATTCGCTTCTCATTGTATCCTCCCGTTCCCAAGTTGCTTCTTCAAATTCTAGGTTGTTCCAGAGCACTTTCACTAGAGGTATCTTCTGATTCCTTAACTCCTATTCCTTACGATCCACGATCTATACTGGCCATTATGTATAAGACAAATTGGGTTGAAGCTGAATCTCATCGGACTTCATAAGTACTGGCCGTTTTTCTCTGAAACTCTTCTTCAAAGTTGATACATGGAACACGTTGTGTATTCCCTGCATCTCTATTGGCATATTCAGTCTATAAGCTACTGGATCGAGTCTTTCAACTATTTCGTAGGGTCTTACGTATCGGGGGTTTAACTTTCCCTTCTTGCCAAAACGTACAACTCCTTTCATGGGCGATACTTTGAGGTATACCCAATCTCCTACTACAAACTCCAAATTCCTACGTCGGTTATCGGCATAGCTCTTATGTCTGTTCTGAGCTGCTTTCATTCTTTCCTGGATCATAGTTACTTGTCTCTGTACATCTTGTAGATATTCAGGTCCTAGTATTTTCCTCTCACCCATTTCATCCTAATACAACGGGGATCTACATTTCCTTCCGTACAAAGCCTCGTAGGGTGCCATCTGAATGGTAGCTTGAAAACTATTATTGTAGGCGAATTCCACCAAAGGTAGGTGACTTTCCCAATCACCACTTAGCTCCATGACGCATGCTTGCAGCATATCTTCCAAGGCCTGGATTGTACGTTCCGTTTGCCCGTCCGTCTGAGGATGATAAGCACTACTAAAGTTCAGACAAGTGTCTAACATCTTTTGCAAACTCTGCCAAAATCGTGAAGTAAAGCAGGTATCTCGGTCCAATACTATAGTCTTAGGTACTCCGTGCAACCGGATAATTTCCTTAACATAAAGTCGAGATAGTTTCTCCATAGAATCTGTGTTGTCTATGGGTAGAAAATGTGCGCTCTTAGTCAACCGATCGACTATAACCCATATCGAGTTCTTTCCTGAAGATGTCCTTGGCAGACCAATTACAAAGTCCATAGACACATCATCCCATTTCCACTCTAGGATAGGCAATGACTGTAGTTCACCTGCTATCTCTGATCTTCGGCTTTTACCATCTGGCAAATGGAGCATTTTGCCACAAACTCTGTTACGTCCTTAATTCCATCCCACCAAAATTGGCATTTTAAATCTCGATACATCTTTGTACTTCCAGGGTGCGCTATGTAAGGGATGCAATGAGCCTCCCTTAGTAACTTTTCCTTAAGTACAGTGAGGTTAGGAATTACTTTCCTCTCCTTATAAAAGAGCATCTCATTCCTTCCAATAGAGAAATGTTGCGACCCTTCTAATTTTAGAATCTTCTGTCAAGATTTCTTCTTCAGTCATTATGACATGAACTCTTGTACTACTACATAAATAACATCTCGTGGCGGGTCTCCAATCATTAGGTTCCTCAATCTTGCTAAAATCAATGGTAAGTCTGTCTGAGCCTTGCGACTAAGTGTATCAGCTACAATGTTAGCCTTACTGGGGTGATATTTAATCTCACACAGATAATCACTAATGGTTTCCACCCATCTTTGTTGCCTCATATTCAGATTTTTCTGACTAAACAGATACTTTAGACTTTTGTGATCCGTGTACACTTCGCATTTCTCTCCATACAAATAGTGTCTCTAAATTTTTAGGGCAAAAATTACCGCTGCTAATTCCAAGTCATGGGTAGGGTAATTTCGTTCATGGTCTTTGAGCTGTCATGAAGCATATGCGACGACCCTTCCTTCCTGCATTAACGCATCCCAAACCCATCTTGGAGGCGTCACTATAGACTATGTAGGGTTATAAGGTTCTGGTAATGCCAACTTGGGGCCGAAGTCAACTTCTTCTTCGATTCCTGGAAACTCCTCTCGCACTGGTCAGTCCATTCATATCTAGCATTCTTTCTTGTCAGTGCTGTTAAAGGGCTAGAAAGTTTGGAAAATCCTTCCACAAACCTTCGGTAATATCCTGCCAAACCAAGGAAACTACGTACTTCATGAGCATTAGTTGGCCTTTGCCATTCCATTACAGCATCAATCTTAGCAGGATCTACTGCCACTCCTTTACTAGAAATCACATGTCCCAAAAATTTCACTTCACGAAGCCAGAACTTGCACTTACTAAGTTTGGCATACAACTGATGTTCCTGCAATGTTTCCAGTATAATCCTCAAGTACTTCTTATGCTCTTCCTCATCATGAGAGTAAATCAATATGTCGTCTAAGAATACTACTATGAAACTATCTAAATATTACCAGAAAATCCGATTCATCAATTCCATAAATGCGGTAGGGGCATTCGTCAGCCCAAAAGGCATGACTAGAAACTCGAAGTGTCCATAACAGGTTCGAAAAGCAGTCTTAGAGACATCTTGCTCCCTGATTCTGAGTTTATGATATCCGGATCATAGATCAATTTTCGAGAAAATCGCAACTCCTTGCAATTGATCCAATAGATCATCTATCCTTGGCAAGGGATATTTATTCTTAATAGTCACTTTATTCAAATCCCTATAATCGATGCACATCTGAAGAGTCTCATCCTTCTTCTTAATAAACAAGACCGGTACTCCCCATGGTGATGAGCTAGGTCGAATAAAACCCTTTGCTAGAAGTTCTTCAATATGCACTTTAAGCTCTTTTAATTCTTCTGGGGCCATCTGATAGGGTGCCTTATGCACTGGGGCTGTGGCCGGTTCAAGCTCAATCACAAATTCTGTCTCTCGATCTGGAGGTAATCCAAGTAGTTCATCGACGAAAACCTTAGGAAAATCCTCAATCACAAGGATTCCTTCATGTCCTTCCTTTATGTCTCTTATCATTACTAGATAGACATTATCTCCGTTCACCAAACTCTTCTTGACTTGTTCGGCCGTTACCGTAAACAGATCAAGCCGAACGAACTCACCCATATAGCAAATCCTTTTGCGTGCAGGTAAGTTAAACACTACCTCCCGCCTCTGACAGTCTATCTGATCAGAATGCCTAGACAACCAGTCCATTCCTAAGATTAGATCAAATTCCATCATGTGAAAAACAATCAAATCTGCGGTCAAAACCAAATTCACGATTTCCAACGGGCAATTCATAACTATACTCGTACAACGGATTACCTTCCCGTCGGGGATAACTATTAAAACCTTTCGAGACATTGGCTCAGCCTTGAGCTCACATCGTCGTATGCATCTATTAGAGATAAAATACCTCGACGCTCCGGAATCAAACAAAGCACATACCACGTACTGCTTCAATCTAACTTTACCAGTAATCACTCTCGCGTCTGCCGTCTCATCAGCTTCTAGGTCTACTTCTCCTGGCGTAATAGCATAAACCTTGGCCTTTGCTGCCGTCTTGGGTTTAGCGTTTGGAGTCGACACTCCTCCGGGCGTAATCTGCAAACAATCCCGGATCATATGGCCGGTTTGACCACATCTAAAACACGCTTCGAGGCCCTTCGACATTCAACACTGTGCCTCTTCCCCCATTGGCAACAAGGTGGTGGAGTAATGAGTGATTCCTTCCCAACTACCACGCCCTTGCCCTTGTTTGGAGTTACCGGGGCCTTTCGCTTTCCCGTATTACTTCCTGACGAGTAAGGAAATCCCTTTTTCCTATCCGCTTGAGCCTATGCAATTAGTCTTCGTTGCTCCGCCTCTGCTATCGAAGCCGCATTGACCAATTCTTGGAAATTTCCTATCTGTAGACATGCTACTTGGTTTCGGATAAGAGGTTGCAAACCGTCCTAGAACTTCCTTGCTTGCATCTTCTCGTTACTGATCAGATGAGGTGCGAACCTTCTCATTTCCATAAAACGAGCAGTGTACTGATCGACCGTCATATTCCCTTGAGTCAAACTTGCAAATTCCAATGCTTTCTGCTGCTTAGTCGTCTCTGGAAAGAAACGGTTGTCAAACCCTGTCATGAATCATTTCCAAGTGAGCACGGTTAGACTTCCCAATTCTTGGGCCAAAAGTTGCTATTTGGTTTGCCACCAAATTCAAGCTTCTCCCTGAAGCATATGTCCCGCGTACTAGACCTTCTGCTCCTCAGCACATCCACTAATTTCAAAAGTTCTTTCTAAATCCATAAGCCACTTGTTAGCCTTCAAAGGTCCTTCTATTCCAATGAAATTCGGGTATCTATACACCATGAACTTCTCGTAAGTACATCCTTCTTCTCCTCTAGGCGATTCATGTCTCACATTCTGTCCTTGTTTCACCTAAGTATGCACCACCTCAGTCATCTAGCAAATAGCTTTAGCTATAGCCTGTCCCCTTCCATTGGAGGATTCCTAGTCTCCTGATCCCTGCCTCTCGGAGATGTATTCTCGTGCTGGTTTCGGACCATAATTTCCTTCTTCTTGAAAATGCAAAAAACCAGTGTGGGTCAGTCCCTTCCTCAAGGAGAATAACCTTCTTCCCTTGAACTGACAATCTTATTGCGTAGCTCCTTCTCCCTCCGCATTCAAGCCTAAAGCTATAAGATCCAAGCCTAAGACTACAGATCTCAAGCCTAGTTTAAAGGTACCATGCATTCATAGGACAACATGTGGGTTTACACAGAGCCACAATTGCTCTGATACCATGCTCTGTGGCGCCCCCAGCTCCCACTTGGGATTGGACGGTGATTGAGACGCCGGGACATGTAACACAAGGCTACACACCCCTCGTACATGATAGATAATATACTATGCACCCCCGTGATCTCTCGATCAATGGCCTCCAGTCGCTCCCAGATGGAGGACTCGGGCCGATTCATGGCCATTTTA
This sequence comes from Juglans microcarpa x Juglans regia, assembly GCF_004785595.1. NCBI lineage: Eukaryota > Viridiplantae > Streptophyta > Magnoliopsida > Fagales > Juglandaceae > Juglans > Juglans microcarpa x Juglans regia. The sequence goes on from NC_054608.1 coordinate 26,819,402, forward strand.
GGCACAATCCTCTCCGGAGGAGGATGTACCATTCTCTTCCTCTTGGTCATAGTTGCCTCTTACAAAACCTGTCTCAACTTCTACCATTCCGGTTGGGGAATGGTAGTGAAAACTACCACAATGAGATTTTGAAAAATCTCAGCAAGTAATCACACAACATACCACAGTTAATACAAGCATACAAAAAGTATATCATGATATGCATGCATGGACATGTACTTGACTTATGCCTTAACCAGAACTTGACTTATGCACTTGACCATTTACAAAAGACTTGTAACAGAGACTTATGCTTTTCATAAAAACTTCTTAATTTTCTTATTCATGTGATCTTATTCAGAACTTGTCTTATCAGAACATATCACAAGATTTTCATCGAGTGGTCCTTATCATATGAGCTCTTATACTTGTTCAGAGGGTGGACACAACACGGCTCCCCTCCTTGCACCGCGTGTTCCTGCTAGTTACTGCACCATCAGCAATCCGTACATTGTGATGAATACGTCATAAACAGAGAATCATATTAACTCGACCTTACTTTGTCGGGTTACATAACTTATGCACCCTCTAGCGTTAGGTGCATCCTCGCTCCAGCATTCTCTAAAAAGAATCTATTTGAGGCTCGTCGACTATTCTTCGTCGACCCAAGGGCTGCCAAGCACTCCAGAGTGGACAAAGGAGTTCCACTAGGACATTCTCCTGCCCTAGCATTTGGGGTCGTGATAAAACTTTTTTCTTTGAAAACAATATTTTGAAAACACTTCTTTGAAAATACTTCTTTCCCCAAATGTATGTGACATGAGACTTAACATGCTTACTAATACTTGACGTATGACATATGAAATGTCGTGCATGAAACAACCAAGCATAACATATTCATTTCATAGCATGATCACATAGACCATGATAGATATCAAATCATGTACATATGACCATAAAAACTTGCTTAGGCCGAAACTCATAGGCACAAAAACATGAAGATTCATCACAAAAAAATATTCCAAACTTCAAGCAAATAACATAGGAATCCAAGCATAGTGAAACAATGCATGAAATCATAATATTTGACTAAGATCCGAATCATTCAAGACATGGTAGGGCCGAAATATCATGATGCATATTCCATCATTTTTAAACATGTGGAAACCAAAACATATACAAGTATTTCATGGCATATTCATCACAATTTCAAAGCATATAATTCCTTCCGTAGATTGACATAAGATCATATTAACATAATCAAACAAGCAATCATGAATAGCAACCAAAACAAACATGGTAATGAAAAGATTTACACAATCATATACAAGTATTAACCAAGAGTAGTTTGAGTGTATACTTACAAAATCCTTGTAAAAAAATACTAGCAAGCTGTAAATCCGAACATACCATATTAGAAAGAGCATCTAAAACCCTATCTCATATTCTTGAGTGTGTGCGCGTGTGTGTGTGTGTGTTTCTAGGGCATCACTTGGTCTTAAACCATTCGGCTTCTATGGTTATTAGGTTAAAACCCTCTTCATTTCACTCATAAGGTAAAACAAAACCTAAGGTTGACAAGAATACATGTGATGGTGGAAACATGGAGGATAAGTTCCCCATTCACTATTCGGCCTCAAGGGTTTCTCTTAGAAAGCCTAGGTTATTTCCAAGAAAATAGTAGAAAGTGTGTGTTCTATCATTTCTCAAAATCTAATGAGATTTGAATCTCATTTTTGGATTGAGAAAAGACTTGTGTATGAGCAAGACTTAAGAAAAACCGAACCTCACATTTCAAATCCTTGGGTAGAGCTGAAATCCTTCTCTTGCAAGGATCCTCCTTGTTTGGTTGGAGAGAAAACACAAGAAAATGAGAGAGCTTTTAAAGGAACTCGGGACAATTGTGTGGAGAGAGTGGAAACTCATGCAAAATCTGAAAAATGGCAAGGGAAAAGCCTCCTAGGTGTGAACCCTTCTCTTTATATAGAGACCCTTCATTTCCCTCCTTGTTTGAATCAAAACCCTTGCATGTGAGACAAGTGGCTAGGTTTCTTCTTCTTCCTCTCTCAAAAATCGAAAACCTCTTGGAGTTGCCCACTTAGATTGCATTGGGATGGGGTATTCTTGGAGGTGGCGTGTTGGGCTTCCCTCCTTGGCCGAAAATCTCATTTCCCTCTTATACCCTTCCTTTCCTTTAACAAGTCAACATCGTCTCAAGGGGTAACTTGGTAAAACCATGCATGTCTTTTCCTATTCCCAACAAGGAACTCTTGGCATGGAGGACAAGTGGCATTGGGCATGTGCCATAGCCTTAGCCGTCTTCTCCACTTTTCCATTCCCAAGGTGTTGTTTCATCTTCCCAATATTTATTCCCTAGATGACCCTTCGCATTTCATTGGTCCAAAATACACTAAGTGACAAGTGGTAAGCAAATGAAATGCTTGGGGGTATGCTAGCCGAAAACCCTAGGGGCAAACTTGTCCTTGATATAAAGTCTCATCCCAAAAATCTTCTAGAAACTTGGTGCATGCTTGACACATGGCAAAACTTAGCAAAATTCAAAATCTCAAAAGCCTCCCTTTAGTTTCCTATGCAAAACTTCTAGAAATACACTGTTTCACTTCCTTAGGCTCCCGTTTCCAAGAAACCTACCTTGGAACTTGAATTCTGGACAAAAAGCAATGGGCTAGGCATGTAAGCCCATCTTGGCGCTTTTCGACACCTCTTTTTCCTCCTTAACCCACTTTCAAGACTAGGTTCAAAGTATAACATTTTTGGGTCACATAACACTTAGCAAATTTAGAATTGGATCATGGTCCTAAACCATTGGACCTAAATTCCCAATAAGGCCGAAATTCTAAGGTAAACTGGAGACACTCTTCTCTTGGGCTTAAGTTACTACATCAAAGGTTTTTAAGCCCTTTCAAAAAAACTAAGGCTCCTAAAATACCATGACAACCTAGAACAATTCTATGGGCCAAGCCTAGGCAAAACTCGGGCCATCGCACAGAGACAGAGACCTTGAACAAGTTTTACTTCCATATGGACTTAGTTTATGATTTAGACCTTTGAATCGGTGTTTTTATTTTTTTTCTCAGCAAATAGAAAGATTCATTAAGGAGGTGGAATAGTTCTTACAAAGTAATGCAACTACAACAATTACGGCAATAATTACAAAGAAATAAAAGGTGGATCTTTTCCACTATGGAACTCCAACATGCATTGAGGTACTCTGTTAAGGGGGATGCTGCTGAACAAATTGTTCGTTGCTGCCCACTACGCAATGGAATGCTCACATCGATTTTGAAATCGATGTATTTTGGTTGCTTCCCATTTGACAAAATTCTGAATTATGATCCTTTCGTCTCTGATTGTGGCTTCTATTGTCCAATCCGAAGTTTTTTGAGGTTGTTGTAGCGCTTCAACGGCCACTTGTGAATCACCTTCTAGAATGATGTTTCTGTGCTGATGTAGAAGGGATTCCTGTACACCTATACTTGCTGCCATTGCCTCTCCCAGATTTGGGTTCCTTGATCTTCAGAACTTTGTGACTACAAAGACAACTTAACCATCATGGATTATGCCGACTACTGCTTTTGTACTCCTAGACTCCCTGACTGTTGTGTCGAATGAAATTGAGAGAAAATCTGGTGGAGGAGGAGTCCAAAAAGGAGTATTGCCCAGTGATTTCCATTCCCATGCATTGTAGTGTTCTTTGTAAGACTTTAGGACCTTTGCAACAAACTGATCAATATTTATTGTGTGGGAATCATGAATGATTTGGTTCCGATAGAACCAAATATTGTCCATGGCTAAGATTGCAAAGAGCTGGAATTTTTGGACGTCTTGGATCATTATAGAAAGACTGATGTTTGGATTTAGAATAAAAATGATCCAGTTTGTGATGTCTTGATTAGCCATCCTATCTACGTTTAAGGGCCAAGGGGATTGGCGCCACAAAATTCTTGAATAGGGACATCTTAAGAAAAGATGCGAAAGGTTTTCCTCTTTTGTGTTGCAGATGGGGTAAAGAGTCTGATCCTCTAAAAGGGATAAACAGTTTTTTAGGAGGCTTCCAGTAGGCAAGATATTGTTAATCACTTTCCAAAGGAACATTTTGAGCCTATCTTGGATTTTGAGGGACCAGAGTTTCTTCTAGATGGGCGGGGGGTGCTCTGAATTTTGCCCCTGATGTTGGGATATAATGGTTGCATAAGCTTATTTGACTGAGAATTTTTTGGAAGAATGATGAACCCATTTGATGCTATCTTTCTTGTTGTGGAAATTAAAAAGAGCTAAAGGGATCTTTTCTATTTCATTCACAAAGCTCTCTGAGAAGAGAGTTTGAAGTAAAAGACTATTTCATCGCCTGGGTTGCTCGAGGGTAAGCTCAATGACTTTCATGTGTGGGTCAAGGATGATGGATGAGTGTGAGACATTAGGAATATATCTGTTCAGAGAAGGGATCCAAAGATCACACCACACTCGAGTGTCAGACCCATTATTGATCTGGAAACAAAAACTGGTGGCTAGGAGATCTCTTTGCTTTAACAGACCTTTCCAAAACCTCGAATCAGATTGCTTGCATCTCACATCAAGCCAATTGGAAGAATTAAGGTATTTTTTTGTTAGGAAATTTTTCCAAACACTAGTATCATCACTAATGAGATGCCATCCAAGTTTACTCAGAAGGGCTTTGTTAAAAGAAGTGGTTGTTCTGATCCCTAAGCCACCCATTGATCTTGGTCGGCAAATCAAACTCCAAGATTTAGGGGGGAAATTGTGCCTTTTTTTCTGATCAAAGCCCCACCAGAACTTCATACAAGCTCTATCAAGTTGACTAGAGATGATCTTGGGGATCCACATAGTTGACATGATGTAAGAGGGAATTGTGCTTGCGACTAATCTGATCAAAGTAGTTCTTCCCGCTTGAGACAGTAGTTTAGATTTCCAGCCTGAGAGCTTAGATTGGACTTTTTCAACAATGTCTTTAAAGAGGATCTTAGCGGGGCATCAAAGCTGAGCAGGAGACCTAGGTATTTGACTTTACTAGTGCAGGCTTTGAAATTGAGGATTTCTTTCACTTCTCTTTTCGAAGACATGTGAGTATTTTTATTGAATTGAATGGAGGATTTGTTGGCATTGATCTTTTGACCTGACCAGGATGACTAAATCTTGAGACAGTTTTGGAATGCTCTGGCAATATTGGATGAGGCAGTACCAAAGAGGATAAGGTCGTCTGCAAAGAGAAGATGGGTAAGGGAGGGACCTCTCCTACTTATACTAATTGCATTGATATTGCCAAGATTTTCCTCTCTTGAGATGAGCCTAGATAGTACCTCACTTCCAATAATGAACAGGAAAGGAGATAATGGGTCTCCTTTCCTTAATCCTCAAGATAGGATGAAATGACCATGAGGGCTCCCATTTACGATGACGGAGTAGGAAACTATGGATATACACTCCTTAATCCAGTATCCCTAAACCCGAGCCCCCATCATGTTTTGATCTACTCATAGCACTCCATTTCCTCCAATGGATCTTATTGTCATTCTTCAAATGTACCCACCAGAATTTTGCAAGGAAGGAAGAAATTTCATTGCATAACAATTTAGGCAACTTAAAAACACCCATAGCATATGTAGGAAAAGCTTGTAAGACATCTTTTATTAGAACTTCTTTCCCTACTTGTGTTAAGAAAATATTCTTCCAGTTGTTGATTCTTTCCCAAACTCTTTCTCTAATTTCATGAAAAGATTTATATCTAGATCTACCCACAACACTAGGCAGGCCCAAGTACTTATCAAAATCACCACAACTCCTTACACCTATCTCTTCTACTAAGCTGTTCCTTATCTGTTGAGGGGTATTTGAACTGAAAAAAACTAAGGTTTTTTGTTTGTTCAATTTCTGTCTAGAAGCAACTTCATAAGAATCCCAAATATTCTCTAATTGTCGCCACTCTTCTAGTTTGGATTTACAAAACAGAATGCAATCATAAGCAAACATTAAGTGACTAATAGTTGTTCCACCCCTTGCCACTTTCACACCCTTCACCAAACCAGTCATTTCTGCATGCTTAATTAAAGAACTCAGACCCTTTGCACACAAAAGAAATAGGTAAGGAGACAATGGATCTCCTTGCTTAAGTCCTCTTGTTGGAATGATTTTGTTCCCTGGTTGACCATTAATAAGAATAGCATATTGAACAGAATACACACACTACATAATCAACTCAACCCAATGATCATGGAATCCAAGTTTCAGCATAACAACCCTTAAAAACCCCCACTCCACCCTGTCATACGTTTTAGACATATCCAACTTAACTGTCATATTTCCATTCTTCCCTTTTTATCTATGTTTCATAGAGTGTAAGGTCTCATAAGCAATGATAACATTATCAGTAATCAATCTGCCAGTAATGAAAGCACTTTGGCTTTGGAAAATGACATTAGGTAAAATCACCTTCAATCTATTAGCAAGAGTTTTTGCAATAAGTTTATAAAATACATTATATAAACTTATTGGTCTAAACTCTCCAACAAAAGCTGGACTCTTAACTTTTGGAATCAAAACCAAGAAAGTGAAGTTACAATCTTGGTCCAGTTGTCCCCCATTTAGAAAATTCAAAACTGCAGCACATACCTTGTCACCAATTAAGCTCCAATACTCTTGATAGAAACAGGCCCTAAACCCATCAGGTCCAGGGGATTTTAAAGGGGCCATTTGTTTCAAAGCATGCTCCACATCCTGCTTAGTGAATTCCTGCAAAAGGAAAGTGTTCATCCCACTAGTGATCTTCTGCTCCAAACGCTCCACCCCTTTGTTAATATCAGCCTCATTTGGTTCATTAGAGGTATAAACCTCATGAAAATGCATTTTGAAAGCCTCCTGAATACCACACTGGTCTGATCTCAGTATAGATTGACTATCCATGATTTCCACAATCAAATTCTTTTTTTGTCTTTGAGTAGCACAGGCATGAAAGAAATGTGTATCCCTATCACCACAAGCATACCAACTCCTCTTTACCCTTTGCCTCCACTTTAAATCCTCCTCCTCCAACAATATCCCCAATTCCTTCTGTAAAGCTTTAATTCTATCACTATTGGAGCCACAGCCTTCATCCTATAACTGTTTAAGTACTGCAGATTTCTCTTTAATCACCTTATCATCTGCATAGTATGTCGTTTACTCCATTGCTGTAAAGAATGACCACATTGTTGTAGAGATGATTGGATTGAACCACCCACTGCGTTCACACATGCTGTTCCATTCCCCCAGATAGCAGCTATAACTTCTTTACACTGCTCTTCCTTGCACCACCAAGCCTCAAATCTAAACAACTTTTTCCTAGACTGATTTCCACACATAGTTGTAGTGAGTGTCATGATCAAAGGTTTATGATCAGAACACCTTGCCACTAGCCCTTCCACAGTAATAGATTGATATAGGTCTCGCCACCTTCTATTTGCAAGGGCCCGATCCAATCTTTCCTTTGTATAACTACCCTCTCCCTGATTATTGCTCCATGTAAAACCATCCCGCTTATAACCCAAGTCACTCAAATGATTATCATCAACCGCCTTTCGAAAAGCAGCCATCTGAGTTTCTAGTCTAGCCCTTCCACCTCATTTTTCTCTTTGTACTAGAATCTCATTAAAATCTCCAATAATGCACCATGGTTCAGGTCCACCATTAAGTCTAGTCAACAGGTCACACGACTGTTGTCTTTGTCCCATATCTGAGTACCCATAGAATCCTGTCAGCTTCCATCTACATTTGATATTCTCATCAGAAAGCCACCCACTAATATGTTTTTGTGAATCGTTAAGAAGTTCAAAATCAGTTCCATTCTTCCACAAAACAGCTAGACCACCACTCCTCTCCACAGGATCCACACCTAAATAGCCATCAAATCCAATCTTTCTCTTAATAGCTTCCAACTTGTGAACTTTCAGGTAAGTTTCCATAAGGAAAATTACCTTTGAGCTCTTATCCTTTACTTACATGTAAAGGTCACAAACTATCCGAGGGTTCCCAAGCCCTCGGCAGTTCTAACTTAAAATCTTCATGGCTCCCAGTAGGGCTGTTCCACAGCCTCTGCCGATATATCATGGTGATCATTTGAGTGAGTAATCACAACATCTCCTCTCCTTTCCGTGCTAAGAACCTGGTTCTCCTCCTCATCAATCAGAGATAAGCCCTTCCTTTTACCAGCCACACTACCCTTACTTTGGTTCAATTTTGACACAGCCTTACCTCGAGCCTGTCTCTTCCATCTCCCCTTTAGTGCACCAACATGACTAAAGCAGGCATCCTGCTCTTTATTTTCTATCACGTGCAATGGACCCTCTGGTGGACACTTAATAGAGTCAATAATACCCTTAGCCAGGTCTTTACTATTAAAAGTAACATGTCTCACATTCTCAGTCTGCAGTTGGCCTACAACAACCCAAGAATTCGACTCAGAACCCTCCCCCTTTTTAGCCATGTTTTCCTCAACTTCAGTACCCGTAATTGGAGTTTGAATAATTCCCACCTTATCCACCTCCTTCAAACATGCCTTAACTGCTCTCGTATCCACCTCCACAACATTATCTATCCCTACTCTCTCAGGATATTCAATAAATAATCCCGCCACCCTACCAACCTGCTCACCACCATACTCCGATGACACAGTAGGGGAAAACTGTCTCCTGTAAGACCTTCCGCCCTCCTCCTCAAACTCCTTTCCATGATCAGTACTCAATTGACCAGGAGTAGGTTGGGGGTCTGAACCTCCCTCTTCTTATACTAGAATCTGCTCGCAACCAGGATGCATACTGAGTTTCTCCCTTGCTAAGTTTTGCACTCCCTTTAGTTTGAGTACATCCTTGATCACCATGACAAAACAAACTGCAATTGAGGCAAATTCTTGGTAACTTCTCATATCTAATTGGCACCCACATACTCCTAGAACCAACCTTAATAGTTCTACCTCGAGCTACTGCCTTCTGTAAGTCCAAATTCACTCTAACCCGAAGGTATTTACCCCATCCCAATTCCTCGTCCGAGACATCCACATCAACTACGTCCCCCAGTGTATTGCCAATCAATTCCCCATACCTTTGATTCATGCAGTAGAAAGGTAAATTGTGGAGTTGAACCCAAAATAATTCAGAATTAAACTCCATAGCATGTGGTTGTATCAAACTGTCAAGATTCTTCAAAACAAACAGGTTAGTATCGAATAACCATGGTCGTCCAACCATAACCTTCATACAATCACCAGGATTGGCAAAAGAGATAACAAAAGTGTTAGCCCGCAATTCCACAAACTCCACAACCTTGTTCACCTTCCAAATTTTGAGCACTGTCGATTTGACAACCTCTTTACTAAAAAATCGATTTGATAACACCTTGCCAACCACACTTCGATTCTCTTTCTCCTTCAAACCATCCCATTTATCCTCTTGAATACAAATTTTCTATTGTTCCTCCTCGTTCAGTTTCAACTTAGTCCAAACCTTTTCAAGTTCCTCCATTGCTCACCCTATCCTTCAATGACGCTATTTTGCCTGAGATGAACAGACAAAATAGCACTGTACTCACCTCTACTCAGTGGGAGTAGAGAGACTTGCCGCTTTACCCCTTTCAATCAGTTACGAGCGAAAGAGAGAAGAATTCAAAAGTAACTTTAAGTTTTTTTAAAAGAATTAGACCAACGAAAAAGTAAATAAATTGCATGGAGCAAAAACTTGGAATGCGTTACTACCTCGTTTTTTCAGAGAGCCTATAATAATAATAAATAATGAAAATAACACATTGTATTTAGATGCGCCTTCTGCATTGATTAATAAAATTATATTTTGGTTTAATATTTTTTTGGGCTGTGCTACTCCCATTGAGAATTCGGTGCCGATACCAAATAGTGTAAATCTCTTTTTTGTTCTCTTTTTTTTTTTTCAAATATTTTTTGAATCAATTTAAACATTTCAAGAAAAAAATAAAATTTACATACTTACTAAAAAAACATTTACCTAACAATTAAAAAAGTTAAAATAAATAAATAAAGATGATTTTAATAAAATAGAGAGTGATACGCTACAAGATTTTAGAAAAAGGGAATAGTTAAAATAGAGAATATGTATTTTTGACAAATAATATAGGGATGCCAAAATGCTGATCTAAAGGGATATATCCAACATGGGGCTGGAGAAAGAGATGATCTTGTAATATTATCCAGATCCCCTTGGCAAATTGAATGACTAGATTATATCAATGGCTGCCTTTTCACCGTGCTAAACCAAAAATTGAAAACCATGGAAAACCTTAACTTTAAAATCAAGCAAACGTGCAGTACTTACTGCAGCGACCCAGCTGGCCGCTGAAGCCTGAGGTAGGAATCAAGATCAAGGACAGAGACCATGCATATTCTAAAATATGCAAACGGAGTATTGGAAATCCCAAGCTTTAAGTTTAGACAAAAACACAGAGATTTATATAATATGCTCGAAACACAGATACTGATTTGGTCTTGATCCGTGAGTACTAAGTTCGCACGCCTTGGATGGAGGCTTCCAACATTTGCGCGCGGCATTCTCTTGTTATGCCCACTTAAGCCCTACAAAAAAAATAAACATCATAATGCAGTTCAGTGATAAAGGGTAAAATATCTTATCTTATCAAAATAAGAAATTTATGTTAATCAAAATTTTGTAGATCTTTCGTTGGGTCATGTGAAGTGATATGAAAACATATATATATATATATATATATATATATAGAAGATAGAGAGAATTTGTGGTATTCCTTTAATATAGCCAAGATTAGGGCGATTACGATAAGATCTAGTGGGGCCAACATGTGAGAAAGAAATATTAGAAAATTTATGATTTCTAAAACAAAGCTTGGTTGGCAAAGAAATTCACATCAACATTTGAATCCTCACTAATTTTAGAGTAAAATATTATTTTAGAGATAAATAGTAACTAATTAAATTTAAAGTAACAAATGAGTACTTTATTGTCGTTTAAAAATAAAATTTTGAAATTTTAACTATTTCAATACAGATCATTTTTAAGCTATTTAACTAAAATTTAACTAGATGTTAACTTTTGATTAGGTTAATGACAGTGCTCTAACTCAAGTAAGATAATTATTAACCTTTATATTCGTTTGTAAATTGGACAAGATGACAATAGTAAAAATTAGAAGAAGAATTTAATGACAAGTCAAATCTAAGTACACATCACGATCTGATCACATGACTGCAGAGCTTGGGAGGCACAGAACCTCACATCAACGTCAGGATCCCCACTGAGTTCTACCCCATTGGAACGAGTTGTCATATCAAATTCAGATACACACCAGACAGGAACGACTACGTGCATTATTGAAAACAGAAATGTTAAATCATCTGATTAAATCTTTAGAATATTTATTTTAATAGAATTTTTTTAATATTTTTTATTTAATAATTAAGAAATTATTTTTTAATAATATTGTAATTCTTTTTTCTAAAAATATTTAAGAATATGAATAAATAAATAAAAAATAAAAAATAAAAAATAAATTTTTTTTTGTTCTTTATCGTAACAAACTCATACTACATCTTCGGTGGATGTAACACTGCCCTTGTTGAAAAATCAGTCCGATCAGTGGTAAGTCTTTATTAGATAAGTAAGAGTGAGATAATTCAGTGATAACAAGTAATCCGAGCACTGTAGAAATTAATTGCATGTAAAATGGTGATTCCATAAAGCTGATTGTGGGGTTTGTTAGTCATCTCCAAGACCTGGAAGAGAAATTCAAAGTTGTTTAAAAGAATTACACCAAAGAAATTAATAAATAAATAAATAAATTGCATGAGTAAAAATTTCAAAGAGCAGAACAATGATGCACCCGTGATGGCAATTTAGTTCTTTACCATTATTATATCTGAAAGTAAAATGATGAGGCTAGATTGGGAGTGTCTTGCAGCATTTGTTGGCTTCCAATTTGCTTGTCATGTAAGTCCATTTATAGTGATATTTCTCTCTTTTTTATCTTTTATTTCGATTAAAATGGACAATTTGAAACAGATTATACACAGTTGTAACAGACATATGATTCCACCGCGACTTATAAAAAAAAAAAAAAATTGATTCCACCATTTTTTTTTTAATACGTGAAGAGGGGATTCGATTGTTAGTTCTCTCAGTGAGAAATCAAAATATTACCAATTAATCCCGAAGATCTTTGCTCCATTCACGCTTTTGTTATCAGGTACTTGGTGCCAATAAAATAAAAAACAATTTACATGTGTTTACTTACATAACAAAAGAAAATGATTGACATATAATTATTTTTATAATATTTTATCTAATTATGTTTTAAATGAAGAAAGATTTTTATAAAATAACTTTAAAATAACGTTCTTTACATAAATATCCTATTTTAAAGCATAATTATAAAAAAAAAAAAAATTGTAAAAACTGTTCTACATTTATCGTTACTCCAAAACAAATGCCAAAAGCCCGCATCTTTGAAAATCGAAGTCCACGATATGTCGGTAACTCTGACGCTGCCTACATTCACTCTTGAGCTCGCAGAAGTATAAATAAGATGAGAGAGCAACTCTTTTGGCACTGACAAGGGATGTTGCTAGGACAACCATGGATTCGATGAGGCTATATGGTGTGTTGCGGCTCGTGGTTTTGGCCATCTTGGTGCTTCCAGCGGTGGTGTTGGGCGGCAGCGGTACACGGAGATGCGAGTTTCCAGTAGTATTCAACTTTGGAGACTCAAACTCAGACACCGGAGGAAGATCTGCCGCATTGTCAGAGGTTCATCAACCCAATGGAGAAACCTTCTTTGGACATCCTTCGGGAAGGAATTGTGATGGCCGTCTCATCTTAGATTTTATAGGTAACTGGGCTAATCCTCTGATTGCAGTTTCATTTTGTGCAAGAAAAACTCTATAGGTAACCAGCCAGAGGAACCCCGGGGAAACCGCATCCCACCTGGCAAAATGTAAACGACGCCGATTGCATTTTCATATATACGCATGTGTTTATATCATCTTGTTCATCTGTTTTAGTGATTTTGCTCCATGAACTTCAGGAAAAACACAAATAATGTTGTCACAACTTCAATGAAATCTTCAAGCAATAATCATAGGAGACTCTTCCAGGATGTACATGTCCAACTCAATAATTACACCTTCAGGCTAAGGTTGCGTTTAGATGTTGAGATAAGTTGAGATGAGTTGAGTTTTTTATGAATAGTAGTGAGTTGAGATTGTTGAATGAGTTTGGTGGGGTCCATTTAAGATGAGTTTAAAATGTATTTGAATGTTAAGATGAGTTTAGATATATTTATAGGAAGTTGTAGAAAAATGGGTCCCATAATTAATTTTATACTGTTCACCTGACCGTAAAAACTTTCCTTTTCTCGTCTGGCGCCGAACACAGCATTGAGAGAGAGAAAGAGTCAATGGGTACCACAAATTAAAGAGAAGAGAGAAATAGAGAGTGTTAGTGGATCCCACAATTAGAGAGAGAGAGAGAGAGAGAGGGCGTGCAAATAAAGAGCAAGAGAGAGAAATAGAGAGACAGTGTTAGTGGATCCCACGATTAAAGAGAAAAAGAGAGAGGGTGACAGTGGGTCCCATTAAGGAATAAGAGAGAGTTCGGTTATTTTATAGAGAAAATGTCAACGAAGTCTTAAAAGGAAGTAGTTTAAAATAAAGATTCAAGTGTGTTTGGATGTCGGAGGCACTCTAAAAATGAACTCATCTTAGATGATTTCATCATCTAAACGAAGCCTAAATATTCCTGCCAGGAGCTCTCTGATAAGTGAATTCTCAAGTTCTGCAGTTAGCCTACATAGAGCAAGCACTGATTTTTTTTCCTTCTTGTTGCTACCACAAGTTCAGCCAAGTCTTCAAACAATTATTGTAGGGGATGATTGCTTCAAGAATTAAATGATGAAGGTTTTAATTGCAACTTCAGGCTGAAAGTTCCTGCCAGGTGCTCTCCCATTAGTGTTTTTTCAAGTCCTGCTAGAAGCCCACGAAGATTGAATTATGGGGATCTCTTTCCTTCTTCTGTGGCTTTTCAAGAATTTTAGGATAGCCTTGTTACATGTTCTTCAAAAGAGTCACCAGCTAAAGCCATGCATAGTCCCGATTAGTCCCCTTCCAGTCTCAAAATCGTGGAGTTTTTCTTCTAGACCAGACGTGAATGATTGGATACCTTGGATTTGCAGAAAATTGTTGGAAAGGATTAATCGAACCCATCAACGACTTCCTCTATAAAAATACCAAAGATATCACCAACTCAAAAATAAAAATAAAAAATGAGGCATTTATTTCACAGCTCTAGATGGGATGCATCCTGGAAAGCAAATCTGCAGATGTTCAAATTTCTCCTACCCACGATGAGTCCCACAGACCTCTCTCTGCTTCAGTTTCTGCAGGCCTCTCTCTGCTTCTTTTCTCCTATCCATGCCGACGACCACTCTCTCTGCTTTTTTTCTTACACACGAAGACAATCAAACCAGTCCATCATTCAAAATCAAACCAAACTTTACCAAATCCACAACCGACCTATCATTTCGAAAGCTTCTGGCAGATCTAAGATTGAAGATGAACAAGCAATCTCTGCTTTTTCTCCTACCCACGAAGACAACCACATATCTGAGTTGTAGAAGACGACCCCTCTGCTCTGCTTTTTCTCCAAACAAAGTTTGGGCATCCGTTGTTTCTCTCCTTTCGTCTATTTCTTTTCGTCCGTTTTCTTGTTCTTCAATTTTTTTTTGTTACATAGCCTCTACGTGGCATTAGCCAATTACACCGCGGTTCCCCCCGCGGTTGTACGTAGAAGAACTGTTATATGATGCATGTGTGCTTGTGTATTTTTACTTATTTCTCGATCCCAGTGCAGCCGAGGAGCTGAAATCACCATACCTGAGTGCATACTTGGACTCGATCGGGACGGATTTCAGGCATGGTGCAAATTTTGCAACAGGTGGTTCATCCATTCGTCCAGGCGGGTATAGTCCATTCCATCTCTGGATTCAGATTTCCCAGTTCATGCGTTTCAAATCTCAAACAGAAGCTCTGTATAACAATCAACTTGACCCTAGCAGTCAGTCTCTCTCACGCCCCCTCTCACTCACTCTACCTTGTATGCTAAAAGATGCTTCAAAATACAGTACTTTGTGGTCCTGAAAGCTTACTAACAATGAGCATTGAATTTGTAAATTTTGGCTCCAGGAAAGATGCCACCAGTCAAAAAAAGCAGCCTCCCAAGGCCTAAGGACTTCTCAAAGGCTTTTTACATATTTGATATTGGACAGAACGATCTGTACTATGGTTTTAATTACACAACATTAGAACAAGTTCGACTTTCCATCCCTGATATCTTAAGCCAGTTGTCCCAAGCAGTGCATGTAAGCAAACACCACCTGATGGTTATAATTGAACAATTTCTGAAAATAACTGATTGTTCTAGCCGTTCTTTTGGTCATTGTTTCAGCAATTGTACAAGGAAGGTGCAAGAATATTTTGGGTACATAATACAGGCCCAATCGGTTGCTTGCCAACAAGCGTTATAAATGACCGATCTAAGCCTGGTAATCTGGATCAGAATGGGTGCGTGAAGCCTCAGAATGAGATAGATCAGGAGTTCAACAGGCAGCTCAAGGACATGGTGTTTAAACTGAGGGCACAGCTCCCTGATGTAGCATTGACACATGTCGACATGTATTCCGCTAAATATGCACTAATCAGCAATGCAAAGAATGAAGGTAATGTTAATTTTATCTACAAACATCAGTAGCAGGGGGATAATAATCCACTACCCATTGCAGGTCTAATCTTTAACTGTTTGATGATGACAGGTTTTGTCGATCCATTTGAGTTCTGTTGTGGGACTTACTATATTGATTGTGGGAGGAAAGAAATAGTTTATGGAACGGTTTATGGTAATCTATGTCAGAATCCATCAAGGCACGTTAGCTGGGATGGCATACACTACTCTGAGTCAGCCAACCTATGGATTGCAAACCGAATTCTCAATGGCTCCTTCTCTGACCCACCAGTTTCAATTCGGGAGGCTTGTTATCATCCCAAGAATTTGTAAACACATTGCAGTATGTTAATGAATGCTGCTCGTAATAATAATTATTTTTGAATGGTCCCCTGAATATGCAGTGTGAAACGAGTACTCTTAGTAGCTTGATTTTGCAATCAGGCAAACATTAACTTTCAAGGCGACCAAAGTCGGTTTTATTTTCTGTACTGTATGTACTATTTTCCTGAAAGAAGCTGGGAAAAAAAAAAAAAAAAAACTTCATTGTTGGGAATTCTCCATCCTTGTAACTTTCAGAAAAAGAGAAGGACATGGATACTCATGGATGCTATTGAGTTTATGATCTCAGGGTTGGTGTCGAGGAGTGTAACTAGTGATCTGGTTTTCCTGTTCCGGACCCTGCCGGCTTCTCTCAACAACTCTGCTAACCTCCGCCTCTCATCATCCATATCAGGATTTGCTGTTCCTAGCTTCTCTTCTCTCATTCCAACGAGATATTCCAAAATTCCAATGGCATCATCTAGCCTGCCAAATTTTAAGTTGGAAAGCACAAAAATATTATTACAAAGTTCAAATAAAGAGAATCTACTTAGATTGTAGATATACCCTGCAAAATGCTGTGTCGATGACCAACAGCAAAGCAGAGGGAGAAAAGATCAAAGCAAATGGTGCAAAACAATAAAAACTCACATCAGTCACTTTGATAAAACATAACAAGAGAACAATACCTTCCCATTGCATCATAAGTGCCAGCAAGATTGCTATAGACCCCTAATGTATCTGGATGATATGGCCCATATTCCTTTTCCAGTATACTTCTTGCTTCTTCAAACAGATCTGCAGCCTCGTTTATTGCATAGCGCTGCACACGGGCAAGTCCCATTTGGTTAACTTAAAAGAAAGATATAATACCCTTCCCAAATTATTGCAACGATGGAATGGTCAAGTTTGGTAGAATTTTTTTAAGAAAAACCCGGGTCTGAGTTTCAAATCAGGAACTCGGCCCGGGTGGACCCGGGTTTAGTCATGGGAGTACCCGTCCGGATTTAATCCGGAGGGTTATCCGGGTTTCGGACAGGCCGAGAAAAAACTCTGCCTAGATGAACAGTGCTAAGTGCAGCAGCTTGTAATAATAATAAACAATTAAAATAACACCAGCTAGCTTGTACTTGGATGCGCCATTTGCATTGCAGGATTTTGGCAAGGAATTAGTTCTCAATCAAAGGTTACAACGGAATGAATATAACCTATGTGTTGGGACAATTACTTTCGTGCATTCTTCAAGGTTATAGGGATAAGCATTACATCTTGTTTTTACTAGTGATAATTTTGATAATCCACCGTTAAGAAATCGATTTTTCACTCTAAAGAAAGTGTGAAAGTTTATGCACTCTAAGATTATATAATTGTTTTTTTCCCTAGTCGAGTTCATTCAATATGCTTTGATTTTTTTTTTTTTTTCACTCTAAAGAAAGTGTGATAATTATATGCTTTGATTTTTTCTGAACATCTGATTTCTATATGTCAAATTTTATTAATGAAGACGAAGCAAATAAATACCTTTTAAAAAATAGTGAAATCTATTAAAAAAATATTAGTTTTGTTTTATATGAGTCTCGTATTTATTTTATTTTATTTTTAAAAATTATATAATATTTATACACTCCACAATAAATATAATTATTTCTCTTTAATAAATTCAACATATTATTGATGGGAAGTTGCCGAAATGAATATGACTAATAAATAAGGATAATAGTATATAGACTTACTAACCTCCTCGTAAACAAAATTTTTAGTGTCCAAGGTCCATGTGGCCGTGTCAACGTTTGGCATTAAATCAACTTTGATGACATCATTACAATGACATCCTACCTCTTGGGTCGTACCATTGGTGCTCATTTGCAAGTTTGCAACCCATCCACGCTGGAAAGTTAACAGAGAGACTTCGTTTAATTCAACGCAAGGTCATTACAATTGTTAAGTAGAAAAATATCTTTTTCATTTCGGTTCACATGTTAAGTATTTTTTCTTTTCTTTTCCTTATTTTTTCAGGAATGCTACTTATAATTTTAGGACCTGCAAACAACGTTTACTTTATTTAAAAAATTGTAAGACTCGTAGTTAAAAAATAAATATAAATTTTATTTTTTATATGAAATTATGTTAATTAAGTCAAATGAATTGTCAGCATCAATTCAACCTGTTTACATAAAACGGATTGAAATAGGTTGTGTCATGTAGACTCATTTTTAATGAATTATTAAATAAGTCAAAATCAATCATGTCATGTCACACATTATTTAAATAAGTTATGTTAAGTTTTGAAAATTTGATCCATTTAGCAAAATAGATCGTATTTGAGTTGATTTAGTCGAATATTCATGACTTGACATGATACGAACATGACCACTAAACACGAATTGTCACCCCTAATTATAATCAATTCTCAAGTGTTTGTTTAAGAGAAGATTTGTTTCTATTCAAATCAAATACTAGAAACAAATCTACTTTTGAACAAAGACTGTTGTGTTGGCAACACTTGGAGTATCTCAAAATTTTGAAAATAGTAGTAAAATTGATTGAGGGATAACGTACTTATAATAGGTTTTGAGAAATTAGAGAGAAAAAATTGAATAAAAATTATATTATAAAGTTAAAAAATGGTTTGAATATAATTTTTGAATATAATTTTATTTTGAAATTTGTAGAAGTTGTATTGATTTTTGTATTTTGTTTTGAAGTGTGTAAAAGTTCTATTGATTTTTGTATTTGAACATCATGATTAGATACTGAATAGATGAAAAATTAAAAATTTGAAATTGATAAGTGTTTTGTATTTAAGTGATATTAGGAATAAAATCATAAAGCTTGCTGGACTTCTGTTCATGCCACCATAGGCGGCATTCTCTTGTTGCTGCTCACTATCAAACAAACTGTATGTGCTCTCATCTCGATGAAGAATTAGGAATGAAGCTTTTGTAATTCTACGAGTATTGGATTGCTTTCTGATAATTTACATTATACTCGTTAGTTCATTATGTTGTCGAACTGAAATCTCAATGTACATATAAGTAATAAATCTTTTGCTCTTGGATTCGAGCAATTCTTTAACCTAATTTTTTCAATTTCAATCATATTTAGTTAAGTTGTACATTTTAAGTGGTTATCATATGAGTGATAATAAATATTAAGTCCACACACAAATCTTATACAAGAAAATATACACGATGGAATAGCTTAATGTCATTTGTTAGATCAACTGGGTGGATTACATTAAATCACGTCAATGTGTAAATCTTTTTGTGTGTGATTTCTGTGTAGACCAAGCTTTTCTCTTGAGCGACTGATATAAAAAGCCACTTGAAATGCGACACATCCGCATATATGACTAGGATGACAAGATTTAGAATGAATAGTAGCATTATTTTTTTTTCTCTTTCTTTTCCAAATAAACGTTACTGCAAGAGTCCTTGTGGTTTGTAGCTTAGTTAATTAATTCCAAAACTATTACTTTTTGTTGAGACAATTCTGAGCAGTTCCAACAGCGTCCTCTAGTACATCCAAGATAATCGCCTGCAAATTAAGAAACAGTCTCAGGTGGTTCCAATGGGTGATATCTTCGATGGCCTTATGCATATTTGAATGAATGTTTATAGGGTTTTGGGTGCGCTTCGAGTAGGAACCGTCCTATCTGAGCACGATACAAAGGATGGTGGTGTCCTTCCAAGATAGGTGTCTACGTGGGACTTGTTTCGCTGGTGTGAGTCTCTTATGAGATAAGTTTTGTTGGATAGAACTCTTTGTTGATAAAGGCAGCTCCAAGTGTGGCCTCAACAAACAGTATGATTTACTAAGTTACAACTATTCTTTGTCCTCCTTCACATGGGTTTCTCACGCTTCTCTTTTGTGAGATCCTTGATTTGTGCGTTTATAAGTAGTTATTTATTTATTATTATTGGTTTTTTTATTATTTTATTGTATCTTACTTTGGATTTGGGCTTTGTTGTGTAGTGGGTTGTAAGAAGGGAGTTTTAATTGTTGGGTATTGCTTTTGGGCCGAATGGGGTGTGAAATCGGGCCTAGCCCGTGTGCATTGTGATGCCTAGCCCCTAGCCAAGTAAAATGGCGCCGTTTGGCGCTGCTAGAGAGAAAACCCTAAGGGTTTCATCTCTTCTACCCTGCTCTGCATGTCCAATTCTTCTTCTCCCTTCCTCTATTTTTTTTTTCTCCTTTCTAGGGACAGACCAGACCTGACTAAGATTACCCTTAGGTACAATGTTCGTGTGGGCCCTCAAGCCGTAAGTCTTATAGGCCAAAGTGGTAGGTTGGGCCTACTTTCCAGTCGTGGGCTTCGTAGCAAGGGGCCTCAAATATCCCCTTCAGTTACCGAGCTAATTTTCTTTGTGCCTGCATGTAGGAAATTAACTAGTTTCGCACCTTCTACGCCCACATGGGTATCTTACCCCGTTGGCTTACAATAGATAGGCGACAAGCCGAGTTTCATCTTTTCCCACCCCACTGAGGGTCCATGCAAGATAGTGTGTGGGTTTAAGCTTTTACTCATTTCTCAAAATGTGGCCAACATTAGCCATAACCGTTTGCGCGCACTCAATGTCTTCTGTTCAAAAGAAATGGCAACCGTTGGCGCAGCCAACCTTTTGGACTCTCAAGAATTCTCATGATTACCTTTTCCATCTTTCTTTTTCTTGATTCACATCCTTTTTTCCTTATCAGAGCCCTTTTTTCGTATTTCTTCTTCCTTTCATCTCCTCCTCTCCTTTTCGCATTCCCTCTTGCTTTTGTCTCCTCCCTTTTCTTTCATGAGCCCTTTGCTAGTGTTATCAAGAGTGAATTTCTGTTGCAATGGCTAGTCGTGGATCCTCCCGTACTCCCATCCAGTCCTCTAAACAAACTCTGGTGAGGGCCTCCTCCTCACCCGACGCTGAGTCTTCCCTCAGCCGATTCCTTACCTCTTTTGAGGATTTTTATTGGCATTCCACCCTAACCGAGCAGAACTTAACGAAACTGAGGTCCACTTATCGAATCCTAGAATCTATGAGACTCTATGTTCCTGAGGCAGGGTGCACCGATGAAGAAGGGTTTGCCGGTGACATGGCCCTCATAGTGTGTGCCCTGGCGTATTGGTTGTGATTCCCCTTCATATGCCTTGTCCGTGATGTTCTGAACTTCTTGGGGTTGGCCCCTGCCCAACTTCACTCGCATGCTTGGCGTGTTCTTATGTGTTCATGTGTAGTCTTTCGCATGGTTTTGGAGCCCCTAGGGGAGGCTTACCCAGATTTGATAGCCAAAGAGTTTCTCTCTTTCTACAGGGTGAAGGCACTGTCGGGCAACATCTATAGCTTTCACGTTCGGTCACAGCGCTTGGCAACCTTCGAACCCCTATACTCAAATGCCAAGCAATGGCAAAAGAAGTTCTTCTATGTTTCCGATAGGGATTGAGAATTTCCTACCGATGAGATGAACCTTCAGGAGTACCTTCTGGTTCCGACCTTATTGTTGGGGAGGGGACTTCTAATGCTTCTCCTAGGGGAAGGATGCCCGAAGCCTCTCTAGTTAGGGTCTCCCCACCTGTGTCACTAGGTCTCAATGACCTCATTGAACTCATGGGCCAAGCCCTTGCTGACTTGGCGATAGCCTTTGATTTTGAGTTGCCCGCCAAGGGCACTAAATCCGTGGGCACGCCGTCCATTGAGTTTCTTTCTCTCCTCTCTCCAGCTTCAACACCCAGCTTCGGTGACTTTTCTACAAACGTGTACGACGCCTTTTCTATGGGCGTGGTTGGAACTGGGGTGCTCGAATCCATTATACCCCTAGTTGGCGATGCCAAGACCAACATTGAGGGCAACGACGAAGATGACCGCAGGGGGCAAGGCTCTACTTTGAGCTCTCTTTCTGCGACCATTTATGGTGATGAAACTCCTGCTACTGATCAAGAGAGGGTTTTCATCCCTTCTCACTCCCCCTCTTTTTTTAGCGGCGACGAGGATTCCCCCACTTCTCAGGAAAGAGGTGGATCCTCCATAGAAGAGGGGAGATCCGAGGAAGGTGGGGCTAGCCAAGGCGAAGTGGGTGATGGGGGTCTTGGTAGCCAAGAAACTAGGGGGCAGGTTTAGGCCTAAGAGGTGTTTGTGGCTGAGTTGGGAGCTCCAACTCAGGTGGAACCCCCGTGTCAGGTGGAACCCCCATGGTGGACGAGACAAGTGGGGTTGAGGAGGTTGGCCTTCGGTACTCCCCTCCCCCTTCTAGGCCTGTCGTGGAGATGTCAAAGCGCCGGAGACACATTTTCTCTCTGGTATTGAGTTTATTTTTGCTTAATATGCTTGCCTGGTAATGGTTGTTCCTGTGAAACCATCCTACTTAGTCATTATGTTTATGCAAAGTGTTGACGACCTGCCGGCTTAGATTGTGGGTGATCGGGCCAAGTTGGAGGATGAGGTTCGAGAGCAGTGAAAGTTCAGATATTTTGCGAAGAAGGAAATGAATCAACTTGTTGTCGAGAAGATTGAGATGGAGTGCTATCTAGAACAGGCTGATGGGCATATCCATACCTTAGAAACCGACCTTGAGTTCTCCGCTCTGAGGTGTGTGAGCTTCGTAGCGAATTGCATCATGCCCAGTCCCTCCAAGTGCATGATAGTTTTGCCTTGTAGCTGGCGGAATCCGAATAGGAGTATGCTCGGGCTCAGATATCTCCTCTGAATGGGGTGTTGGCCTCCTCTAATCGGTCGTAGGTGGATGCTGAGCAGCATTTCCAAGAGTCTTCCCAAGCCTTGTCTTCCTTCGAAGAGGAGCGCAAAAGGCTTGCCCTTGGGCTATTAGAGGTAAAGGCGTCGCGTTGAGAGGAGTGCAGGCAGATCGACCTCCAACTGTCCAAGATGAAGGGGGATCACAAAGAGCTACAATTGAGGTTCGTTTCATACAAGAAAACCCAGGAGGATGCTGACATTGTTCAGATGAAGATAAATAAAAGTAGGGTGTGTCTGGACACCACTGTCAAAGAATAGAAGCAGTAGTGGCAAGAGTTGGGTTCCCAGTTGGCTTCTGCAAATGGTGAGTTAGTCCATTTACATCCTCAATTGGCTGCCGCTAGGGTTGTTAGGGACTGGGCTTTTGGGTACAGCTATGTGGCTGGTGTGGCTCGCTGACGAGCTCACCTATTGACTAATCCTCGGATTGACTTCCAACCTGACGTGGTGTAATGCCAATTCGTGGACGCCCTGGGACACAACACCATGCCCGATGCCTTTTCTATTCCACCATCCTCATCCCATCCTGGTGGGACCCTATCATCATGAAAAGGAAAACATTGCCTCTCCGGCTTTTCTGATGTTTGTATAAGTTTTTGCATTGATCTTGGACAATCTTTGGCCCTTGGTTTGGCCCTCTATTTTGGCCTTAGCCAATTTTTGGACTTTTTTTGTAACAACTTGGCCCTCTATTTTGGCCTTAGCCAATTTTTTGGACTCTATGTGCGGCTTTAATTTTCTGTATACTTTGATTTGTGTACCCTGGATACTTAGCTAAATCTTTGGACCCTGGTTTTGTCCCTTTATGTGCACTTTGGGTTGTGGGGGTCATGGGGTCTTTTGACCTCCATGTTCATTTGCTTTCACCTTGAGTTTTGTAACACCCCGTATTTTAGTGTATTTTTACTGAATGATTATTTTTATTTATTTGAAAATTTATTCTCTTATTTTATAATTATTAAATTTTATTTGGGTTATTCTTATGATTTTTAATTTTGTGAAAATTATTTTGAAGTGCTTTCTTATTATTAATTATTGTTATGCGTTTAAAATCTCTTTATTCTAAATTAATTATTGTTGGATTTAATTTTTTAGTTTCCCATTACCATTGCGTTTGAATTATTTTATTTAACTTAAGGTTTTGAAATCATTTTCGTTGGATCATTTTTGTGACCCAAGTTATGAGGATTGAACCTCATTTCTTTTCCCTATATTTTTCTTTCCTCATTTTCTTTTCTCTTTCTTTTCTTTTCTCTTTCTTTTCTTTTCTTCCTTATTTCTCCATCGGCCCTCTCTCCCGCGCGAACAGCTCCCCCTCCCTTTCCCCCGTGCATTTTTTCGTCCGCCCAGCCCACCGCCGTCGCGCCGCCGTGACCGTCATCGCCCACCCCATTTGGTTCCCCAGCCGCCGGCAACCTTACCCCACAAACCTCACCTCCATTCGCGCCGCCGTTAGCCACCACAAGCCCATTGAAGCCACGGCACTCTTTCCGCCCCTGCGCCGCCGTCACACCACCATTGGCCACCATCTTCTCACCACATCATCCTCGACCTCTTGGCAACCCATTGGACCTAACCCCAGCTCCGATCCGCCAGCAGTGAAGCTTCACCATCTATATTTTCGATTTGGGTATTTTGGTCTTCTACCGCCCATTGCGCCGCCACCCACGGCCAACCTTCACTACCACTAGCTTCACCGACCTCCTTAGGCCCTACCCTATCATTTTTGGGTCTTCGTTTGTCCCCGTTTGAAAGTGGGTATTTGTGACCAACGGCCACAGTGTATTTTGTACTGTTATGTTGCTCAGACGTCATTTCTTGCAGCTTCGTGATCTATCGGAAATTGCTATATAGCGCTGTAAGTATTTCTTCAAAGAATTCTTGTGAATTTAATGTATTTTTGCACTAACACATTTCACTGTATTTGAACTGTTGATTGGTTTTGCCTGACTGAGTCCGAGGAGTACGGGGGTCGGATGGATTGGTGATTGGAGTTGTTTGGTTGGATTTGATTGGATTTGTAATTGTTGGTTTGGATATTGTGTTGGTTCATGTACATTGCATTTGGCATGCATGATCATGTTTGTAAAGGAAAACTGAGTTTTCGTGTATTGCATTCATATTCATGTGTTTATGAAAATTGGGTTTTCATGTGAGTATGGAATTTGGGTGCGTGTGTATCACGACCCCAAGCCGAGATGTGGCATTATCTCGGTGGAGCTCCTCTGGTCACAAGGGAGCGAAATATACTGAGTAACGTCCCCTGGATTGTCGCCGGGCGACAATGGGATCGGACGAGAGATTCTTGCCGACTCCGTGGTCCTTCTGCTGGCAGGGACTAGAGGATGTCTGGCCACATACGCGCTGGGCGCGGAACTGGGCATTGCTCGTTGCGTAGTGTGGGTGCTTGGCCATGTACGCGCCGGGCGCGGAACTGAGCACCGCTATGAGGCCAGGACGTGCGGATGGTCCATAGGGGAGGCCATGGTGCATAGGGTAATAACGGATTAATTGGCTATTTTCTGGGAAAATAGTGTACGTTAGATTTTGTGTAAATCATTTTCTGGGAAAATGTTTTACGGATTATTTTTGGGCCAAATGGGATTTTGGCATGTGTTGGAAAATTATCATTTTCGGGGAAAATGATGTTTTGAGGAAAAATGCATATTTCATCATATGCATGCATGTTGGTTGCATTAAATGCATTTTATTCTTGAGGATTATATGGGTTATACATACCTGCGATACCATTTTGTGGTAACGCAGATTTTGATGCAGATGAGGAGGAGGAGGGCGAGCCTGAGGAGACGGCTCCGCCTGAGGAGTGATCTGGGATCACTCGTTTGTTTATTTGAAAACTATTGTATTATATTTTTTTAGATGACTGTATAACTGCTATTTAAATTTTTACTGATGTTTGATTGTAAATAAATTATGGTACTTAGTTGACTATCCGCTACGTTATTTTATTTGTACACTGTTGCATGTACACATACTGGCACTTCGTTGGGATGTGTGACCGTGTTGTCACCATCCTGGCGTCTCAATCCCTGTGTATTTATATAAGGGGGATTGAGGGCGCCACAGGTGGTATCAGAGCAGTTCGGCTCTGGGTAAAACCACATGTCCCTTAGGATAATACTAGAAAATTATTTTTATTATTATTTTAAAATAATAAAATTTTTGTTTAAGTGGTGTAAGTTAAGTTATTTATTTTATATTATGAGTTTATTGCTATTTTATTTTATGTTATTTGATTTATTTTATTTTATTGCTTTAATTAGTGTTTACCTTTGGTTGAGTATTTTATTGGCTTTATTTATTTTATTGTATAATAATTTTGTTGTTTATTTATTTTATTGTTTAATAATTTTGTTGTTTATTTATTTTATTGTATGTCATTTTAATTTAATTGTTTTATTTTATGGCGGATTATTTTATTGTTTTATTTATTTTATTGTGAACTACTTCATTGGTTTTATGCATTTTGTCGTATGTTATTTTATTTATGGAATTTTATTTTATTTTGTTTTGTTCGAAATTGAAAGGCGGGTTAAGGGTTATGTTATGACAGGAAGATGGTACGACTGAGAAGGCCATTGTTAGGCTTAAACATTGGTGTAGTAGGTCTGAACTCTTGGTGATTGGTTGTTTTAATATCAAGGCTTGAACATCAGGGTCTGGGTGAACTCTTTGGATTAGGTACTCAAGTTGCTGCTAAGGAGGGGAATAGTTTTTAATTGTTTAGAATAATTGAGGTTTTAGGTTCCGTAGAATTTATGTGATGAGTCTATGGGGTAGGTGGTTGTAAGATCAACGAATTTCAAGGTTAGATTTATGAGGAGTTCATCTAAGGTTTGAGGCCCCATAGTTTTTAGAAAATAAGTTATGAGATTTAAGGTAGTAGGTTCAACAAGCAATTGAGGGATTACTTAGATTAGAAGTTTTCGATCTTGCCGAACTTGATAAACCATTTGATAACATTTGGAGTTTTAGAATTTACAAGTTTTATAAGGCGAATGTTTTAGATTTAAGATCATCGATCTTGAGGATTTCAGGAAATGATTTATATCTGGGTTAAGGTTTTAGAATTGCAGAGTTGAAGGGCTGAATTAAAATAGGATTGATGAGAGTTGAGTTACTGATATGAGAATATTTTTTTTCAGGCGAGAATTTTCTTAGAGATGGAAGGTAATGATCTAGTTTGTTTATTTTCTGAGGATTGAAGATGTTGATCTAATTTGGTTAAATAATTATTTTTAGCTTGGTGTTACAGTGATAGGTTAATGATTTAATCCATATTAAATTTTAAGGAAAATAGATGGTGCGGATTTAGGAAATGATTTTTGCTGATTTCGAGGATATAGGTCTAGTAATGGAAACGGTAAGGATGATCACTTGCACGTTTGGAGGATTATTGGTTTTGGCTGAGGTGCATGAGATTGATGCGTAGAAATGGTGTGTGTACGCATTTCGGAGGGTATAGGTTCTAGTCTTATTTTGGTTTGGAGAAAGTAACTTTGGTAAGTGTTGAAGATGAGTCGACACAATAGTATTAAATTCAAGAGATTTTGGTTTGGAGTTTTTGGTGAGTCAATCGGAGTGTGTAGTCGAAACGGATTACTCAATGGAATGACGGTTGACAATAATTATTGTGATTATCTATAGGAATTAATTGTGACTTGAGGTTACCTAGGAATTTAAATTTTTGAGGCTATACTTTCTTTTGGAGTTTGAGCATCTAGTTGGTTGAATGAAGGACATTGTTATTTAACTTGAAGAGAGATTGATGGGATGTCATGTATGGTGTATGATAAGATCTTCGAAGTTGAAGATTAGGCATCAACAGTGGATAATATGATCAAGTATGTGGGTTAATAAAGCATTAGGATCCTTGGGTGTTGTGCAATGGCTTTTGGTGGATTGAATATTTGAGCAATATGGCTTGCTTTGAGGTTTAATAGTGATGTGCTATTGAAGGAACTAGTTGTGTTAATACTAGCTTATTGGAATAGAAATAGGTGGGCGAGTTACCAAGATGGTTTCGATAATGTTTTGGTGTACTCAATGGTGGTTCGTAGTGAGTTTAGTCACCGCTAGATCAGATGTTCAAAATGTAGATGATGAGCTTTCGGGTTTAGGTTGTTAGGTAGAAGTCTCTAGGCACTTTTTTTGGTTCGCTAGGTTGGAATTGAGTCTTTTAAAGTATGCTTCTTATTGTAGATGAGATGAATGTATTTTGGGTTGAAGTTGCTTATTTTCAATTTGAGATATTGAGGTTGTTTGATATTGATTTTCTATCAATGATCATGGGTGTATTTTATGGAATTTGATTTTGATCAAGGCAGCTGGAGTTAATTGAGGAATTTGAGTTATAACTCGTGGTTTTGGGAGAAAGTATTTTTCTACCAAATTGTGATAAGAGTTTTGGTTAGTAGGAATGGAGCCACCTTGTACTCGATGGTGTTAGTTTCATGAGGACGTAAGTTTTATGCATGTGGCGAATATCAGAGTGCACAGCAGAAGCGTGGTATTTTTGTTGTAGTCAGGAGTTCAAATTGTGCTGATTTAAAGAATTAATGGTGACTTGAATTTTGAGAAGATACTTGTAATTGGAGATTAATCATCTGGTTGTGCAAAATCTGTTACTGATGGTTAACATTGGAAGTGGCTATTAGGTTTCCAATAGTAGAATTCAATGAAGGTTTAGAAGTTGGAGCATAAGAGTTGATTGCAATTGGCACATATTATTGTAAGGGCTTTTGATCATTGGAATTTATTGGATGTTGTATTAAGGTTCTCGAGGAAATGAGATTTTTGGATAGCAGTCACTCTAGGATTTCTGGTCGTGATGTGTCATTGGGGGACTAAAATGAGTATGTTGGATAATGCCATGTTCATCGAGGAATGTGCCACGTGCCGTCAAGTTAAGGCTGAGCATCAAGGTAGACCTCAACCTCTCCCTATTCCTGAGTGGAAGTGGGATAATATTTCTATGAATTTTGTTGTAGGTTTGCCGAGGACTCCTAGTGGGAAGAACTCAATTTGGGTGATTGTTGATCGGTTAACCAAGAGTGCTCATTTCTTGCCTGTTAATAATACTGACTCTTTGGGTAAGTTGACTCGGTTATATGTCAAGGAGAGTGCGTTTGCATGGAGTACCCAAAAATATCGTGTCGGATCGGGATCCGTGGTTCACATCCCGTTTTTGGAAGAGCTTGCAGGCAGTTTTAGACACTAAGTTGAAGTTTAGTACTACGTATCACCCACAAACAGACGATTAATCAGAGCATACTATTCAAGCTCTTGAGGTTATGTTGCGGTCTTGTGTCATAGGAATTCCAAGGAAGTTGGGAGAATCACTTACCGCTTATTGAGTTCTCTTATAATAACAGTTTTCATTCCTCCATTCAGATGGTCCCGTATGAAGCTTTATATGGACGGAAGTGCAGATTGCCTTTATGTTGGGAGGAAGTTGGCGAGAACAAATTGTTTGGGCTTGAGATAATTCAAGAAATGAAGGATCAAGTTCAGTTTATCAGGAAGAAGATGGCTGAAGCGCAAAGTCGCCAGAAAAGTTACGCAGATACAAGAAGAAGAGACTTATCCTTTGAAGAAGGTGACTGGGTTTATTTCAAAGTCTCTCCTATGAAAGGCGTTAAGCGCTTTGATAAGAAAGGAAAACTTAGCCCAATATATGTTGGCCTTTTTTCAGATCGTATGGAAGGTTTGACTGGTTGCTTATAGAGTGGTCTTACCGGACTATTTTGGCGGTATGTTCTTAAGTCTGCTCTTAGTTGAATTTTATTCCTGTCTTAGTCTTAATGTTGACCTTGCCAATTTTGAGGACGAAATTTTATTTAAGGGAGGAGGATGTAACACCTCGTATTTTAGTGTATTTTTACTGAATGATTATTTTTATTTATTTGAAAATTTATTCTCTTATTTTATAATTATTAAATTTTATTTGGGTTATTCTTATGATTTTTAATTTTGTGAAAATTATTTTGAAGTGCTTTCTTATTATTAATTATTGTTATGTGTTTAAAATCTCTTTATTCTAAATTAATTACTGTTGGATTTAATTTTTTAGTTTCACTTTACCATTGCGTTCGAATTATTTTATTTAACTTAAAGTTTTGAAATCATTTCCGTTGGATCATTTTTGTGACCAAAGTTATGAGGATTGGACCTCATTTCTTTTCCCTCTATTTTTCTTTCCTCCTTTTCTTTTCTCTTTCTTTTCTTTTCTTCCTTATTTCTCCTTCGGTCCTCTCTTCCGCGCGAACTGCTCCCCCTCCCTCTCCCCCGTGCATTTTTTCGTCCGCCCAGCCCACCACCGTTGCGCCGCCGTGACCGTCACCACCCACCCCATTTGGTTCCCCAGCCGCCGACGACCTTACCCCACCAACCTCACCTCCATTCGCGCCGCCATTAGCCACCACAAGCCCATTGAAGCCACGTCACTCTTTCCGCCGCTGCGCCGCCGTCGCACCACCATTGGCCACCATCTTCTCACCACATCATCCTCGACCTCTTGGCAACCCATTGGACCCAACCCCAGCTCCGATCCGCCACCGGTGAAGCTTCACCATCTACATTTCTGATTTGGATATTTTGGTCTTCTACCGCCCATTGCGCCGCCACCCACAGCCAACCTTCACTACCACTAGCTTCACCGACCTCCTTAGGCCCTACCCTATTATTTTTGGGTCTTCGTTTGTCCCCGTTTGAAAGTGGGTATTTGTGACCCACGACCACAGTGTATTTTGCACTATTACGTTGCTCAGACGTCATTTCTTGTAGCTTCGTGATCCATCGAAAATTGCTATATAGCGCTGTAAGTATTTCTTCAAAGAATTCTTGTGAATTTAATGTATTTTTGCACTAACACATTTCACTGTATTTGAACTGTTGATTGGTTTTGGCTGACTGAGTCCAAGGAGTATGGGGGTCGGATGGATTGGTGATTGGAGTTGTTTGGTTGGATTTGATTGGATTGGTAATTGTTGGTTTGGATATTGTGTTGGTTCATGTACATTGCATTTGGCACGCATGATCATGTTAGTAAAGAAAAACTAGGTTTTCGTGTATTGCATTTATGTTCATGTGTTTATGAAAACTGAGTTTTCATGTGAGTATGGAATTTGGGTGTGTGTGTATCACGACCCCAAGCCGAGATGGGGCATTATCTCGGTGGAGCTCCTCTGGTTACTCGGGAGCGGAATATACTGAGTAACGTCCCCTGAATTGTCGCCGGGCGACAATGGGATCGGACGAGAGATTCGTGCCGACTCCGTGGTCCTTCTGCTGGCGGGGACTAGAGGATGTCTGGCCACGTATGCGCTGGGCGCGGAACTGGGCATCGCTCGTTGCGTAGTGTGGGTGCTTGGCCATGTACGCGCCGGGCGCGGAACTGAGCACCGCTACGAAGCCAGTACGTGCGGATGGTCCATAAGGGAGGCCATGGTGCATAGGGTAATAACGGATTAATTGGCTATTTTCTGGGAAAATAGTGTGCGTTGGATTTTGTATAAATCATTTTCTGGGAAAATGTTTTACGGATTATTTTTGGGCCAATTGGGATTTTGGCATGTGTTGAAAAATTATCATTTTCAGGAAAAATGCATATTTCATCATATGCATGCATGTTGGTTGCATTAAATGCATTCTATTCTTGAGGATTATTTGGGTTATACTTACCTGCGATACCATTTTGTGGTAACGCAGATTTTGATGCAGATGAGGAGGAGGAGGGCGAGCCTGAGGAGACGGCTCGGCCTGAGGAGTGATCTGGGATCACTCGTTTGTTTATTTGAGAACTATTGTATTATATTTTTATATATGACTGTATAACTGCTATTTAAATTTTTACTGATGTTTAATTGTAAATAAATTCTGGTACTTAGTTGACTATCCGTTGCGTTATTTTATTTGTACACTGTTGCATGTACACACACTGGCACTTCGTTGGGATGTGTGACCGTGTTGTCACCATCCTGGCATCTCGATCCCTGTGTATTTATATAAGGGGGATTGTGGGCGCCACAAGTTTAAACTCGACACTGGTGGCTAATTGTTTGTGGGTCGTGGGGTCTTTTGACCTTCACACCCATTTGTTTGCACAACTATTTTAAACTCGACACTGGTGGCTAACTGTTGGTGGGTTGTGGGGTCTTTTGATCTCCACGCCAGTCTGCTTGCTTTGCGAGTTTAAAGTCGACAATGGTGGCTAACTCGAATCTCAATCTACTTGATTGACTTGTCTCTTATTGAAAATATACATTGAGGAAAGAAGATAAATGCTTAAAAGTAGCTTCCTAGGGATAAAATCTCTTCAAGTGCTCGGTGTTCCATGGGTGTTGCAACTCATTTCCCTGATTGTCCTTGAGGTGATAGAAACTTGGCTGGTTGCAAGCTAAGACTACGTAAGGACCTTCCCATCGTGGATCGAGTTTTCCTTCACCTTGGTTCGTCACTCCTATCTCCCTAAGTACTAAGTCGCTAACCTTAAAAGACCTGGGCTTGACCTGCTGGTTGCAATAGCGTTCGACCTTCCTTTTGTTGAGGATGTTCTGGACTTCCGCTTCTTCCCTCGTCTCTTCTAATAGGCTGAGATGCTCCTCAAATGTTTCATTGTTGTCAGCTCGGTTGAAATGGTTGGTTCGGTATGTGGGCAAGGTGACTTCTACAAGGGTGACTACCTTACTCCCAAATGCCAAAGTGAATGGCGTCTCGCCATAAGGGTCTTCACGGTCGTTCTGTAGGCCCATAAAACCCCTAGGAATTCTTCCACCCACTCTCCTTTCTTTGTCGCTGAGTTTCTTCTTTAATAACCCAAGCAAGCATTTGTTTGTTGATTATGTTTGTCCGTTAGCTTGTGAATGCCCTGGTGATAAGTACTTTACTTGGATGCCCAACTCTCGGCACCATTTTCTATAATGCTCTGAGTCGAACTGCTTCCTTTTGTCAGAGACTATGCTATTAGGGATGCTAAATCTACAAACAATGTTCTTCCACAGAAAACTAGTCACAACCTTCGTTGTGATGGTCACGAGGGACTCTGCTTCTGCCCATTTCTTAAAATAGTCTACTGCGATGATTATGTGCTTCACCCCGCCCTTCCCTGATGGAAAAGGGCCGACCAAGTCGACTCCCCATTGGGCGAATGGCCATGAGGTAGTGATGGAGAGTAGCTTCTTTGGCGGACAATGTGGGACTAGGGCATAGACCTAGCAATGGGTACATTTTTTTGCGAATTGTTTAGCATCCCTTAAGGCGTTGGCCAATAGTATCTTACCCTTATAGCCTTCCTTGCCAAGGCCTTCCCACCCGAATGGTTGCCGCAGATGCCCTCGTGTATCTCTGCCATGACATATTGTGCTTTCTCAGGTGAGATGCATCTTATCAATGGAGCTGCGAAACCCTTATTATACAGAACTCGATCAATTTTGACAAACCGCGCGGCATTCCTTCTTACTTTTCTTGCTGCGTCTTTTCCTTCTAGAAGCTTGCCTGCTTCTAAGTACTCCAATATCTCTTTGGCCTATTCTAGCCTTGAGGGGCCCACGTGGTTCACCTGGTTTCCAATTGTTGGGATTTCAATCACCTTCTTCTGTACTTCCCAAGGAAGCCTGTGTCATCCCATGTAGAGGCGGCCTTGGCTAGCCTAACAGCTATTGCGTTTTTCGCCCTTGGGACCTGTTCTAGATTGAAATAAGTGAACTGGTCACGAATCTCTGGTACCCAGTCTAAGTATTTTTTTAGTTTTTCCCCTTTCTTGGCATAGCCACCAGTCACTTGGTTTACAACTATCTGGGAGTCGGCTTTGGCTTCGATCTCGTTAGCGCTGAGAGTCTTGGTGATTGAGAGTCCTGCTATTACGGCTTAATACTCTGCTTAGTTGTTAGTGGTCTTGAAGGCGAGTGTGGCCATGTAGTAGTACTCCTATCCTTTCTCTCTAATGATGTAGATCCCGATACCCCCCTTTTGGCAAGTTGACCCGTCAACAAACATTGTCCAGGGCTGAGTGGGAGGTGCCATTTCAATATTTGCTGGGAAATCAGTGAACTAGGCTACAAAGTCCACAATGCTTGCCCTTTTATTGCACTTCTAGACATGTAGTCAATATCAAACTCGCTGAGCTCTATCGACCATGCGACCAGTCTTCCTGAGTTGTCCGGCTTCTGTAGTATTCTCCCGAGGGGCTACTCTGTTAGTACCCATATGGGGTGGGCTTGGAAATACGGCCACAATCTCCTGGTAGTTGTTGTTAGTGAAAATGCTAACATTTTCATCCGATGGTACCTAGCCTCGGCGCCCCTCAGTGCACGACTCGTGTAGTACTGTGTGCTACTCCTTCTTCTTTTCACATCACTGCTGAGACGACGTGGGGGGACACTGCCAAGTACACACGCAAGATGTCCCCTTGGTTGGCCTGTTTTAGCAAGGGAGGGTTGGCCAGGTACTACTTCAGTTCCTTGAAGGCTCGGTCGCACTCTTCATTCCATGGATGTTTCTTCCTCAGGACCCTAAACAAAGGGAGACACTAGTCCGTGGACCTCGATGCGAACCTGTTTGAGGCGGCTACCCTTCCTGTTAGTCCTTAGGCATCAATAATGCTTCGTGGCAGAGCCATCTTTAGGATGGCGTCAATCTTCTCGATGTTCGCCTCAATGCCTCTCTCTGACACTATGAATCCCAAAAACTTGCCCAAGTTGACCCTGAAGGCGCACTTAACAGGGTTCAACTTTATTTTGTACTTGCGTAGCACTACAAAGAATTCTCTGAGGTCTACTAAGTGCAGGTTTCTTGCTCTTTACTAGCAAGTCATTGACGTATACCTCCAAGGTTTTGCCAATTTGATGCTTGAACATCTTATTTACCAGCCTTTGGTATGTCGCCTCAACATTCTTCAACCCAAAGGACATCACTTGGTAGCAATAAAGGCCTCTGTCGGTGATGAATGTTGTCTTCTCCTCATCTGCCTCCTTCATCCGGATCTGATTGTACCTTGAATATGCATCCACGAAGCTTAAAACCTTCTACCCCACATTGGCGTCTACAATGACATCACTTTGTGGAAGTAAAAAACTTTCATTTGGGCAAAGCTTTGCTTATAAATCTCGCTGCCAACAAACAGTCTATATCCTCAGCTATGGCCGTGCACTTCTCTATACTGAAAGACCTTCTCTTTTGACACACATTCTTTGCCTCTGGGTTGACACACAAGTTATGTTCTATGATTGTGTTGTCAATCCCTAGCATGTCTTCATGGTTGTAGGCAAACACATCTCTATGTTCAATTAGTAATTGCTTCAACGGCTCCCTGTATTCTAGCTGTAGTCTTGTCCCGACTCTCATAGCGGCGTTTGGGCATTCTGGGTGTTGGGCCACGATCTCTAGAGGCTCATTTACTTTAGCCTGCATTAGGTTGTCTTCGTCCCTTGCTTCTATGTTTTGGCCATCTTCGACCAAGGGTGGGGGTGGCGGTTGTTCGTCCCCACTGTCCACAGTAGGCGCCCCCACCTTTAGCTCTTGAACGTAGCACTCTTGAGTCAAGATTTGCTCACCACAGACATCTTCAATGCTCGCTTCAGTTAGGATGTTCATCTTTAAATGGTAAATGGAGGTGATGACCTTCAAGTTGTTGAGAGTCGGCCTTCCTAATATGGCGTTATAGGATGATGGAGCTTTAACCACCAGGAAGTCCATCATTGTGGTGACCATGTGGGTGCCTTGGCTAATTGTGACTGGTAGCGCAATGGCGCCCATGGATTGAATAGCTTCTCCCGAGAATCCCTTCAGTGGAGATGGCGATGGACATAGGACATAGCTTGTTAGGGCTAATACCCATCCTAGTGAAAGTGTCACAAAACAGAATGTTTGCTGAGCTTCCATTGTCTATCAAGATCCATGTGGTCGTGTAGTTGGCTATTAGCAACATGACAACCAGGGCATCATCCCCACCAGTGAACCCTCCTTCTATGGTATGGATCTCTCTGAGAGGCGCCTGGTCCTGACCCCGTGGTTGCCGAGGGGTGTTATGTCTTCATTCTCCCACTGGCCTTTGACGTTTGGGGCTTCTGCTCTGTCTACTATGACCTTCTTCCTTCTTCGACTTGAGATAGTCGGTCATCATTCGTTTGAGCTCCCTGCTTCCTACCAGGCTGGCAACCCTCTTCTTCAATGTAGAGCAATCTTCAGTCCAGTAAGTATCCGACTGGTGGTACTTGTAGTAGCGTTGCCCCCTTACTAGTGGGTGTTCCTCCTTTCTTGCTGCCTGATTATTCTCTTTCACGCTTAGATTATTGTGAACGAGGCGGCGCCCCTGGTCTCGTTGATTGGAGTATCATTCTCGTCTTTTATCCTGATGACCCTGCCTGATCTTCTTGTCATTGGAATTATTCTGGTTCTAGTCCTCCGACTTGATCTCCTGTTTTCTTGGCTCTAAGAGAGCCCATAAGGTGTCTTCAGCATTTACGAAGTCGTCTGCTCTGTCTATAAACTCCCTCAAGGTGAAGGTGTTTTTCTTGCTAACTCAGCATGAATGGGCTTCGAGGCCAAATGCTTGCCAAAAGGGTGGCTAATGAGATATTTTCGTCCTGATCATCCGTGGTCAGTCTCTCCTTATTGAAAGGGGTCAAATACGCTTTCAGACTCTCTCATTCTTTTTGCTTTATGGTCAATATATGCAGTTGGTCGGCGAGGCCTCCTACTGGCCAAGAATTGTGTAAAGATTGTTTGCCAATTCCTCAAAGCTGCTAATGAATCCTGGACGCAAAGTCCTAAACTAGCCCCATGCTATTCCTTTTAACGTCAATGGGAAAGCACGACAAGCCACCCCTCCTGGAAACCCGTGGAGTGTCATGTGTACTTTGAAGTTTTCAAGGTAATTCACTGGGTCTCGTGACCCATCATACAAATCTATCAGAGGAGCCTTAAACCTCGGTGGGAGGGGCACTACCATTACTTCCTCACTATAAGGATCCTCCCATCCTTCTTGCCATCTCCTCATATTTGTCAACGAGACTGCGTACTTCGTTGTATAGCCTCTTCTTTCTAGGTCTTCAATATATACACCTCCTGCACTATGTGAATCTCCTTCTACCTGTCCATTCTAAAGGGGTGGCATAACAGTGTTCTGCCATTTTAACTCATCGTTCTCCTTTTGTAATTGTTCAACAACCGCCATCGGGTTTTTCAACTTCTCCTTGGCTTCTGCCAACCTTGCTTCGACCTCCGTCGTATTCATTTCTTGATCACGATTTACTTGAGATCAAGTAGTAGTTGGCATGTGAAAATCTCATTGAAGTCTGTATAGATCTCAAAGACGGCGCAACTATAAAGGACGTATTTCACACTACCAACCACTTCGATGTCCTACAACAAATAACTGTGCAGCACTAGGTGCCCAGAGGAAACTCCGATGCTTAAGTTAAAGAAGTAGTCTTAATGTAAAAATATATCAAGAAGTCAAGAGAGCATTTTTTGCCTTCAAGAGCCATTTATAGAGGCGCAATGAAGTGTTGGGGGAGTCGATAACCATTAGTTCTGTACGTTTATCTCTAATTATCCCTTAATGATGGGAGGGGATAACTGCCCTAATCTATAGGCGTTATCCTTCCTAGGATAACTACCTTGATCCGTGGGCGTTATCTTCTTGTGAATTGCATTTTTCTCTTATTGGTACCATGTTCTTGTGGTCCTTTGAGCCGTAAGTCTTATAGGCCATGGTAGGTTGGGCCTACCTTCTAATCGTGGGCTTCGTAGCATGGGGACCCAAATATCCTCTTCACCCACTAACACATCTCATTAAGTTTTTAAGTAATTGCATTACACATCCTTGTTTAAAGAGAAATGGCGGGGAGAGAGAGAATCATTGTTTCTCTATATATAGCCCTTTACTCTAATATTGTTAAAGAGTCGCATACTGAATTAAAGATCTGCATTTCATTTCCAATGTTTGGAAAGCCCTTTAATTTGTCCTTTCATCTTGGTGCATGTGCGTAAAGCTAGCTAAGTAGGAGCACTGCTAGACTCCTTTTCCACAAACTCTGACAGTAATCTAGTTGAAAAAACAAACAAATTCTCTAAAGCCCGTGGGACTTATCTTCAGATTATGATGGCTAAGTTGAAACGTGAATATTTTTGCAACGCTTGGAGGGGTGCCGTCTCCATACACTACAACAGATTTTGGCTTTTGTAATGGATGAACACTTTTTTGTGACAGCTTGAGACTGTCACCATGACCGTCACCTAAAAAGCGTTATAAAAAGTTTTTTTGTGACGATTGGAAGTCTTTCGTGAGATGTAACGTTTGAACATGATTTTTTTTTACAATTAAAATTTGTCATAGAAATTAACGTTCGCACGTAAAACTGACGTTCAAATGTTAACCCTACCGATTAACATTCAAATGTAAAAAATTAGAAGTTCATTGCTTTTGCTTCACACGATTAATATTTACGTTCGAACATGACAATGTTGGAGCGTTTTCTCGAAGACATTTGAATGTAGCATTCGGATGTTAATGGAAAAGCATTTGAACGTACAATTTTTAACATTTGGATGTTGGGTTGTCATTCGAACATATCTATTCTAATCATTCGAACGTTTAAATCGTTTGTGCATGGAAACGTTCGAATGGAGTGACTTACGTTCGAAC
Organism: Juglans microcarpa x Juglans regia; assembly: GCF_004785595.1. Lineage (NCBI taxonomy): Eukaryota > Viridiplantae > Streptophyta > Magnoliopsida > Fagales > Juglandaceae > Juglans > Juglans microcarpa x Juglans regia. The sequence continues at coordinate 26,857,879 of NC_054608.1, forward strand.
GATTTGTTGGAATTCGGTGGTATTATGTTCGAACGTTGGTTTGAACGTGAAGCGTTTGTTCTTTACATTCGAACTCAAGCTTTATCTATACCCATGGCATCAAGGTGTGATTGTTGTGTGATGGGTGAGGTAGAGTCAATTGATCATGTGTTGAGATTGGGTAGTATCGCCTATCAGGTATGGGACATGGCATCAGTAGCTCTAGGAGTAAGCCGTTTGGAGGGTCATTCTTGGTGGGGTACGGTCCAAGCGTGGTTTGGGTATGCCAAAAAAACTTCCCATAGAGGCACACTACTTGGATTGCTACCGTCTATCATCACTTGGAGATTATGGATTAGGAGGTGTAAAGCAAGAATGGAGGGGGTGAAGGAGTCGGCAAGGGAGGTGTGGTTTGCTCTTAAGGTATGGCTTAGGAATGTATCTTCTCTTTTGGCGCAGAGCTGGGAAATTTCAGATTCTGACCAAGTAATTCTAAGCTCTTGAGGTGCCTTTTATCAACAAGCCAAGGAGGAGACTGAGTCTTATTACCTGGAGGAAGCCAATAAATAGGTGGGTAAAGTTGAATGTAGATGGTAGTTGCCGTGGTAATCCGGGAAATTGTGGTGGAGGGGGTCTCATATGGAACTCAAATAGGAATTTTATGTCGGCTTTCTCATCACATTTTGGTCATGGAACCAATAATGAAGCGGAACTTCGTACCTTAGTTGTGGGAGTGGGTGTTTGTAAGGAGATGGGTTATACACATGTAGAGTGAGAATGCAATTCCAGTTTGGTGGTTAATTGGCTAAAATGTCAAAGATGTTCGGTATGGTATTTATGGAATTTTTGGGAAGAGCTGATAACTAGTTTACAAGGAATAGAATTTACTATCGGCCATTAGTTTAGAGAAGGCAATTTTCCGGCAGATGCCTTGGCTCATTTAGGCGAGCAAGGCCTGAATATGAGATTTAATTCTTTTGCTTCTCTTCCTCGGTACATAAAAGGAATGATTCGATTAGACAAGGTAGGACATCCTAACATCCGTATCTAGTTCTGTTGGTTTCTTAGCCTGTTTAGTTTCATTATGTTTGTGTCGATAGGTAGGATTGGGATGTTTTATAGGCATGTTTAGATGTTGTGGTATTTTTTGGTTCATTGTTTGGGGTGGTTGAATAATTTTGGTGTCTTGCTTGTAACCGCGGTATTCCTCTTCCATATATGAGGATTTATGAACAAACTTGGGACGGGGTTGTTATGTGGGTGGCTACCAGCTCTTCTTAAAAAAGGAAAAAAAATCAAAAATAGTAATTTCATAAAATTAAAATGCATATAAATTATATAATATTACACTATAAATATAACAACTAATAATGTCTTATAAAGTTGCAAAAATAGACAATAAAATGATAATGACATATTCATTTTTTTTCTTTCCTCGCCCACCGCGATCCTGCTGAAGTGACATAATACGTTCTATTTGGACCAACATCTCTCTCTGTACTTGCTCTTGGACTTCAATGTGTATTTTCTCCTCCTGGCCTCTTTGTCACTCTTGCAAACACATCTCTAAATCAGACTGTCACGATAAGAGAGACTCCAACTCCTGCTGTCTCGACTTCATCTGCTCAATTTCTTGGCGTGCTGCATCTAAATCTTTAGTAAGATTATTAACTTTTGAAGTTGAGGTTGTAGAGGATGAACCAACACGCTTGAAAGAATGTCCCAAACCTGTTACCAAACCAGACTTGCACCCGAGCACTTGCGTGAATATGTTCATGTCACTAAGAGAAGATTCCATAGAGGCTGACTAGATATCAATCATTTTTTCTTGCAATTACAACGAAAACACACAATAAGTCACATATTAAAAGAAATGAGGAATCAAACATAATATGAATTCACATGTTGCATAATTTATTCACAGAAAATAATCTCACTCACATAATTATCTTTAGCGACAGGATTAACCTACTCATTATGCTCATCAGTGTGAGTAGTAGCATAAACATGAATGAGGGAGAAATTTTTAGGATCATCACGATTCTAACAAAGCAACATTAGTACTTTTAAAAAATAATGTTAGTACTTAAATAAAAGAATATGATAAAAATGAGTGAATTTTGATAAGTTATTAATTACCATTTTATCAGCAAGACGTTGGAGTGACCTTGAACTGGCGCGATGGTGGATTGTCAAAGCCATTCTATTCTGTACATTGATAGAACTTAAGTGCTGCAGAAGAAATTAAAAATGTTAAATATAATATATGAAACCAATATAGATGTAAATAAGTTATAGGGAATAAATATGTACATTGATAATCTGGACTTATGAAAAGATCACAACACTTCCTCCGATCATCTAACTTCATTTTTTAAAAAGGGGACTAAACAGCCTCTTCCAATATCTCGAATTGCTTGAAGTGGTCATGACATCGTCCCTTGTGATACTAAAATAATATAGACATCAACTCATTCACAGTTTGCATGTCTCTTTTGATGACTAGGAAAAGGGGGAGGGAAATAACAAACCAGAGCACGTATCGAATTGGGGCTCGAACAGTGATGTATGAACAAGAAGTCCTGATCAACGAGTTCGACGAACTCAGATGGGAGCATAAGAGCCTTAGAGATGTGTTTACTACTAGAGGCTGGATGAGTATCTGAACATTGAGGGGTAGCATATATCCTTCCATGGTTCGGGAGTTTTATATGGGGATGTGCTCCATGCCTCAGGATGCATCATCTCACATCGTGACTGTACGCAATGTTTAGATCGAGGTCTCGACAGATGTCATCGCCGAGCTTCTGGGATCCATCATGTAGCTGAGACATCGACTATAGGAGATGCATATGTAGGCATTTCTGCATCATCTATTGGTCCAGTTGACCGGTCGGAGGCTGAGGGAACTGATGAGGAGGATGACGACCGAAATGAGAATTTCTACATCCTCACTGGGAGAGATCGAGAGAATCTCGATAGGAAGAACTCCTTCAACCAGTAACTCCTCCCTTTTTTCTACATGTTGCATATTATTGTTGCAACAAATGTGGATCATGTGGCACATAAGGCCACATTTAGCTGGACTCGCACACAATTCTTTATATGAGTGGCACATGGAGAGCCCATCGACTTGCCACTTCGTATTTTTAAAAGGATCCGTTACGAGGCAAGCATTGTCTTCACAGACAACCTCCCATATGGAGTCATCATTACCTCGCTATTCCTAGCCCAGATTGTGCAACCCTAGGCGGAGGAGTGGTTAACAGAGCATATAGGCCCCATCGACATGACCACAGATTGTCAGAGCATTGGATAAGTGAGGGGCATGCTCGACATTAGCCTAGCCTTGTACCAGATCTTGTGCCTCCAACCCAGTCTAGGCCTGGTGTTGCTCCCCATATTGGGAGTACTAGTTAGCCACCGATGAGTACTTCTACGAGAGATGTGGGGCCTGCTTGGCTTGATGTGCACCCTACTTGGGTTGATATGATGGTCTCAGATATTACTGCGCACATCGACCGACAGATCGCATCAGTACAACAGAGTGTCAACGAGGTTGGTCATCAGTTAGATATCTTAAACAAAAATGTCAACACATTGACTAACGAATTTAATACATATGTAAACAACTCGTATTGAGTATTTTTCACTTCTATCGTGCTTTTTACAAAATTTTATCATATTTTGTACTTTATTTTTATTATATGTAGTGAACAATATTATTTAATATATCTGTTGTTTTTGAATTTCAATTTTCAATCTTTTTTAATGTTAGTTTATCCAATTTTAATATTAAATCACTGTACTTCAATTCTCAATCTTTTTTAATCTAAAATATCCAACTTAATAATAAATCTATTAACATTCGAACATGAATCATTAACGTTTGAACGTTGGTGCCAAAAATTTCCACGTTTGAACGTAAGTAGCCTCAACGTTCGAATGTCTAGCGCCCATTCTAACTTGAATATGTATAGGTTTGAACGTAATGCAATTTCTTGACTACCTTTAGTGACGGTTTCCATAAATCGTCACAGAAAATACTTTTTGGTGTTCGGTGACAGTTTGGAGACTGTCACAATTGCCAAACCATCACAAAAACTCATTTATGTCGTAGTGATATATAGGCGGCATTCTCTTGTTGTTGCTCACTGTCATACAAGCTGTGTGCGCTCTCATCTCGATGACGAATTAGGAATGAAGCTTTTGTAATTCTACGAGTATTGGATTGCGTTCTTTTGGTATTTTTTAATAAATAGTTATTTTTAAAGTTTGCTTTTTAACAGGGAAACACTCTAACCATAAAATGATTACACAAAAACAATGTCACAAACTGACGTGGCTTGATATGATTTGTTAGATTGTAAGATTATTTTTATTATAAAGTAGATCTAACAGATCAGATGAAATCATGTCAATTTATGAGATTATTTTTGTGTAATTCATTTGTATATGTAGTAGTCCTCTTTTTAATAATGGTGGTTTTCGGAAATTCGTTTAGTGATTAAGGTTGGGAGTTATATTGGATTAATTGTTGAGTGCATTTTTAAAGTTGATCAATTTTGTTTTTAAAGATTTATGGTTGATAATTTCTTACTCTGCACTCAGCCGACTCTGAACAATAGTTTTTAGTTTTGCCTAATTTTCTTACTAACAAGAGAGGAGTTTTATGAAGAAAGAAAAATAAAAAGTATGCAATACTCTTGAGAATTTTTTAGATAAGAGACAGGTATTTTTTCTAATAGAGCTTTGGGCTCAAACATTTCCGCAAAGTTAATTCAAGTTATATGATGATCAGTTTGACTGTTATATCTTGTCATGGAGACAAGTCAAGAGGTCGAGGTATGGCTGCACCGGATCACTTGGAACTTTATCTATTGCATAAGGTTTGAATCTTCTCAGTTCAAACTGGTTTAGTTACAAATTTAATGTCATTATAATTTCCATTTAATTATTATGTATTTCACCAACACTTTCTCAAAATCATGTTGTACTCGTTAGTTCATTATGTTGTCAAACTAAAATATCAATGTGACATAATGTGATATGCTAAATTTATTTTACAATAAAAAAAAATCTACAATTTGATGGATCACATTAAACCATGTTAACGTGTAAATCTCTTTGTATATGATTTTTGTGTAAGCTAAGCATTTCTCTTAAACGATTGATATAAAAAGCCACTTGAAATGTGACACATCATCATAAATGATTGGATATGACAAAATCTAGGATGAATAGTACAATTAGTCTTTCTTTTATATTTTTTCACTTTCTTTTCTTACTAAAAGTTATTGCAAGAATCCTTGTGGGTTGTGGCTTAGTTAATTAATTCCCTTACAATTACTTTTTTTAGACAATTCTGGGCGGTTCTATGTCCACAAAATAAAATAAAAATTCCTTGGTTGATTCATGTGAGGAATATCTCCGATAGTTAAAAAGGTATGAAGCTTTTGTAACTCTACAAGTATTGGATTGCTTTCGGAAAATTAGGTGGTACTCATTAGTTAATTATGTTGTCAGACTGAAATCTCAATATGACACAAGTAATAGATCTTTTGCCCGTTCATTTGAGCAGTTCTTTATCCTAATTTTTATCTTAGTTGTTTTCAATCTCAATCGCATTTGGTAATTTGACACATTTTAAATGGTTGTCATTTAAGTGATGAGAAATATTAGGTCTACACACAAATCTTAAGCAGAAAAATTTATTAGATGAGGTGCTTTAACGTGATATGATAAATATACTTTACAAATATGCAATCTCAAGTGATTCTAGTGGGGAATATCTCTGATGATTCACTTAGGTAAGCATTTCTAAATAAATATCTTTATCCTAATTCATATTTGGAAGAATATTTATAGGATTTTCGATGCACTTTGTGGAGGAATTGTCCAATTTGAGCACGATACGAAGAATAGTTGTTTCCTTCCGAGGTAGGAGTATGTGCGAGAGCTGTTTCACCAGTGTAAATCTCTCACGACATAAATTACGCTGGATAGAACTCTTTGCTGATCATGGCAGCTCCAAGACATGTGTGGCGCCCCCGTCCCCATGTATAGAAACTCGGGAATCAAGACGTCAGAATGATGACAATACGGTCACGCATCTCAATGATAGTACCAAGTGTATGTACACGCAACAGTGTACAATGAACAACGCAGTGGATAGTTGAAGTCAATTAACTACTGGAATTTTTAATACAAATTTATATAAGTAAAACGTTTAAAAAGAGTTATACAGTTATACTGAAAAATATAATACAAGTCCAAACACATAAACGAATGATCCCATATCACTCCTTCGTCAAAGCTGAATCCTCAGGCTCGCCCTCAGCATCATTTGAATCAAAATCTGCGTTACCATAAAACGGTACCGCAAGTAACTAATAATCCAAACAACCCTAAAATAAAAATGCATTAATGCAACCAACAATTATGCATGCATATAATGAAATATGCATTAGACCCAAATCAACATTTTTTCCGAAAATAAATATTTTCCAACGCACGCCAAAATCCCAATTGGCCCAAAATATTTCAATAAAATCATTTTCCCACCATTTTCCCATAAAATGGCCCAAATCAACAATCCACCATTTTTCCAGAAAATGGTCCAATATCCATTTTAACCGTATACACCATGATCTCCCCTAGGGATCATCTACACACCCTGGCTCCCTTCGTCACACCATGGGTAATGACCCTGCGAGTGACTTTGTAACGAGTGATACTCAATTCCGCGCCCAACGCTTTTGTGGCCAAGCATCCTCTGGCCCCCGCTAGAAGAGGGGCCACGGAGTCGGCAGGAGAGCGTTACCATCCCGTCCAATCTCTTTGTCGCCCAGCAACAACCCAAAGGACGTCACTCAGTATATTCTGCTCCCGAGTGACCAGAGTAGGTCCACTGAGATAATACCCCATCTCGGCTTGGGGTCGTGATACACACGCACCCAAAAACCATTTCTCACATGAAAACCCAGTTTTCAAATATACATATGAACATGTATGCAATTATGCGAAAACTCAGTTCTCATTTACAAACATGAACATGCATGCAAATATGCAATGTATATGAACGACACAATATCCAACAACCAATAGATCACAACATAGACCAATCACACAATAACTCCATCCTCCAATCCATCCACCCCCCTTACTCCTTGGACTCAGTTCGACACAACCAACCAAATCACAGTAAAAATGAGTTAGTATAAAAATACATTTAAATCACAAAAATTCTTTGAAAAAATACTTACAGTGCTATAATATAATTTTCGAAGGATCACGGAGGTGCTAGAAGTGTCGGCACAGTAGCGTAACAGTGCAAAATGCACTATGGCCGTGGGTTTCAAAATGCTAGATTTTCAACGAGGACAAATGAAGTCTTGAGATTACAAGCGAATGACTTAGGGAAGTCGGTGAAACTAATGATAGTGGTGGTTGGCCGTGGGCGGCGGTTGGAGTGCAAAAAGCTCAAAACAGAAATGGAGTTTCATGGGCTTCACTAGTGGCAGATTAGAGCTGAGGATGGGTGGGTTAGGTAGCTGGGGGGTAGCTGGTGAAGTGGTAAAAATGTGGTGGCCGATGGTGGCGCGACGGCGACGCTAGAGCATAAAGGCCTTGCAACTTGAAGCAGTGCTTGAAGGCTCATTGTGATACCCTGTATTTACGTGTAATTTAAATAAGTAAATTTTTTAATTAATTAAGATTATGGGCTTCCGTGTTTTAAATTTTAGATGATTTACGTGATATTATTTTAAGATTTTTAATTACTAATTCAATGTGTTTTCTTGTTATTAATTATTGTTCATTATTTAAATTGCTCTTTATTTTAAATTAGTTTATTGTTGGATTTAATTATTTTATTTTTAATTAGTTACTACATTTAAATTATTTTATTTAACTCCTTGTTTTGAAATTTTTTTTGTTGGATCATTTGTATGAGCCTGTAAGGATTGAACCTCATTTCTTTCCCTCACTTTTTCTTTTTCCTTTTTTCTTTTCCTCTTTCTTTTCTTCTTATTTTCTTTTCAACTCATTTCTTTTTCTTCTCTCTCTCTCTCTCTTCTCCCACACGATTTCCTCTCTCTCCCTGTTCGCGCGTCGTCCTCCACCCAGCGCCGCCGTGCGCTGCCCATCTTTGTCACCACCCCACCCATTCTTCTCCCCACTGGCCGGCGACCTCACCCCTCCATTTCCAGCCCCTCTCGCACCTTCGTAAGCCTTCATGCACGGCTTCAAGTCGCACGGCCTTTATGCTCCAGCGTCGTCGTCGCGCCACCATCAGCCACCATATTTTCACCACTTCACCAGCTACCCCCCAGTTACCTAACCCACCCATCCTCAGCTCCGATCCACCACTAGTGAAACCCATCCAACTACATTTCCGTTTCAAGCTTTTTGAACTCCGACAGCCGCCACGCAGCCACCCTCACCACCACCATTAGTTTCACCAACATCTCTAAGCCCTTCCCTTGTAATCTCAAGTCTTCGTTTGTCTCCGCTCAAGATCTAGCATTTTGAGACCCACAGCCATAGTGCATTTTGCACCGTTACGTTGTTGTGCCGCCACTTCTAGCATCTCCGTGATCCTTCAAAAATTATGTTATAGCACTGTAAGTATTTTTTCAAAAAACTTTTGAGATTTAAATGTATTTTTACACTAACTCATTTTCACTGTGAATTGGTTGGTTGTGCCGGACTGAGTCCGAGGAGTAAAGGGGTCTGTTGGTTTGGAGGATGAAGTTGTTTGTGTGATTGGACTATGTTGTGATTTGTTGGTTGTTGGATATTATGTTGTATTATGTACATTGCATATTTGCACGCATGTTCATGTTTGTAACTGAAAATTGAGTTTTCACATAATTGCATACATGTTCATGTGTATATTTGAAGTACTGGGTTTTTATGTGATAAATGATTTTGATTATGTATGAAATGATTGGATTGACTGGTTTGAGAGAAAGGAAAAGAGACTGTAGGGATGGTGGTAAGCAGGGATGGTGCTATAATCCCGCTTGTGATTCCCGCCTACGGTACACGCAGTAGGGATGGTGGTAAGTAGGGTTGGTGGTATAGTCCCGCCTATGATTCCCGCCTATGGTGCATGCGGTATGGATGGTGATAAGCAGGGATGATGGTAGAGTCCCGCCTGTGATTCCGGCCTACAGCGCTCTGATAAGTACCTCTTGTGTGAAAATGAACTGTAGGGATGGTGGTAAGCAGGGATGGTGGTAAAGTCCTGCCTATGATTCTCGCCTACAGCACTCTGATAAGTACTTCTTGTGTGAAAAGGCAAGAATCAGTGCTCTGATAAGTACCTCTTGTGTGAAAAGGAACTGTAGGGATGGTGGTAAGCAGGGATGGTGATAGAGTCCAACCTGCGATTGCCGCCTACAGCGCTCTGATAAGTACCTCTTGTGTGAAAAGGAATGTAGAGATGGTGGTAAGCAGGAATGGTGGTATCGTCCTGCCAGTGATTCCCGCCTACGGTGCACGTAGTAGGGATGGTGGTATAGTCCTGCCTGTGATTCCCGCTTACGGTGCAAGTGATAGAGATGGTGGTAGAGTCCCGCCTGTGATTCCCGCCTACAGTGTCCAATAAATGATTATGTTGTCGGTTTATGATTTAATGGTTACAAGCACTTTTTTTGAGAAAATGATAGATATTATTCAGGTCGTGTTTTTGGTCAAATGAGATTTTTGACTTGCGTTAGAAAATAATCATTTTCGAAAAAAATAAGGTTTTGGGTTACATTTGTGTTTCGTCATGTACTCATATTTGTTGGTTACATTAATGCATTTTTATCTCTTGGGTTGCTTGGTTGATTACTTGCTGAAATTCGTAATCTCACCGTATTCGATACCCTGCAGATGAGGATGAAGAGTCTGAGGATTCAGCTCCGTCAGATAAGTGATTTGGGATCACTTGCTTGTGTATTAGGATTTGTCTCCCACTTTTTGGCTATGTATTTGGTTTGTATTATATTTATATTAGGTAACTGTATAACTTTTTAAAGGCAATTTATTTTGGATATCTGTATTTAAATTTCTGATACTTAGTCGGCGAACTTTTAAATAACCGCTGCAACTTTTGTTGTGCACTTCTTGCATGTTGGACACACTTGAGCACTTATCGTTGGGATGCGTGACCCGTATTGTCATCATCTCGACGTCATGATTCTCAAGTTTTTGTACGTGGGAGTAGGGGTGTCACACTCACGGCGGCGCGAGAGGGGTTGGAAATGGAGGGGGTGGTAGCCGGCCGGAAGGGAAGAAAATGGGAGGGGCGGTGACGCACAAGGCGGCGGAGTGGTGGACGACGCACGGACGGGGAGAGAGAGAGGGACTTCGCGCGTGGTAGAAGAGAGAGAGAGAGGAGAAAAAGGAAAGAAGAAGAAAAGAAAAAGAGGAAAAGAAAAAAGGAAAAAGAAAAAGTGAGAAAAAGAAATGAGGTTCAATCCTCACATCTTGGGTCACAAAAATGATCAAACGAAAAAGGTTTCAAAACAGCAAGTCAAATAAAATAATTTAAATGTAGTAACTAAATGAAAATAAAATAATTAAATCCAACAATAAATTAATTTAAAATGAAGAGCAATTTAAATGCATAACAATAATTAATATTAAGAAAGCATATCAAAATAATTTTCACAAATTAAAAATCATAAAAATAAACCAACTAAAAATCCGATAAATTTAAAACAAGAGAACCAATATTTAAATTAATAAAAATAATCATTCAATTAAAAATAAACTAAAATACGGGGTGTTACATCCTCCCCCCCTTAAATCAAATTTCGTCCTCGAAATTGACAAAATGTCAAACATAAAGTTAGGACAGGAGTAAGATTCGACTAAGAGCAGACTTAAGAAACATACCGCCAGGGTCAGACAAATAAGTACGGATATTGCTCCCTCATGTCAGCTTCTCTCTCCCAAGAGAAAACTTGAGGCAACGAATCGCCCCATAACACTTTCACCAAAGATACCGTCTTGGATCTTAACCTTTGCTCTTTCCAATTCACAATCTGCGTCGGACAACTTCATAAGTAAGGTTAGGCTAAAGTTGAATGCGTTCTGGATCGACAAAACGTGGCTTTTGCTGTCCAAAACTCTTCTTCAATGACGATACATGGAACATATCGTGAACTTGTCCAAAATAGTCTGGCAATGCAACTCTAAAAGCAACAAGCCCAACCTTCTCTACAATCTGAAAAGGGCCAATATACCTCGGACTAAGCTTTCATTTTTTACCAAAACGCTTAACGCCTTTCATAGGAGAGACTTTGAGGTAAACCCAATCACCTTCCTCAAAGGATAAGTTTCTTCTCCTTATATCTACATAACTTTTCTCACAACTTTGTGCTTCCGTCATTTTAGTCCTTATAGCCCAAACTTGATCTTTCATTTCTTGAATTAACTCAGGCCAAATTAACTTACTCTCGCCAACTTCATCCCACCATAAAGGTAATCTACACTTCCTTCCATACAAAACTTCATACGGGGCCATCTGAATTAAGGCATGAAAACTGTTATTTTAAGCAAACTCTATTAGTAGCATATGATTTTCCCAACCCTCCTGAAATTCCATGACACAAGCTCGCAACATATCCTCAAGAGTCTGAATAGTGCGCTCTAAACTTCAACTTAGTGCCTAAAGCTGCCTGCAAACTCTTCCAAAAATGGGACGTGAACCGCGGGTCACGACACGATACTCTTGGATAGTCCGTGCAAATGCACTATCTCTTTGACATACAACCGAGTCAACTTACCCAAAGAGTCAGCATTATTGATAGGCAAGAAATGGACACTCTTGGTCAACCGATCAACAATCACCCAAACCGAATTCTTCCCACTAGGGCTCCTCAGCAAACCCACTACAAAATCCATAGAGATGTCATCCCACTTCCACTCAGGAATAGAGAGAGGTTGAAGTTTACCAGCAGGTCTTTGATGCTCAGCCTTAACTTGACGGCATGTGACACATTTCTCAATAGACATGGCGATATCCATCATACTCGCATTAGTCCCGCAGTGGCACATTACGCCCAGTATTCCTAGGGTGGCTATGATATCCAAAATCTCATTTTCCACAAGAATCTTAATACAACATCAAGTAAATTCCAATGATTAGTAGCTCCATACAATAATATGTGCTAACCTCAATCGACTCCTATGCTATAACTTTTAAACCTTCATTGTATTCTACCTTTGGTAACCTAATGGACACTTCCAAAGTTAACCATCAATAACATAATTAGTCCAACTGAGTAATTAATCTCCAACTACAAGTATCGTCTCAAAAATTCAAGTCACCACTAATTTCTCAAAATCAGCACAAAATTTGAACTCCTAATTACAACCAAAATATCACGCTCCTGCTGCGCACTCTGATAATTCGCCACATGTATAAAATTTGTCCTCATGAAAAAAAAAGACACCATCGAGTAAAGGTGGCTCCATACCTACTAACCAGAAAACCCTTACCACATTTGTAGAAAATTCTCTCTTTTCCAAAACCATGAGTTATCACTCATATTCCCCAATTAACTCTCGTTACCTTGATCAAAATCAATATTCTACAAAATACATCCATTATCATAAACAGAAAATCAATATCAATCAATCTCAACATGCCAAATTGAAATAAGTAACATCACCCCAAAATACACCCGTCTCATTTAAGATAAGAAACATACCCTAAAAGGCTTGAAACCAACCCGGCCAACCAATAAGAGCGTCTATAAACTTCTACCTGACAACCTAAACCCAAAAGCTCATCACCTACATTCTGAATACCATCTAATCTAGCGGTGACTAAACTCACTACAAACCCCCATTAACTTCACCAAAACATTATCAAAACCTTCTTGGTAACTCGCCCACCTACTTCAACTCCTATAACCTAGTATTAGCATGACTAGTTCCTTCAATAGCACATCACTATTAAACCTCAAGGCAAGCCATACTACTCAAATCTTCAATCCACCAAAAGCCATTGCAAAGCACCCATAGATCCTAATGTTTTATTAACTCACATACTTGATCATATTATCCACCGCTGATGCCTAAGCTTCAACTTCCAAGATCTTATCATACACCATACATGACGACCCATCAATCTCTCTTCAAGTTAAATAACAATGTCCTTAATTCAACCAACTGGACGCTCAATCTCCAAAGGAAACTATAGCCTCAAAATTTAAATTCCTAGGTAACCTCAAGTCACAATTAATTCCTGTAGATAATCACAACAATTATTACCAACCATCATTGCATCGAGCAACCCGCTTCGACTATACACTTCGATTAACTCATCAAAAACTAAAAGCCAAGGTCTCTTGAATTTAATACTATTGTATTTAATCCTCTTCAACACCTACCAAAGCCACTTCTTCCAAGCCAAAAAAATGAGACTGGGACCTGTACTCTCCGAAATGCATACACACTCACCACTACTATGCATCGATCTCATGCACCCTTAGCCAAAACCAATAATCCTCCAAACGTACAAGTGATCCATCACTACCATTTCCATTATCTGGACCTATATCCTCAAAGTCAATAAGAATCATTTCCTAAATCCACACCATCTATTATCCTTAAAATTGATGTGGATTAAATCCTTAACCTGTCACTGTAACCTCGAGCTAAAAAAAATTATTTTCCTAACTATATCAACATCTTCAATCCTCAGAAAATACACGAACTATATCATTACCTTCCATCTCCAAAAAAATTCTCCCCTGAAAAATTATCATAGCGGTAACTCAGCTCTGATCAATCCTATTTTAATGGTTACCGACTAATTAATCATTAGAATAGATCAAGCTAGCATACCAAGTCTACAAAACTAAGAACTCAAATCCTATTGTAATTCAGCCCTTCAACTCTGCAATTCTAAAACCATAAACCAGATAAGAATCATTTCCCGAAATCCTCAATATCAATGACCTTAAATCTAAAACATTCACCTTATAAAGCTTGTAAATTCTAAAGTCCTAAATGTTATTAAACTGCTTATCAAAGTCGGCAAGATCGAAAACTTCTAATCTAAGTAATCCTTCAAATGCTTGTTGAACCTACCACCTTAAATCCAATAAACTTATTTCCTAAAAACTATAGGGTCTCAAACCTTAGATGAACTTCTCATAAATCTAACCTTGAAGTTTGTTGAACTTACAACCTCCTTTCCCATGGACTCATTATATAAATTCTACGGAACCTAAGACCTCAATTATCCCAAGCGATTTAAAGCTATTCCCCTTCTCAGTTGCGACTTGAGTTCCTACTCTATAGAGTTCACCCAGACCATGACGTTCCTTTCAATCCTTGATATTATAAAAGCAAATCAAGCGTTAAAAGTTCAAGCCTACTACACTAAATATTTACACCTAACAATAGCATTCTCATTCGTATCATGTTCCTGCTATAGCGTAACTCTTAACCCCACTTTCAACTCAAAATAAATTAAAATACAACAATATAACATAAAATAAAATAGAATAAAACCAACAAAATAAAATATCATATGACAAAATGAATAAAACAAATGAAGTAGTACACAATAAAATAATTAAAACAAATGAAATAACCTACCATAAAATAAAATAACATACAATAAAATAAATAAACAAACAAAGTAACGTACAATAAAATACATAAAACAATTAAAATAACATACTTCTAACAAAATAATTTCAAATCACAACTTTAAAATTTTATGATCCCTCACTTAAGGGACATGTGGTTTTACCCAGAGCCGAACTACCCTGATATCACATGTGGTGCCCCTGACTCCCATGTACAGAAGCTCAGGAATCGAGATGCCCGGATGATGAAAATACGGTCACGCATACCAATGATAGTGCCAAGTGTGTGTACATGCAACAGTAGACAATGAACAATGCAGCGGATAGTTTAAGTAAGTCAACTAAGTACCATAATTTTTAATACAAATTTATATAAGTAAAAAGTTTTAAAAGAGTTATACAGTTATCTCAAAAAATATAATACAAGTCCAAATACATAAACGAGTGATCCCATATCACTCCTCCAGCAGAGCCGAATCTTCAGGCTTACCCTCAGCATCATCTGCATTAAAATCCGCATTACCATAAAATGGTACCATAGGTAAGTAATAATCCAAACAACCCTCGAGAATAAAAATGCATTAATGCAACCAACAATTATGCATACATATGATGAAATATACATTAGACCCAAATCAACTTTTCCCCGAAAATGAATATTTTCCAGCGCATGCCAAAATCCCATTTGGCCCAAAATATTTCTATAAAAACATTTTCCCGAAAAATGGCCCAAATCAATAATCCACCATTTTCTCAAAAAATGGTCCAATATCCATTTTAACCATATGCACCATGATCTCCCCTAGGGATCATCCGCACACCTTGGCTCCCTTCGTCACACCACGGGTAACAACCGTGTGAGTGACTTCGTAGCAAGTGATGCCCAGTTCCGCGCCCAGTGTGTTCATGGCCAAGCATCCTCTAGCCCCCGTCGGCAGAGGGGTCACGGAGTCGACACGAGAGCTTACCATCCTGTTCGATCCTGTTGTCCCCCAGCGACAACCCCGGGGACGTCCCTGTTGTCCCCCAGCGACAACCCCGAGTGACCAGAGGAGCTCCATCGAGATAATGCCCCATCTTGGCTTGGGGTCGTGATATACACGCACCCAAAAACCATTTCTCACATGAAAACCTAGTTTTCAAATATACACATAACATATATGCAATTATACAAAAATTCAATTTTCATTTACAAACATAAACATGCGTGCAATTATGCAATGTACATGAAACAATATAATATCCAACAACCAACAGATCACAATATAGACCAGTCACACAATAACTTCATCCTCCACTTCATCCGACCCCCTTACTCCTTGGACTCAATCTGGCACAACCAACAAAATCACAGTAAAAATAAGTTAGTGCAAAAATATATTTAAATCATGAAATTTCTATGGAAAAATACTTACAATGCTAAAATATAATTTTCGAAGGATCGCGGAGGTGCTAGAAGTGGTGGCACAGCAAAGTAACAGTGCAAAATGCACTATAGCCATGAGTCTCAAAATGCTAGATTTTGAATGGGGACAAACGAAGACTTGAGATTACAAGGGAAGAGCTTAGTGATGTTGGTGAAGCTAATGGTGGTGGTGGTTGACCGTGGGTGGTGGCGTGGGGGGGGGGGGTCGGAGTGCAAAAAGCTCAAAACGGAAATGGAGTTGGATGGGCATCACCGGTGGTCGATCGGAGCTGAGGATGAGTGGGTTAGGTAGCTGGGGGGTAGCTGGTGAAGTGGTAAAAATATGGTGGCCGATGGAGGTGCAACGGCGGCGTTGGAGCATAAAGGTCGTGCGGCTTGAAGCTGTGCGTAGAGGCTCACGGCGGCGCGAAAGGGGCTGGAAATGGAGGGGTGGTCGCCGGCCGAAGGGGAAGAAAATGGGAGGGGCGGTGACACACACGGACGGCACACAACGGTGCAGTGGTGGATGGTGCACGAACAGGGAGAGAGAGAGGGACTTCGCGCGCGGGAGAAGAGAGAGAAAGGAGAAAAGAAATGAGGAAAAAAAGAAAAGAAGAAGGAAAAAAAGGAGGAAAGAAAAAAGGAAAAAGAAAAAGTGAGGGAAATAAATGAGGTCCAATCCTCACATCTTAGGTCACAAAAATGATCCAACGAAAAATATTTCAAAACAGCAAGTCAAATAAAATAATTTAAACGTAGTGATTAAATGAAAATAAAATAATTAAATCTAACAATAAATTAATTTAAAATGAAGAGCAATTTAAATGCATAATAATAATTAATATTAAGAAAGCATATCAAAATAATTTTCATAAATTAAAAATCATAAAAATAAACTAACTAAAAATCCGATAAATTTAAAACAAGAGAACCAATATTTAAATTAATAAAAATAATCATTCAATTAAAAATATACTAAAATACGGAGTGTTACAACATGCCTGTCTTTAAGGCATTTATTCAGAATGTATGTGAGCGGTAGTGGCCTTGGGGGTTGTGAAAACGAAGGAATTCATAGGGAGCATGGAAATGAGGTGAGTTTTCCGGCGGGGGGGGGGGGGGGGGGGGGGTGCGGCGGCGTTGGTTTCATTTTGCAAATGGAAGCTGATGGGAAATATGCTATGTATAAGGAAAGACTAGCATCAGTGAAATACCATTCCGTCAGTGGGCAAAACAGAGGGGATGGAGGTTGGCTCCTTCCTCCCTCACCTCCCTCGTCCACTACAATACATCTTGGAGCTGTCCATATTTTTTTCCAGGTCATTTTCTACACTTTTCGATTATAGCATGGAGATGTGTTGATCTACTGAGCTCATCTTCCCCCATCGGTGTACGACCTCCATGTGCCAATATAGCTGCTAACGGTTATTTGTCAACAATTTGATTCATTTATCACATGCTATCCTTCTATCTTATCGCTTCTCCAATTAAAGATCTTGAGATAGAGGAAGTGTGACTCTCCTTCAACCAATATAGATTAGCAAAGTGCACTACAAATCAATCCATCATAGCTTTTGGCTTTGATATCGAAGTTTGACATCAAAACTATATCAAAACCGCTTTAAGTGGCTACCCCTCGTGGGGAATTGGGAATGGGCGAGGGCTCTCCCAAACACTCTTTTTTATTTTATTTTATTTTTCTTATATTGTATTAACTGGTTTGGGGTGATTATTAGGGTCTCCTACCTTTTAAACTATTGTATCTCGGAGGTATTATATATATATATATATATATATGTAATATGCTTGCTTAGAATATTAAAATAAAAGATGACTTACAATTATGAGGGATGCTACTCATTATTCCACACCACACATTTTATATATTTTAAAATTATTTTATTCTTGTTAAATTAATTAAATTGTTTTACTTATTATCCATACACCACATACTCGTTATAGGAAAAATGAATGAAAAAATTAAAATAAATATGATGTGTAGTGTGTGAGGATGAGAACTATAATTATTTTGCAATACTCGTGCACATCAATGAAATTAGAAAATAAATTTTTGGAAGTTGAAAAATTATGAGCACGGCTACCAAGACAGAAGCAAACACAAAGGAGAAAAAGGTTCAAAAGTTTGTCCAAGATATTTTGTAAGCGTTGTTGCAGAATATATATATACACACACATATGTATGTATGTATGTATGTATTTCAAGTAAAAATCAATGCATGATTTGCAGCATCTGTCGTGGAACTATATCTACCCAACATTTCATGTTTCTATGAGCGTGGATTATTACTTGTCGTGAGGATCTGTGTTTGGGATGTTACTTGCCACATGTGGAGGGGCTGCTCTAAGTTGGGATATTGTTACGTTCTGCTTGTTGGTCGTGACGGGGGCTGGGTGGTGTAACTCACTGAGAACTAAAGAGAGAAAATTTGTGAGGGATGGGGGCACGAAAAGTTAGAGGGCAGTTGTGGAGAGGAAGAACTGTAGTGGAGTGGAGTGGCATGAATGGGGATGAAACGGGTGGAGAGAAAATAGGACGAAGAGAGTGACGTGGAGGAGAAGGATTCGGGAGGGAGAAAATTCTGGGAAGCGACGAAACTGTCGAGGGTAGGGGGACAAAAGAGGGGGAGAAAATAAAAGAAAAATAAACCAGAAACGACACTGTTTTCCTAAAACTACTGGCTTCTCTATAGACCTGGGTCAAGATTGGGTCTGGGTAGACAGGAATGAATTGTCTTCTCAAATCTGGGTAGACATCATGATCGACCTGATCACCTGACTGCAGAGCTTGGTTGACAAATAGCCTCACATCAACATTTAGATCCTCAGGATTATAGGAATAGGCACTACATATTGTTTTTATACATAAAAACTGATATTGCATCTAGTTGAGATAATTTTGAAAATTCACACCTTTGAAAATAACAAATTTTTCCTGTCACATATCCATTTGTAATACCCTGGATTGTGTATTACAAGTCCAACTGCCAATCTTTTATAATTTGTATACTTCTTGCAATTAGTACGCTTTATATATCCATTTCTTGTGTATATGTTTGTATAGAGAAACGTTTGGTCCATGAAAGAGAATTAAATTAGATTTTTTCATAAATTAACGTAACTTGTTTTACAAAAAGATCTTAAATCTTACAAACGGATATAACTAAATATAATATGTTAAATTGTAAAGTTCTCAATTGGATCTTGTTGTATCTAAAAGGTTTCAGATCCCATTCGCAAATCGAACGAAAAAGTTTAATACTCCTCAGTTAGTACCAATTGGGCCTATCCAAACAACACCTAAAGAGTTTCACAGACCAAGCCGGAATAAACTAATTGAAACCACCAATCTGTATGCTCTCTCCTATCGCTGAAGTACTTTTAAGGTTTTTTTATTTTTAAGTATTTTAAAGCTTGTTTAATTCTAATTAAACTTGTTTATTTAGAGCTTGCCTTTTGGTGGCTCTTACCACCCCTCATGAGGGGCTTGCCTTGTATGAAGATTAATTGGTGTGACCTTGGTAATAAAAAGTGAATATTTATTTTATTCTCTCTTTTTTTTTTTTTTTGAGGAATTACTATTCTTCAATTGTAGGAGTAATAAATGATCGAGTCAAATGAATGATTGTTGAGGATATGATCTTTTTCTATTTCGTTGGAAATAAATAATCTCAATCTCTTGTAGTCACAAAGGTGTTTTAATCTATTTTTACAAATAATTATATAAAATTAGTGTAAATTATACAGTAATGTTTTGGTCATTGTAAAATAATTGTATGGTATCATTATATACTATCATGCAAAATACCACATATCCATCAATTGACTTGTAGCTACAAATTTGGCCATTTCTCATGATTTTTTGTTTTCAAGGACTATGACGGTTGAAGATATCTACCTGATGGCACAAACGATGTCAGTCAAAAAAGAATCAGCCTTTTACAGCGACATCACGACCGACAAGGAAACAATTGTCACTAAAAATTACTTTTTGCGGCAAAACTCTATTGTCACAAAAAATATTGACGAAAATGGCATGTATTGGACACCTTTTAGTATTTTACGGCGACTTTTGCTCGTTGATAAAAGAAAATGTGATATTTGTGGCGACACAAAACCGCCGCAAAGAGATAAATTTAAAAATCCCGAGCCAATTCCTCCTTATTTCTTCTCCCCCCAGCCCGAAAAGCTTTAAACCTCAAAAATTTGCAACAATATGAATGCAAAAGTGTCACAAAAACCAGTATATTAGTTTACATGAAGCAAAACTGAAGCGATTGGCTCTTGGCAAGCAAGAGTACCTCAAAAACATTTCACGTGGCATCCCAATCACGTGGAAATTAAAGCAAGACGGTTCCTGACCTTCATACGACGTCTTGTAGATATCGCTATCTCCTGATTCAACACAAGCAACTCCCACATCTCAATGTTGCCTTGCTTATAATAAAAAATATTTTAACTTTCCTACTTTCAGGGATACACAACCACCCTTCTTTCACAACTGAAAGCGAGATTATCTTCCAGTCCACCAAAACACTTTTCTCATACGCCATCCCAACAAGACAGAAAAATACCAAGGCCGAAAAGAAAACCAAAAAGAACACGAAAGAAAGAAAATAAAACTGTATGGAGAAAAGGAACAAAAGTGGAGACAAAAATGTAAATGAAAACGGGAAGATTTAGGAATATTTCCCGCAAGAAATAAGAATACAACAAGAAGTCATGAGAGAGAGAAAGAGAGCAATTGCTACTAACTTAATAACTCAACACATACTGATTGATTTGGCACATTACTATTGTTTTTATGACTTTTGATGGCATGGTGAATCTGATTTATTTCAGTACAGGTGCACACGAATGGGAAATTGGAGTTCTTTATGTTTTTTACGGTTTATTGTATTCCTTGAATTATGGTATTATGTGGTGGGTAAAATGCTTTGAATGAAGAAAGGGTGTAGGAAGTTTTCTATACGATCATTATATAAAGGTTTTGTTAAGTCAAAATCATACTCCGTTCTCTTGGAAGTCTATTTGTAAAAGTACGGTGTCGCCTAAGATTATTGCTTATTTTGGCTGGACAATATTTCTTGAGAAAATTTGTTGGATAATTTGAGAAAAGTGGGTCTCATAGTAATGGATTGGTGTTATATGTGTAAGAAGATTGGTGAGCTGGTGTATCATCTTTTTACTTCACTTTGAGGTGGCAAGAATCATATGGGTGGAAATCTTTAATGGAACGGGCAATATTACTTGGGTAATGTTCAAGATGGTGGTAGATTTGTTTGCATGTTCGCAAAGATGTAGGGCCAATTCACATATTGAGGATGTATGGAGGATGATTCCCCTATGTATTATGTGGTGTTTATAGATTTACAAGAATTATCGAAGTTTTGAAGATAATGAGCATTCTTCAAATGAGCGAAGTTTTTTCTTCCATAATTTATTCTTCGGGCATCTTGTTGTATATTTTATGGAGCTTGCTTCAATGACTTTCTTGTATCACTTTTTAGCTCCTAAGTATGTAACTATGTGTATGTTGTTTGTATATCTCATGTACTTAAACTATGCCTATTTACTACTATAAATAAAATGTTATTTTACTTGTGAAAAAAGGATGTTAGCAGATTAAGGGGCACGTTCCTCTTTTTAAACGTTAAGGTGGATCAGTGTGTTGAAAGGCTGGACTCGGGTTTTGGGCTAGGGTTGGTAGGAGTGGGTGGCCTAGGGAGCTCACTTTTAAGCCACACCCTATAGGCCTAAGGTTCCCTCCCTCAACCTTGGGGTGCCGAAGCACACTACAATAAATTTGAGATTTTAGGACGAAATTATTTAGGGACGAAATTTTTTTCATCTCTAAAAGTCATTTTTTGAGACGAAATTTAAATTTCGTCTCAAAAAATCGATGAATTTAGAAAATCGTTCGAACGTCAAAATAACCGTTCGAACAGTATTTTCTGTGACGAATTAAATCATTTCAAAAAAATTTTTCCGTTCGAAAGTGAAAAAATACGTTCAAGCAGTAAAATATGGCGGATAATTACTTTATTATGGCGGGGAAAGTTCAAAAACGTTCGAACGAGAATTTGTTGTGTTCGAACGGAAAATATTTGGTGGTAAATCCTGGCGGGAAGGTTTCTAAACCGATCGAACGGAATATATTTAGTTAGAACATATTCAAGCACCACATTTATACATTCGAAGGTATAATATTAATCTCGGTACGAAACTCAAAATATAAAAAATATATATCATATATACAAATTCATTAATTAATTTTATGTAATTAATTTTAAAATATTTTAATAATTTCTTTTACGTTAAATAAGATTTTTAGTTAAATAAATATTATCAACCACATATATATTAATCAACCAAATAAAGCAAATTATCAAAATACCATATATATTGTTCATAATTACAACAATAGAAAATATAAATAAAAGATAAAAACTATTGTGATGCGAGGTCTCTACACACATCCTCGACTGCAGCTAATTGTGTCTCTACCTGTGTCAGTCGAGTACTAACTGTGACCTGAGTTGCATTATTGGCATTAATCACTATACGTAACTCATTAACCTCTGTACATAACCCAGAGACGGTAGCCATAATCTCTGTACGCAACTCAGACATGGCAGTATGCACTGCATCAATCACTGCTGATGTGTGTACGCTGATCTCAGCACGCAATATGTCAGCCATCTCCTCGCGAATATATGTGCGTCATGTCTCAGCCTGTGTAGATGTCTCACCAGCCGATACTCCAGTATCTCCCGGCTGCGCATCTCTCTGAATCTCAGCCCTGTCAGGAACAGCCCCACGAAAACGAAATCTAGAGTGTCCCGTGCTCCGTGATAGGGTGGTGCTGTTGATCAGTGCCATCAGAAATCGGGAACGCTCGGCAGGTTCGGACACAACCCCAGCATGTAGCAAAAATCGAGTGATGAGGATCCCAAACGGAAGTATATCTGTCGTAATGAACCGTGCCTCTGATCGGATTCTCTCAAATATATAACCAACGAGGTCGATCGGGATGCCACGAGCGACCCGTATCATAAATCTCGCTCGATCCATGCCGACCTCCGTCTTGTGCTGCCGTGGGTCAATATTATTGGCAATGATCAAATTCATAATCTTGAAGAATGAAGATAAATCTGCCTGCCTAATACTCTTGGAGCCATCGTACACTGGAGCATCTGGACCAACAATCAAGTCTCTGATCTCGTGATCAGCAAGTGTATCGATCTCATCTGTGTAATCTAGTCCCTCGTCCTGAGACATAGCTGCATCACCTGAAGGACCAGACTCTCTAGGCGACAGGTTTGGATAGGCATCAAGAAGCCTAGGAATACCCAGATATACAGCGAGTCCGTCTGCTGAAAATATAACAGGAGCTCCTCGGACACAGATCCTATATGCCCCTCCATCGTCTGGGCTAGCAGCACCGAGCTCTTTATAGAACTCAGTAACGATCTCAATGAAGGAAACGAGCTCCATTCCTTCTTCTCGCTGATCTAAGATTGGTGCCCAACCACGATCATTGAATACTGATGGGAGGGAATGACCCTCCCATATAAGAGCGACAAAATCAGACAGTTTTACCTGTCGCTCAAGTAAAACGGTCTGCTCTCGAACTGTTTGGATGGAAGATTCTCCTGATCTACCACGTTTACGGCCCCGATAAGACATTATTATGATCCTGAAATTTTAAAAATAAAATATACACTCAAGATTAGTGATAAAATCTAATTACGACTAAAAGATTTACAAAATTATATACTAATAGCAATTTAATAAATTAATTGATAGAACATATAATCAATTAAACGATGAAAACAATTTAATAAGCTAATAAAATGTTAATGGAATGAATTTAATAATTAGCGTTCGAACGTCTAAATATATGGTCGAACGGACAATTAATAACGTTCGAACATGTCGATCAAGTTCGAACGTACAGGTTTACCGTTCAAACGGACTGGTTAATACCGTAACTCGGCCATGGCTGAGTCAACTCAGTGGCCATGAAAATACTCAAAAATTAATCGATTCCGTGGTTTCTTCGACTAAAAACAAAATACTCTTCATTTCTAAACATCCTACGATAGATTTATGATGTTCTACGGTGATTATTGATGAAAAAATGCAATTTAAAAAAAACAAATAAAACCATAAAATTATAAAATAAACGGTAAAACGAGTTTGAAAATACATACCTTTACTTGGGAGGAAAAGTGATTGACGTATGTGCTGATCACGACGGCAGACGGCGGTGAATGTAGTGCGTTCAAACGTTTTCTCGCTTTTTCAAACGGTGGGGACGGTGGCTTGAGAGAAGGAGCTGTCTGCGATAACTTATACGTGCATAACCGTTCGAACGTTAATAGTTAAAGTTCGAACGTTAATATAAAACCGTTCGACCGTTACTATTTCACGTTCGAACAGAAGTTTTGTAAGTTTATTAAAAAATATATTAAATGTATACTATATTTATATTCCTATAAATTGTTATAATATATATACTATTATAGTAGATTATATATACTGTAATATATATGTAATATTATAATATATATTATGATAGTAGAATACTTTAAATGAAAGCATAATAACTTATAAAATATTTTTTTATAGTATAATAGTAATATATCATAATACTTTACTATCAAAGTGTTATATATGAGATATTAATATGTATATAGTACCACATAATAGCATGTAGTGCTATATGGTATGAGTTTATACTTAACTAATATATGTCATATTATATATTCCATTATACTTTACCTACTAAAGTTATATATGACATTATACAACATATATATATAGAGTATAGCTTACTAATATACTATCATCTTATAAATTTCTCTACACTTTATTATGTGACCTTAGTATATTTGAGGCTATATATATGTGAGTATATATTACTAATACATATGATCTTAATAATATATATGATAGTATAGGTCACTACATATATGATAATATATATTACTATATATATATACTATATATTTAGTATAGATTACTATATATATGATAGTATATATTACATTATATATGATAGTATATATAACTAATACATATGATGTTATAGTACTTTTCATTTAATGATGAAAAAAGTTATATTTAAACATAAAGGATATGTGTTCGAACGGTACTCGTAAACCGTTCGAACACATATGTTAATGTTTGAACGTAAAAAAACATTCGAACGGACAACGCAAATGGCAGGAAAACATCCCGCCAAAAACAAGACAGCTGGATTACCGTTCGAACGTAATTTGTTATAGTTCGAACGGATTATTGCAGTGGTGGGAAAATATCCCGCCAATTAAACTATAGTATCATCTAATATATCTATATATATTAATGTTGTTCTTTTATTCAAAAGGTGTAATGAAAAAAAAATATAAATAAACATTTACAATACCGTTTGAACAGTTAGAAATTAAAGTTCGAACTGTTAATTTTCGAGCGGTAATAAATCAATACCGTTCGAACACATATGTTAACGTTCGAACGTGAAAATTAGGAGGGAATTTTCTCCCGCTTAATATTTTCACGTTCGAACGGTTAGTAAATAACCGTTCGAACATGAAATGTTCTTCAAAAACACGACAGAACCTCACAATTCTGTTTCTCTCCTCCTGCTGTCGCTCCGTGTGGTCGCCCGAAGATTACCCCTTCGCATATCAGAGGTATTCTTTCTCAAACTAGCCCTTAAGCTCAAAAAAATTGTTCATCTCACTCCATTATTCTCGGATTATTACTTGTAGGATAGTTTATGATTATTCTCGGATTATTTCCTTTTCATCTTCAAAAATTCAGGTATTTCTTTTAAAATAGAAATGTATGGTTTGAACTTTATATTTTGCAATGTTAGAAAGTTGTATGCTTTGAGATTGTTGTTTGTGTTTGTTAGAGTTTGGGATTAATGGAGTTTTCGGCATTGTTGAAGGCGACTGGGATCTGGAATGAATACGTTCGAACGGGTTCGGATTACCGTTCGAACGTATTCATTTTGTTCGAACATAGGTTCTCATAGTTCGAACGGAAAATGACATTACATCAATAACGTATACAGAATACGTTAGGTTTGGTATGGTTATAAATTATATGTACTACTAAATCACAAATAATTAGGACCAACTACCATTCATTATTGTTAATTCTAAATAAATAAAATTAATATTCAAATTAAAATACTACTAAATCTTTAAATTAAAATAGAAATAGTTAAGATTTAATAATACTTAAATACTTAAAGATAAATTAATAAGTTTAATATTCAAATTAAAATACTACTAAATCTTTAAATTAAAATAGAAATAGTTAAGATTTAATAATACTTAAATACTTAAAGATAAATTAATAAAATTAATATTCAAATTAAAATACTACTAAATCTTTAAATTAAAATAGAAATAGTTAAGATTTAATAATACTTAAATACTTAAAGATAAATTAATAAAATTAATATTCAAATTAAAATACTACTAAATCTTTAAATTAAAATATAAATAATTAAGATTTAATAATACTTAAATACTTAAATATAAATTAATAAAATTAATATTCAAATTAAAATACTACTAAATCTTTAAATTAAAATAGAAATAGTTAAGATTTAATAATACTTAAATACTTAAAGATAAATTAATAAAATTAATATTCAAATTAAAATACTACTAAATCTTTAAATTAAAATAGAAATAGTTAAGATTTAATAATACTTAAATACTTAAAGATAAATTAATAAAATTAATATTCAAATTAAAATACTACTAAATCTTTAAATTAAAATATAAATAATTAAGATTTAATAATACTTAAATACTTAAATATAAATTAATAAAATTAATATTCAAATTAAAATACTACTAAATCTTTAAATTAAAATATAAATACTTAAGATTTAATAATACTTAAATACTTAAATATAAATTAATAAAATTAATATTCAAATTAAAATACTACTAAATCTTTAAATTAAAATATAAATAGTTAAGATTTAATAATACCTACTAATTAAGTTTTTGTTCTATTGTTGTATAAATAATATGTTGTTATTGTTTGACATATATTAGCATATTTTGCATTGTTTGTTCATCAAAATAAACCTTAGACCCGTTCGAGAATTATCAATCCAGATGAATGCTTGATTGATAACTCTTGAATTGTCCAGAGTGGACAGTTTGGGATTGTAAGATCATTCTCGCAAACTATAGAACTATATCTGTTGTCGTCCAACATTATGATTTTGGAGAGCGGACTCATCCTGATGCCCATGAAAATTATGTAAGTTTTATAACCTGTTTTAATTAAATATATTAGAATATTTATGACGATATTAATTCTTTATCTTACATATGGCTAGGATAAAATGATTGTCCTGCGTGCTGAATCTGCGTCAGATCAAAATTCCTCAACAAGTGATATTGAGATTTTTACACAAGTCCTGGGTCAACGTTCAGGATATTTGAGGGGTTTGGGTCGTTGTGTAAAGCCTGGTCCCTCTTCCTCTTCTTCTGGGAATGCATCTATGACTTCTATAGCGCTAGAGAATGCGAATTCCAGAATCGAAAAATTGACTGCAAGACAGCATGAGTTAGAGGCTCAATTGGCAAAACAAGCAGATATGAAGATGCGCCTCAAACAACATGAAGAACAACAAGAAGAGTTCAGAAGACAGATGCAACTCCAAATGCAGCAGCTTATGCAACAGTACAGGCCTCTAAGCAACTGATGGATTTTGGGATTATCTATTTATGTACGAACAATGCCCGTCTCGACTGTTATTTATTTAGTTTGCGCTTATTTTAACACTTTTGTGAGTGTTAAACAGTTTCTAATGTATTTTTTCAAATAGTATGAATGTCTATTTGGTTTTCTATTATTGATTCAAATTAAAGAGATATCGTTCGAACGAACGTAAAACGTTCAAACCCTATGTAACGACAATAGCGTTCGAACGTAAACGTAATGTTCGAACGAAATTTATGTTCGTAGAGTTCAAACGATCACACAACGTTCGAACGTAAATAATTTCAGTCGTGTTCGAACATAGCCTATACCGTTCGAACCCATATACCGTTCGACCTGACCATTTAACGTTCGAACACAAAGACAATTCATAACGTTCGAACGAATTCATGTGTGTTCAAACATATTTCGAAATCGTTCAAACACGTCACTACTATTCGAACTTAAAATTTTTTCCGTTCGAACCATTTTCTAGGACGAATTTAAACCGTGACAAAAAAAATTTTCGTTCGAACGGTTTCCTTCAATTTCGTCCCAAAAGAATTTTTTTGGGACGAAATGGTGATTTTCGCCCCCAAAATACCTTTTGGCACAGTGATATTGGAACGACTTTGGGACGAATTTTTTTCGTCCCAAAAAATTTTTTGGGACGAAATTGGGGTCTTTTGGGACGAAAATTTTCGTCCCAAAAGACCCTTTCTGTTGTAGTGGCAGCCCGTGAGCTTATACTCCGAGCAAGTGCGTCTGGGGCCGAATGAAAAAGGAAGTCAATGGAGATTAACAAGAAGTTGGGCCATGGAAGTTTCATCCAAGAGAGCATGAATCCAAGGGCCCATTCCAAGACAATATCTCAACTCTCAATCATTTGTCCCTCTCATGGAATTGCGTTTATTTTCCCCTTTATTCTTGTAGTTGGGTGTTTCCTATTGTATATATCACATTGCCTATAAGAAAAAAATATATATATTAAGTCTTAAGTAGTAGGATTACTTGTTTGATGTTAAGCACCTATGTAACACTCCCTGTAACTTACTGTAATACAATGGCTCTGTAGAACAGAAAGGATGTTGGAATCCACTAAGAATTGAATGCACTGCAGGTGTTTGATAAAATGGAAATGAGACAATCAGAATGGTGAAAGGCTGAATTCATTCATCACTACGTTGGAACTATTCGAGGTAGTCCCTTCCTCCACTACGTACGTACTACTATGAAAAAGGCCTTACAATCCGTTGTGTCCCTGCACAGGTCCCTTCCTTCCCTCAAATACCGCACTTCTAACAAACTGTCTAGCTAAGATAACGTCACCTGCCCTCTAATGGTGAACGACAGGACGCACCATTTTGGGCTATAACCAAAACGTTGCGTCTTACAA
Organism: Juglans microcarpa x Juglans regia; assembly: GCF_004785595.1. NCBI lineage: Eukaryota > Viridiplantae > Streptophyta > Magnoliopsida > Fagales > Juglandaceae > Juglans > Juglans microcarpa x Juglans regia. The sequence continues at coordinate 26,887,025 of NC_054608.1, forward strand.
CTGATTGGGAATAACATAAAATTACTTTGAACTAATTAAAACCATTAACGGGACGCACCGTTTTGGCTTATACATGCTAAAACGCTGCGTCTTACTATAGACTCCCTAATTTATTCTAAATGCAACGACGTCGTCTTGTACTTCCTTACTTCAGACCAGATCAGTTCGAAGCCCACTTCACTTCCCACTTCTTGTCTTCGATTTCCAAACTTAGGGCTTCCTCTTCCCTTCAGCTTCACAACAATTCCCCATTTCTTCACAGCACCTTGCCCACAAGGTGCGGGTAAAGCTGCTGTATTTTCCACAATTTCTCCCATGAATTCTCCTCATCTCCCAGCCCCTTCCATTTGATCAAGACCTCCGTTATTGCACGATTTCCCTCTTTCCTTAAGCGACGCCCACCACGGTTTCGGGCTCGAGACGAACTTCCCCATGTGAACCGACGGGAGGGAGGGTAGCTAGTGGTTGAACGGAACTCCCCACTTTCCTGTTGAGGCACGACACATGGAAAGTGGGATGTATTCGGGATGAGGGAGGTAGCTTAAGATGGTAAGCAACCTGCCCTATTTTCTTCTCCACTTGGAATGGCCCGAAATACCATGGTGATAACTTCATATTTTGGCGGTGGGCTAGGGATTTCTGTCGAAAAGGCTACAATCTCAGGTACACCCAATCTCCTTCTTCAAATGTTCTCTCAGTCCTATGCTTATCTGCTTGTGTTTTCATTCGGTTGCTTGCCTGTTCCAAGTTTCCTTAAGTATTTTGATGATCTAGTCTCTGCCTTATAATGTTTGGTCCACTGAATGGTTGTTTGAGGTCCCTGGAATGTATGATAAAAGCAGTGGTGGGGGATACCCATAGAGGGCCTGGAAAGGAGTCATTTTAGTGGCTGTGTGGTAGGATGTATTGTACCATCATTCGTGAATGGTAGCCACTGAGACCATTTCTGAGGCTTAGTTCCCGCATAGCACCGTAGGTAACCTTCTAAGCACTTATTTAGGGCCTCTGTCTGTCCATCAGATTGGGGGTGGTAGGCAGAGCTGAGATTGAGAGCTGATCCTTGTAGAGCGAAAAAAGACTGCCAAAAAGAACTCACAAATATTGGGTCCCGATCTATCACAATGGTTCGGGGTAGGCCGTGTAGCTTGAACACGTGATTCAAAAACAGATTAGCCACTCTCGCTGCTACGTAGGGTTGAGACAAAGGTATGAAATACCCGAATTTGGTGAACCTATTCACAACCACTAGGATCACATTAAACCCACTGGATACGGGCAGTCCTTCGATAAAATCCATCGAAATATCTGTCCAAGCCTGCTGAGGTATGGGTAAGGGTTGCAACAACCCGGCTAGCGGTGTTGTCTCATATTTCACTGTTTGACAGATCACGCACTCCCTCACTATTTTCTTTATGTCCTTCTTCATGCCCTTCCAAATAAAATCTCGTTTAACCCTTGATAAGTGCGCAAATAACCCGAGTGCCCCCCATAGGGTTATCATGTATATACTGTAAAATCTTCCCTTTAAAAGAGGAATCTGCTGCAATGATGATTCTGCCCTTCTTTAACAACAACCTTTGCTGCATTTGATAGTTTTTTGGCAAAACAGTGCCCTCTCTCACTTGTTTAAGGATTTCCTTAAGATCCGCGGACACCTCATAGCTGGCCTTAAGTTCCTCTATCCATTCGGGTGTTGGAAATGTGATCATTGCTAAGGACCCACCCTCTAAGTCATGTTCTTCCTCTTTTCTTGATAATGCATCCGCCACCACATTTTCTTTTCCTTACTTATAGGTAATAACAAAGTCATACCCCATTAGTTTGCTCACCACTTTTGCTGAGTTACGGTTCCCACACATTGCTCCAACAAAAATTTCAAGGCCTACTGATTTGTTTTAATCACAAAGGACTGCCCTAAGAGATAAAATCTCCATTTCCTTACCACCGTTACCAAGGCAAGGAGCTCTTTCTCATATGTGGAGAGAATGAGTTCCTTACCCTTCAAGGCATTGCTCATAAATGCAAGGGGCTGCCCAGCTTGCATTAAAACTGCCCACATTCCTCTTCTGCTAGCATCACACTCAATCGTGAATGGTTGAGTGAAGTCCGATAACCTCAATACCGAGGACTGAGTCATGGCCAATTTCAGCTCCTTAAAGGCTTCGAAAGCAGCCTCATTCCATACAAAAGCATGCTTTTTAAGTAAATCTGTTAAGGGTGCAGCAATTGTCCCATAACCTTTTATAAACTTACGGTAGTAACCCGTCAACCCCAAAAATCCTCGTGAGGATTTTACATTAACTGGTACGGGCCAATCCAGCATAGCAGCCACATTCTGTGGGTCAGCCATCACACCCTTGTCGTTGATAATGTGCCCCAAGTAATCCACTTCATCGACCCCAAATTGACACTTTGACAACTTAGCATATAGCTGAATTTTTTTAATACCTCCAGCACCACATGCAAATGCATCAAGTGATCTGTCCAGCAGCTGCTGTACACTAAAATATGGTAAAAAAAAATTAATACATACTTCTGCAAATAGGGTCGAAACACCTCATTCATCAGCCCTTTAAAGGTTGATGGGACATTAGTCAAACCAAAGGGCATAACGAGAAACTCATAGTGCCCCTCATAAGTTCTAAAGGCTGTTTTTGCGACATCCTTGAGTACCACCCTGATTTGGTGGTAACCGGACTTGAAATCCAGTTTAGAGAAAACCACCGACCCATGTAACTCATCCAATAGCTCATCAACAACGGGAATAGGGAACTTATCCTTTAAGGTCTCTTGGTTAAGTGCGCGATAATTCACGCACATACACCAACTCCCATCTGCCTTGCAGACCAAAAGCACTGGGGAAGAGAAAGGACTTGTGCTAGGCCTTATCACTCCGGTCTCTAATAATTCAGCCACTATCTTTTCAATTTCCGACTTTTGGTAGTTTGGGTAACGGTAAGGTCTAGCAGTTATGGGTTGAGTTCCTTCTTTAAGGGATATTCTATGGTCTTGAGTTCTTGGGGGTGGTAACCCCTTCGGAATCTCAAACACTTGTGCAAATTGTGATATCAGCTGCTGCACCTTATCTCCTCCACCCGAGGTCCTCAACACATTGGTTTCACTAACAAACTGTAAAAATAACCCCTTGCCCCTTTGCATGGATGTAAGCATTGACTTTTCCCCCTTAGCAAGGGTCAAACCTTCCAACCCCATGCCCCTTGTCCCAACAACTCAACATTCTTCCCAAGATACAGAAATTTCATGGACAACTCATGAAAATTCCAAGCAATGGTTCCAAGTGTCTCCAACCAATCCACCCCAAGAACGACATCACAACCTCCAAGAGGTAAAACATAAAAGGAGGGATAGAATGATATACCTTGCACCTTGATCTTGGCGTTGCTGCAATAACCTAAGCCTTGCACTATCTGTCCGTTAGCAACTTTGATAGCAAGTCTCTTTGCCTCATCAACCACCAGCTTGGCTGTTTGAGCAATAGATGGGTCCATGAAGCTGTGTGTTGACCAGGAGTCAACCAAAAGGACCACTTGTGTACTCCTCATCCACCCCATGAGTCGCATAATCTTAGAACTAGGAGTCCCCGTAATTGCATTTAAGGAGATCTCGGGTTCAACCACAACCCCTTTCTGTTTTGAATCCCCTTCACTAGGTACTTCAGCAACCACAGCAATCTCCTCTTTACCTTCCTCCGTTGTCTCCAAATCCCCAACTCCTTGTAAAAGGTATACCTTAGCTTTTTTGCAATTGTGGTTGGGGTTTCATTTTCATCGCAATGATAGCATAGTCATTTCTTACGCTTCTCATCCCACGTCATGGAGAGAACCTTTTTGGCAGGAGGGCTGTATTTCTGGCTGTTACTCGCTGTCCCACCGCTACTGCCATAAGAAGTATAGTTGTTACTAAAACCAAACTGCCCCTTCTCTTCCGAGAACTTCATTGGTTTCTTAGCACTACTAAGGTATTCTTCTTGAATGCGTGCTAATCCAAAAGCTGCCGTTAAGTTGTGTGGGTTGAACATGAGGAGAGGTAACCGTATTTCATCCTTTAAGCCACTTAGAAAACAACTCAACTTATGGTGTTCGGAAAGACCCCTTACTCGATTTGACTCTGCCTCAAAGTTGGCCTTATAAGTTGCCACCGTAGTGACTTGCTTTAACCTCGTTAAGGTCTCCATAGGGTCGTCACATGTAGTTGGTCCAAAACGAACCAACATAGCCCGTACCTAAGTCTCCCAACTCACAAACTGGGCTGTGTCTAAGGCCTTTTGGTACCATACCAAGGCATCCCCCTCCGTGTGATATGAGGCTAGCAATAGCTTTTGGGCAGGGGTGGTTTGATGGTATTCAAAGTATTGGGAAGCCTTAAAAATCCATGTTGATGGGTTTTCACCAGTAAAATGAGGAAAGTCTAAACGAATACCTCTTATGTTTGGCCCCCTTTGCGGCCCATGCTCATTATCTTGCTAGTTCTGCAGGTCTCGCGCCATGTTCCCATGGTGAGCCACCAAAGTTCGAACCATTTCAGTGAGCTGGTCCAACCTCTCATCAATGGTGGTGAAACGTGTCTGGGTTTCTTGAAGGTTTTCCTCCAGGGCATCGAGCTGTTGCTGCTTTTGTTTGGATCGAGTCGTGTCTACCATGGTTGAAGCTTAATGGTTTCTGGTATGGCTATGAGTTGCTTGGAATTTCTGGGTCACTGGGATGGTATGGTTTCTGGGTCACGGGTTGGCTGTGTGTATGGGTGAAATTTCTGGGAAATGGTCTGTATTGTGGGAATGGATGCAACTCTGTTTGGCTGGTTTGATTTATCTTTGGATGATGGAAAATGGCTATGGATGAAGGTGCAGAAGGTGACTATGGCAGGATCGGTGCTCCTATACCACTTGTTAAGCACCTTTGTAACACTCCCTGTAACTTACTATAATACAATGGCTCCGTAGAATAGAAAGGATGCTGGAATGCACTAAGAACCGAATGCACTGCAGGTGTTTGATAAAATGGAAATGAGACAATCAGAATGGTGAAAGGCTGAATTCATTCATCACTACGTTGGAACTATTCGAGGTAGTCCCTTCCTCCACTACGTACGTACTACTACGAAAAAGGCCTTACAATCCGTTGTGTCCCTGCACAGATGCCTTCCTCCCCTCAAATACCGCACTTCTAACAAACTCTCTAGCTAAGATAATGTCACTTGCCCTCTAATGGTGAATGACAGGACGCACCATTTTGGGTTATAACCAAAACGCTGCGTCTTACAACCGACTGGGAATAACATAAAACTACTTTGAACTAATTAAAACCATTAACGGGATGCACCGTTTTGGCTTATACATGCCAAAATGCTGCGTCTTACAATAGACTCCCTAATTTATTCTAAATGCAACGACGCCATCTTGTACTTCCTTGCTTCAGACCAAATCAGTTCGAAGCCCACTTCACTTCCCACCTCTTGTCTTCGATTTCCAGACTTAGGACTTCCTCTTCCCTTCAGCTTCACAACAATTGATTAAAGCAAAACCCTCCTTTAAAGCAACACAGCAGTAAAAGCTAAAACTATAATGAAGTTGTCAACATCCAAGCACTGTACAAGTGTCTGAAATGATATTTATCATTTGCGTTCATGAAATGGAGGATAGGTTAATAAATGATAAGGTCATGCTTCAACAACCTCTGAATAACACAGTTGGCAAAGGGAAGCTACGCACAACTCAAAAGAATAAGAATGTCAGTCTGCTTTGTTTTTTAGGCTTGTTAGAATTGGCTTCTTGCTGGTCTATTATGTTTTTCTTGGCTTGTTTTGACACTTGGTTTTAGGTTAGTTTATAGCGTTACATTTTATAAATCTTCAAATGTAATGATATTATCATAGTATTTCTTTGTCATAAGTGAGAACTTTATTAATAAACTTAAGATGGAGACGCTATATAAAAAAAATAAAATAAAAGAAAAAAAAATAAAAAATAAAACTCGATCCCTTCCAGATGTAAGCAAAGGCAAATTGGACACCATACATGCTATAACAACCATAAATTATAATGGCTTGCTCAAATTGTTGCAGAACTACTGTTATATTAAATAGAAAATTTTTTTCTCATCAATCATTATTCAATATCTCATATCATACATCTTATGAAAAATAACTACATATCATATAAAAAACACCGCTACACATTTTACGGAAAAAAAAAAAGAAAAAAAAAAAAAGAGGGTATATGTGTGGCTTTTGGAAGTAAAGAATACCATAGACTTTCATACTTTCGATGGTTTATGGATAGAAAAAATTTCAGGTCCCACTGAAATGCTGGCTGCAACACAATCAAGATTTTAGCACTAAATGACACATACCTACTTCCATTTGCGGAAAAGAAAAGTGCAAATAGTTCAAGTGCATTTCGAAGGGCACGAAAACTTGGTAAGCGTGAAATCACGAGACATACAATTTTCAGCTAAAGAATTTGCCGGCAATATCCTCATTGACCGGACCCGAAAAGCGATGCAACTATATATAATATATATTTTTGGTCCATCACCCTCTGCATAAGTTTTACATTAAATTTTAGAAAATTATCAGGCATTAAAATATTGGATCATGCAAAAAGAATTAATTAAAGAACAACACCATAGCAGGTTGATTATAAAGAACCACAGCAAAGGTTACTCTAAGAATTAAAATAACACATTGTACTTGGATGTGCCTTTTAATTTGCATTGATTAGTAGAGTCAAATTGCTGTTGAATATTTTTCCTGTAACATCTTGTATTGTAATGTATTTTTATTGAAAGATTATTTTTATTAATTCAAAAATTTATTCTCTTATTTTAAAATTATCAGATATTTTAAATAGTTTATTTTATAATCTTTAAATTGTGAAAATTAATTTGTTATGTTTTCTTAATATTTATTTATTGTTGTGCATTTAAATTGTTCTTCTTTTTAAATTAATTGATTGTTTGATTTAATTATTTTATTTTCATTGTATCATTATGTTTAAATTATTTTATTGTACTTGTTGTTTTGAAATCATTTCCGTTAGATCATTTTTATGACCCAAGATGTGAAGACTAGACCTCATTTCTTTTTTTCTCTTTTTTCTTTTCTTCTTTTCCTTTATTTTTTTCTTTCTTCCCCTGCTTCCCGCTCGCGCACGTCCCTCTCCCTCTCTCTTCCCGTGCGTTTTTCTCGTCCACCCAGCCCGCCGCCGTCAGCCGCTCGTGACTGACACCGCCCACCACCACAAGTTCCCCTCCCGCCGGCCATCATCCCCCACCAAGCTAGGCTCCTATCCCGCCGGCGTTCTCCTCCATGCACGGCTTGAAGCCGCGGCGTTCCTTGAGCCCGCGCGCCGCCCTCACGCCACCTCCAGCCACCATTTCTTCACCACTTCATCCTCGACCTCTCAGCTACCCAATGGACCCAACCCCAGTTTCGATCCGTTACCGGTGAAACCTATCTATCTTCATTTCTGATTTGGACATCTTTGGCCTAAAACCACCATTTGCGCACCACCCACAGTAAACCACCACCACCATTGGATTCACCGACATCCCTAAGCCCTACCCTATCAATTTCAGGTCTTGGGTTGTCTCCGTTCAAAAGTTGATTTTTGAGACCCACGGCCACAGTGTATTTTACACTGTTACGTTGCTGTGTCGCTACCTTTTGCAACTCCATGATCATTCGGAAATTATTATATAGCACTACAAGTATTTTTCCAAAGAACTATCGTGATTTAAATATATTTTTGCACTAACTGATATTATTGTGATCTGATTGGACATGCCGGACTGAGTCCGAGGAGCTTGGAGGTCGGATTGATTGTGGATGGAGTTGTGTGTTTGGTTGGTATTGTGAAATGTCGGTTGTTGGTATGGTGTTGTTTATGTACATGGCATATTGCACGCATGATCATGTTTGTAAAGGAAACTAGGTTTTCGTGTACATGCATTCATGGTCATGTGTTTCATGAAAACTGAGTTTTTATGTTTTAAAGGATTTTGGATGCGTGTGTATCACGACCCCAAGCTGAGATGGGGTATTATCTCGGTGGAGCTCCTCTGGTCACTTGGGAGCAGAATATACTGAATGACGTCCCCTAGGTTGTCGCTGGGCTACAACGGGATCGGACGACATGGTCACATGCCGACTCTGTGGTCCCTCTTCTGGCGAGGGCTAGAGGATGCTTGGCCATGAAAGCGCTGGGCGCGGAACTGGGCATCGCTCGTTGGGTAGTGGGTGCTTGGCCACGAACGCGCTGGGTGCGGAACTGAGCATCTCTAAGAAGCCAGGACGTGCAGATGATCCCTAAGAAAGATCATGGTGCATTGGTTAATGGATTAATGGATTGTTTTCTGGGAAAATGGCGTGTGTTGAATAAAATGTTTTTATGTGATTCATTTTCTGGGAAAATGATTTTTTATTGACTTGGGTCATTTTCTGGGAAAATGACGGATTATTGTTTTCGGGCCAAAATTGGATTTTGGCGTGTGTTGGAAAATATCCATTTTTGGAGAAAATGATATTTTGGATTTGATGCATATTTCATTATATGCATACATGTTGGTTGCATTAATATGTTTTTATCTCGTGGTTGTTTGGTTTATACTTACCTGTAGTACCGTTCTATGGTAACGCAGATTTTGATGCAGAGGAGGATGAGGGTGAGCCTGAGGACTCGGCTTCGCCCGAAGAGTGATTGGTATCACTCGTATTCTGGTTTGAGACTTGTATATATTTTTATTCGGGATGACTGTATAACTTTTTAAAGATGATTTGTTTTGAATATTTGTATTTAAAATTCTGATACTTAGTAGACTTATGTTTATTATCCGCTGCGTTGTTATTGTACATTGTTGCATGTACACACTCTTGGCACTGTCGTTGGGATGCGTGACCATGTTGTCATCATCCTGACATCACGATTACCGTATTTTTTTTGTACATGGTAGTCGAGGCGTCACAGGTGGTATCAGAGCAGTTTGGCTCTAGGTTAACCCACATGTCCCTTAAGTGATGTACCATAAATTTTATTTTAAAGTTGTAAGTTAAATTATTTAATTTAAATTATATTATTTTAATTGCTTTATTTATTTTATTTTATTGTGTACTGCTTCATTGTTTTCTTCATTTTGTCTTATGATATTTTATTGTTGATTTTATTCTATTTTATTTTTGTTGTATTGTCGTATTTTAATTTATTTTGCTACAATTGTGTTTTAATTTGCTTGAGTTGAAAGTGAGGTTAAGGTTACGCTATGTCAGGAAGATGATGCGATCGAGAATGTTATTGTTAGGCTTGAACATTTAGTGTAGTAGGCCTGAACTCTTGGCGATTGGTTTGTTTTTAATATCGAGACTTGAAGGGAACGGCATGGTCTGAATGATCTCTTTGAGGAATAGGATAATTGAAGTTTTAGATTTTCTAGAGATATGACAGGGGGTTTTAGAATAGGAGGTTGTAAGTTCAACAAGTTTCAAGGTTAGATTTATGAGGAGTTTATCTAAGGTTTGTGGCTCTATAGTTTTTAGGAAATAAGTTTATGAGATTTAAGGTGATAGGTTCAACAAGCAATTAAGGGATTACTTAGATTAGAAGTTTTCGATCTTGCCGACCTTGATAAGCAATTTGATAATATTTGGGGTTTTAGAATTTACAAGTTTTATAAGGTGAATATTTTATATTTAAGGCATCGATCTTGAGGATTTCGGGGAAAGATTCTTATCTGGTTTATGATTTTAGAATTGTAGAGTTGAAGGGTTGAATTATAATAGGATTTGAGTTCTTAGTTTTGTAGACTTGGTCCGCTAGCTTGGTCTATTCTAGCAATTGATTAGTTAGTAACCATTATAATGGAATTGATCAGAGTTGAGTTTTCAGGAGAGAACTTCTTTGGAGATGGAAGGTAATGATCTAGTTTGTGTATTTTCGGAGGATTGAAGATGTTGATCTAGTTCGGAAAATAATTGTTTTTAGCTTAAGGTTATAGTGACAGGTTGAGGATTTAATCCATATCAATTTTAAGGATAATAAATGGTGCGAATTTAGAAATGATTCTTATTGATTTCGAGGATATAGGTTCAAATGATGGAAATGGTAACGATGGATCACTTGCATGTTTGGAGGCTTTTTAGTTTTGACTAAGGGTACATGAGATCGATGCGTAGTAGTGGTGAGTGTATATGCATTTCGGAGAGTACAGGGGTCCTTGTCTCATTTTTGGCTTGGAAGAAGTGTCTTGAGTAGGTGTTGAAGATGAATAAATACAATAGTATTAAACTCAAGAGATTTTGATTTGGAGTTTTTCTAGTAAGTCAATTGGAGTGTGCAGTCGAAGCAGGTTATTCAATGGAATCATGGTTGACAATAGTTATTGTGATTATCTTCATGAATTAATTGTGACTTGAGGTTAGCTAGGAATTTAAATTTTGAGGTTGTACTTTCCTTTGGAGATTGAGCATCCAGTTGATTGAATTAAGGACATTATTATTTAACTTAAAGAGAGACTGATGGGTAGTCATGTAAGTTGTATGATAGGATCTTGGAAGTTGAAGCTTAGGCATCAACAGTGGATAACATGATTAAGTATATGAGTTATTATATCATTAGGATCCATGGGTGCTTTGCAATGGCTTTTGGTGGATTGAAGATTTGAGCAGTATGGCTTGCCTTGAGATTTAGTAGTAATGTGCTATTGAAAGAACTAGTCGTACTAATACTAGCTTATAGGAGTAGATGTAGGTGGGTGAGTTACCAAGAAGGTTTTGATAATGTTTTGGTGAAGTCAATGATGGTTTGTAGTGAGTTTAGTCACCGCTAGATTAGATGTTATTCAGAATGTAGGTGGCGAGCTTTGGGGTTTAGGTTGTCGGGTAGGAGTTTATAGGCGCTCTTATTGGTTGACTGAGTTGGAATCGAGCCTTTTAAGGTATGCTCCTTATCGTAGATGAGACGAATGTATTTTGGGGTGATGTTACTTGTTTGCAATTTGGGATGTTGAGGTTGATTGATATTGGTTTTCTATCTGTGATAGTGGATGTATTTTGCAGAATATTGATTTTGATTAAAGCAGTGAGAGTTAATTGAGGAATATGAGTGATAACTCATGGTTTTGGGAAAGAGAATATTTTCTACCAAAAGGTGGTAAGAGTTTTCTGGTTAGTAGATATGGAGTCACTTTGTACTTGATGATGTTAGTTTTATGAGGACATAAATTTTATGCATGTAGCAAATTATCAGTGCGCGCAGCAGAAGCGTGATATTTGTGGTTGTAGTTAGAAGTTCGGATTTTGTGCTGATTTTGAGGAATTAGTGGTGACTTGAATTTTTTTAGATGATGCTTGTAGTTGGAGATTAATCATTTGGTTGTGCAAAATTTGTTATTGATGGTTAACTTTGGAAGTGGCCATTAGGTTACCAAATGTAGAATTCAATGGAGGTTTAGAAGTTGTAGCATAGGAGTTGATTGAGGTTAGCATGGATTATTATATGGAGCTATTAATCATTAGAATTTATTGGATGTTGTATTAAGGTTCTTGAGGAAATAAGATTTTGGATAACATAGCCATCTTAGGAATACTGGACGTGAGATGCCATTGGAAGTCTAATGCGAGTATGATGGAATTGCCTATGGGAGTAGACTTGAGAGAGCATTACTTACGCTTTTGGGCGTTGGTGATGGTATGTTGTCTCAAGCGTGTTCTGGTTGTATCATGTATCCTGTTTTAGCGGGATGTATGGCCTTACAAATTTCGAGGACGAAACTTTTTTTAAGGGGGAGAATGTAACACCCGGTATTTTAGTGTATTTTTATTGAATGATTATTTTTATTAATTCAAAAATTTATTCTCTTGTTTTAAAATTATCGGATATTTTAAATGGTTTATTTTATGATCTTTAAATTGTGAAAATTAATTTGTTATGTTTTCTTAATATTTATTTATTGTTGTGCATTTAAATTGTTCTTCTGTTTAAATTAATTGATTGTTTGATTTAATTATTTTATTTTTATTGTACCATTACGTTTAAATTATTTTATTGTACTTGTTGTTTTGAAATCGTTTCCGTTGGATCATTTTTGTGACCCAAGATGTGAAGGCTGGACCTCATTTCTTTTCCTCTCTTTTTTCTTTTCTTCTTTTCCTTTCTTCTTTTTCTTTCTTCCCCTGCTTCCCACGCGTGCACGTCCCTCTCCCTCTCTCTTCCCGTGCTTTTTTTCCTCCACCCAGCCCGCCGCCATGAGCCGCCCGTGACCGACACCGCCCACCGCCGGCCATCATCCCCCACCAAGTTCGGCCTTTATCTCGCCGGCGTTCTCCTTCACACAAGGCTTGAAGCTGCGTCGTTCCTTGAGCCCGCGCGCCGCCCTCGCGCCACCTCCGGCCACCATTTCTTCACCACTTCATCATCGACCTCTCAGCTACCCAATGAACCCAACCTCAGCTCCGATCCGTTACCGGTGAAGCCTATCTATCTCCATTTCCGATTTGGACATCTTTGACCTAAAACCACCATTTGCGCCGCCACCCACGGCAAACCACCACCACCATTGGCTTCACCGACATCCCTAAGCCTTACCCTATCAATTTCGTGTCTTGGATTGTCTCCGTTCAAAAGTGGGTTTTTGAGACCCACGGCTACAGTGTATTTTACACTGTTACGTTGCTGTGTCGCCACCTTTTGCATCTCCATGATCCTTCGGAAATTATTATATAGCATTGTAAGTATTTTTCCAAAGAACTATCATGATTTAAACATATTTTTGTACTAACTCATATTATTGTGATCTGGTTGGACATGCCGGACTGAGTCCGAGGAGTTTGGGGGTCGGATTGATTGTGGATAGAGTTGTGTGTTTGGTTGGTATTGGGAAATGTTGGTTGTTGGTATGGTGTTATTCATGTACATGGCATATTGCTCGCATGATCATGTTTGTAAAGGAAACTGGATTTTCGTGTACATGCATTCATGTTCATGTGTTTCATGAAAACTAGATTTCTATTTGTTAAAGGATTTTGGGTGCGTGTGTATCACGACCCCAAGCCGAGATGAGGTATTATCTCGGTGGAGCTCCTCTGGTCATTCGGGAGTGGAATATACTGAGTGACATCCCCTGGGTTGTCGCTGGGCGACAACAGGATCGGACGAGATGGTCTCATGCCGACTCTGTGGCCCCTCTGCTGGCGGGGGCTAGAGGATGCTTGGCATGCGCTGAGCGCGGAACTGGGCATCGCTCTTTGGGTAATGAGTGCTTGGCGACGAACGAGCTGGGCGCGGAACTGAGTATCGCTACGAAGCCAGAACGTGCAGATGATCCCTAGGAGAGATCATGTAACACCCCGTATTTTAGTGTATTTTTACTGAAGGAATTATTTTTATGTAATTAAAATAATTTCTCTTATTTTAAATTGGTTGGATTTTTAGTGAGTTTATTTCTATGATTTTTATTTGGTGGAAATTATTTTTATATGCTTTCTTAATATTTATTTATTGTTATGCATTTAAATTGCTTTTAATATTTAAATTAATTACTGTGGAATTTAATTATTTCAAGTTGACTTTACCATTACGTTTAAATTATTTTATTTAACTTGTGGTTTTAAAATCGTTTCCGTTGGATCATTTTTGTGACCCAAGTTATGAGGATTGGACCTCATTTCTTTTCCCTCTATTTTTTTTCTTTTCCTTTTCTTTTCTTTTCTTTCTTTTTTTTTTTTTCTTTTCTTTTTTTTTCCTCCTTATTTCCCCTCCCCGCGCGCGGACCCAGCTCCCTCTCACTCTCTCTCGCCGTGCATCCATCTCTCCCCCAGCCCGCCGCCGTGCGCCGGCGGTGGTCGACACCGCCCGGCTCCCCAGCTTCCCCAGCCACCGGCGACGCCACACCTCCGTTTCCAGCTCCATTCGCGCCGCCGTTAGCCACCACGAGCCCATTCAAGCCGCGGCGTCACTTTCGTTCCAGCGCCGCCGTCGCGCCACCTCCGGCCACCATCTTCCTACCACTTCATCCTCGACCTCTTAGCAACCCATTGGACCCAACCCCAGCTCCGATCCGTCACCGGTGAAGCCCCACCAAGTCCATCTCCGATTTGCACATTTTTGGCCTAAAACCACCCCTTGCGCCGCCACCCACGGCAAACCACCACCACCACTAGCTTCACCGACCTCCCTAGGCCCTACCCTATCAATCTTGGGTCTTCGTTTGTCCTCGTTGAAAAATGGGTATCTGTGACCCACGGCCACAGTGTATTTTACACTGTGGTGTTGCTCAAACGTCGCCTTTTTCTACTTCGCGATCCTCGGAAAATTATTATATTGCACTGTAAGTATTTCTCCAAAGAACTTTCGTAATTTAAATGTATTTTTGCACTAACCCATTTCACTGTGTTTTTGGCATGCCGGACTGAGTCCGAGGAGTTCGGGGGTCGGATGGATTTGTGATTGGAGTTGTTTGGTTGATTTGGTTGGATTTGATTGGATTGGTATCTGTTGGTTTGGACATTGTGTTGGTACATGTGCATTTCATTATTTCATGCATGATCATGTTTGTAAAAGAGAACTGGGTTTTCGTGTATTGCATTCATGTTCATGTGCTTTGAAAAGCTATGATTTTATGTGTTAATATTTTTGGTGCGTGTGTATCACGACCCCAAGCCGAGATGGGGCATTAACTCGGTGGAGCTCCTCTGGTTACTCGGGAGCGGAATATACTGAGTAACGTCCCCTGGATTGTCGCCGGGCGACAATGGGATCGGACGAGATGGTCTCGTGCCGACTCCGTGGTCCTTCTGCTGGCGGGGACTAGAGGATGTCTGGCCACGTACGCGCTGGGCGCGGAACTGGGCATCGCTCGTTGCGTAGTGTGAGTGCTTGGCCACGTACGCGCTGGGCGCGGAACTGAGCACCGCTGCGAAGCCAGGACGTGCGGATGGTCCATAGGGGAGACCATGGTGCATATGGAAACAATGCATGGTGCATTTGGGATTAATGCACTATTTTCTGGGAAAATAGTGCGAGTTGATTTTTGGGTAAATCATTTTCTGGGAAAATGTTTTACGGATAATTTGGACCAAAATGAGATTTTGGTGTGTGTTGGAAAATTTATCATTTTCGGAAAAATGATGTTTTGTGGAAAAATGCATGTTTTCATGTGCATGCATGTTAGTTGCATTTAATGCATTTTGTATTACGTTGTTGTTTGGGTTATACTTACCTGCGAGACCATTTTGTGGTGTCGCAGATTTTGATGCTGATGAGGAGGAGGAGGGCGAGCCTGAGGAGACGGCTCCGCCTGAGGAGTGATATGGGATCACTCGTTTGTACATTCAAAACTATTGTAAATTATTTTATGGATGACTGTATAACTGCTATTTAAATCTTTACTGGTGTTTGATTGTAATTAAATTCTGGTACTTAGTTGACTATCCGCTGCGTTATTTTATTTGAACACTGTTGCATTTACACACACTGGCACTTCGTTGGGATGTGTGACCGTGTTGTCACCATCCTGGCGTCTCGATCCCTGTGTATTTTTATAAGGGGGATTGGGGGCGCCACAGGTGGTATCAGAGCAGTTCGGCTCTGGGTAAAACCACATGTCCCTTAGGATAGTACCAGAAAATTATTTTTATTATTATTTTAAAATAATAAAATTTTTGTTTAAGTGGTGTAAGTTAAGTTATTTATTTTATATTATGAGTTTATTGCTATTTTATTTTATGTTAATTGATGTTATTTGATTTATTTGATTTTATTGCTTTAATTAGTGTTTACCTTTGGTTGAGTATGGTTTTATTGGCTTTATTTATTTTATTGTATAATAATTCTATTGTTTATTTATTTTATTGTATAATAATTTCGTTGTTTATTTATTTATTTGTATGTCATTTTAATTTAATTGTTTTATTTTATGGCGGATTATTTTATTGTTATATTTATTTTATGGTGAACTACTTCATTGGTTTTATGCATTTTGTCGTATGTTATTTTATTTATGAAATTTTATTTTATTTTGTTTTGTTCGAAATTGAAAGGCGGGTTAAGGGTTATGTTATGACAGGAAGATGGTACGACTGAGAAGGCCATTGTTAGGCTTAAACATTGGTATAGTAGGCCTGAACTCTTGGTGATTGGTTGTTTTAATATCAAGGCTTGAACATCAGGGTCTGGGTGAACTCTTTGGATTAGGTATTCAAGTTGTTGCTAAGGAGGGGAATAGTTTTTAATTGCTTAGGATAATTGAGGATTTAGGTTCCGTAGAATTTAGGTAATGAGTCTTTGAGGTAGGGGGTTGTAAGTTCAACGAATGTCAATGTTAGATTTATGAGAAGTTCATCTAAGGTTTGTGGCCCCATAGTTTTTTTTTTTTTTTTTTTAGAAAATAAGTTAATGGGATTTAAGCTGGTAGGTTCAACAAGCAATTAAGAGATTACTTAGACTAGAAGTTTTTGATCTTGCCGACCTCGATAAGCAATTTGATAACATTTGGGGTTTTAGAATTTACAAGTTTTATAAGGCGAATGTTTTAGATTTGAGTTCATCGATCTTGAGGATTTCAGGAAATGATTTATATCTGGGTTAAGGTTTTAGAATTGCAGAGTTGAACGGCTGAATTAAAATAGGATTGATCTGAGTTAAGTTACTGATATGAGAATTTTTAGGGGAGAATTTCTTTGGAGATGGAAGATATTGATCTAGTTCGGTTAATAATTATTTTTAGCATGAGGTTACAGTGTCAGGTTGAGGATTTAATTTATACCAATTTTAAGGATAATAGATGGTGACGATTTAAGAAATGATTCTTATTGATTTCGAGGATATAGGTTTAGTGATGGAAATGGTAATGAGGATCACTTGCACGTTTGGAGGATTATTGGTTTTGGCTAAGGGTGCGTAAGATTGATGTATAGTAGTGGTGAGTGGTTATGGATTTCGGAGAGTATAGGTCCTAGTCTCATTTTGGTTTGAAAGAAGTGGTTTTGGTTGGTGTGGAAGAGGAGTCAACACAATAGTAGTAATTCAAGAGACTTTGGCTTGGAGTTTTTGGGGAGTTGATCGAAGTGTGCAATTGAAGTGGGTTACTCAATGAATCATGGTTGGGAATAGTTATTGTGATTATTTTCAGGAATTAATTGTGACTTGAGGTTACCTAGGAATTTAAATTTTAAGGTTATACTTTCTTTTGGAGTTTGAGCATCTAGTTGGTTGAATGAAGGACATTGTTATTTAACTTGAAGAGAGATTGATAGGATGTCAATAGATTGATAGGATGTCACGTATGGTATATGATATGATCAAGTATGTGGGGGTAATAAAGCATTAGGATCCTTGGGTGCTTTGCAATGGCTTTTGGTAGATTGAAGATTTGATCAGTATGGTTTGCCCTGAGGTTAATAGTGATGTGCTATTGAAGGAACTAGTTGTGTTAATACTAGCTTATTGGAGTAGAAATAGGTGGGCGAGTTACCGAGGAAGTTTTGTTAATGTTTTGGTGAAGTCAATGGTGGTTCGTTGTGAGTTTAGTCACCGTTAGATTAGATGATGTTTAGAATGTAGATGGTGAGCTTTCGGGTTTAGGTTGTTAGGTAGAAGTCTCTAGGCACTCTTTTTGATTCGCTAGGTTGGAATTGAGTCTTTTAAAGTATGTTTCTTATCTTAGAGGAGATGAGTGTATTTTGGGTTGAGGTTGTTTATTTTCAATTTGGGATGCTGAGGTTGTTTGATATTGGGTTTCTGTCTTTGATCATGGTTGTATTTTATAGAATTTGATTTTGATCAAGGCAGCAGAAGTTAATTGAGGAATTTGAGTTATAACTTGTGGTTTGGGAGAGAGAGTGTTTTTTCTACCAAATTATGATAAGGGTTTTGGTTAGTAGGAATGGAGCCACCTTGTACTCTTGGTGTTAGTTTCATGAGGACGTAAGTTTTATGCATGTGGCGAATATCTGAGTGCGCAGCAGAAGCGTGGTATTTTTGTTGTAGTCAGGAGTTCAAATTGTGCTGATTTGAAGAATTAATGGTGACTTGAATTTTGAGAAGATATTTGTAATTGGAGATTAATCATTTGGTTGTGCAATTTGTTATTGATGGTTAACATTGGAAGTGGCTATTAGGTTTCCAATAGTAGAATTCAATAAAGGTTTAGAAGTTGGAGCATAGGAGTTGATTGCAGTTGGCACATATTATTGTAAGGGCTTTTGATCATTGGGATTTATTGGATGTTGTATTAAGGTTCTCGAGGAAATGAGATTTTTGGATAGCAGTCACTCTAGGAATACTGGTCGTGATGTGTCATTGGGGGACTAAAACGAGTATATTGGATATTGCCATGTTCATTGAGAAATGTACCACGTGCCGTCTAGTTAAGGTTGAGCATCAAGGTAGACTTCAACCTCTCCAGAGTGGAAGTGGGATGATATTTCTATGGATTTTGTGGTAGGGTTGCCGAGGACTCCTAGTGGGAAGAACTCAATTTGGGCGATTGTTGATGTCCAAGATATGTTGGCCATTTTCAGATCGTAGAGAAGGTTGCGCTTGTTGCTTATAGAGTGGCCTTGCCGGACTATTTTGGCGGTATGTTCTTAGTCTGCTCTTAGTTGAATCTTATTCCTGTCTTAGTCTTAATGTTGACCTTGCCAATTTCGAGGACGAAATTTTATTTAAGGGGGGGAGGATGTAACACCCCGTATTTTAGTGTATTTTTACTGAAGGAATTATTTTTATGTAATTAAAATAATTTCTCTTATTTTAAATTGGTTGGATTTTTAGTGAGTTTATTTCTATGATTTTTATTTGGTGGAAATTATTTTTATATGCTTTCTTAATATTTATTTATTGTTATGCATTTAAATTGCTTTTAATATTTAAATTAATTACTGTGGAATTTAATTATTTCAAGTTGACTTTACCATTACGTTTAAATTATTTTATTTAACTTGTGGTTTTAAAATCGTTTCCGTTGGATCATTTTTGTGACCCAAGTTATGAGGATTGGACCTCATTTCTTTTCCCTCTATTTTTTTTCTTTTCCTTTTCTTTTCTTTTCTTTCTTTTTTTTTTTTTCTTTTCTTTTTTTTCCTCCTTATTTCCCCTCCCCGCGCGCGGACCCAGCTCCCTCTCACTCTCTCTCGCCGTGCATCCATCTCTCCCCCAGCCCGCCGCCGTGCGCCGGCGGTGGTCGACACCGCCCGGCTCCCCAGCTTCCCCAGCCACCGGCGACGCCACACCTCCGTTTCCAGCTCCATTCGCGCCGCCGTTAGCCACCACGAGCCCATTCAAGCCGCGGCGTCACTTTCGTTCCAGCGCCGCCGTCGCGCCACCTCCGGCCACCATCTTCCTACCACTTCATCCTCGACCTCTTAGCAACCCATTGGACCCAACCCCAGCTCCGATCCGTCACCGGTGAAGCCCCACCAAGTCCATCTCCGATTTGCACATTTTTGGCCTAAAACCACCCCTTGCGCCGCCACCCACGGCAAACCACCACCACCACTAGCTTCACCGACCTCCCTAGGCCCTACCCTATCAATCTTGGGTCTTCGTTTGTCCTCGTTGAAAAATGGGTATCTGTGACCCACGGCCACAGTGTATTTTACACTGTGGTGTTGCTCAAACGTCGCCTTTTTCTACTTCGCGATCCTCGGAAAATTATTATATTGCACTGTAAGTATTTCTCCAAAGAACTTTCGTAATTTAAATGTATTTTTGCACTAACCCATTTCACTGTGTTTTTGGCATGCCGGACTGAGTCCGAGGAGTTCGGGGGTCGGATGGATTTGTGATTGGAGTTGTTTGGTTGATTTGGTTGGATTTGATTGGATTGGTATCTGTTGGTTTGGACATTGTGTTGGTACATGTGCATTTCATTATTTCATGCATGATCATGTTTGTAAAAGAGAACTGGGTTTTCGTGTATTGCATTCATGTTCATGTGCTTTGAAAAGCTATGATTTTATGTGTTAATATTTTTGGTGCGTGTGTATCACGACCCCAAGCCGAGATGGGGCATTAACTCGGTGGAGCTCCTCTGGTTACTCGGGAGCGGAATATACTGAGTAACGTCCCCTGGATTGTCGCCGGGCGACAATGGGATCGGACGAGATGGTCTCGTGCCGACTCCGTGGTCCTTCTGCTGGCGGGGACTAGAGGATGTCTGGCCACGTACGCGCTGGGCGCGGAACTGGGCATCGCTCGTTGCGTAGTGTGAGTGCTTGGCCACGTACGCGCTGGGCGCGGAACTGAGCACCGCTGCGAAGCCAGGACGTGCGGATGGTCCATAGGGGAGACCATGGTGCATATGGAAACAATGCATGGTGCATTTGGGATTAATGCACTATTTTCTGGGAAAATAGTGCGAGTTGATTTTTGGGTAAATCATTTTCTGGGAAAATGTTTTACGGATAATTTGGACCAAAATGAGATTTTGGTGTGTGTTGGAAAATTTATCATTTTCGGAAAAATGATGTTTTGTGGAAAAATGCATGTTTTCATGTGCATGCATGTTAGTTGCATTTAATGCATTTTGTATTACGTTGTTGTTTGGGTTATACTTACCTGCGAGACCATTTTGTGGTGTCGCAGATTTTGATGCTGATGAGGAGGAGGAGGGCGAGCCTGAGGAGACGGCTCCGCCTGAGGAGTGATATGGGATCACTCGTTTGTACATTCAAAACTATTGTAAATTATTTTATGGATGACTGTATAACTGCTATTTAAATCTTTACTGGTGTTTGATTGTAATTAAATTCTGGTACTTAGTTGACTATCCGCTGCGTTATTTTATTTGAACACTGTTGCATTTACACACACTGGCACTTCGTTGGGATGTGTGACCGTGTTGTCACCATCCTGGCGTCTCGATCCCTGTGTATTTTTATAAGGGGGATTGGGGGCGCCACAGATCATGGTACATTGGTTAATGGATTAATGGGCTGTTTTCTAGAAAAATAGCGTGTATTGAATAAAATGATTTTATGTGATTCATTTTCTGGGAAATGATATTTTATTGACTTGGGTCATTTTCTGAGAAAATGACGGATTATTGTTTTTGAGCCAAAATGAGATTTTGGCGTGTGTTGAAAAATATCCATTTTTGGAGAAAATGATATTTTGGATTTGATGCATATTTCATCATATGCATGCATGTTGGTTGCATTAATATGTTTTTATCTCGTGGTTGTTTGGTTTATACTTACCTGCGGTATCGTTCTATGGTAACGCAGATTTTGATGGGGAGCAGGATGAGGGTGAGCCTGAGGATTCGGCTCCGCTCGAGGAGTGATTGGGATCACTCATATTCTGGTTTGAGACTTGTATATATTTTTATTTGGGATGACTGTATAACTTTTTAAAAATGATTTGTTTTGAATATTTGTATTTAAAATTCTGGTACTTAGTAGACTTATGTATATTATCCGCTGCGTTGTTATTGTACACTGTTGTATGTACACACACTTGGCACTATCGTTGGGATGCGTGACCATATTGTCATCATCCTAACGTCATGATTCCCGTGTTTTTTTTTGCACGTGGTAGTCGGGACGTCACATTTCTTGTCAGTAGTTTATCTTTTCTTGCTAATTGTAGATCTTTTTCATCCGAAAATATGCATTTCCTAAGAAAACAAACTCCAATATGAAAAATAAAAAGTCAAAATTCACCACTCGCACATAAATTGCAGAATTTCGACAAAGAATAAGTTCTTAACCAAAGGTTACGAAGGAATGAATATAACCTATGTGTTTGGACAATTACTTTCTTGCATTCTTCAGAGTTATAGGGATACGTATTAGATATTGTTTTAACAAGTGAAAAATAGATATTGCATCTACTAGAGATAATTTTGATAATCTACCCCCGTGAAAATAACAATTTTTTTCTTTCATACAGTGCATATCTTTGTGTAATATCTTGGACTGTGTATTAAATATGCTTTGGTCTTTTGTTAAACATTTGATTTCTATCTGTCAGATTTTTATATTTAATGAATACAACAAATTATTAGTTGGAGGTTGTGAAAATGATTATGACTAATAATCAATGAAAATTTTTGTATACACGTGGTCGTGTCAATGTCTAACGCGCGTCCATTTGGCGTGTCAACCCCATCTCTTGCATGCTTCCATTAATGGAGGTCACTTGCAACCCCATCTCCTCTGGAAAGTTAATAGAAAGACTTTATTTAATTCAATTCAATGCCAATATAATATTAAATAGAAAAGTATATCTTTCATTTCGGCTCACATGCAAATTCTTATTTTTATCAATCATATTTATAATTTTAAGATGCAAACTGCACATATATACTTCATTTGAAAAATAATAGAATCCGTCATTAAAATTAGACTTTTAATGGTAGGAGGTCATTTGCAATATTTGCAAATACTGTACTCCTTTACTGACATTGTAATATTGGTAGGAGGTCATCTGCAATATTTAACTAATTACGTCATTTTTTATTTCTTTAAATGGAATTTATTTCTTGAGTAATTTTTTTTATTCATCTTAAATTTTGTTATCCTCAATCACAAATAGTCATGTGGCAGATTTCAAGTGTGTGCTAATCAAGAAATTAATTAAAAAAAATAAAATAATAATAATAATAACTACTTCAAATAAGACGTACACAATCATGTGTCTAGAGATGATGGTAGTAAGATGAAGAGGAGTATCCATTCCTACCCTAGCTAGCTACTTCCTCTCTCTAATGTTAGCAACTTCCTTCTTCCATCAACAAACAAATTTAAATAAAAAAAAAATACTAGAATAATAAATAGTAAAACTAAATGTGATGAATTATTATGGCAAAAATGAAAACCGTACATTTTTTTACATAATCCAATAAAATTGATCTTTTGATTAGTCATTTAATATATAAATGAAAAATGACTTATAATCCCTCGCTCGTAGGATCAATAAATTGTTTGGCTACGGGGATAAAATTGCTATTAACTTAAGTAAGAGCATTCTCAATGGATTAGACAAAATTAAAAGATATTTTTTATGAATATAAGATAAATTTGACTTTTGATTATTCTATTCACATAAGTCTCTACATTAGAATAGTTATTTTTTCATTATATAACAATAAAATAATATAAGATGAATTTGACTTTAACTATTCAGATCAAATTTTTATATTAAATTATTCATTTATTCATTATATAGCAATAAGTAATTAATAATTTAAGAAATATTTAATTTTTTTAATTATTAATTTATTTTATTTTATCATATTTTACTATTCTACCTATTATATATTAATTAGTAATCATATTCTAATTAAATTAATATATCACTAACTAAAATTATTATATCAATGCATGAATCCAACTCCCAACACATGAACCCGTGCACATGAATCCAACTATTGTGATAAAATATATGACAGAAATAAAGAGATAGAGAAATAATTGATAAAATATATATTAATAACTAAATACTCAATAGATTTAACTTTTAACTAATCCATTAAGGATGCTATAAGTAATACATTAGCCATTATATTCACTCGTAAATTGGACAAGATAACAATAATGAAAATTAGAAGAAAAATTTAATGATAAGTCAAATTTAGGTAGACATCATGACCTCATCCCATGGTTGCAGAGCTTGGTTGGCAAAGAACCTCACATCAACATCAATCCCCACCAATAATTACGTCATATTAGGGATAAGCCTTATTGTGGCTAAGTATTATTTGAAATTGATCAATTAATAGTACACATCTAATATTCGCCACGCTTATATATAGAGATAATAGGTAGCCATCCAGGACATCTGATTGAGTATTCTTAAATTATTATCTCTCACTTATTGCTGAGGAGTGAAGAGCTAGGGACTTCTTTCTTATCTTGTTGTTGTAATGTTACTTTCTATTATCTAGTCGAATGACTAAATTAATTTATGGATTATTTTGTTGGAGTCTGTAATTTGAATTTCTAGTACTCTTAGTAGTTCAAACTGTCCTTTTTTACTTATCCGCTACATTTATAATTGTACACTTTTAAGTTGTATACTTGCACACACTTGCTTTCATGTTGCACTTGGGGTGTGTGATCCATGTAGTTAGCACCTCGGCATCGCGACTCCCTCCAAATCGCGCGTGGGGGTCAAGGGCGCCACAGTTTGATGCATACCGTAGATCAGTAACTTTCCAACCACTAAATGCTCAAGCACTTGAAAGAGAGAAAAACAAGTATCATTTACACCCAAAGGGAAAATAGAGATACAATTTTTTCCAAGTTGTTGCTCAATCATGTGATTGAACTATCTACATGATGTAGATACACACACACACACACATACATCACTTCTTAGACGGGTTGAGAATGATTCTCATGTAAGAAGTTTTTGTTTCTATCCCCTTTCGACAACCTTTAAATTATAGACTTTTGTTTAAAATAGATCTCTTCTTGGAGCAGCAATGCATCATACTCTTTTTCTAAATTTTGAAGGAGGAGGTCAAAATAAGGCTTGATTGTTGCAAAGAGATTTCGACAGTTTGAATCTTGTCTCTTCAAATAGAAAGATGTTGAAAAATACTCCCAAAGACAGAAGATTAGTTCCAGTCTTGTAAGGACAATTATTCCAAAAGTTCCAATTGGAGAATCAATTTATTCATGTCTACAAGACGATCATGATCATGTAGCTGCCTCCAATAGTCGAAACAAAGTCTAGTGGATTTGACTTGATGAGGGAAGGGAGGCAACTTGGGAAAGGGATTCATGATCAACTTCTAAAGGAAAGGGAACCAGAGAGTTTCTTCATCATCATTCATTTCCATTTCAATGATGAGAGTGGTTATCAAGAGCTTAGAGAGGACTTGAGAACTTGTGTTTAATTTATTTATAGTAGCTAGGTTTTATTCCCAAGGCCTTATATGGATTAATGACGCCTTGGTGCCAAACTATGTCAATTTATGTCTTCCTTATTTTCTACTATTTGTTCAAATTATGCATGTCATGGATGTCCGCTATCGAGTACCTTTGTCTATATAAAGGCTAGAGAGTGTTATCCGACTATAGTACTATGGGGTCTCTGTGACAGAAAATGCACTAATTGGACTAAGTTTTATCATAAGAATATGCCAACAAATAATTTCACAATAATGCAATCAAGATGGCCTTTAATATTACAGCATTACACATTGAATAAGATTTAGACAAATAAGTCTTTAATTATTTGGGTTGGACATTTGACCCCATCCATTTGATGGAATCCTTTAGCAACAAGCCGAGCTTTGAGTTGATCAAGAGAACCATCGGCATTGATTTTGGTCTTGAAGACCCATTTGCAGCCAATGACATCCATGGATGGGGTGCAAGGCACGAGGGTCCATGTGTGGTTGTCATGGAGTGCCTGTATTTCGTCTTGCATAGCTTTGTTCCAACCAAGATGATTGAGAGCAGAGCGAACAATCTTTGGTTCCTGTGGAAGATCAACAAGAGCATGAAGATTAGCATATTTAGGGTTAGGTTTGTGAATCCCAACCCTGGAGCGTGTAACCATGTGATGGCAAGAAGGAGACTGAGTGGAGTCGACCACTGGTGATGACGATGAAGGAGCGAAGGCATTTGTCTCATAGGGAGCATTACTCGACATTGCTTGACCAGATGAGATAGGTGCAGTGGATGGTTCTGGCACAATCACTGGAGGAATGGGAATATCTGCATCAAGATAGGGGACCTACAAGGTAGAAGAACTAGCAGAACCTGAAGACTCAATATTTGAAATAGGAAAGCGCCACTCATGGAACACAGACAATATTTGAGTAGTGGAGGAGGGGACATGAAGGTTACCAGGTTGTTTAAAAGGAAAGGTATATTCATTAAAGACAACATGTCGTAAAATGAAGGTGCGTCGAAAGGGTGGGTGGTAGCACTTGTAACCTTGATGGTGTTCACTATAGCCTAAGAAAATGCAAGGTAGAGTTTTGGGGTCAAACTTGTTATGTTTGGTGTCCCAAGTATAAGGATAGCATTTCGAACCAAAAACACAAAGAGAGGTATAGTCGGGAAAATGACCATAGAGGATGGAAAAGGGAGAATCAAGGCCAAGGGTGGTAGAAGGAAGGCAGTTAATTAAAAAAACAGCAGTAGTGAAAGCTTCTACCCAGAAACGTTTTGGGACACCACTATGAAAAATCATAGTCATGCCTAATTCCCTAATGGTGCGATGTCGGCGTTCGACCGAGCCGTTTTGTTCAGGGGTATGGGGACAGGAATATTGATGCAAGATTCCTTGTTGTTGGAGGTGAGAATTAAATTGATGGTTAGCGAATTCACCGCCGCCATCAGTTTGAAAATTTTTGATTTTTTTGTTAAATTGACGATCAACGTATTTTTCAAATAAAAGAAAGGCATTAAAAAAATTAGATTTTTTGTGAAAGGGGAATAAACCACATATATTTTGAAAAACCATCAACTAAACATGCATAATATTCAAATTTTCCAACAGATAAAACAGGAGTAGGACCCCACAAGTCACAATAGATTTTATCAAATAAATTAAGATGAGGATGGTCGGAGGACAAAAAAGGTAATTTACTCATTTTTCCTAGTTGGCAGCTTTCACAAATCGAGGTACCAGTATGCTTGCCGACGAGTTGAATAAGACCTTTGGAGTGAAGAACTTGAAGAGTAGAGGCTTTGGGATGACCCAACTGTTGATGCCACATTTCTTCAGTTACCAATCGAAATCGGGTGGAGAAATGAGCTTCAATAGGTGGGGATAAGACATACAAGTTACCCTTTCGTCGCCTGTTCAAGATTGTGCGGTTGGTCGCTTTGTCCTTTATAGAAAAACCAATACCATAAAATTCATACAGGTAAGGATAATCAGATGTTAATTGACTAATAGATAAAAGATTTTTAGCAAGATCAGGAACTAATAAAACATCTTTTAATTTAATTTGAGAAGTACCAGATCCAATAATAGTATCACCAATATGAGTGATTTCATGTAATGTGCCGTCACCAACAATAACAGCGTCAGTACCAAAATAACGGCGAAGGTTTTCAAGCATACCTGAATTACCTGTCATGTGGGTAGTGGCACCTATGTCAACAGTCCATTCAATATCGGAGACAGAGTTATTAAGAGTGAGCGCAACCAAAGCTTGTGGAACATCATCAGGTTGAAGAGTATGATCAAAACATTGCCAACATTTAAGTGCCACATGTCCCTTTTTGCCACAAATTTGACAAGTGTCAATTTTTTTGGAATTTCGCATAGGAGCTGAGTTATTTGAGGGATGTGGTGCATGCGGCTAGGTAGAGTTGTGGGGGGCTCTTGAGTTGAAATTCGACTGGGTGAGCCCGCATCCCTTGGAGGAGAAGGAACGGTCACCTTGTCACCGAGTATTAGGGCCTGTTCTTTGTGCATAAAAAACCATAGAATTGTTAAAGAAAGAATCATGAAAGTGAGATCGGAGCTCATACCCTTGGAGGAGCGGCACCACTTCAGAGTATGTCGACATCGGTGGTTTAAGCATGGAGGTGATGATTGGTTCGTACTTCGGTCCAAGGTTGTTCAAGAGGGAGAACACCTTCATTTTATCCTCCATGGGCCGTCCGATTGCTTGTAAATTATCACATAAAGTCTTGAACTGCCAAAGATGATCGGCAAGAGAGGTGGTTGGCTCCTTCCTCAGGTACGAGATTTGCTGGCTAAGGTGAAATTCCCTCTCTTGAGATGATTGGGCATAGGCGGCTTTGAGGGCTTCCCAGACATGTTTAGAGGTGTCAAGGCCAACCACTAATCCAAGTGCTTCTTCGGACAGGTTGCCAATGATCCACCCACGAAGGAGTCAATCTGCCTTGCACCACTGAAGGTATGTTTGGGTTAATTCTTGGGTTGGGTTTGGGGAATCATCAGAGTGTTTGGGTGGTGGGGGGGAGTCACCAGTGAGGTGCTCGACCAAGTCTTGGCTCTCAGCCAAGGCTAAAATTTGTTCTCTCCACAAAGGATAATTTCCTTGGGTGAGTTTGAGAGTAACAAAGTTGCTTACACTCAGTGAGATGGAGGCCATGTTTAATCGAGAGGAAGACTCTCTTGCACTCTCACAAGGCTTTGGATACCATAAAGACAAATGAATTCAAGTTGTTTGTAAAAAAGTCTCACAAACCGTGAGTCTATGCATGAGAGCCTTCCAATATATATACCATATGTACAATGTATTGAAAGCAAAAAATAAGGGAACTAACTAGCCATTTACAAAAGATTTGTGTTGAATTTTTCCATATAAAGCATGTGTAGCTGTTGTGTCATTGACGTGAATCTGGTTAGCTTGAGTCTCGGTCTCCATAGAGGGAGTTGGAGTCATTGGGGTGAAATGGGTCTTAGTTTCCATAGAAGAAATTGTAGCCGTTGGGGTGATTTGAGTTTGAGTTTCCATAGAGAGACTTGTACCCATTGGGTCTTGCTGATCTGTGAGATCATCTTCAATACATGAAACTCTTCTAAGACCTTCAAGGATCTTTCTACCAACTTCATTGAGCAGCACTTCAGTTGTAGGTCAACTTTGCAAGTCATCGTGTTCTATTTTCTTTCCACTAGCAACGATTCAATTCGATAAAACCCGGGCCTCCTCCTCTTTTTTATTGAGCTTTCTAATGCGATACAACCTTATGCGAACTTTTGGGTTGACCTTCTGATCATTAATTACTTTTCCTGCTTTGTCTTCAAATTCCTTGATCCATTCTTCGTTGTTGCTTCCATAGTAGAAAGTGAAATGATTTGGTTCCTAATTTTTTCGAACAATTAATATCAATGCGTCAAAGCTCAGATTTTACTTAAATTTTACTACAAACATAATTGGGAAGGCAATTAATTAAAACCGTATCGTGCAATCTGATTTTCTTGGCCTCAAAATCATGTGCAATTATTTCAAATAATTACCATATTTCTGAAAAGTTGCTTGATTATACACAAAAGGGGACTGAAGACTTCTCTTTGGACAGCTTTTCCTCCAGATTTTCAAGATATTCCTGAGATATATACACACCCATGATATTTATAACGATATATATAATAGGATCGAAGAAATTTGAAAACAAAAGACTTATAACATATATATATATATATATATATATATATATACCAGCAAAGTAGTGTCAACCATATGGGCTGCATGCTTAATACTGTTTTCCACGGCAACCAAAAGGTGATCACAGCTGGATTCAAAACTTTGGTGATCAGCAGTAGTACTACGAAAAGGGGTCGTTGTATAGCTTTGCTGTGCTGTAGATAGCAGCAGCATGATCTCTTTGCTAGCCATAGCATTGGCTATTCCAAAGCAAGGAACTTTTGAGGAAGAACGGGTAAATAATTTGGCGTTTGTTTGATGGGCAATAGCCTGACTTATTTATGAACATCGGAAGCGGAGAATGGTGAGAAGTAGTAGAGAGTAATAGGGGAGTTTTATATGCTAATTTCAAATTAACTAGCATCATCACCTTGATCTTGTTGGTGGCCATAGTATATTTCTCTATTACACAACGATAGACGTTGGAAAGTTGAAAGGTTTGGGGGAAGATCAGTTGATCAGAAAAGAATAATTTGTTGTATTCATTAATGATATTTACACAACGTACAAAACAATGAATATGACTATTAAACAATGAAAATTTTGAGTGTCGGAATATTACAATATGGGTAATGATACCCTTACACCTTCTTAATTTACTAATGTTTTACTTTACAATTTTTTTTTTCCTTTTGCTCTGTAACTCTTGATTAAAAATCTCAGAAAATGATATTTTTGCATAATTTAGAAGAAAATAAATTTAATATTATGAAAATTGACATTTTTTTTGCATTTATTTTTATAAAATCAAATTTATTTTGAATTAATTTACATGATTACGTTGGTTGATTGAATTTAGTTTCCTAGATTATGCAAGAAGATCATATTCTGAGATTTTTAATCTAGATTTAACTAACAAAAGGAACAAAAAAAAAAAAAAAAAACTCAATATATAATAAAATAATAGTAAATGTTTTATAAGGATATGATCGTGGGTCTTTCTTCGACTCTTCAATAAATTATCTCTTCCTTTATTCGTGACAATGAGCTGGCTATTGTTTATTTTATATCCAACAGAATTCATCACTTTTTTCTGTGGGTGCAAGAGAATCTAATTAAAAAAATTCATTTGAAGTCCTTTTAGTTTAGCATGCCAGCGGCATACATGCATGGATTTTTCCATTGTTGTTCACAAATCTCACCCACCCGTGAATTCTGTTAAAACTTTAAAATAACTAATTCCCTGACTATGAAGAAAATTAAAAATAATTCCTATATACCACAAACTTCAAAATAAAACCAGCTCTAAAATATATACTGCATATAGCAAACGACGTTTGACCTAATTAAACGTTTGACAAACAACCAACATATATATGATATTCTTGCTATTATCTTTAGCTTTACTCCCTCAATTACCTTTATATTCTTGATCTTTTAATTTCCATGCTCATAATTTCAAATGATATTGAGTTTTTTATTATAGAAAGAAAATCATAGTTTATGAGTTATGATATGGTACAATCATATAGTGTACTGCCTTAAACATCTTGAAGGTTAATATATTTATTTTTACTACCATGTGTTCATCTTTGTATCCTTACATATATATGAAACGATATATATATATATATATATATATATATATTATATACAAATTAGAAGATAAATTACTGGCTCCATGCAGTATATACCTGCACTCATGTTTAGGCTTGAGATCATTGAATAAAAATAATAAGAAATTAATTGTCTAAGAAAATTGCTTAACACCACACATGTCAACTTTAACTAGATCAGATGCATGAAGAATCATGAGTGGCTGAGGTATTAAAGGTTTGAAAATGCGATATATTGTACATGCATTAATGTCATATGCATCACGTGAATGATCATGGAGAACAGGAGATCAAGAGATGGACTCTTGTAGATGACTCGGAGTACTTGTGAATGATTTGGACGTTTGTTAAGGATGATTTGGATTTCCGAGGTATATAAAAAAAAAACTTGTAATTCTAGTGTAGGAGGAAATAGAGCACGGAAACAAAGGAAACCACTCACGACTTCATTTGAAACTGGATATAAAGGAGATCAAGAGATGGACTCTTGTAGATGACTCGGAATACTCGTGAATGATTTGGACGTTTGTTAAGGATGATTTTAGAAAAGGGAATAGTTAAAATAGAGAATATGTATTTTTGACAAATAATATAGGGATGCCAAAATGCTGATCTAAAGGGATATCCAACATGGGGCTGGAGAGAGAGATCCTGTAATATTATCCAGATCCCCTTGGCAAATTGAATGACTAGGTTATATCAATGAGGGCCTTTTCACCGTGGTAAACCAAAAATTGCAAACCATGAAAACTTTAAATTGAGATTATATATATCAGTTGCATGGTTTCCAGAAACGAGCTTAGATCTATAAGATGGATATATTAAAGGTACGTAGGAAATCATGTTCATGAATGTTATTCAGAGGCTATTGCAGAGATCGAGCAGTGAAGATTTTGTAGAAACTGCTTGAGAAACTGGTTGTGTGATTGAATCTTAAAACGTTCAAATGAAGTATCCCCATCCTGGTTTGGAAATAATTCACTTTGTAATAACTTGCTTAGATTCTTTTGCTTGCCTCCTCGAGAAAGAATCAAGCAAATGTGCAGTACTGCAGCCCAGCTGGCTGAGTTAATGTACTGCCATACATTAATCTAGAAGCTGAGATTATTTCTTTTTTTCATATTCCTACAATCTTCTTGAAAATATTTTGCATTTAATTTCATAATCAACCAATATAATTATGCCTCTTTATTAAAAATGAAATTTAATATTACAAAACTACCCTTCATTTAGTATTGAGTTGTAAGTTATGCCCACTTAAGCCCTACAAAAAAAATAAACATCATAATGCAGTTCAGTGATAAAGGGTAAAATATCTTATCTTATCAAAATAAGAAATTTATGTGAATCGGAAATATTGTAGAGCTTTCATTGGGTCATGTGAAGTGATATGAAAACATATATAGAAGATAGGGAGAATTAGTAGTATTCCTTTATAGCCAAGATCAGTAGGGCGATTTCGATAAGATCTAGTGGGGCCAAAGAACCCCAGATCAACGTCAAGATCCTCTATAATTTTGACCAGACGGACGACTACTTGCATTGTTAATTGAAAACAGAAATGTTAAATCCCTCGATTAAATCTTTAGAATACTTATTTTAATATTTATTTTTTTATTTAATGATTAAGAAAGTATTTTTTAATGATGTTGTAAATTGTTTTTAATTTTCTGAATATGTTTAATAATATGAAAAAATGAATAAAAATTAAAAATAAAGAAATTTTTTGTTCTTTATCGGAACAAACTCGTGCTACATTTTCGGTGGATGTAGCACTGCTCTTGTTGAAAAATCATTCCGATCAGTGGTAAGTCTTTATTAGATTATAAGTCGAGTGAGATAATTATGAAGTGATATTAGTGATAAAAAGTAGTTTACGATTGATCTAGCAGTGTAGAAATTGCATGTAAAATTGTGATTCCATAAAGATTGTGGGGCTTGTTAGTCATCTCCAAGACCTGGAAGAGAAATTTAAAGTTTTTTAAAAGAATTATACCAAAGAAAAAGTAAATAAATAAAGAAATTGCATGAGTAAAAATTTGGAATGGGTTGCGTACGTACCACCTCC
The DNA here is from genome assembly GCF_004785595.1 of Juglans microcarpa x Juglans regia. NCBI lineage: Eukaryota > Viridiplantae > Streptophyta > Magnoliopsida > Fagales > Juglandaceae > Juglans > Juglans microcarpa x Juglans regia. The sequence goes on from NC_054608.1 coordinate 26,919,748, forward strand.
TTTTTTCAAAGAGCAGCTTGTAATAATAATAAACAATTAAAATAACACCAGCTTGTACTTGGATGCGCCATTTGCATTGCAGGATTTCGGCAAGGAATTAGTTCTCAATCAAAGGTTACAACGGATCATGAATATTATAACCTATGTGTTGGGACAATTACTTTCTTGAATTCTTCAAGGTTATAGGGATACGTAATATTACATATTGTTTTTACTAGATCGGATAATTTTGATAATCCATCATTAAGAAATCAAATTTTTCATATTAATCTCATATTTGTTTACTTTTTTTTTTTTCTAAAGAAAGGGTGGAAGTTTATGCACTCTAAGATTATATAATTTTTTTCTCCCGAGTCGAGTTCATTGAATAAGCATGTTTTAAATTATATGCGTTGATTTTTTGCTGAACATCTGATTTCTATATGTCAACTTTTTATTAATGAAGAGTAAGCAAATGCCGCGTACTTGTTTTTAAAAAATAGTGAGGTCTATTAATAAAATGTTAGTTTTGTTTTATTTAACTCTCGTATTTATTTTTTTAAAAAACAATTATACAGTATTTATAAACTCCACAATAAATATCATTATTTCTCTTTAATAAATACAACAAATTATTGGTGGAAAGTTGTAAAAATGAATATGACTATTAAACATTAATGAAAATTTTGAGTACCAGATTGTAGTATACACGGGGTGTCAATGTCCAACCTCCATGTGGTGTCAAGGCATTAAATCAACCTTCGATGAGCTCATTACAATGACGTCCTACCTCTTGCGTGCATGCATGGTACCATTGGAGGTCATTTGCAAGTTTGCAACCCATCCACTCTAGAAAGTTAATAGAAAGATTTTGTTTAGTAGAAAAACATCTTTATCATTTCGGTTCACATGTAAAGTTTTTTATTTATTTTCTTTCCAAGAATGCTACTTATAATTTTAGGACGTGCAAACAGCACATACTTTATTTAAAAAAATCGTAAGACTCGTCATAAAAAGTAAATATAGATTTCAACTTTTATATGAAATTATATTAATCAAGTCAAATGGCTTGTGAGCGTCAATTCAACTCGTTTACATAAAACGGGTTGAAATAGATCGTGTCGTGGAGACTCCTTCTTCATGAATTATTAAACGGGTTAAAATGAATCGTGTCATGTCACACATTATTTAATTAAATAGGTTGTGCTAGGTTTTGAAAATTTGATCCATTTAGCTAAATGGATAGTGTTTGGGTTGACTTAAATAGTCACGACCCCTAAACATGGAATTGTCACCCCTAATTATAATCAATTCTCAAGTGTTTGTTTAAGAGTAGATTTTTTTCTAGGCAAATCTAATACTAGAAATAAATCTACTTTTGAAAAAAGACTTTTGTGTGCACAACACTTGGATCGAGTATCTCAAAATATTAAGAATAGTAGTGAAATTGGTTGAGGAAAAATGTACGTATATTAGGGTTAGAGAAATGAGAGAGAAAAAGTTGAATAAACATTATATTATAAAGTTAAAAAATGGTTTGAATATAATTTTTTAATATAATTTTATTTTGAAATTTGTAGAAGTTGTATTGATTTTTGTATGATGTTTTGAAATTTGTAAAAGTTATATTGAATTTTGTATGTAAATATCATGATTAGATAGTGAATAGATGAAAAAATTAAAATTTGAAATTGATAAGTATTTTGTATTTAAGTGATATTAAGAATAAAATTATAAGAAGTTTTAAAAATTTTGAGAATTTTAATAATTGTCATGGTGTCCAAACATGTCCTAAATATAATACGTCGTTATACTTGTAAACTTCTCCGATTGTAAATTTCTTTTCAAATTTAGAACTTCTCCAAGCTGTTTATAGTTTGCTAACCAAATTATATTTAGAAAAATAGTTGATTTACAAAAAGATCTTCCAGACGTGGCTTAGATAATATATTTAATTTTTTTTATATAATATATATATATATTAAATTATTAAACTATATTGCAAGTATTGCAAACACATCTCATATATATTGGAGTAATACTATACACCACATTCTCATCCTATTTTGATTATACTAAATAGTATGTGGCACATTCATCACCAATAGATGACAAAAAAAATGTAATAAATAATTATTTAATGGTGATAAATATGCCACATCTTACTTAATGAGATATACTTAATGAGATGTAAGTAAAATGGTAGTATAGTGGATAAAATTTTCCATTTAATTGAGGCGGGCCCGGAATGGATTACTGATCGACCTAGCTCGTATAAGGAGATATGGCAACAAGACGGGCAAAGCGAGAAGTTGTTTCTCTATATATAGCCCTTTAAATTTAAAGAGTCGCACAGTGAATTAATTAAAGATCTGCATTTCATTTCCAAAGTTTGGAAAGCTCTTTAATTTGTCCTTTATCTCAGTGCATGCGCATAAAGCTTGCAGGACGAGTACTTCTGTTGTATCAGGTTCAATAAGAAATCTCATCCTCTCATTCTGAGGTTTATTTCATTAATTTCTTTTATTCTTTTATGCACATCGATCGATCCCCGTTTTAGCTAGCTCTCTCTCTCTCTCCCTCTCTCTCTCTCTCTATATATATATATATATTGAGGATCTTGTGCTTGTCAGCAGGAAGTTTCAGAATAGCAACTTGGTATATGTATATATATATATATAGATGGCAGGACAATCAGCAACTTTTGAAAAAAATCAGGAACATGGGATTAAAAAATTGTCCGAGGAAATCAAAGGTGTTATAAAAAACTTAGATACACTCCCAGCATCATCAACTAAACATCGTTGTATCTACAAGGTTCCAGATCACATGCGCAAATCGAACGAAGAAGCTTATACTCCTCGGGTAATATCAATTGGGCCTTTTCATTGTGATAACCGAAAATTGCAAACCATGGAAAGGTTTAAATTGAGATATCTCAAGATTTTCACAGACCGAGCCGAAACAAAGTTGGAAGACATAGTGAGCACTATAAAAGGTGCGGAAGAAAGTGTTCGGGAATGTTATTCGGAGACTATACCACTTGGCAGTGATGATTTTGTGAAAATGATCCTGCTTGATGCCAGCTTCATTATCGTGTATTTCTTGAAAAGCAAGTCGAAAATCTGGACCGAGTATGACCGGGAAATATTAAAGCCGTGGTTGTGCAATAGGATGCAGATGGACTTGATATTACTTGAAAATCAGCTTCCTTTCTTTATTATTGAGAAAATATATGACACTGCATTTCTATCTCTCTCAAAAATTCACCCCTTCATTGAGCTTAGCTTTAGGCAGTTTGAATATTACAACGTTCAAAATTTTCTTCATTCTGAGTCGGAAATATTTATATTGCACTTCACTGACTTGGTTAGAAACTTTTGCATGCCTCCTCCCGAAAGGCGACCGCAAAGAAGTTATCGAAATATGAAGGAAATGTACAGTTTAGCCCAGCTTGATGAGGTAGGATTGAAGTTTAAGAAGAGACAATCAAGCAATATTAATTGGTCACCTCTTGAACTTGAACTAAAATATGCAGACGGAGTGCTGGAAATCCCACCCTTTCAGTTAGACAGTAGCACGGAGATTTATGCTCGGAACCTCGTCGCCTTTGAGGAATGTCACTATCCTGAAGATCCATATATTACTGATTACTATATCCTGTTAAGTATGCTTATCAAAACAGTCAAAGATATAGATGTACTTGTACGAGAGCAGATCATCCATAATTGGCTGGATGGCGTCGTGGCTACTTCAATGATCAACAAGCTGTCCGGCGAAAAACTTTTCTATTTCCAAATGAACTCTGATTATCACGGGATGGCTGAAAAGTTGAACAAATTCTATAAAGCCAGCGAGACTACTCTTCATAGAATGATGGCTACCTTGAAACGTGAATATTTTTACAACCCTTGGAGGGGTGTTGCCGCCATAGGGTTGCTGCTCACTGTCACACAAACTGTATGTGCTCTCATCTCGGTGAATAATTGGAAATGACGCTTTTGTAATTCTAAGGGTATTGGATTGCTTTCTGATAATTTACGTTATACACGTAATTAGTTCATTATGTTGTCGAACTGAAATCTTATCCTAATTTATATCCTAATTTTTTTCATATGCAATCATATTTAGTTGAGTGGTACATTTTAAATGGTTATCATATGAGTGATGAGAAATATTATTAGGTCTACACACAAATCTTATTCAAGAAAATGTACACATTAAATCGACTACTTTACAATATAAAAAAATTACAATTGAGTGGATTACATTAGATCACGTCAATGTGGATATTAAAATCCCAAACTCTATGGTCTCTTAACAACAATTTCTTTCTTCTTTTCTTCTTGTTTTTAGACAAGTACTGCAATTTCCATTCACGCTAATTGTCGATAAAACTGATTTCTTTTTCCTTTTTCCTTTTTATTTCCCCTTCACTTTCTCCTTGCAATTTCAATCATTTTCACTAGAGCACCATAACTGGGCATCAGAATTTTACCTTACCATACATGAAAAATTTCAAAAGGGCATTGCTATTATGTTGCCCCAGTTATTCCACTCACTTTGGCCAATTGACACGGGACCACGTGGTGTATATATATATATATATATATTCAAAACAAAAAAGCATTCAAAAAGAAAAAATACCAAAAACCCTAAGTTCCCTCTACCCCTTTTATGTTTGTATTTTTTTTTTTTATGATTATTATTTTAATAAACCACATGGCACCACCATGTTGGGCAAAGTGAACGGTATAACTTGTCGGCATAGTAGCATTTCTCATTTCAAAAATCACAAACATTGGCAATGGAATGGATCAATTGAGCGAAAAACTACTATTTCTGCAAGATGTAAGCTGTGCAAGGCCTGCCAATCAAAGGTGAAATAATGTTGTTGCTGTGACACCCCGACTCCCACGTACAAAAAAATACGGGAATCATGACGTTAGGATGATGACAACATGGTCACGCATCCCAACGATAGTGCCAAGTGTGTGTATATGCAACAGTGTACAATAAACAACGCAGCGGATAAATTAAGCAAGTCAACTAAGTACCAGAATTTAAATACAAATATTCAAGACAAATTACCTTTAAAAAAAGTTATACAGTCATCCCAAAATATATTACAAGACAAATACATAAATAATTGATAAAGCGAATCTCGATAAACAGGAGTAATCCCAGATCACTCCGCCAACGGAGCCAAGCTTAAGGCTCGTCATCCACATCTGCATCAAAATCTGCGATACCATAAAATAGTTCCACAGGTAAGTATAAACCAAACAACTCTCGGGATAAAAACATATTAATGAAACCAACATGCATGCATATGACAAAATATGATTAGCCATAAAATACCATTTTTCCCGAAAAAATGAATATTTCCAACACACGCCAGAATCTCATTTTGGCCCAAAAACATAGTCCGTCATTTTTCCAGAAAATAATTCACACAAAACAACCATTTATCAGACACTGTAGGTGGGAATCGCAGGCGGTATTATACCACCATCCCTACCGCATGCACCGTAGGTGGGAATCACAGGCGGGACACAACCACCATCCCTGCTTACCACCATCCCAACCGCGTGCACCGTAGGGGAATCACAGGCGGGACTCTACCACCATTCCTGCTTACCACCATCCCTACAGTTCCTTTCCACACAATGAATATTTATCAGAGCACTGTAGGCGGGAATCAAGGGCGGGACACAACCACCATCCCTGCTTACCACCATCCCTACCGCATGCACCGTAGGCGGGAATCACAGGCGGGACACAACCACCATCCCTGCTTACCACCATCCCTACCGCGTGCACCATAGGCGGGACTCTACCACCATCTCGACAGTCTCTTTTCCTTTTTCTCAAACCAGTCAATCCAGTCGTTTCAAACACACTCAGAATCATTTCACATGAAAATCTAATTTTCAAATAAACACATGAAAACCCAGTTTTCAATCAACACATGAACAAGAATGCATTTACACGAAAACCTAGTTTCCTTTACAAACATGATCATGCGTGCAAATATGCCATGTACATGAACAACGCCATAACCAACAACCAACAGTGCAAACCAAACACACAACAACTCCGTCCACAATCCATCCGACCCCCGAACTCCTCGGACTCAGTCCAGCATAACCAACCAGTTTACAGATAAAATGAGTTAGTGCAAAAATACATTTAAATCACGAAAGTTCTTTAGAAAAATACTTACAGTGCTATATAATAATTTCCGAAGGATCACGGAGCTGCAAGAAGTGGCAACACAGCCACAGAACAGTGCAAAATGCACTGTGGCCGTGGGTCTCAAAAACCCACTTTTGAATGGGGACAAACTAAGACCCGAAATTGATAGGGTAAGGCTTAAAGATGTCGGTGAAACTAGTGGTGGTGGTGGTTGGCCGTGGGTGGCGGCGCAAAGGGTGGTTTTAAGCCAAAAATGTCGAAATTGGAGATGGAGATAAATAGGCTTCACCGGTGATAGATCGGAGCTGGGATTGGGTCCATTGGGTTGCTAGGAGGTCGAGGATGAAGTGGTGAAGAAATGGTGGCCGGAGGTGGTGCGACGGCGGCGCTGGGACGAAGAGAAGGCCACGGCTTTGGGTGGTTCGTGGAGGCTACCGGCGGCGCGAGGGAGGCTGAGATTGAAGGGAGGTGGTCGCCAGAGGGAGGGGAAGACAATGGGCTGGGCGGTGTCGACCACGGAGGCGCGACGACGGTGGGCTAGGAGAGGAAGACGTGGACGCGGGGAGAGAGAGAGAGAGGAGAGCTTCCGCGGGAGAGAAGAGAGAGAATGAGAGAAAAGAAAATAGAGAAAAGAAGAAAAGAAAAAGGAGGAAAAAGAAAAGTGGATGGAAAGAAATGAGGTCCAATGCTCACATCTTGGGTCACAAAAATGATCAAACGGAAAAGATTTTAAAACCGCAAGTCAATTAAAATAATTTAAACGTAATGATACAATGAAAATAAAATAATTAAATCCAACAATCAATTAATTTAGAAGAAGAACAATTTAAATACATAACAATAATGAATATTAAGGAAACATTTCAAATTAATTTTTTCACAATTTAAAGATCATAAAATAAACCATCTAAAAACATCCAATAAATTTAAAACAAGAGAATAAATTTTTGAATTAATAAAAATAATCCTTCAATAAAAATACACTAAAATACGGGGTGTTCTCCCCCCTTAAAAAAAAATTTCGTCCTTGAAATTTGTAAGGCCATACATCACGCTAAAACAGGATACAGGATACAACCAGAACACGCTTGAGACAACATACCATCACCAACACCCAAAAGCGCAAGTAATGCTCTCTCAAGTCTACTCCCATAGGCAATTCCATCATACTCGCATTAGACTTCTAATGGCATCTCACGTCCAGTATTCATAGGATGGCTATGTTATCCAAAATCTCATTTCTTCAAGAACCTTAATACAACATCCAATAAATTTCAATGATTAATAGCTCCGTACAATAATCTGTGCTAACCTCAATCGACTCCTATGCTATAATTTCTAATCCTTCATTGTATTCTACCTTTGGTAACCTAATTGCCACTTCCGAGGTTAACCATCAATAACAAATTTTGCACAACCAAATGATTAATCTCCAACTACAAGCATCATCTAAAAAAATTTCAAGTCACCACCAATTTCTCAAGATCAGCACAAAATCCGAACTCCTAACTATAACCACAAATTTCACGCTTCTGCTATGCACTCCGATAATTCGCCACCTGTATAAAATTTATGTCCTCATAAAAAGACACCATCGAGTACAAGGTGGCTCCATACCTACTAATCAGAAAATTCTTACCACATTTTGGTAGAAAATACTCTTTCCCAAAACCAGGAGTTATCACTCATATTTCTCAATTAACTCCCGCTGCCTTGATCAAAATCAATATTCCGCAAAATACATCCATGATCATTGATAGGAAACCAATATCAATCAACCTCAACATCTCAAATTGCAAACAAGTAACATTACCCCAAAATACGCTCATCTCATCTAAGATAAGGAGCATACCTTAAAAGGCTCGATTCCAACTCGGCCAACCGATAAGAGCGCCTATAAATCTCTACCCGACAACCTAAACCCAAAAGCTCGTCACCTACATTCAGAATAACATCTAATCTAGCGGTGACTAAACTCATTACGAACCATCATTGACTTCACCAAAACATTATCAAAACCTTCTTGGTAACTCGCCCGCCTACTTCTACTCCTATAAGCTAGTATTAGTACGACTAGTTCCTTCAATAGCACATCACTATTAAACCTCAAGGCAAGCCATATTGCTCAAATCATCAATCCACCAAAAGCCAATGCAAATCACCCAAGGATCTTAATGCTTGATTAACTCACATACTTGATCATATTATCCATCGCTAATGCCTAAACTTCAACTTCCAAGATCCTATCATACACCTTACATGACGACCCGCCAATCTCTCTTCAAGTTAAATAACAATGTCTTTAATTCAACCAACTGGACGCTCAATCTCCAAAGGAAAGTATAGCCTCAAAATTTAAATTCTTAAGCAACCTCAAGTCACAATTAATTCCTATAGATAATCACAATAATTATTATCAACCATCATTCCATTAAGTAATCCGATTCGACTACACACTCCGATTGACTCACCAAAAACTCCAAGCCAAAATCTCTTGAATTTAATACTATTGTATTTACTCATCTTCAATGCCTACCCAAGACACTTCTTCCAAGCTAAAATGAGATTAAGACCTGTACTCTCCGAAATGCATACACACTCACCATTACTACGCATCGATCTCATGCTCCCTTAGTCAAAATCAAATGCTCCAAACGTGCAAGTGAACCATCGTTACCATTTCCATCATTTGGACCTACATCCTCGAAATCAACAAGAATCATTTCCTAAATTCGTACCATCTATTATCCTTAAAATTGATATGGATTAAATCCTTAACCTGTCACTGTAACCTCGAGCTAGAAACAATTATTTTCTGAACTAGATCAACATCTTCGATCCTCAGAAAATACACGAACCAGATCATTACCTTCCATTTCCAAAGAAGTTCTCTCCTGAAAAATTCTCATATCAGTAACTCAACTCTGATCAATCCTATTATAATTCAGCCCTTCAACTCGGCAATTCTAAAACCTTAAACCAGATAAGAATCATTTCCCGAAATCTTTAAGATCGATGACCTTAAATCTAAAACATTCACCTTATAAAGCTAGAAAATTCTAAAGTCCCAAATGTTATCAAACTGCTTAACAAAGTCGGCAAGATCGAAAACTTCTAATCTAAGTAATCCTTCAAATGCTTGTTGAACCTACCACCTTAAATACAATAAACTTAATTCCTGAAAACTATAGAGTCACAAACCTCAGATGAACTTCTCATAAATCTAACCTTGAAGTTCGTTGAACTTACAACCTCCTATTCTAAAGCCTCCTGTCATCTCCACAAAATCTAAAACCTTAATTATCCTATTCCCCAGAGATCATCCAGACCATGTCGTTCCCTTCAAGTCTCGATATTAAAAACAAACCAATCGCCAAGAGTTCAGGCCTACTACACAAAATGTTCAAGCCTAGCAATAGCATTCTCGATCGTATCATCTTCCTGCCATAGCGTAACCCTTAACCCCACTTTCAACTCAAGCAAATTCAAATACAACTGTAGCAAAATAAATTAAAATACGACAATACAACATAAAATAAAATAGAATAAAACCAACAATAAAATATCATAAGACAAAATGAAGAAAACAATGAAGCAGTACACAATAAAATAATTAAAAAATAAATAAAATAACCTGCCATAAAATAAAACAAATAATATAAAATAAACAAACTAGTATATAATAAAATAAATAAAACCAATAAAAACAACATACTTTAAATTAAATAATTTAACTTACAACTTTAAAAAAATAAAAATTATTAGTACCACCATCCCTAAGGGACATGTGGGTTTACCTAGAGCCGAACTGCTCTGATACCACCTGTGACGCCCCGACTCCCACGTACAAAAAAATACGGGAATCATGACGTTAGGATGATGACAACATGGTCACGCATCCCAACGATAGTGCCAAGTGTGTGTACATGCAACAGTGTACAGTAAACAACGCAGCAGATAAATTAAGCAAGTCAACTAAGTACCAGAATTTAAATACAAATATTCAAGACAAATTACCTATAAAAAAAGTTAAACAGTCATCCCAAAATATATTACAAGACAAATACATAAATAATTGATAAAGCGAATCTCAATAAACAGGAGTAATCCCAGATCACTCCTCCAACGGAGCCAAACTTAAGGCTCGTCATCCACATTTGCATCAAAATCTGCGATACCATAAAATAGTATCACAGGTAAGTATAAACCAAACAACTATCGAGATAAAAATATATTAATGCAACCAACATGCATGCATATGACAAAATACGATTAGCCACAAAATACCAGTTTTTCTAGAAAAATGAATATTTCCAACACACGCCAAAATCTCATTTTGGCCCAAACACATAGCCCGTCATTTTTCCAGAAAATGATTCACACAAAACAACCATTTATCGGACATTGTAAGCGAGAATCGCAGGCGGAACTATACCACCATCCCTACCGCATGCACCGTAGGCGGGAATCACAGGCAAAACACAACCACCATCCCTGCTTACCACCATCCCAACAGCGTGCACCGTAGGCGGGAATCACAGGCAGAACTCTACCACCATCCCTGCTTACCACCATCCCTACAGTTCCTTTCCACACAATGAATACTTATCACACACAATGAATACTTATCAGAGCACTGTAGGCGGGAATCACAGGCGGGACTATACCACCATCCCTGCTTACCACCATCCCTACCGCGTGCACCGTAGGCGGGAATCACAGGCGGAACACAACTACCATCCCTGCTTACCACCATCCCTACCGCGTGCACCATAGGCGGGAATCGCAGGCGGGACTCTACCACCATCCCGACAGTCTCTTTTCCTTTTTCTCAAACCAGTCAATCCAGTAATTTCAAACACACTCAGAATCATTTCACTTGAAAATCTAATTTTCAAATAAACACATGAAAACTCAGTTTTCAATCAACACATGAACATGAATGCATTTACATGAAAACCCAGTTTCCTTTACAAACATGATCATGTGTGCAAATATGCCATGTACATGAACAACGCCATAACCAACAACCAACAGTGCAAACCAAACACACAACAACTCCGTCCACAATCCATCCGACCCCCGAACTCCTCGGACTCAGTCCGGCATAACCAACCAGTTTACAGATAAAATGAGTTAGTGCAAAAATACATTTAAATCACAAAAGTTCTTTAGGAAAATACTTACAATGCTATATAATAATTTCTGAAGGATCACGGAGCTTCAAGAAGTGGCAACACAGCTGCAGTACAGTGCAAAATGCACTGTGGCCATGGGTCTCAAAAACTCACTTTTGAATTGGGACAAACTAAGACCCGAAATTGATAAGGTAGGGTTTAGAGACATCGGTGAAGCTGGTGATGGTGGTGGTTGGCCGTGGGTGGCGGCGCAAAGGGTGGTTTTAGGCCAAAAATGTCGAAATCGAAGATGGAGATAAATAGGCTTCACCGATGATAGATCGGAGCTGGGGTTGGGCTCATTGGGTTGCTAGGAGGTCGAGGATGAAGTGGTGAAGAAATGGTGGCCAGAGGTGGTGCGACGGCGGCGCTGGAACGAAGAGAAGGCCGCAGCTTTGGGTGGTTCGTGGAGGCTACCGGCGGCGCGAGGGAGGCTGAGATTGATAGGAGGTGGTCGCCGGAGGGAAGGGAAGACAATGGGTTGGACGGTGTCGGCCACGGTGGCGCGACGGCGGTGGGCTGGGTGAGGAAGATGCGGACGCGGGGAGAGAGAGAGAGGAGAGCTTCCGCGGCAGAGAAGAGGGAGAAGGAGAGAAAAGAAAAGAAAGAAAAGAAGAAAAGGAAAAGGAGGAAAAGGAAAAGTGGAGGGAAAGAAATGAGGTTCAATCCTCACATCTTGGGTCACAAAAATGATCCAATGGAAAAGATTTTAAAACCGCAAGTCAATTAAAATAATTTAAACGTAATGATACAATAAAAATAAAATAATTAAATCCAACAATCAATTAATTTAAAAGAAGAACAATTTAAATGCATAACAATAATGAATATTAAGGAAACATCTCAAATTAATTTTTTCACAATTTAAAGATCATAAAATAAACTATCTAAAAATATCCTATAAAATTAAAACAAAAGAATAAATTTTTGAATTAATAAAAATAATCCTTCAATAAAAATACACTAAAATACGGGGTGTTACAGTTGCTTTCGTTCTATTTAATTAGCTAAACAAGTTCTCTAATTTGTAATAGATTCAACCAAATTAGGTCCCTAATATGGAAGAATTGGAGTACAATCCAACAAGGAGGATTACATGATCACACAAGCTAAATAGTGTTGCATGAAACAAGTCATAGTTTTTTTGCACAAAATGGTCTTAGAGAATCTGAGGACAAGAAATTGTTTGGCTAGGTGGAAAAAATCTGCTAGTATCTCAAGTAAGATAATACATTAATGAGTATGCTAACTCGCACATAGGACAGGAAAACAACAATGAAAATTATAGGTAAAGAAAAAATCAATGACAAAGTCAAATCTGGGTAGACATCATGACCTGATCACTTGACTGCAGAGCTTGGTTGGCAAAGAACCTCACATGAACATCTGGATCCTCACTGAGTTCGACCAAACAAAGGACGAATTGTCTTCTCCACAACCTGCATTGTTCAAAAATCATCCCAATCAGTACCCAATCTTTATTAGACAAGGCAAGTAGGATAATGAAGTCATTTCAGTGGACAGCCTTAGTTATCCCTGTCTCCATTGCCAAATGGGGAAGGATAGGGTAGTATTGGTAAAGAAGACATCCTACTTTGTGATTCCAAGTGCATCTGACCATATGATACAACATATCATGCCTTTTACATTCACCTGTAATTCTTTTGGTCTATCTTAGAGTAGGATAGTGAATTTTCTACAAGCATCATAAATAATTTAAATGTTCAATTACAAATTGTCCCAACGGCTTAAGCTAGAAGGAAGGGATGAATTTAACCATTTGGCTAATATTGTAACACTGTTCCACATGTGTTGGTCAGATTCCCTCTTAATAAATAGGCCCAACACATAGAAAATTTATTTGAAGTTAGGGTACATACTCATAACATGTCTCTAGTATCATGTTAAATCACTAATTGTCTAAAAAGCTTTGTGTAGTAGAAAGAGGTGAATTTTATCTAATGTTAGAAGGAAAATGCCATCTCAACTTGAAATTTTACACGCATAATCATATATGCTGACGTGTCAACTATTGATATATATGGTTAAGATTTCAAAATTCAAATAAAAAATAATAATAATAAAATTGGACTGCCACTCAATACGTATAATGTTGTGCATACTTGTAGCACTACCTACTCATGTTAGAATAACTTCAGTTCTAAATTGAAGACATGTCCTTCAGCCATATAACGTCTCACTCAAAATCATTTTCATCAGTTATCTGTAATCATTAAATAAATCAAAATAGATTTAGCTACTTACAGACTGGTCAACTATGGGAATAAGTGACTGCAACAGCTTAGCCACATTGAACTTGATGTTGGTAAACAATTAGAAAGATATTCAGAACCACAATTCACACATAGAACCCATCAACTTTACCTATCTTTTGATGCATTAATGACCACAGGCAGGAGTTTGGAACAAGTAATTTCTGGGCCCATCACGGGAGCAAGTAGAGAAATTGCATGTAAAATGGTCATCCGATATAGATAGTGGGAGTTGTTAGTCATGTCGAAGACCTGTAGGAGAAATTCCAAGTTGTTTCAAAGCATTACACCAAAGAATAAATAAATAAATAAATATTGGAATCAGTTACTACCTCCTTTCAGAGGGCTTATAATAATAATAATTAAAATAACACATTGACGTACTTGGATGCTCCTTTTCCACTGATTAATAAGGTTAAGTTACTGATGAATATTTTCTCTTGTAAGTCGATTTTCTTTACCAGCTTATAGATCTCTTTCATTAGAAAATATTTCTTTACTAAAAAATCAAACCCCAATATGCAAATTAAAAAAAAAAAAAAGTCAGAATTCACAACTCTAGCACCTAAATTGCAGGATTTCGACAAAGAATTTGTTCTCATTCAAAGGTTACAAAGGAATGAATATAACCTGTGATGGGACAATTACATTCTTGCATTCTTCAGGGTTATAGGGATACATGTTACGTATTGTTTTTATAAGTGAAATTTTGATATTGCATATACTAGAGATAATTTTGAAAATTTACACTAGTGAAAATAAAAAAACCTGTCAGACACCACATATCCATGTGTATTACCTTGGATTGTGTATTAGAAAGTAGTGAATGAGATCTCACATTGCTTAAAAACACCATTTGTAGAGACATAAATGAGGCCCAAACCATATCTGGGCCTATACTCTAAAATGGCTAATCAAAATTACAATTGAAATCCCTTGGAATCATTATAAAGAGCTTGTTCCAAACAATGTAGGGTCTCATTCACTAGCTTCCTTCACAATCAAGAGTATTAAACCATGTCATGCACCAGCATTTATCTGATAATCCTTTTTGGTTTCAAGAGGAAAGGTAATAGTGATGTATTGATAGAAATAAATCACAATGACACAAAACTAGAACCTATGGAATTATGTGCTGCATTGCCCACTCTGGGCCAAATTCTTGATCTGCAAGCCGTTCCACATCATTTGCAGCTGCATCACAAATTGAGTAAACCTGCAAGCAATACCATGAAAATTAGCAAAATATAAACCACATATCATTATGATCAAGCAAATCAAATTGCATAATCATGCTTGTTATTGTGCACGTTAGGTATTACAGTTAATAAATCCAACACACAAGTTAATAAATCAAAACAGGTACAAAGATAGAATGAAAAGCATAAGCACACCATGTTTAATACAATTACGACTCAATAACCCAAATCTATACGAACCTTATCTTTTAACCATTGCATCCAAAGGGCTCCAAGCTTGTTATAAAAAAAGCCAACACCAAATTGACTTGCCAACAAAGGTATATATTCTATTATAGCGAGTCGAACCCTCCAGTGTCTGTCCTTTGCAAGCTCAACAATCACTGGCAAGAGAGACTGGGACAACAGGTCTATTCCAATGACCTATTACAACAGGTACATTATGAAGACTAGATTGAAACTTAATACAAATGTTCCAGAACACTCTTATGGTAACGGGCACTTTAAAATAATTTAACACCATCAAAATAACAACTGGGTTTAAGCAGAAACAACGCTGCTTCAAGTAAAGGATCAGATTCTACCCTTTTTCTCTCGACTTTGAGGGCGATTTCGTATGGCATCTATCGCCGGCCCTACAACTTTGGTGGTGGGGCAGGGGGTTATAGGAGGGGGTTCTGACCAGAAATCGTCGGCAAAGGCGGAGATCCGATTGGGTGGTGCGTCTGGTTCTGGGTTTGTGGATGTGCTTGTGGCACGGCCTCAAATGCTTCTTGAGGTGGAAATCCCTTTCAGGGAGGCGCGATATGCAGATGGGGAGATGTTTTTTCTTTTCTCCATAGCCGAAATAAAGCAATTAGCAGAACCTTTTAGATTTTCAGTGGTGTTAAAATTCTTGTGTAGGCGTCCCTCACTAGATCACGTTTGCGATTTCATCTAGAATCGCTGGAATTTGTGCTCCATGCCTGTCGTTGGGCAGTTGAAGAATGCCAGAAATATTTTTGTTCGGTTGACAAATGAAGAGGATTTCATATCTGTTACGGCCCGTGGGAACTCAGATCTTGTGGGGGTTCCGTATCGCATTGCCCATTGGACGTCAAATTTTGTAGAGGAGGAAGATTCCCCTTTTGTTCTAGTCTGGGTTAGCTTGCCTGGGTTGCCACCAAATTTCTTTCATGAGTCGATGTTGAGGACAATTGGTGGGGGTTTTGGAAAATATTTGAAGAGGGATAATGCAACAGCGTGCGTAACTAGGCCGGAGGCAGCGCGAATATGTGTTGAAATTGATGTGTCTAAGCCGATGAAAAAGCATTTTTGGTTGGGTGCTCCGGGGCTTACAACCAGCCATTACCAGGAGGTAGTATTCAATTCATTGCCTCTGTTTTGCGCACTGTGTCGTAAGCAGGGACATCAAGAGAGTACGTGCAATAGGAGGGAACGTCCAAAGTAGATGGACTTTAGGGTTCGAGCGGTAGTAGACAGGGTTAGAGATAAGGTTAAGCAAACTTGGAAGAGAGTTGGGGTGAAGGATGCTGAGGAAACCTTGAATATAAGGCAGGAGGAAAACTCGAAGAAGGAAGCAGGTGATGAAGGAATTTTTTCGGATTCACGTTGAGCGGAAATATTTAAGAGTATCACTGTTCGTAGGCAGTTGCTAGAGGCTGAGTCTTTCGATGTTCTTCCCAGGGGGGAGGTGGGACTAAAAGTCAATTTCAGTTGGCCGATGATGGGGTATTAATGTGGTTGAAGGTGGTGGTGCGATTAACTCTGTAGAAGCTGGTAGGCGTAAGGATTCAGGTAGTTGGTTTCAAATTTCTGAAGAGGATTCGGTCACTAATTCAGTTCCTTAGTGTTTGGAGAGTGCATGTTTGTCTCCAAGAAGCTCGTTGAAAGTGGTAGATGAGGCACTTGAGTTTGAGCTTGATCGTTTGGCTGCTGGGGGGTAATGCAGAGTGCAGGTGGTAAGGGTAGATGGCGCTCTCTATCTGAGGGAGAACCGGATGATGAACTTGAGGAGCTGGGGAGTAAATGTTTTGAATCAGATTCGGAATTGAATATTCCTTTGAAGAAGTTAAGGGGTGTGAAAAAGAAAGATACATCGATTGTTTTGGGACGGAGAAATCAGTCCAAAAAATTTATTTAATTCCTTATGCAGATTCTTTTATGGAATATTAGGGAAATTTTTTCGTCAAAGAGTAGGCTTCGACGTATTTTGAATAAAAGTCGACCTTCTGTGGTGGCTCTTTTAGAACCTTTTCTTATAGTTAACAAAGGTCGGCGGTGGGGGAGGTGGTTACAACTGCCTAATTTTCTAAATAACGTTGATGTAAGGGGTAAAATCTGGCTTTTTTGGAAGCTGGTTTGGATTTTGAATTAATTTATGTTTATGATCAAGCTTTGTTTGGGTGGTTTGTGTGTGGAAGTGTGTGAGTGCTGGTTACTTTTGTGTATGTGAGCTGTTTTCAGATCAAGCGACGGGAGCTTTGGGATTACTTAGGAAGTCTTGATGCGGGTTAGAGGCCATTTTTTGTTGGGGTGATTTTAATATTGTGTGCTGTGATTCTGAAAAAGTGGGGGGGTTTGTTACGAGGTCCTCGGGCTAAAGTGGAATTTAATGCTTGTATTCAAGATTGGGTCAGAAATTCTCTTGGTGTAATGGTAGACTTGGAGGGAGAAGGATTTGGGCAAGGCTGGATAGGGCGTTGGTGAACTCGTCTTTTCTTAATTCTTTTCCGGATGTGTTTTTGGAGTACTTGCCTCGATCATCATCGGATCATTGTCTTATGTTGATTCAGTTAACAAGGGAAAGGAGAGGAGGCGTAAAGTATTTTCGTTTCCAATGTATGTGGGGTACACATGAAGGTTTTTTGCCATTGGTGAATGAGTGTTGGAGCCAAGAGGTGGAGGCATGTGCTATGGTGAGGGTGAGTCATAATCTGAAATGTTTAAAGAAAATTTTGAGGAAGTGGAATAGTGAATCTTTTGGGCGAGTTGAACTGGAAATTAAAAATATTGAGGCTCGATTGGTAGAGTTGGAAGATTTAGTGAGAACGGATTTTTCTCAGTCTCGGAAAAATGAACTGTTGATGTGCAAGCAACGACATCTTCTATGGTTGCAGCGCGAGGAGATTTTGGGTTGCCAAAAATCTCGTATCAAGTGGTTGTCAAAGGGTGATGGTAACTCAGGTTTTTTTCATGCTTCCTTGCGCATTAAAAAAAAAAAAGAATAAGCTGATTGAGCATATGGAGCTTGATGAGGGGGTTGTGTTGGAGTGAGCAGAAGAGGTCCATGAAGCGGCAGTTAATTTTTTTCCACAATCTATTGACAGCTTCTTCAGTTGAGTGGAATGAGGAGATTTTTGATCTTATCACGCTTGTCGTTTTTGAGATTCAAAATGCTAGTTTGTGTGCTACACCCACTTTAGATGAAGTCAAAGTGGCATTGTGGTCAATCCCACAAGATAGTAGCCCCGGTCCTGATAGATTCTCGAAAAGTTTTTTTTATTCTTGCTTGGGAAATAGTGAAGAATGATTTAATTGATATGGCGAACGAGTTTTTTGCAAATATTCCTTTGTCTAATTTTTTTGGTGCTACTAATATTGTGTTGGTTCTAAAGGTTGATACACCGATGGGGTTTGGACAATTTTGGCCTATTAGCTTGTGTTCGGTTGTTTATAAAATCATGGTTTTTAGACTGGCTCCTATTATTGGAGGTATTATCTCGCCGGAACAGGCTGCTTTTATTCGTGGTAGAAGTATTATTGATAATATGTCTATTGTACAAGAACTTGTATATGGGATGAATCGGAAGACTAGAGGGGGGAATGTCATGATGAAAATTGATATGGCAAAAGCGTATGACCAAGTTAGTTGGTGGTTTTTTATGGAAGTATTGCGCAAGTTGGGCTTCTCAGAAAAGTGGAGATCGCTGATTTTTAATGCTATTTCCTCACCTATGTTTTCAATTATGATGAATGGAAGTTGCAAAGGTTTTTTTAAGCCGTCACGTGGGATTCGCCAAGGGGATCCCCTTTCACCATATTTATTTATTTTATCTGAAGAGTTGTTGTCGCGGATGCGTCACAAAGAATTTATTTCGGGGAAAGTTACGTATTTTAATCCGAATGGGGGAACCCAGATATCTCATTTGTTGTATGCTGATGATCTTTTAATTTTTGCTAATGATGGAAAAGCATCTATTCGTACCTTGATGAGGGTGATTAGTAAGTATGAAAGCTTATCGGGACAGCTTGTGAGTCCAAGCAAGTCTTCTATTTTTTTCTCCTCTAATATTCCTATGGATAGGAAAATACAACTTCTGCGTATCTCGGGGTTTGTGGAAGGTGCTTGGCAATATGTTTATTTGGGCATGCCCTTATATGCAGGGAGGATGACTTTACGTATGTTTGAGCCTTTGTTGGTGAAATTTTTTTAAAAAATTGGCTGGTTGGAAGAGTAGGTTGCTTTCATTCGGTGGTAAAATTGTCCTCATAAAGCATGTTCTGAATAACATGCCTATTCATTTATTGTCTGTGCTAAATTTGCCTAAATGAATATATGCAAAGCTTAAGTCAATTTTTGCAAATTTCCTTTGGGGGTCGAGCATAGAAGTTAAAAAGCGTAAGTGGGTTTCCTGGAGCCGCATTTGTTTGCCGATTGAGGAGGGCGGATTGGGAATTCAGGATCTTTCTGAGATTCAAAAATCTTTGTTCATGAAGTTTGCATGGAAATTAATTAGTGGTGGTTCTATTTGGTCGAAATTTTTTAATTCTACGTATGTTGGAAATGAGCATATTTTTAAAACGACTAAGGTAGTACTAAAGGGTTCCAGGTTCTGGAAGGGGGTTGCGCAAGTCTTGCCTTTGATGTTTAGCAATTCCAGATGGTTGGTTAGAGAATGATCCTTAAATGTTTGGCTTGATAATTGGCTTGGGGATGGTCCTATTGTTGATTGGTTACCTATTGTGGGAGAGCCCAATTTACAGGTTCGGCAAGTATGGGATGGGGCTATGTGGAATTATGGGTGGTTGCGGCAGATTGTGGATGAGGAAATAATAGAGAAATTCATCAATCTCGGATGCATGTTCGTGAGGGGAAGGATGTGCTGGTTTGGAAGCATTCAACTGATGGTCTTTTTTCCACAAAATCGGCTTGGCAGCTTATTAGATCTCATGGTTTTGTTTGTAATTGGTGGACGTGGTTAAGGCAAGACCATGTGCCAAAGAAGATGTCATTTTTATGTTGGAGAGCACCTCAAAATGCCATTCTGGTGGATGATTCTATTCGACAGCTTGGTATTTCTCTTGCCTCTAAATGTCATTGTTGTTTGTCAAATAAGATTGAGTCCTTGGATCATGTTCTTTGTGATGGGGAGGGTCCAAGGAAGGTTTGGGATTTTTTCGCGGCTATTTTTGGTATTCATTTACCTTCTACGCGGACTTGGGTTGGGGTTGTTAATATTTGGTGGAGTCGTGCTTTTTATTACTCACAAGTTCGTTAGCTTCATGGTATTATTCCTATTCTTATTTCTTGGGCTCTTTGGAGAGCTAGATGTGCTGCTCGTATGGAGGATGTGAAATATGATTGGAGGAGAATTATTCGCATGGTCAAAGGGTTGGTCATTGATTTGTCTACTTCGATGAGAAAATTCAAGAGTTTGGGTTCAATTGATAGACGGGTATTGGGTGAGCTTAATTATCCATTGGTGCCAGTTGTTGAGCGAAGGCCAAGGTTGATTGCTTGGTCTCCACCAGAATTGGACATAATCATGCTTAATGTGGATGGGGGTTCAATTGGGAACCCGAGTGTATCTGGTGGTGGAGGTGTTGTTCGGAATGCAAATGGTCGGGTACTTGGGGGATTTGCACATTGTTATGGGCATGCTACGAACACCATTGCTGAGTGTCGTGCTTTACTAGATGGGTTACATCTTTGTCAACAATTGGGGTTGAGGGATTTGGTAGTAGAGTCGGATTCTAGGGTTGCTATTGGTTGGTTCATCTCGGGGTCTTGTAACTATTGGTATTTGTGGAATTTTTGGGAGGAAACTCAGTCTATTATTTCTACTTTTAATATTCAGTTTGTTCATGTATTTAGAGAAGCAAATATGGCGGCAGATTTTTTGGTAAGATTTGGTTCTAATGGTGGGAATTGGGATTTCTTGGGTGTGGAGTACGGGTTAGGGAGGTTTAGGGGTCTTATGAGAACGGATAGCTTCAATATTCCATATGTTAGATGTTAATGTTTTGTTGAGGCATTGTTGGTGATTCTTTGATGTAATTAGGGTTGTTCTTCCGCTATAAGTCAGGGTTTTTTAATAAAAGTGATGAGAGGTCACTCCTGGACATGTGGCTCCAACTCTTTAAAAAAAAAAAAAAGTAAAGGATCAGATTGTGGCGCCCCCAACCCCCATGTACGGAAACTCAGGAGTCGAGAGTCCCGGATGATGACAAGACAATCACACATCCCAACGATAGTGCCAAGTGTGTGTACATGCAACAATGTACAATAAATAATGCAGCGAATAATTTAAGTAAGTCAACTAAGTACCAGAATTTTTAATACAAATTTACATAAGTAAAAAGTTTAAAAAGAGTTATACAGTTATCCCAAAATAAAATATAATACAGGTCAAATACATGAACGAGTGATTCCATATCACTCATTAGGCGGAGCCGAATCCTCAGGCTCACCCTCAGCATCATCTGTATCAAAATCTGCGTTACCATAAAACGGTACAACAGGTAAGTATAATCCAAACAACCCTCGAGAATAAAAATATATTAATGCAACCAACAATTATGCATGCATATGATGAAATATACATTAGGCCCAAAACATCATTTTTTCCGAAAATAAATATTTTCCAACGCACGCCAAAAATCTCATTTAGCCCAAAATATTTCCATAAAACATTTCCCGCCATTTTCCCTGAAAATGGCCCAAAACAACAATTCACCATTTTCCCAGAAAATGGTTCACATAAAATTTTTTTATCCAACACACATTATTTTCCCAGAAAATAGCCCAATAATCCATTTTAACCGTATGCACCATGATCTCCCCTAGGGATCATCCACACACCCTAGCTCCCATCGTCACACCACGGGTAATGATCATGCAAGTGACTTCGTAACGAGCGATGCCCAGTTCCACGCCCAGCGGGTTCGTGGCCAAGCATCCTCTAACCCCCGCTAGCAGAGCTGCGTAGGCACGAGAGCGTTATCATCTCGTCTGATCCCATTGTCGCCCAGCGACAACCCAGGGGACGTCACTTAGTATATTCTGCTCCCGAGTGACCAGAGGAGCTCCATCGAGATAATGCCCTATCTCGACTTGGGGTCGTGATACGCACGCACCCAAAACCATTTCTCACATGAAAACCCAGTTTTCAAATAAACACATGAACATGTATGCAATCATGCGAAAATCCAGTTTTCATTTACAAACATGATCATGGTGCAAATATCCAATGTACATGAAACGACACAATATCCAACAACCAACAATTCACAACACAATCCAATCACCCAAACAACTCCATCCTCCAATTCATCCAACACCCTTACTCCTCAGACTCAGCCCGGCACAACCAACTAGATCACAATAAAAATGAGTTAGTGCAAGAATACATTTAAATCACGAAAATTCTTTGGAAAAATACTTACAACACTATAATATAATTTTTGAATGATCACGGAGGTGCTAGAAGTGGCGACACAGTAACGTAATAGTGCAAAATGCACTATGGTCGTGGGTCTCAAAATGTAAGATTTTGAACGGAGACAAACGAAAACTTGAGATTACTAGGGAAGGGGTTAGAGGTGTCGGTGAAGCTAGTGGTGGTGGTGGTTGGCCGTGGGTGGCGGCGCAAGGAGGAGATCGGCCAACTTTGAGTAAAATAGGTCATAGGAGAGTGAGGGAAGGTGGAGCCACTGCTGGGGGTGGGGAGGCCAGGGGAGACTCGCCAGGGAGAGGGGAAGCTAATGGTGGTGGTGCGGTGGCCAGGCGACGGAGGACAGAGCTAGAAACGGGAGAAAACCGTGGGACTTGGTGAGCTTGAGCAAATAGTGGTGAGTTAGGGGTTGAGCTTGGTGGGGGATGATGGTCGGCGAGAGGAGAAGCTGTGGTGGTGGTGGTGGCACTTTTGGACGGCGCAGAAATTACACAACCCGAATGGGTTCTACACGGCCAAGAGAGAGAAAGAGGGAGTGTGGGGGTGGTGGCTGGGGTCGATGTGGTCACCGAAGGGTGGGGAAGGCCGTGGGCTGAGCGGTGTCGCCTGACGGTGGTGCATGACGGCGGGCTGGGGGAAAGAGACGCACAGAGAGAAAGGAGGGGGAGGGAGGTCGCATGGGCCGGAAGAGAAGCAGGGAAATAAGAAGGAAGAAAAAGAAAGAAGAAGAAAAAGAAAAAGAGGAGAAAAAGAAAAAGGGAAAAAGAAAAAGTGATGGAAAGAAATGAGGTCCAATCCTCACAACTTGGGTCCCAAAATTGATCCGACGAAAAGAATTTCAAAACAGTAAATTAAATAAAAATAATTCAAACGCAGTGAATAGCTTAAATAAAATAATAATAAAATCCAACAATAAATTAATTTAAAATAAAGATCATTTTATATAATGAACAATAATTAATAACAATAAAACACATTGAATTTAAATTTCACAGTTAAAAGTTATAAAATAATTCCACGTAAATCATCTAAAATTTAAAACAAGAAAGTCATAATCCTAAGAAATGTAATAATTACTTAATGAAAACACACGTAAATACAAGATATCACACAAATTCTAGAAGACAATGCCAAATTAGTACGTGTAAATATATATATATATATATATATATATATATATATACATACATATACATACATCATGTTTGTGTTTGTCTTCTTGTGTGTGCATTTGCACATAATTCAACGTGTATAATTACTACCATATGATAAAGAAAAAAAAGAAGAAGAAAAACATAAAAAAGAAAATAACTCGATCAAAATAGAAAGAATGAACTCTAATGTTTGAGAGTGAAGTTTTGACAAAAGCTGATTAACTTGATCAAGCTTGCTGATTGTAACACCCCATCCCCGGGGAGTCCAGAGAGTTAACTCATGTCAACTAAAATCATCTCTAATAACACTTTTAAAATAAACCAGAGTCTCCATAACATAATAATCTATTTGTCCAACACAAATATCCATGTTCTTACATAAGGGCACATCAGAATTACCTCAATAATATACATAAACATTTTCACAAGGACTAGAAATATCCATTACTCAAAATACTCAAGTAACATAAAATATCAACACTACCAAAAGACTCTCTAAAAGTCATTATACCCTAAGGCACTTAGTATTCTGTGATCAATAAAACTTACAAGTACTACATTTTCTTGACTTCCATTTATTGCATCAAAATTATCTGAAACATGTTATGGAGATAAAGGGTGAGTTATTAACAAATCAGTAAGCAGAGAATATATACTGGTATGCAAATATGAGCATTTACAGAATTCAGAATGCAGAACAAAACACTTTTTATTTTCAGAATGCAGAGTCAGAACATGTTATCAAAAATATCAGAGTAAGAGTTCAAAAATATTCTTATTCAAAACTCCCTTAGCACAGTATAACTGAAACATCAAATCAAAACAGAACTCCATGTTTAACCCCCGTGGTAGGGTTATGCAAATCTCGGCAGCCAACCGAGCAAAAACAGAATGTGAATCTTCCCCTTATTATTCTCGGAGTCCTGAGTGTACACACAAGAAAGACCATACAGAAAATCACTTTGCTTCCAAAGTAGGTGCACTGGAAACAGAAAAGTTGGTACCAACCTAAATAGAGGTCACAATTTTACACTCGTGGTAAGGTCAGAACAGAAACAGAATGTCATGCCAAAGGTTTCAAAAATCACATCTTATCATATCAGACATTTTCGGAACAGAATAAAATCAGATTACAAAATTATAATTTATGCACAAATTTCATATTCGCTCTCTTTTGCACAGTTTGAAAACAAAATGTCAAAACAAGCTCATGTCTACACTAGTCATGTCAGAAAATATTTTATTCTTATACAGAATTTCATGAGTAATGTAGAACAAATAACTGAGATCATTTCCAAAATTTCTTTTCATAACAAAAACATGCATATTTTCTAAAATCAATTTTAGATCATTTTATTTCATGCAAAGTGTAGCATAGGAACCCCGCTTACCTGGACTTCTTAGCTTCTCGAAAATTTTCTCAAAAATGTCGAACAAATATTAATCTTCACCTATAACATAATCACATAAATTTCATAAATTTCCAATTAAACACGTATTTCAATATTTAATCCTAAGGTGCTAAAATAACTTATTTTAATTCCTCGGAAACCTAATTTCACGAATTCCTAAAAATATTAACACTTTTCAAATTCCAACTAAATCTCAGACTAAATTATTAACTCTAACTTATTTACTATTGAAAATCAAACTATCAGATTTAAAACTACATAACATAATTATGCCAAAATTTCTTTTTAAGTTATACATAAAAATTATTTAACAAACTAAATCATAATAAAATTACAACATTATCACTTACTTTTGAAAGAAGCTTTACTTAAAATAAATTTAACATATGAAGATTATTTCTGTAAACATGGAAAACTTAGATTTTACAAATACATATCAAAAGTTTAAAACACAATAATGTAACTTGTAACTCAAAGGTAACAATGAAATTTTATTTATTAGACCGACTATGCAATAACTTCTGAAATACTTCATCATTTGAAAACATAATCAAAGGGCATAACGGTAATAACACCTATTCTATTAGGTTACAAACTTACCCATATATATATATATATATATGTATGTATACAACTCTTTTAAGTCAGCAACATGAAAAACAAAAGAAGTGAAGTGATGGTTGGCATGTGAAAATCACGTTGAAGTCTATAAGGATCTCACAGATGGCACCACTGCTAGGGACGTGTTTCACACCACCAACCGTATGGTGGTCCTGTGGTTGTAGAATAGGCGACGGTCCATGCCCTGCGTAAACTCTGATGCTTAAGTCAGTAACAGTATATATATTAAAGTGACTGATAAGAGTCTACCTTTGTTCGTTACCTTCTCCAATCTATTTATAGAAGAATGTGGTCTGAGGGTCATTTACCTTGGTCCATGGCCTCTTCTGCTTGTCTCCCATTATTCCTTATTAATTGGAAAAGGTGTCACCCATTACATTGGGATCCACTCGAGGACCTTATCCCCGCAGAACCAGGGATGTCTCTCCTCATGCTGCAAGCCTTTTTGTATGAGGGAACCTTTAATGAAAGCCTTCGACAAGCCTTCTGGAATGTATGGATGGGCCTGGCCTTTTAGAGATGAGCTCAAAACCTAGGGGCTTAAATATCACATTCACCCGATAAAGAATACACTAGCTCCAGTTAAAGGAAATGAGTAGAGGGCTACAGTGTCAGCTAGAGTTTTTGCTCTTATTCCAGGTGATGATCATTATAATGAAGGAGCTACAGGATAGGACTTGGACCAGGGAGGCGAGGTAGAGGTTTAGCCTGTTTACAACATGCTTGTTTTATATTTGTAATTTAATAAGCTATTTAATTAAGCACATGAGACTTGATTGATTTTAATAAATGCTTCCACAGACTTTATTTTGAATTTTAAGTATTTTAATAAATAACAACTTTGTTTATTTTATAGAATCTTTTGTATTTGGTGATTCCTTAAAAAGAAAAGTTTTAGTCAAAGTTAGTAGCAAACTGGTTTCCCTAAAATTTCTAAAGTATTCAAGAAGGTGGTAGCGATGAAGGAAATCATGAGGTTGGCAAGGGAAGTCCGAGATATTTAGGACCTTTCGACGTGCTAGAGAGAATTGGAACAGTAGCATACAGGTTGGTCTTCACATCCTCCATGTAAGACTCCCAGAATATGTTGAATCTCATTAACCTTTTGCAAAACCCAATTCAAAGATGATCCATCTATATTGTTTAGGAGGAAGAGATACCAAGGGGACAACATCTTCCCTCCACATAGTTCCTGACGTAATTCCAAATGACACCAACGATAAACCCTTATTCAAATCCTATGCCTTCTCAACAACTCCATTGGTACTCTCTATTGGAGATTCTGGGTTGGCAGCAAGTTCTTCACCTCTGGTGACCTTGTATGTGCAACTTTGATAGACCCTACTTTAGACCTAGGCATTACACCATGATCACGTGATGGAATTGTGTACGGCCCAAAAACTAGAGCAAAGGGTCCCATCATTGTTTTCTACGTTGTAACTGACCTCACCTATAAATTCTCTCTTTCCTCTAAAAAATTTCCTAAGCTCTTTTGGCCAGAACCTCCCCCAAGTGAAAATCAAATCTTCTTCTACAAAGCCCCGTACCCTTCCTCACAGCCAACCAAGCACGTGCCTCGCCGGAAACTGCCGGTCAGCCGCTTTCCAACAAACTCTTGTTTAAAATGGAAAGTGGGCCATGGGCCTTTAGCCTTTGGGCCAAGTGAACACTTTGTTAATTCCATGAGTAAAGTTCTCATTTGTTCTAGCCTTTCCGATTTTCTGCTTTCCCAAAAAAGCCCCTGCATGATTTTTATTTTTACAGAAATGCCCTTAAAACACTTGATGTGCCTTCCGTATAACCTTTTGAACTTTGAAGAACCTCTTGACTAAATTACGCCAGTGCCCTTAGTAGTAGGACATGACAGATTGATTTAGGCTTGATTTCACATGGGCCTTTGAAGTTGGGTTGGGCTTAACATTTAAGTCGGGCTTAGTTTTAAATTAAATAAACATATGAGCCTTGAAGCTCTATTTTTACATAATATAATTCAGGGACTAAAATCTGTTATTAAGTATTAAATTAAGATTGGATTATAGTAATAGCCTACAATGATTTTAATATTAAGTATTATTAAGTTTATTTTATGATCCAAATGTTTTTTTTTTTTTTTTTTTTTTGTTGGATAACATTGAATTATAGTGCCCCTTCCGACACTATCATTGAATTATAGACTTTTGTTTAAAATAGATGTCTTCTTGGAGAAGCAATTCATGATATTCTTTTTCTAAATTTTGAAGGAGAAGATGTCAAAATAAGGCTTGATTGTTGCAAAGAGATTTCGACAGTTTGAATAATCTGGTCTCTTAAAATAGAAAGATCGATGTTGAAAAATACTCCCAAAGACAGAAGACTAGTTCCAGTCTTCATGTAAGGCCAATTATTTCAAAAGTTCCAATTGGAGAATCAATTTATTCATGTCTACAAGACGATCATGATCGTGTAGCTGCCTCCAATAGTGGAAACAAAGTGTAGTGAATTCGGCTTAATTGACGAGGGAAGGGAGGCAACTTGGGAAGGGAAGCAGAGAGTTTCTTCATCATCTTTCATTTCCATTTCAATGAGAGTGGTTATAGAGAGCTTAATTAGAGAGGACTTGAGAATTTCAGTTTAATTTATTTACAGTAGATTTTATGCCCAAGACCTTAATATGGATGTACCCCTTAGTCATGCCAAACTATGTCAATTTATGTCTTCCTTATTTTCTACTATTTCTACTATCAAGTATTATAGGGTCTCCGTGACAGAAAATGCACTAATTGGACTAATAAGTTTTATCATCATAAGGATATATGCCAACAAATAATTTCACAATAATGCAATCAAGATGGCGGCCTTTAATATTACAGCATTACACATTGAATAAAATTTAGACAAATAAGTCTTTAATTATTTGGGTTGGGCATTTGAATAAATAGAGAGATAGGTCTAGGCACCAACTCATGAAGTAGTGCATTTCATATGCTCTTGATATCTTCTCCGCCAGCGATCAACGAGGATATCTTCTGATAATAATCGATGAAACTTTCTTCGAAGTCTTTGTTTTGCACAATATTATTCTTCCACTGCTCAAACTCTTCCAAGACCTTCAGGATCGTTCTCCCACTATCATCGAGCAGCAGTTTTTCGTGGTTGCGGATCATTGAGGTCAACACAAACCGTCCATCAGACCCAGACACGAAGTAATGTCGCAAGTCATGTGGGACTTTCTTTCCACTACGTTTGATTAAGTCTGATAAATCTTGGGCCTCCTTACTTTTTCTTTTTATTAATTCTCCAATGCGACACAACTCTATGTCAACATCTTTCATGTCCTTTATGCACGGATCATTAATCACAATCTTTGCTTTCTTAACAAATTCGTCGATCCATTCTTGGTTGTTGCTTCCATAGTAGAAAGTGTAAGTGCATTCCTGATTTTTTCGAACAATTAATATCAATGCGTCAAAGCTCAGATTTTACCTAAATGCACATTGTGATATATATATATATATATATATATATATATATATGAACTGATGGGTGCTTTTGTCACCCAAGACATCAGATTTAATACATGATGGATGCACAAGCAGTTAGAGTCGTGGAAATAAAACTATACCGCCGGTCCTTTTCCATGATCGGGTACTACTGACGACGGATGCTTTTGCGACTTTTTTTGTTGGCAATGGATAACATATTTACCGAGGCGAATCGAGGAATTCCATAGCTGAAACATGGTCAATGCATTTGGGTCTTCAATCTGTTGCGATATTGACAATTGTCAGATATGATGAAGTGAACAAGTTTCTGACAAAATTGAAAAAGAGATCAAGTACAGCAGCGCATGCAATACAGTCCGAAATCCTCTCCATCAAAGCAAAAACATCTCTCAAAAACAATTTGAAAAAGAAACAAAGTAAGTATTGAATCGGCTTATGAATTAATTGATCTAAATCAGTTCTGTAAGCAATTAAAAAAATATAATATAAAATTGATCCTTTAAAAGCTAACCAGTTTGCTCGTAGAAGCATCGGTAAGACTAGACCGCAGATTATTGTCAGCGAAAATCAGCTCCCTGAAAGCTTTGAAGATTTCCTTGGGTGTTTCTGGAAATTCCTCCCAAATCTGCATCTTTCGTAAGTTGAGGGTGATGCTGGGTTTTTCAGCCAACAGCAGTAGTTCCGATAAAACGAACACCTTATCCTGGAATATTATTATTAAATATTAATGCCAATGTAATTAATTAATTACTATATTTTACAAACATAATTGGGAAGGCAATTAATTAAAAAGTTAAATTGACCAATATATAATCTACTCAACCACAAATAAAAAAGGTCAAAAACTTTAAAATAAATAAAAGCACCGAATATTAAGATCGATATATATATACAAACATAATTGGGAAGGCAATATTTAATTAAAATGGTATCGTGCAATCTGATTTCTTGGGCTCAAAATCATGTGCAATTATGTAAAGAGAAATGATACTTGCAGTCGTGAGTCTGCAAGAGCCGCGTAATCACTTTAAAAAAATAAATAAATAAAAGATCTACATGACAAAAATTAATGTTTTAATAATTGATCACATTTTTTTTCAAATAGATTGTATACTGCTTACACACTTCACTTACTCTTATTTGAAATAATTACCATATTTGTGAAAAGTTGCTTCATTGTACACAAAAGGGGGCTGAAGACGTTCGCTTTGGACAGCTTTTCCTCCAGCTTTTGAAGATATTCCTGAGATATATACACACTCATGATATATATATATATATATATATATATATATATATATAGGATCGAAGAAATTTGAAAACAAAAGACTTATAACATAACATATATTTTATATATATATATATATATATATATATATATATACCAGCAAAGCAGTGTCAAACATATGGACCGCATGCTCAATAATGTTTTCCTTGACAACCAAAAGATGATCACAGCTGGGTTCAAAACTTTGGTGATCAGCAGTACTACCAAAAGGGGTCGTTGTATAGGGCTGCTGTGCTGTAGATAGCAGCATGATCTCTTTGCTAGCAGCATTGGCTATTCCAAAGCGAGGAACTTTTGAGGAAGAACAGGTAATAATTTGGCGTTTGTTAGATGGGCAATAGCGTAACTTATTTATGAACATCGGAAGCGGAGAATGGTGAGTAGTAGAGAGTAATTGGGGAGTTGTGTATGCTTTCAAATTAACTAGCATCATCATCTCGATCTTGTTGGTGGCCATAGTATATTTCTCTATTACACAACGATAGACGTTGGAAAGTTGAAAGGTTTGGGGGAAGATCAATTGATCAGAAAAGAATAAAATTGGCTTATAATGCATGCATCATGTACGTTGTGCAATATATAATGGAGTGTCGTTTTGTACGTTGTGCAAATATAATCTTTAATGAATTCAACAAATTATTGGTTGGTAGTTGTGAAAATGAATATGACTATTAAACAATGAAAATTTTGCGTGTCAGAATATTAGGATATGGATAATGATTATCTTACACTTTCTTAATTTATTAATATTTTACTTTACAGTTTTTTTTTTCCTTTTGCTATGTAAATCTTGATTAAAAATTTCAGAGGATGAGTATAATTTAGAAGAAAATAAATTTAATTTTATAAACATTGATATTTTTTTATATTTATTTTTATAAAATTAAATTTATTTTGAATTAATTTACATGATAACGTTGGTTGATTGAATTTAATTTTTTCTTAATTATACAAGAATATTATATTTAGAGATTTTTAATCTAAATTCAAATAACAAAATGAAAAAAAAAAAAAAAAACTAGATAATAAGGTAATAGTAAGGATTGTATAAAGGTATACCATTATCTTTGCAGTATACACATGGTACCGTACTCCGTGTCCAATGTCCATATGGTGTCAACGTTTGCCATTAAGGTATCGTTTGGATTCGAATATGAGTTAAGATGAGTTGAAATGTGTTATAAATAGTAGTAAGATAGGTTGTGAATAATAGTGAGATTTGTGAGTTAAAGTTGATGAATAGTAATGAATAGTAGTGAGATGAGTTGAAATGAGTTAAGATGGTTTGCGAATAGAAACCAAGACTAAATCAACGTTAATGATGTCATTACAATGACTTACTATTGATAGGAGGTCATTTTCAATATTTTTTAATTAAAATTTATTTCTTGAGAAACTTTCTTATTCATTAATCACTATAGTTCACTCTCACACCCCCACACCTATAATTTTTTATAGAGTGTGAGAGTATTTTTTATAGGATATAAAAGTATATTTTATAGAATATAGAAAGATGAATAGTAACTACAGAAAAGATTTTTTTATTTTTTAACTTTTGTTATCATCGGTTACACATATGGCACGTAAAACTTACTTCAAAAAAAAACTTACTTGTAGTTAAGTAGCTGATGTGGGAGATTTAAGTGTGCGCCAGTTAAGTAGTTAATAAAAAAACTTACTTCAAATATGGCACGTAATCATGTGTCTGGAGATGATAGTATTAAGATGCAGAGTGGTGTCCATTCGTACTTCAGTTAGCTACTTCCTCTCTCTCATGTTAGAAATTTCCTGAACCTCTTTCATCGATAAACAAATTATATAAAAATAAAATAATAATAATAAAATAAAATACTAGAACAATGAACAGTAAAACTAAATGTGATGATAAATCACAGGCCGTAAAAATGAAAACTGTATATTTTTTTTACATAATCCAATAAAACTGATCTTTTGATTAGTCATTTAATATATAAATAACTAGAACGAGTTGTCATATCAAATCTAGGTAGACACCATAACGTGATCCTTGATTGTAGAGCTTGGTTAGCAAAGAACTCGATCCACATCAACATCAGGATCCTCGCTGAGTTCGACCACTTGCATTGTTGAAAAATCATCTAAATCAGTGGTCAGTCTTTATTAGACAAGCTGGTAAGTGGGATAATGAAGTCATATTAGTGAACCACCTATCTTTTGATGCTTTAATGGCCACATACAGGTGTTTGGAACCAGTAATTTATGAGTTCATCATAGGAGCAAGCGTAGGAATTGCATGTAAAATGGTGATCCGATATAGATTGTGGGGGTTGTTAGTGATCATGTCCAAGATCCGGAAGAGAATTTTCAAGCTGTTTAAAAGAATCACAACAAAGAAAAGTAAATAAATAAATCACATGCAGTAAAAATTTGGAATGAGTTACTGCCTCCGTTTTTCAAAGAGCTAAAAATAATAAATAATTAAAATAACACATTGACTAAAAGAGTTATATTTCAGTTGAATATTTTCCTTGTAGGTAGATTTTCTTTACTAGCTTATGGATCTCTTTCAGGAAAATATACCTTTCCTAAAAGGAAAAAACCCAATATGAAAAATAAAATGTCAAAATTCACGACTCTCGCACATAAATAGTGGAATTTCGAAAAAAGAATTTGTTATCAATTAAATGTTACAAAGGAATGAATATAACCTATGTGTTGGGACAATTACTTTCTTGCATTCTTTAGGGTTATAGGGATGTATTACATATTGTTTTTATATGTGAAAATAGAGCTATTTCAATATTTAACTAAAAAATTTGTAATAAAAGACCAACAAACTCCATTATCACACTACAACAGAATATGTCTTTTGTGACAGAGAAAACTGTCACAAAAAAATGGCAAACCGTTACTAAAGATATTTGGTGACGGTTTGAAACCGTCACCACGACAGTCACCTAAAGTGCATCACAGAAAACAATTGGTGACGGTTTACTGTTCAACCGTCACAAAAAAAATTTTAGTGACAGTTGGAGGTGTTCCGTTTGGTAGGACGTTCGAACGTTCCATTTTTTGTGACAGTTGAGAACTGTCACAGAAAGTCACGTTCGAACGTCAAATTAAACGTTCGAATGGTAACCCGACCGATTGGTGTTCGAATGAGAGAAGTTGACGTTCGTTGAATATAGTTCGAACGTATCATATTTACGTTTGAGCATTTATGCGTCCAAACGTTAATTAGAATAAACGTTCAAAATTCCGTTCGAACGTAAACGGACTAATGTTCAAACGTAAGCGTTTAACGTTCGGACGTTATTTCAAATGTAAACGAAGGAGCGTTCGAATGCAAGTGGTACGTTCGGAGGTTTGTTGGAACGTTAATCGTTTACTCATTCGAACGTTTTGTTCGTTTGAGGGTCAACACGTTCGAACGTAGAGGCCTACGTTCGAATGTTACAATACATAATATGTATTCACATTCAAATGTGAACAAACGTTCGAACGTACAGATCAGAAATACTAATTTCATAAAATTTAAAATCATATTACATACCATCAATTAAAAACTAGCAATGTCTTATAAAATTTTAAAATTAGATATTAAAACTAGCCACCACTACAAAAAATAAATTTATTTCTTCTTTTTTCCTCACCCACCGATATTCTGTTGCAACGACATAACACGCTCCATTTGCACCATCATCTCCCATTGCACTTGCTCTTGCGCTTCACTACGTATTCTTTCCTCCTGGTCTCTTTGTTGGTCCTGCAAACGCGTCTCTAAATGAGACTGTCGTTCTAAGAGAGACTCTAACTCTTGCTGTCTCGACCTCATATACTCATTCTCACGTCGTGCAGCTTCTAAATCTGCCGTAAGATTATTAATTTGTGAAGTTGATGAGGTTGAGGAAAATGAACATCTATGCTTGATGGATCGTCCCAAACCTCTTGCCATACTAGACTGCGGCCCGAGCACTTACTTGAATATGTCTATGTCACTAGGAGAGGATTCCCCAGAAGTTGACTGCATCTCCATCACTTTTTCCTGTAATCTGAAAGGTAATGATCGTAAATAATTAGTAACGTATTAAAAGAAATAGAAATAAAAAATAAATTATTCAAATGTTACATAAATAATTTATTTAACAAAATTAACACTGCTTACATAATTATCTGCGGCGACAGGATCCATCCACTCACTATGCTCATTAGTGTGAGCAGCAGCATAGACATGAATGAGGGAAAAGTTTTCAGGATCATCATGTTTCTAACAAAGCGACATTAGCAATTTTAAAAATATAATGTTAATACTTAAATAAAAGAATATCAGGAAAATAAATGAAATCTAAAATTTTTTAATTACCATTTTTTCAGCAAGACGGTGGAATGACCTTGAACCGGCATGATGGTGGACAGTCAGAGTGGATCTATTCTGTGCATTTGTAGAACTTAAGTGCTACAAAATTTATTAAGAATGTTAATTGTAATACGTATACATATAATATATAGAACAAATATGAATGTAAATAATTAAAAGATATAAATATAAAATACCTGATAATCTGGAGATGCGAAAAGATCACAATATTTTTTACAATCATCTAACTTCATCTGCTGAAAAGGAGATCGCGCAGCCTCTTCTAACGTCTCAAACTTCTTGAAGTGGTCATGATATCGTCCTTTGTGACGTCAGAATAGTGTAGCCATCAATTCATTCACGATTCTCAAATCCTCGTTACGGCCAAAGTCGAGGTCGAATTCATCCTAATAAGGGAATCAGGTCAAAAATACGATATACTAATCTAGGTGAAAAAAATGTACTCTCAAAGTAAACTTACCAGCACACGACTTCGAATGTGCTCCTTAATCTCATTCGAAACATCTCGCCATGAGCGCACATAAAATGGAGCATAAGCTCAAACTACTGTGCCAATATAGGAGGAAAGCACTGCTGCACTATCATCCACTCCTCCAGTGGAATTATCAGGAATTGTGATCTTCAGTTTTTCGTACCTTCTATTTTTTTAAGAGAGATGTCACGTGTATAGCCACGACCGCGATGTGCAAATGCGTCAACTACATGATAATAGATAGTATAATTATAAATTATATAGTTATTGAGACAAAAGTATTAACTATATGATTAATTATCAACGACAATATTTCCTTACTGGTAGGTGTCGACTGGCTGTTGTTCTCTTCTGTATTAACTTGATTTTCAGTAACGGATTCCACGAGTGGGAAGTCCTCAATGGGTTCAGGACTTGGACTTGGCAGAGGCACATTTCTTCGTTGTTATTTTGGCGGCATTCTTGAAAATAATTAATTATATCAAAGAAAATTAATTAGAAGAAATTAGGAAAATTCAAGATATTTTATAGTCACTTATATGAATTAAATATTTAGTACTTTTATTCTTCATCTTCGGATGAATTTTTCATGCTTGTTTCAGAATCTCCATCAATAACATCTTCATCATCATCATGCACCTCTTCTTCATTGTCCTTATCCACCTTCTGTCGGGATTCTGATTTGTCTTCATCTTCTGACTCTTCATCTTTTTCTTCCTCCTCACTTACTTGAATTGAATGATCATTTAATACAGACGGGTCGAGATGGACGGGTGGGACATCATCTCTACACAAGGAGAGCAACTCGAGTGCACCAAGGTCAACAAACAAGTTAATACCCTCTTCATCTTCCTGGTATGCCTCTACAATCGGAGTGTCATGATCTTCATCTCCACTATTCTCATAATCTGCACTCGTTCCTGCTTCATATATATTTCGATGGACAAATTTCTGTATGACTCGCCAAGTTATCTCTCCACTATCTTCATCAGCACTTTTCATTAGATCAATCAAGTAATAGACTTGGGTAGCTTGACAAGCCAATACAAATGGATCATCTTCGTACCATTTAGATGCAGTATTGACACTCGTAAAGTGATTATCCCTATGTATCGAAACCCGACCACCGCCTAGATCCCACCAATCACATTTAAAGACATGTTACAGACCCACCTAGATATTTCAATCCAATAATATCACGTATGACACCATAATAGTCAATATCATCTATTCCATGACTCCCATCGACCAACACACCACAGTTTTGAGTCTTTCTATTACGTTCACGGTCCATAGTATGAAATCTATAATCTCAAACCATGCATGCAGTGTATCAAAGTGCTCTATCTGAGAGACCACGGGCCAATGCATACAATTTAGAAGAAATTGATCCGGGATCACAAGCACGTTGTTCCAAAATCTAAAAATTGAAATGGTATATATTTATTATTTCATTATCCAGAGTTAAAAATTTCAAAATATAACATATATTTAATTTTAGTTCATACATGTTCTTCAAATCATCCGGGAAATTCTTCCTCGTGTCTTGCCTCTATATTTTCTACGCCTTCCGTCCTAAGTTTGTACATGTACTTACTGTTATAACATGTTGCAAAAGAAGTATATTTTGAGCACAACAATTATAATTAATTTTAAGAAAACTATAATTATTCGAAGCATGGAATGACATAACTGAGATAATCATCAATCTCCTGACAATTATTTAGCACATACCACCGAACTTTACCCCACTCTCCATCAATTAAATCGTAACCCGTTTGTGCACCCAAGGGTCGTACATTCTAGAAAATACTGATAGCTCACGAGGAGGCGGAGCAGCAAGATCAGCATTTCGCTCTTGACGATTAGGTGTCGTTTGGATTCGAAGATGAGTTGAGATGAGTTGAGATGGATTGTGAATAGTAGTGAGATGGGTTATGAATAGTAGTGAAATTTGTGAGTTAAAGTTGATAAATAGTAATAAATAGTAGTGAGATGACTTGAAATGACTTCCGAATACAAAACACTCCTAAATCTTGTCTCAACACCACGAAGATATAGAGAGCAAAATGTTAACCATTCATCGTGTATATAGGCCTCTGCTATTGAACCCTCAGCTCTGGCTTTATTCCCAACAGTGCGCTTCAGTTGACCCAAATATCTTTCAACTGGATATATCCAACGGAACTGCACTGGTCCACCCAAAAGTACCTCTCGCGGTAAATGTATTGCTAAATGGACCATGACATCAAAAAATGATGGTAGAAAGATCTGCTTGAATTTACATAGTATAGTAGCAATGTCTTCTTCCAATTTTGACAACACATCTCGATTTACTACCCGAGCACACAAATCCTTAAAAAACATACAGAGTTCAGATATGGCGACACGTACATTAGATGTCATCTTCCCACGAATTCCCACAGGTAATAACTTCTGCAAAAATACATAACAATCATGACTTTTCAATCCACTAATTTTTCAGTCATAAGGACTCACGCATCTACCAATATTTGAAGCATAATCATCTGGCAACTTCACACCTTGCAACCATTTGCAGAAATCCATCCTTTCCTCCCTGGTCATCGTAAAACATGCATGTGGCATGACCACCCTATTGCCTTCCACCCGCAAATGTAGATTATGTTTAATTTCCATTCTCTCAAGATCTTTTCTCTTCTTGATCGTGTCTTTCGTCTTTTTGTTAATACTCATCAATGTATCCAGTATATTATCACAAATATTCTTCTCTATGTGTATTACATCCAAACTATGTCGCAACATGCAGGACGACCAATACGGCAAGTAAAAAAAAATACTACGCTTTGTCCAATTCAATTCTGTTACGCCTCTTTTTCTCTTGTTCTTTCCCTGACCTTTGCCAAAATTGTTCACTTTAACATGTTGTAGTTGTTCCACTATCTCTTCCCCAGACAACTCTTTTGGTGCAATTCTATCCTCTACTCTCCCATCAAACTTAGCACATTCTCTTCTCCATGCATGATTTGTTAGTAGATAACGTCGATGACCCATGAAACACAACTTCTGAGAATATTTTAGCCACTCACTAGCAGTTTCTTTATTACACGTCGGACGCACTAACTTCCCTTTCGTATTCCAGCCGAAAAGATTCCCATATACCGGGAAATCATTTATGGTCCACATTACCGCAGCATGCATCTAAAAAGATGTCGACGTGGATGTATCATAAGTTCTAACACATGTTTCCCATAACTCTTTCAGCTCTTCAATCAACGGCTGCATCAATACATCAATGTCTTTCCCAGGTGATCTCGAGCCAGGGATGAGTAAAGTTAACAAAAAGTTTGGCGCCTTCATGCACCTCCATGGTGGAAGATTTTACGGAATCAATACTACGGGCCAAGTGCTATAACTTGTACTCATATTCCCAAAAGGGTTGAATCCATCTGTTGTGAGTCCCAGGAGCACGTTCCGAGCTTCTATCCCAAACTCTGGATATTGATTATCGAAAGACTGTCACGCAAGTGAATCCGCTGGGTGCCTCATATATGCATCATTCTTAACTATTTTCTCCTCGTGCCACCTCATATCATAAGCTGTTTTCTTACACATATATAGTCTTTGCAACCTAGGTTTCAAGGAAAAATACTGCAACACCTTAACCGACACATTTTTCTTACCCTTCCACCTTGACTCTCTGCATACAGGACATGTTTGTTTCTCCTCGTTCTCCTTCCAGAACAGAACAAATCATTCTTGCATGCATGTATGGACTTGTACTCAAATCCTAATCTCTTTCTCAACTGTTTCGCTTCATAAAAGTTCTTGGGCAATGCAGACCCTTTGGGAAGCACTTCGTTAAATAAGTCCAATACCATGTTTATTCCTTTCGTCGACATCCCACACAATGACTTAATGTGAAGCAACCGCACAATAAACGACATTTTGGAATGTTTTGTACAACCTGGATAAAGCTCGCGCTTTGCATCTTCCCACATTGAAGCAAAACTTTCACAATCAGTCCCTCCACCACTTGAGGCATTGTCGTTAACCTCATCCATAAACATCCCCGCTCCAATGTCACTCAACATCTCCTCCATCTTATCCTGCTCATATTCATCATCCATGTGCCGCAAATAATTGTGATGATCAACCAATACATCTGCTGACTGTTCATACGGCTCACCATGCAGTACCCATCAGGTATACCCCAGATTCATATCATTTACAAATATATGACTTTCTATTTCATCCAATCCTATCGCACACAAATTTTTACACCCTCGATATGGACACTTAATGTAACCACGACTATCAGCAGAGGCACGTGCAAAATCAATGAAGGTTCTTACTCCACGTGCATAGGGTACGTAGTCCTTTCCAAGTCTATCGCCCAGACGGATCCAATTTTTGTCCATTTCTAAAAACATCTATCTATTAATAGCACGTACATTGAAAAATCACATGCATCTCATGCTCCAACTCTCATTGTTTTTTTGATAAGGTAGTTGGTCCTATCCTATTCGAGATTATATTCTCCATATTGCACAAATCTCATAACTCTACTATTTTCCACGTTAATAGAAATTTCGGCAGCACCTCCTCATAGTTTTCCAAATATACATATTCAAATAAAGGGATTGTGACCCTATGAACAGTATATTCGAAGAACAATAGAGAAAGACACTGAAACTTCATATTAAACGTGGAAAGTAGGGAGTAACAAAATGTGCAATATAGATAATATAATCTCAAACTGTCCACACTGGACAATTTAGGAATTAGTGGACAAATAAATGTACACTAATTCCGAAACGGGTCTAAGGTTATTTATGCAATGATCCACCATATCTATCAAAAAACACTACAAACAATATCCTCATGTTCTGTGTCTAGATTGTCAAACAAATAGTATTGCATGTTATATTGTTAAACTAGAGAGAGACAGAAAAATATCTTCACAAGTTTCCTATTATGAATAGATAACGATGGAGAATGATCTTGAAAAAATATCTAAATTTTAGTCTAATTGCTTAACTGTCATAGACTCTCCAGTCCTGACAACTCTCAATTAGTAATTGTCAAGACCGGATGAGAGTAGTCAAGGCCGGAGAGACAATGACAGTCAAGCAAATTGATAGACATTTCTTCAAGATCATTCTGCCTCGTTGTTATTATATAATTATTATTATAATTGTTATATATAATTTTAAAGGTTATTATATAATTTTAATTATTATCATTCCACAATTATAGCCTTAATTGTTATACTTAATTGAGTAGGTTATTTATTTATATAGACAATAAGTATATAATTTTTATATAAGCATTTATTTGATCCTTATTTACTTACTCTTTAGATTATAATAAATAAGTATGTTTATTCCAACTTTACTTATTTGGTAGGTACAATACTTTTTTATTGAAGAGTATTTTAAAGGTTATAATATAATTTTAATTGTTATACTTAATTTCAAATGTTATAATATAATATTAATTATTATAATTCTTAAAGAGTTATTTTAATTGTTATACTTAATTCCAAATATTATTATAACATTTTAATTATTATCATTCTTAAAGAATCATTTTAATTGTTATACTTAATTTCAAATGTTATTATATAATTTTAATTGAGTGAGTTAATTATATTGAATAAGTAATTATTAATTATAGTTATTGTATGCATATATATATTTTATATATAGTTAAGTTATATACTTTTTTTTCTTTTTTTTAAAAGCAAGTTTTATACTATAGTTATAATTAGAATAATAATCATATTCTAACTAAATTAGTATGAATATATTACATATACTTATTAAATGTTAGATATTAAATCTCATATTAAATGTATATTAAATGTTTTTAATCTTTACTTAAATTAAAATCCTAAATTTATAATTTTCTTGTCAAAGAACAAATTCAAAAAACACAAAAAAATATATACAGTATATATAAATTCACATAAATATGAAAAACTACACACAATATATTTCTAACCATATAAACATATATTCACACAAAATTCACAAATAATAATCACAATTATTTCAAGAGTAGGCATAAAATAATAACAATATG
Source organism: Juglans microcarpa x Juglans regia (assembly GCF_004785595.1). Lineage (NCBI taxonomy): Eukaryota > Viridiplantae > Streptophyta > Magnoliopsida > Fagales > Juglandaceae > Juglans > Juglans microcarpa x Juglans regia. The sequence continues at coordinate 26,961,102 of NC_054608.1, forward strand.
TATTAACATATTCCTAAACTTGAGTAAGCAATAACCATGTATTAACAAAACCGAAAGACAATATATTTCTAAACATGTTAACATATTCAAACAAAATTCACAAACAATAATCACAATATTTCAAATCCATACCACAACATATTCACAATAACTCACAAACTATTCACAAATTATATAAACAATAATAACAATATTTCAAATCCATATCACAACATATTCACAATAACTCACAAACTATTCAAAAACTATACAAACAATAATCACAATATTTCAAGAGTAATCATAAAATGTATAAACATATTACTAAAGTTTAGAAATATACCTAGCACTCACAATATCCTCTTACAAATCCAAAGCTTCCAACTTGCCAAAACAACCAATCCTTCAAAAAAATACAACACTAATTTATTATTTTGTATTATATAACAAAAACACAATACAAATATCATAAAATTAAAAAAAAAAAAGATAAAAACTTAATATTTTTTTCTTACCAAACTCAACGGGACTCTCACTCTAACTCTCGCTCTCCCTAACTCACGTCCCTCTCTCACTCAACTCTCTCTCACTCAACCCTCTCTCTCTCTCTCCTACAAGAGACTCTCTCTCAACTCTCTCCCTGTTGCGTGCATGGGAAAAGCAGAAATGAGCCGCTTCCTCCCGTGCATGTATTCATTAAGTTCTAAAATTATTAGACCAGATATTCGAACGTTTAAGTTATACGTTCGAACGTTATATTATCCCGCCCAATTTTAAAATGACGTTCGAACGTAATAAAATAGGAAAATTTTTCTGCTATTCAAGTTCAGACGTTTTATATAAACGTTCAAACCTACCCTTCGTATGATAGAGCATGAAATCTAGTGAAAAATTTACAGCACTTTTATTTTCATGTTCGAACGTTAATGAATTTGTCGTTCAAACATTCATAGATTTTCACCGACTAACATTCGAACGTACAACTTGCACACCGAACGTTCATATCATCAAAGAGTTACCATAATCGAACGGAAAATTTCCCGCCCAAATTTCCTAACGTTCGGATGTTTAGAAATTTGGCGTTCGAACGTTATAATTTTCTAGTGATTTTCAGTCACTAACATTTGAACGTACAGTATAAACGTTCGAACGTTTAGATTATCACATAGATACCTTAATCGAGCGGGAAATTTTCTGCACTTTTAGTTTAATGTTCAAACGTTATAATTGAAATGTTCGAACGTACCCTTCCTAACAGATATAAAAAATACAGCGGGAATACATTATTAAAGTTCGAACGTTAAAAAATCATGGTCGGGCGTAAATTTTTATTCAATAGTTAGTATTCCTTAATATAATAGTTATATATACGTATTTTTTTCTAAATACTCACAATATTTCTCTTCATTATAATTTTTTTTTTTTTTTAAGTTGAAAAAAAAACTAACTTCTTCTCACCAATTTTTTTATTTCATATAATCTGGTTGTTCGAGATATTCTTTGTTACTCCATAAATTCTGCATTATATACTATATTATAGTGTAGTATATATACTATATTGTATATATATATATAGTATGATAGCATAATACTTTAGATGAAAACATAATAATATAGTATATCTACTATACCATATATATAAATCAATAATATATAATTCTTTGTTACTTATTAAATTCTGCATTATATGCTATATTATAGTGTTGTATATATACTATATTTTATATATATATATGATAGCATAATATTTTAGATGAAAACATAATTAATATAGTATATATACTATACCATATATATAAATCAATAATATATAATTAATAAAACGAACAACAAAACTTATATATATATATATAATACACTATATAAATACTATATAGTAATGATTTTCTTGAATCACATTATCTGAGGGTCATAATTTGTATGACTTTCAACTGCATCCAAATATATGACTTTCAATTTCATCCAACCCAATTCCATATCGTTCATAAATATTTCCGACTTTCAACGACTATCAGCTGTTTCAGTACGGCTGGGGCTACCACTTAATGGACACCTATCTCGATGTCTAAAGATACGTACGACCCACTTCATAGCCACAAACGCAATAAATGAAGGTACGCAACTACAACGTGATCACCAAGCTAGCTAGCTAGTCGGTCCTCTATATATTTATTACTTGTAACATGCACAATCATGGAGGATGTTTGAACATTACTTTGAAAACAAAATGGATCGATCCTCCCAAAAAAAATGGACCTTGCTATTTACTGATCCAATGGCCAGCCTCATCTTTGATCTCCTTCTATATGAAAAAAGTATTATACTTTATATATAGTTAAGTTATATACTTTTTTTTATTTTTTTCAAGACATAATTTACACTATATTATCTGTATATTAAACTTCATATTATCTGTATATTAAATATTTTTAATCTTTACTTAAATTAAGATCATAAACTTATAATTTTCTTGTTAAACATATTCAATAAAAAATCAAAAAAAATAATCACAATATTTTAAATCCATATCACAACATATTCACAATATTTTCACAATAATATTTATACACATATTAATTCATCAATGAACACCATAAAGTCACAAACTATTCACAAAATTCACAAATAATAATTACAATTATTTCAAGAGTAAGCATAAAATCACAATAACATATATAAACATATTGCTAAACTTTAGAAATATAACTAGCACTCACAAATTCAAAAAAACCAATTAATCTAATTGTCATTCATTAGGAAGAGTAATTTGATTCCAATCAATCTATTTAGGAATTTGTACACTAGAATTTTAGGTACTAGATTGTAATAATAAAGTATATTGTTTTAGACAAGTAATAAGAGCATGTGGTTCTAATGTTGATTTCATTAGTTTATAATAGATCATATATATAATATATTATATATTATATTATATAATATTAGATATATATTGTACTATATATATAATACAGTATATATAATATACTATATAATACATTATATATATATAATACACAGTATATATATACTATAATATACTATATTATATTATAGTATAATATTATATTTAATGCTATATATAACATTATAATATATAACATATATTAACAATATAATATATTATAGTTAATATTTTAGAAAATAAATCGAAAAGCGTTCGAACGTACTAGGAATTACGTTCGAACGTTTTGTGTATATAAGGTGGAAACAGAATGGCGAAACGTCATTTTCACCGTTATCATCTTCATTCTGTTGCATGCCGCTTCTCCTCTGTCGCCGCCGCCGTCAAACTCCGCCACAACCATTACTAAAAGGTAGGCATTCATCTTTTAATCAAATAACATGTATTTTATTTGAGATTTGGATTGAGTTTTGTTTAAAAAGTGATAAGTGGTGGCCGGATTTTCAACTCTATTTTTCGGCCACCACGACTTACCATTGGCCAAGTAGTCATCGTAGAAATGTTTCTTAAAGTGTATATTTCATTTCTACTGTGGCATTTCGGCATTTAGAACGTTGTAGATTAATTTTCGAGATTTCAATAATGGCTGAGTCGACTCAGCAATTCTGTCTCGTAACGTTCGAACGTTTCAACAAGATGTTCGAACATATGACGTTTCAATTACATAGCTGTTAAGGCTTATACGTTCGAACGTTCATTTTTTACATTCGGACGTTATTTTTTATAAATTTTACGTCCAAACGTTTAATGAATACGTCCGAACGTACTACTTTTTTAACTTTATTTAAGTTTCATCGTTTGAACGTAAATCATTTACGTTCGCACGTAAAACAATACCATGAACGTAAAAGATACACGTTCGAACGTATGTCGTTTAAATTTATTTGCTGTTTACGTTCGAACGTTTCACCAAGATGTTCGAACATACGACGTTACAATTATATAGCCGTTAAGGCTTATACGTTCGAACGTGTATTGTTTTACATTCGGACACTATTTTCGTAAAAATTACATCCAAACGTTTAATTATAATGTCCGAACGTACTACTTTTCTACTTTATTTATGCTTCAACGTTCAGACGTTCATATTTACGTTCGCACGTAAAACACATACGTTCAAACGTATAACATAAACGTTCGAACGTACCTCAGCCAATATTTATTTACTGCTTATGTTCGAACGTATATGTTATACCTACAATCGTATGTGTTTTGCTTGCGAACGTAAAGGAAACACGTCCGAACGTTTTATCTTAATGTTCGAACATATCTTTTACTATGTTCGAACGTTAATGCAGAGCAGCTTAAAATTAATACAAAAAATGCATCAATGTAAATAATTTTTTTTCTTTCTCTATTTTCAGGATATGGCTCATCCTCTGCATACTAGGAAACGAGGGAGGGAATGAGCCACTCAGGACACTGCTCGTATCGGGGCTCGTACTGTTATGGTAGAGCGAGAGGTCCTGATTAATGAGTTCGACGAACTCATTTGGGAGCAAACGAACCTGAGAGATGTTTTCCTCAGTAGAGGCTGGGGAAATATCTGCACATTGAGGGGGAATGTATACCCCTCAATGGTTCAGGAGTTCTATATGGGGATGTGTGTCATGCCTCATGACACATCCTCTCACACAGTGACTGTACGCAGTGTTTCCATTGAGATTTCACCAGATGTCATCGTCGAGCACCTCGAGATTCGTCGAGGAGACATCTGTACACGCTACATCCTGTGAAGATGTAGCCACTTCTGCATCATCTACTGGCGGCCCATTTGAGCCAGCATCAGCCAAAGATGCAGACCGATCAGAGGCCGAGGATACTGGCCTCGAGGCTCGAGATGATGACCGAGATGAGGATTTCTACATCCTCACCGGGAGGGACCGCATGCAGATCGAGAGGAAGAACGCATTCAACCAGAAACATCTGCTACCTTTCTTCTGCATGTTGCACCTTATTGTTGCAATAAACGTGGATCCTGTGGCACGTGGAGATTCCATAGATTTGCCACTTCACATCTTTGAGAGGATACGTTATGAGGCGAGCATCGTCTCCACGGATAATCTCTCATACAGTGTCCTGATCAGTTGGCTATTACTTGCACGAGGAGTGCCAACTCAGCCAGAGGAGCGGGTGAAAGATCAGATGAGCCCCCTCGACATGACCATGCATCAACGTAGCATTGGACAGGCTAAGGGACGTCAGCCACCCCCTGTAGAGGATATAGTTCCTCCGATGCAGCCTGAGCTAGGTCATGTGGGGAGTAGTAGTCAGCAGCCACCAAGTACATCTGTGGGAGATGCATGGCCTGCTTGGGTTAATGCGGTGATCTCACAGCTGACTGCGCATATCGATCATAAGATCGATCGATCGCTCGCGGCTATAGAGGCGTCTGTATCTGAGATCGCCCATCATGTAGGTATCCTCAACGACAAGGTTGATACCTTGACTGAGGAGGTACAGAGTTCGAATTTCGCAACCAACGCTATCATCTGAGTGTTGTTTAAGAAATTCGATCATATTTTATATTTTGCTTTTATTATTTATAAAGAAAAATATATATAAACATAAATATATATTTATATATTACAAATTGTGTATATATAAATATATACAAGTCAATTTTTTAGACTTGTTCACAAATTATGTACTATAAAAACCACATAATTTTTAAATTAGAGTCATTTAATTTAAATTTACAATCAACTTTTGAACGTTATTAATTAACTGTCAAACGTTGGCGCAAAACATTTCACGTTCGAACGTTAATTAATAATGTTTGAACGTTGGCGCCAAAACATTTCACGTTCGCACGTAAGTTGCCAGAATTTTCGAACGTATATTTGACGTTCGAACGTAAATTTCCAATACGTTCGAACGTTAAAAAAACTTCATCTGTCTTTAGTGACGGTTTTTAGAAACCGTCATAGAAAAGGCCTTTTAGTGACGGTTTGGAGATTATCACAATTTTCCAACCGTCACTAAAGACCAATTGTATTGTAGTGTCAATGTCGATGACATCACTACAATGACCTCTCTACCTCCTTAGTCATCACATGCAATATTGTCAAGACAATTTTTAATTAGTACGAACATATCATTTTCATATCGGTTCACATGATGCAAAGTCCTTTAAAAAAATGTCAGATATAGTTTAATGAATACATTATACATTGTTTTTTTCTTTAAACATTTGATTTCTGTCTAACAGATTTTTATATTTAATGAATACAACAAATTATTGGTGGGTAGTTGTGAAAATGAATATGACTAATAATCAATGAAAATTTTGAGTGTCAATTGTAGTATATGCACGTGGTGTCAATGTCCAACGCCCATTTTAAATGTTGATGTCATGGACATTGCAATGACTTCCTATCTTCTTGTCATCACATGCAATGCCAAGTCCTTTTTTAAAATGCTAAATACAATTTTAAATTATGCTAAATAAAATGTAAAAAATAAGTTGACGTTAGTGGGTCCACAAGAACCACAAGACTTGTCAAATTTTTACTAGTGATAATTTTGACATCACTACCTACAACATATGACCTCTACCTCCTTCGCATCATCACATGCAATGCCAATGCAATTTTTAATACAAACACATCATTTTCATATCGACAGAGATTACTGGTGTCATATTTAATGAATACAACAAATTATTGGTGTCAATTATGTCGAACGTCCATGTGGTGTCAACGTTTGGCATTAAGGCATTAAATCAACGTCGATGACATCATTACAATGACGTCCAATGGCCTCTTGCGTGGTACCATTGGAGGGTCATTTGCAAGTTCGCGACCCATCCACTCTGGAAAGTTAATAGAAAGACTTTGTTTAATTCAACGCAATATCATTACAATTTTTAGTAGAAAAATATCGTTTTCATTTCGGTTCACATGTAAAGTCCTTTATTTTACTTTTTTTTCTTCGGAGTCCTACTTATAATTTTAGGACTTGCAAACAGCGCATGCATACTTTATTTAAAAAATCGCAAGACTTATCGTTAAAAAGTAAATATAGATTACAACTTTTATTTGAAAATATGTTAATCAAGTCAAATAAGTTGTGAGTATCAATTCAATCCGTTTACATAAAACGGGTTAAAATATGTCATGTCGCGCATGTTGTGTAGACTCCTTTATAATGAATTATTAAATGGATTAAAATCAGTTGTGTCTTGTCACACATTATTTAAAGAGTGAGGCTACTATGCCGCCCCACTCTTACCGTTGGGTTTTTTTTTTTTCTTTTCACATTTTTTTAATACATTTAAATACTTTTAAAAAATAAAAAAAATATATATCAATACACTTAAAATCACTTCCTTAATCACTAAGTAAAAAAAAAATGCAAGCGGTCAACTTGAGCGGTAAGAGTGAGGCGGCAGACTATCATTTCCCTTATTTAAATAGGTTGTGTTAGATTTTGAAAATTTGATCCATTTAGCTAAATATATTAAACGGGTCAAAATGAGTTGTGTCATATCACACATTATTTAAATAGGTTGTATTAGGTTTTAAAAATTTGATCCATTTAACTAAATAAATCGTATTTGAGTTGACTTATATAGTTAAATATTCATGACTTGACACTATACGAGCACGACCACTGAACACAAATTGTCACCCCTAGTTATAATCAATTCTCAAGTGTTTGTCAAGTAGATTTGTTTCTAGTCAAATCAAATACTAGAAACAAATCAACTTTTAAATACTTTTGTGTGTACACTTGGAGTATCTCAAGATTTTAAGAATAGTAGTGAAATTGATTGAGGGAAAATGTACTTATATTATGTTTTGAGAAATAAGAGAGAAAAAGTTGAATAAAAATTATATTATAAAATTAAAAATGGTTTGAATATAAATTTTTAATATAATTTTATTTTAAAATTTGTAGAAATTGTATTGATTTTTATATGTTGTTTTGAAGTTTGTAAAAATTATATTGATTTTTGTATCTGAATATCATGATTAGATACTTAATAGATGAAAAAACTAAAATTTGAAATTGATAAGTGTTTTATATTTAAGTGATATTAGGAATAAAATTATAAGAGTTTTAAAAATTTTGAGAATCTTAATAATTCTCATGGTGTCCAAACATGTCCTAAATATAATACGTTCTACTGATCATGTAAACTTCTCCGTTTGTAATTTTCTTTTCAAATTTAGAACTTCTATAAAGTTTATTAACCACATTATATATAGAAATATAGTTGATTTACAAAATGATCTTCCAGACGTGGCTTATATAATATATTTAATTTTTTTTATATAATATATATATTAAATTATAAAACTACATTGCAAATCTCAAACACATCTCACATATCTAATTGAGGCGGGCCCGGAATGGATTACTCGACCTAGCTCGTTTAAGGAGATATGGCAACAACTAACAAGACGGGCAGAGCGAGAAGTTGTTTCTCTATATATAGCGCGCCCTCTAATGTTAAAGAGTCGCACAGTGAATTAAAGATCTGCATTTGACAATTTCCAAAGTTCGGAAAGCCCTTTAATTTGTCCTTTATCTGAGTGCATGCGCATAAAGCTTGCTGGACTTCTGTTGTATCAGGTTCAACTAAATCTCTTCCTCTCATTCTCAGGTTTATTTCATTAATTTCTTTTATTCTTTTATGCACATCGATCGATCCATGTTCTAGCTAGCTCTATATATATACATATATAGTGAGGATCTTGTGTTTGTCAGCAGGATGTTTCAGAATAGCAACTTGATATATAGATGGCAGGAGAATCAACAAGTTTTGATGGTCAGGAACATGGTGGTAAAAGATTGTCTGAGAAAATCGTAGGTATGATAGAAAACTTAGATCTACTCCCAGCATCATCTCATAAACATTGCTGTATCTACAAGGTTTCAGATCACATTCGCAAATCGAACGAAGAAGCTTATACTCCTCAGGTAATATCAATAGGGCCTTTTCATCGTAATAAGAGCCGAAAGTTGCAAAAGATGGAAGACTTTAAATTGAGATATCTCAAGAGTTTCACAGACCGAGCCGAAACAAAGTTGGAAGATATAGTGAGCACTATAAAAGGTGCGGAAGAAAGTGTTCGGGAATGTTATTCGGAGACTATACCACTTGGAAGTGATGAATTTGTGGAAATGATCCTGGTTGATGCGAGCTTCATTATCGAGTATTTCTGGAGAAACAAGACGAAAGGGAACTGGACCGACTACGACCAAGAAATATTAAAGCCGTGGTTGTGCAATAGGATGCAGATGGACTTGATATTACTTGAAAATCAGCTTCCTTTCTTTATTATTGAAATAATATATGACATTGCATTTCCATCTCGCTCAAAAGAAGGCCACCCCTTCATTGAGCTTAGCTTTTGTCAGTTTGAATATTACAACGTTCAAAATTTTCGTCATTCCGAGTCGGAAAAAATATTTCACTTCACTGACTTGGTTAGAAACTTTTGCATGCCTCCTCCCGAAAGGCGACCGCAAAGAGGTTATCGAAATATGAGGGAAATGTACAGTGCAGCCCAGCTGGATAAGGTAGGATTGAAGTTTAAGAAGAGAGAATCAAGCAATATTAATTGGTCACCTCTTGAACTTGAACTAAAATATGCAGACGGAGTGCTGGAAATCCCACCCTTTCAGTTAGACAGTAGCACGGAGATTTATGCTCGGAACCTCGTCGCCTTTGAGGAATGTCACTATCGTTCAGATGCATATATTACTGATTACTATATCCTGTTAAGTATGCTTATCAAAACAGTCAAAGATATAGATGTACTTGTACGAGAGCAGATCATCCATAATTGGCTGGATGGCGTCGTGGCTACTTCAATGATCAACAAGCTGTCCGGCGAAAAACTTTTCTATTTCCAAATGAACTCTGATTATCACGGGATGGCTGAAAAGTTGAACAAATTCTATAATAATCAGTCAAAGCCGATCATCACCTTCAGACGTGTTTTATTTCGCTCGCCTTTGACCGGTGCTACTACCATATCCGCTTCTGTTATGTTGATTCTCACTTTCGTGCAATGTGTATGCTATCTCCTATCGCTGAAGTCGGTCTTTTAAGCTTGTTTATTTAAAGCTTGCCCCTTGGTGGCTCGTACCACCCCTTGTGAGGGGCTTGCCTTGTATGAAAGATTAAATGGTGTACGTGCATATGGTAATAAATGAACAATAATTATTTATTTTATTCTCTTTTTGTTTTTAGGAATAACTATTCTTCAAATGTACGTTGGAATAATAAAAGGTTCAAGTGAAATGAATAATTGTTCTGGATATGATATTATCAATTTGGTTGGAAATATATAATATAAATATATATATATTGTAATCACAAAATTGTTTTAACCTATCTTTACAAATAAATTAATAATTATATAAAAAATAGTGTAAATTATAAAGTAATTTTTTGATCTTTGTAAAATAATAGTATGGATATATATCATTATTCAGTGTCAAAATGCCACATATCCATCCATTGGCTTGTAGTCCAAGTGATATATCCTTCCTTCATATATAATAACAAAAAGTACAAACTTAATCATCACACATGACGCATACGTGCTACATAAACCATTATGTAATATATACATATATATATATATATATATATGCTGGGGATAAAAATAATGTACATCCATAATATATTACCGTGAGATTAATGTAATTATTGCCAATTTTGCAAGTTCAAATAATAATAATAATAATAATAGCAATCATTTCCAAATAAATTAATGTACAAACTTTTGTTTGTAATCTCGTACATTCATGATGATTATTAATTAGAGTTTGCGGTTTACGAACCAAATTATATTAAATTGCAGCGGGCCCGACGCAATGGGTTACTCAACAACGTTTTAGTCTTATTTGTTTTTCATATGAGATGATATGAGTTGAGATTAAAATTAAAAGTTAAATAAAATATTATTAGAATATATTTTTTTTAATATTATTTTTATTTTGAGGTTTGAAAAAATTGAATTGTTTATTTTATTTTTTATGAAAATTTGAAAAAATTATGATAATTAGATAAGTTTTTTTTTTTTTGATAGGTAACATAACTTACATTAAAAAACAGGAGATTACAGACATTTATCAAGCCATAGGGTTTGAGAAAGAAAGTCTGAAATACAATCCCACCACATAGCAATATCGTCAACATGAATCGCATAACGAGCTAAACAGTGCGCTGCCCTATTTCCTTCTCTATGAGCATAGACAAAATTACATTTAACAAAATGCTGAGAAAGAGTTTTTATCTCACTATATAACAGCCCAAGTAGGGAGTCTTCCATGGAGTGACGTTGCAATGCCTCAACCACTAACAAGCAGTCAGACTCAACTTCGATGTTTGCAATACCCATACTTGAGCATTACTGTAGCCCTCTGAAAACAGCAGTAAGTTCAGTAACTTCTGGCTCCTCAATCTCGTGTTCAAGTTTGCTGGCAACCATTAGAACGTTGCCCTTATCGTCACGTAATATGCAACCCATACCGGATTTTCCCACCTCTCCAAAGACCGCCCCATTCACATTTAACTTTAGAAAACCTGCTAAAGGAGGTTTCCAATGAAAATGTTTGTTCAACAGGAACTTAGGCAGGGTTCTTACCTCTTTAAAATTTCTGAGCAAACTCAAAGCATTGGCAGCTGCATTTCTAGGGATAGCAAGACCTGTTCAATGACCATTTTGTTTCGCCTATACCAAAAGCCTCATGCCAATGCAAAGAACACAGGCAGTTTGTCATTGAGGGCACCTTGACAGAGGGATAAAACGACATCAAAAAAACTCATATCAGCAGCGAAGTTCACCTCTGGTAAAATCTCCTTCCAAGTACACTGTAAATTGCTACAACTTAACAAAGCATGATTGAGGTCTTCACATTGAAAACCACAAAATCCACACTGGGCATCTATGAGAACATTCCTCTTTAATAGATTAGCTTTTGAGGGTAGGCCTTCTTTGCAAGCACGCCAAGCAAAAATTTTAATTTTACTCGGCACTAGCATCTTCCAAATCTATCTCCATACTGCCTTAGAAGAGCTTTCTGAAGAAGATTCAACCCCATATGAACCCAACCGTGTTTTAAGAAAACTATAGCAACTTTTAACGCTAAAGACTCTGTTTCGCTCATAGGCCCAGATTTGCTTGTCACAGTTGGCTCCTGGAAAGATCACTATCTTGAGGATATCGGACACTACATTTGGATTGAAGAGAGATCTCAGCTTGTGCATATCCCACCTTCTTGCATCAGCTTCAAAGAGAGTAGTAACAACATCTGTGTTATTAGTATCTGAGCCAACTAAGGATTCTGACAGTAGAGTCCCGTGCCCTGGAATCCACTGATCTAACCATACTCTTGCCAGGCTTCCATCACCAATCCTCCATCTACAGCCTTCAAGCATCCATTTCTTAGCTTCCCATATACCCCTCCAAGTGTAAGAGGGGTTCCTTCCTAGCCCAGTTTGAGAAAAAGAAGAATTAGGAAAATATTTAGATTTAAATAATCTGAAAAGTAGGGAGTTTTCATCTTGGAGCAGTCTCCACCCTTGTTTAGCCAAAAGAGCTAAATTAAAAAATCTAAGTTCTTTAAACCCCATCCCCCCCCCCCCCACACGACTTTGTCTCACACATACGAGACACCCTTTGGCCCACCAAGTAACGATCCCTCTCTGTCTCGGTTACTTTCCTTTTTCGCGTGCCCAGAGACACCCTTTCCTCCTTCTGTTTCACAGCTGTTTGGTGAAAGGAGGACACCCTTTTCCATTTTCGGCTGAACATTCCATCAGGCCCGTTAACTACGTGGGTTGCTTCTGGCAGCACTTGTTTTGCTATAGACCCAAGGTCAAAAACCTTGGGCCCATACGATACTGCATCTATTGGGCTTTGAGACTTCAGGGCCCCTTCCATAAGCCCCTCAGTAGTAGGAAACTGGGGAATTTCTTCAGTCACCTGGGGTTCGGAATCCATGACCTGAGTTTCCGCCACCCCCTTTCCTTTACTCGTGGCAATCGCTCTCTTCACTTCCCTTTTGTTCAATACTCCACCCGTATTACCTACCAGATGTTCAGCTGATGTCTCCGACGAAACCTCCCCTTCCATTGCAGGATCTGTGTGATGATTCGCTGAATCCAACTTGGCTCTGGGTTGAGAGACCCTACTACGATCTCCAGGCCCCAACGCCCTCAACCAAGCACCATATGGAAATTCTACAGCTTCAGAAGAGCGAGTTCCACCCCCCTGGGGACAGTTCTTATCCGCACGACCTATGCATCCACATCTATAATAGAAGTTGGGCATCCTTTCATAGGAGAAGCGTACCCAAAAGGATTTACCAGCTCCAATGTCTATTTTGGTACCTCGTAGTAAAGGTTTGAAAACATTAATTGCTATCCAAACACGCATAAACTCGCCCCATGCTATTTCCCTTTCAGCCAAGTCAACCTCCTCTACCCGGCCAACTTTGTTTCCAATCAGACGACCCACATACTCATTCCTTGCCATAAATGGAAGGTCATGTAATCTAATCCAAAACAAAGCTTCTGAAAAGGAAATCTGATAGGCCTGCTGACCTCCCTCAACTTCCTTCATCAGAATGAGGTGCTTATCAAAAGACCTGGGGCCCTCTCTAAGGACCCTTTCTTTATCCCGGATATCATCAAACTCAACAAGAAATAGCTCAGTATTCAGGTCCCTGAATCGGACCCTGTGCGCAGGTCTCCAAGCCTTCCTCATCGTAGCCTTAAACATTTCCCTATTGAAATATTTTCCAGTAAACAACTTTAGGATCAAACACTTTCCCCCACATAGTACACCATTTTCCAACTTATCTGGTTCCACCACCACCTTCGCATTCTCCTCTTCCGTGAGCGACAAACGCTGGTATAAATCATTCAGAGAACCCTCCATTGCTTAGGAAAGTAGAGCACCAGGCAAAAAAAGAAAACTGCACACAGACAATATTTTCGCCTCTACTAGGAAAACCTAGAGAGGAAAACCTCCGATAATTAGATAAGTTGAGAGGAATTGTAAAAACAAACAATGCATGTTAAAATTTTATGCATCTGGCTGTGTATTTTGAGGAAAAAATTAACTTTGCTATATATATATATATATATATATATATATATATATATATATATAGTATTCTCAGATTTTGGAAGCTATGTAGTTTTTTCCTAAATTATTTTTTAATTACTTGTTTTCTTCTTTGCTTCTTTTAAATGTTTCTATTTTTTATATACATATTACAAATGTGATAACATGTGTTTTGTCTTTTCTTACTCTATTTTACAACTTAATTTTCTACTGTTATTTATATCATTATCATTATTTTTACATTTTTATAATCATTTAAAAATGAGTTTATCATTAATAGAAAATTATAAATGTTGAAAACATTATGATTTATGAATATTAAATAATCTAAGAAATTAAAAAAAATCGAAGAGATGAATAGTTAGAAACATGAAGAAGACAACTTAACTCTTGTTTGAAAAAACAAAAATTGAAAAGAAATGAGTTAAAATAATAATAAATAAAGACGATTTTAATAGAATATAGAGCAAGATGCTACAAGATTTTAGAGAAATGAATAATTAAAATAGAGAATATGTATTTTTGACAAATAATATAGGGATGCCAAAATCCTGATCTAAAGGGATATCCAACATGGGAATGGAGAGAGAGATCTTGTAATATTATCCAATCCCCTTGGCAAATTGAATGAGGTTATATCTTTAGATGTAAAAGTTTGGTTAAAACTACGTGATTAAGTTAATAAATTTGGATAGGATTATGTGGCTAAAATGATAGAGTTTATCCTATCATTAAGTTTGAAATTTTGGATGAATGTAAATTATTTATTGACTTTATCTATAACAATATTAAGTTTATCTATGATGTATTAGAGGTTGTTTAGATAAATCATAAGGGTGAAAATCGAGTCCCAAGGAATTTGCAATTATCTAGAGAAGAGGTTCAATCGAAATCTGTTACTCCAGAAATCTGTTACTCCAGAGAAGATTTATCGCGAAATGTCAGCACTCCTAGTGAAACTAAAACTATTTTCAGATTGTTTATTTAAGGGATCATACTGGTTAGGATCTGTATATATTCAAATCTAGATATTTTCTAAATCACTTTCCAGTGCATCTTTTGGAGAGAAAATTTTTTGGAGAATTTTCATATTATTTCTCTCAAATAGTGTGATCGTGCTCCATATTGAAGAATTTATTGGTCAAGTTTCAGCCACTGGAGTTTCAAGAGAAAAGCCAATATTCGAAAATCATCAGAGGTTCTGGCTGTTAATACGATAGAAGACCAATTTGTTTCGTCAAGTAAGAGTGTCAATTGACAAAAGTTT
This sequence comes from Juglans microcarpa x Juglans regia, assembly GCF_004785595.1. Lineage (NCBI taxonomy): Eukaryota > Viridiplantae > Streptophyta > Magnoliopsida > Fagales > Juglandaceae > Juglans > Juglans microcarpa x Juglans regia. The sequence goes on from NC_054608.1 coordinate 26,976,406, forward strand.
TGTAATTAAGGTTTACTTGTAATTGATTTTTAAATAATAAAATTGACTTTTCTGAGTTTGGTTGTTCCGTAAGGTTTTACTTTAAAGAGTTCTTTAAAGGGTTTTCTTTCGATACTAATATTGGTGTTATGCAATTTTTTTACTTTACGTTATCGTTTAATTATTAAATAATTACATGATTAACGACTAACCAATTTGTTGAGTGAATTGATAGATATTTCCGCTGCATTACAATACAGGGGTACTTAGTTAATTTCAATTAGCATCAGAGCGTAGTTCACTCATTCGAGTGTGATCCGTTCCCCTATTGACCATGTCTTTATATGTCTCGTCACATTTTGATAGGGAAAACTATGCATATTAGAAAGTTCGTATGAGAGTTTTCCTCAAATCTATAGATGAAAGTATGTGGTATGCAATTGAGCGAGGATGGACTAAATCTGAGACAACTATTGATGCTTGGACAAGAGATGAGATCACCAATTCTAATTGGAATAGCAAGAGACTTAATATTATTTTTATGGCTGTATCTCCGAAAGAATTTAAGAGCATCTTCATGTACGAGATTGCTAAAGAAGCATGGAAAATCTTGGAAGTTACACATGAATGAACAAAAATTGTGAAAAACTCAAAATTACAATTGTTAACCTAAAAATTTGAAGAGATTAAGATGCTGGAAAATGAAAATTTTAATGATTTTTATGTGAAGTTTAACGATATTGTGAATTCCAAGTTCAATAAAGGAGAGAAGGTAAAAGATTCAAGAGTTGTGAGGAAGATCCTAATATCTCTACTTGAAAGATTTCGCCCAAAGGTGACTACTATAGAGGAAAGTAAGGATTTTGATGCAATTAAGGTTAAAGAACTAGTAGGTTCTCTACAAACCTATGAATCTTCTTTTCCTCAAACAAGAAGAGGTAAGTCCATTGCTTTCAAAATTTTGGAAGAAGATTGTTAAGATTTTTTTTATAAAGAAAATTTAAATTATGAGGACATACCACTTATTGCTAGAAAATTTAGGAAATTCATGTTTAACAAGAAAACAAATGGAAAGCAAAAGAGAGGTAAAGAATTTCCTACTAAAAAGAGTGATTTTAAAAATTGGAACAAAGATAAATCTGAATAAAAAGATAAAGTGAAGTGCTATGAATGCTTAGGTTATGGTCACATAAGAATTGAATGTCCAAACTTTAAAAAAAAATAAAGGAAAAGCACTAAATGTCACACTTAGTGACAGTTCAGAATCTGAAACTTCAAGTTCATCATCTGATAATGAAAATTCTTTTGTGGTTATCTCTATTGTTGTTAATGATTTTCCTGAAATTGTGCTAGTAAAATCTGAAAGTGAGTATGATGACAGTGACTCAGATATAGCTCTTGTTGATGCTCCCCATGAGCTAAGTATACATCAAGCTTATGATGATTTATGTAAAGAAGTGGTCAAATTGAAAAAACTGAACAAGAAGTTGTACAACAAAGTCAACAGTGGAGAATGATAAGAACAATCTTTCCAAAACATTGAAAAATACTAAAGTTAAGATATCAAGATTGAAGGCTCAAAATGATGCACTAGACAGAATTGAAGAGTTCTCAAGAGTGCTAACAAAAAACAGCAACACTGAAATTAGAAGAGATGCTTAGTATTCAAAAGCCCAACTGTGACCGTACTATGTTGGGGTATTCAACCTTCCAAGACAAAGATCCTTAAGGCTCATCATCCACTGCCACTACCTCTAAGGGTATTGTCTTTGTCAAAAGAAGTCAAGTTGTAGATGCTCCGAAAGAAGTCGCTTCAAAGTCATTTCTTTTTTAAAACTCTCATGGAAAATCAACCTCAAAAAGACTGATTCAAGGTAAGTTTGAAGGTAAGTTTATTCCTGCTCGTCATCATTGTGGTGTTGTTGGTCATATAAGGCCATATTGAATTAACTTGAATAAAGTGAAGAAAAATTGAGATGAAAGAAAGTTAAAAAGGAAGGGAAAGACTCTAGAAAATCAAGTTGATGAGATAAGTCAACAAATCACCTTCATGAGTCTAAAGCTTGGTGAACTAGTAGAATTTTGTCTTCACAACAAAGAAAAGATCATACAAAGTAGTGTTGATGAAAAGAATAGGCCAAAATTTAAAGCAAAGTGGGTGGTCATAGAAGATGTCGTGTCCCATTAATTAATAGAATCACTTGCATATTCTTACATTCATTGCATTTCATTAGTCTAGGACATGCATTTTATTTTTCTGTTTTTAATTTATGTTTCTGTTTTGAGTTTTTAAATAAGAAAAATATAATATAAAAACTTTTTGGTTTGTTTCTAACTTTTTTTTTTTTTTTTTGGAAGTGTATGCTTGATATGTCAAAGTTTTGGGAACGTGTTCTCACAAAATAAAATTATGACCTTATGCATCTCTTTATTTTGTGCAATTCACTTTGTGCATACTAACCCTATTGGTCATCTTGACAAAGTTTATTTGCAAAGCAGTGTGAGGAACTTATATGTATGCACCTTATAATTAAGTCCTATATTGTTTATTGATATGCTCACCATAGAGAAAATACATGTCTCAGACTAATACTAGTTGAACCTAATACAATAATAAAGAGATCTCTCATTGCCAAACACAAATGGTTGATTTGTATAGAAAAATTCAGTGTTAAATCATTGCGAAAAAATACAAACACTTTACATGGATCTATCCTTAAGTCCTTATAAAAAGAATCGCTTCTCAAATCATTGTGGAAAAAGATGAGCAACAAAAATGGACATAAAAAAGGGAGTTATATGATCTAGTGTTTGGAGGAGATACTCAAGTATCTAGGCCATAGCATAAAATTTAACTTTTGAGGTAAATGACAATACCTCGGGAGCATCTATAAGAAGAAAATACTTATGAATAATATTATCAAAAATATATTGAAGAGAAAAATAAAGAAATAGTTACTATTCTACATAGGTTTGCTCACTCACACACTCACATGAACTTTAACATTGATGATCTTATGAAGTATGAACATCCATGGTGATTGTTGCAAATAAGACAGTGTACTCTATTGAATTTTTTTTGTGAGTGACACTATATTTGAACTAGGATGCATCTAGGCATGTTACTTGCCCCATTGCTTATATATATAAAAATAAAAATTTTGTTAAATTTTTTATTATTTTTATTATTTATTTATTTTGGTTTATATAAAATAAATATGAAAATATAAAATATATTTTGGTCAGTGTTGAGTAGGTGCTGCATTAAATCCATAAGTTTGGCAGAAGTAGAATGGGCATTTGTTTTGCTAAGTCCTAGAGGGACTCTATCGAATAACCCATGCACGGCAATAGTCACTTAAGTGTTTTAGTCCCATACAAGTACATGCCCAGAACTTACCTCCAGATATTATTTCCCCTTCACTTGCGGGATCTCACCCAAACACATGGCACCTTCATTTTCAAGGTGTAGCCGTATCCCACTTCACACTTATCGGTTTTGTGCTTCTCGTGATTAAAACACAGAATACATACTTCTAATCTATGTTTCTCCATCACGGTAATGCTCTTATTTTATTCAAATCCTTCTCACTCTCCAGGTCTAGGGTTTGGTGCATATATATATAAATATATATGAGGAGGCGGATAGGGAGCTTTCAAGTTCATCGATTCAGTTGGCATCTTAGAGACGGAGAGAGGAAATCTGACTAGATCAAATGGCTAAATTGAAATGGCAAGTGGATGGGGATTGTAACTCCAAATTTTTTTCATGTACTTTTAGCAAATGAAAGACGTAAAAGAGTTCAAGAAGTGAGGTCACCCACCAGGATTGTTTTTGAGTCACCTGAACAGATTCACCAAGGTATTGTTGACTTCTTTACTAATTTCCCTCAAGGGGATTCGCCCAGAGAGTCTCCTAATTTGTCTTACTTAATATCGCCGATAATTTTGGAGGAAGAATGTGGCCGTCTTTGCTCAGTTCCAACTATGGAGGAAATTTTAGATGCAGTGTCCTCTATTCCGCCTAATAGTGCTCCGGGGCCTGATGGTTTTGGTTCAGCTTTTTTTAAGAGTTGTTGGGAGATAGTGAAATTTGATGTCTTGGATGCCATTTATGAATTTTTCAACTATAAACATCTTCTGAGATTTTTTTTTTTTCTACTTCATACCTTGTTTTAATCCCGAAGGTAGATGCCCCAATGGGTTTTGATAAGTTCAGGCCTATTAGCCATTGTTCGGTATTCTTCAAAATATGCTCCAAAATTATGTTAACCGTTTGTCAGATTTCTTCCAAAGATGATCTCGTTGGAACAAGGTGCTTTTATTCCAGGCATGAGTATCTTTGAGAACATCAGTCTCACTTAGGAAATGGTAAATTCCATTAATAAAAAGTCTCATGGTGGGAATATTATGCTCAAAGTTGACATGGCTAAAGCATATGACCGGGTTGATTGGAATTTTTTGTTGAAGGTTCTTCGATGTTTTGGCTTCTCTCCTCAATTTTGTGCTCTAATCCGGGTTTGCATATCTACTCTGTGCTATGATGAATGGTATAACAAAAGGCTTCTCTCATGGTGGTCGCGGGTTGCTACAGGGGGATCCTCTCTCACCTTACTTGTTTATCATTTTACAAGAAGTGCTTTCTAGGCTGATCAAGCAGAGTGTAGGGGCTAAACGGTTTGGAAAATTTTCACTGGCCAAATGTACGACCATTATATCACATTTAATGTATGCTGATGATGTGGTAATATTCACAAATGGTAGCATGAGATCTATTCGGGAGCTTTTAGTGGTGCTAAATCAATATGAGATATGGTCAAGACAAAGTATCAATAAAAAAAAAAAAACGGCTATGTTTTTTTCTAACCATATTTCTTTGCCTCGAAGGAGGGAGATTATCAGAAGAATAGGCTTTTCAGAGGGATCTTTCTCCTTCAAATATTTGGGGGTCCCTATTATATTGGGTAGACTTAAGCATATTCACATGGAGGAAATGTTGACTAAAGTGCGCAAGAAAATAAGTGGATGGAGGATGAAACTTCTCTCTACCGGTAGTAAACGTGTTTTATTACGGCATGTGTTATCTAGTATGGATCTCCATTTATTTGTTGTTTTGCAAGTTCCTCAATCCACCATCAAAGAATTATACCGTTTGATGAGTACCTTCTTCTAGGGGGAGGCAAATGGTAAAGGAAAAAAAAATGGATATCTTGGCATACCATTTGCATGCCAATAGAGGAATGAGGTCTTGGCTTGAGACACCTTGATGACATGAAAAAAGCTCTGCATATGAGGTTTGCTTCGAATTTAATTCAAGGTAACTCTCCATGGCAACTTTCTTTAAAGAAAAATATATCGGAGCTAAGCCTTGGACTCTTATTGATTCTAATAAGGGTTCTAGATTTTGGAAAATGGTTGTTACAAGTATTCCTCTAGTCATCATGAATAATGTGAACTGGAGGATTAAGGAAGGAAATGTTTTTTTTTGGCATGATAAATGGCGAGACCATGGGCCATTAATTGACTATATGCAATTAATGGGTCATCCTCTACTTTGAGTAGAGAAATGCAAATTGAATGATAGTTGGGATGTTGATTTTCTTGTGGGGATAGTTGGTCAGGAAAATATTGATGATATTTTGGAAACTTTAGCAACTTACAAGAATGGTTTGGATGTATTAATCTGGACTAAATCTAATAATGGTTGTTTTTCTACTAAGTTGGCTTGGGACTGTATTCGTATAAGGGGATCAAAATTTGAATGGTATCCTTGGGTGTGGCACAAAGTGATTCCGCTAAAAATGTCTATTGTTATGTGGAAGGCATGGTACTTGGCTTTAAGCGTTGATGATCGCCTTCGCCGAATTGGTATTTTGATTGTTTCTCAGTGCGATTGTTGTTGTGATGTAGGGCATTATGATGATCAAAATCATGTTTTATTCGAAGGTGAGATACCATATAAGGTGTGGTAACTTTTTGGAGTTATGTTTGGTGTTCCCGTTGGCCGAACATGGATGGAGACGATGTCCTCTTGGTTTCGTCGTGTTAAGTCCTCTACTCAAGTGGGTTTAATTATGGAGATTCTTCAGGTGATTATCACTTGGAGTCTTTGGAAGAGAAGATGTTTGGTGCGCATGGAGGGGCCTTACTGAATCACTATATGATTTATTACATTCTATTAAACATTGGATTGGTTTATTATGTCATGACTCACATAAAATTTCTACATTATCTAATTTTGATTTGCAGGTGCTTCAATGGTTGCATATTTCTATTGTGACCCCTATAGTTCGTCGGTGCAGACTAGTTGCATGGACAAGACCTCCTACTGGTTGGTTCAAACTGAATACAGATGGTAGCAATCTTGGCAATCCAGGCTCTTCTGGTGTTGGTGGTATCATTATACGATCATGGCCAACTGATTCAAGCACTTGCTTCACATGTCAGCATTGGATCTAACAATAAAGCTGAACTTTTAGCCCTTCTTCATGGTCTCAAGGTTTGCATTTCTTTGGGTATAAATTTTGTTGAAATTGAAATTGATTCTTTGACTGTAGTTTCATGGTGGAATCGAAGAAGACGCGGAGTGTGGTACTTGGAGGACTTCTGGGAGGAAATTAATGAAATCATGGTTTCGATGACTTGTTCCATAAAACATATCTATAGAGAAGGAAATCAAGTGGTTGATTTGTTGACTAAACAAAGGGCGACAGGGTCAAATTTTGCATGGCACAGGTTTGGAGATATCCCTCGAAGGTTGAGAGGTTTAATTCGTATGGATTATTCATGATTACCTTCATTACGTTTTTATTAGTGTTTGTTGGTTTTCTGTTTTGTCGTCTTTTGTTTTGTTGATTCTGATTTATATGATAGGCTTGTTTAGATTGTTTTGTTGTTTTATTGGTTTAGTTTATTGTATAGGCTGTTTTTTATTATATTAGTTTTAATGCATGAGATGGTTTTTCTTTGAATATCTGTAAATCCCATGTGTCCTGATTTGGGGTACCGTCCTCTTTTTTTTGTATAAATATATATATATATATATATGTGTGTGTGTGTGGAGATTGAGATTTTGGTTGTTGCTTTGTGATGTTGGGGCTAAAATACCTTGAATACTTGAATATTTGTTCATATGGATCTATATTTTGCATGTATTGAGGATGGTTTTTGGTGCGTTATAGGATTATTCATGTCGGTTTTAAACTAGTGTCGACCAAGAGTTTGTTTTTACGTCAAAACCAAACAACTTCATTCATTTTGTCTTAATTTACTTATATTCATGCTCATACATCGTGTGCATTTAATCGATGAAATGTTGAGTCGACACTGGGATACTAGAGTAATTTCAATATCAATGGGTGCCTTTTCACCGTGGTAAACCAAAACTTGCAAACCATGGCAAACTTTAAATTGAGATATATCACTGGTTTCCAGGAACGAGCTGCTTAGATCTATAAGATGGATGCATTGAAGGTACGTAGGAAATGTTCGTGAATGTTATTCGAAGGCTATTGCAGAGATCAAGCAGTGAAGATTTTGTAGAAATGATCCTGCTTGAGAAACTAGCTAGTTGTGTGATTGAATCTTAAAACGTTCAAATGAAGTATCCCCATCCTGGTTTGGAAATAATGCACTTTGTAACTTGCTTAGATTCTTTTGCTTGCCTCCCCGAGAAAGAATCAAGCAAATGTGCAGTACTCATGCAGCCCAGCTGGCTGAGGTAGGAATCAAGATCAAGGACAGAGACCATTGCAAACGGAGTATTGGAAATCCCAAGCTGCTTTAAGTACTTTGGACAAAAACACAGAGATTTATATAATATGCAAGCTCGAAACACAGATACAGGTTTGGTCTTGATCCGTGAGTACTATTTTCGCACGCCTTGGATATATGGAGGCTTCTACCATTTGCGGCATTCTCTTGTTGCTGCTCACTGCCATACATGCATGCTAGAAGCAGAGATTATTTCTTTAATTTTTTCATATTCCTACAATATTCTTGAAACTCTTTTGCATTTTATTTCACAATCAACCAATACAATTATGCCTCTTTATTAAAAATGAACTTTAATATTACAAAACTACCCTTCATTACATATATAGAAGATAGAGAGAATTTGTGGTATTCCTTTATAGCCAAGATCAGTTGGCCTGGCGATTACGATAAGATCTAGTGGGGCCAACATGTGGGAAATAAATCTTAGAAAATTTATTTATAATATTTATGATTTCTAAAACAAAGCTTGTTTGGCAAAGAAATTCACATCAACATTTGGATCCCCACTAAATTCGATCAGATGGGGACGAATTGTTTACAAAAATATAATATATTAAATATTTTTTATATGATATATTAAATTATAAAACTACATTGTAAATCTCAAACACATCTCATATATCTTTTAATTGACATATATTTCTTTACAAATTCTCTTATTCATCTTAACATCTCATAAAGTTAAAAAATGATTTGAATATAATTTTATTTTAAGATTTGTAGAAGTTGTATTTATTTTTGTATTTTGTTTTGAAATTTGTAAAAGTGATATTGATTTTTGTAATTGAATATCATGATTAGATACGGAATAGATGAAAAAAGTAAAAATTTGAAATTTAAAGTGTTTTGTATTTAAATGGTATTAAGAATACAATTTTAAAAATTTTGAGAATTTTAATAATTCTCATGATATCCAAACATGTACTAAATATAATACGTTAAACTTTAAACTTCTACGTTTGTAAATTTCTTTTCAAATTTAGAACTTCTCCAAGTTTATAGTTTGTTAACCAAATTATATATAGAAAAAGCGAAATATTTTAGATATAAAGGGATTAGATAAAAATAAATTCACAAATTGATGTGGCTTTATGTTGTATGTCAGACTGTAAAGTTATTTTTATTGTAAAATAGATCTAATGGATTCAAAAAAATTATATTAATTTTTCGATTTATTTTTATATAATCTCTTTATGTATATAACAGTTCTCGTATTAAATTATAAATTAAACTCCGTCGCAAATCTCAAACACATCTCATATATTTAATTGAGGCGGGCCCGGAATGGATTACTCGACCTAGCTCGTTCAAGGAGATATGGCAACAAGATCACGGGCAAAGCGAAAAGTTGTTGACTTGTTTCTCTATATATAGCCCTCTAATGTCAAAGAGTCGCACACTAATACTGAATTAAAGATCTACATTTCATTTCCAAAGTTTGGAAAGCCCTTTAATTTTTCCTTTATCTGAGTGCATGCACATAAAGCTTGCTCACTACAAGAGAATTGGTTTTTTGGGACGAAATAATTCATTCCAAAATATTTCATTTTCATCTCAAAATGTTTTTAGAGATGAAAAATCTCAAAAAACTTGTCTCAAGAGGTTTTTTGGCACTAAATTTACTTTTTGTCCCAAAACAAACATTTTAGGGATGAAATTGTTTGGAACCAGTCATATACATTTGAACGGAAATTTTTTTTTTTTTTTGAGATGAAACATTTTTGTCCCAAAAAAGGGTTCAAATGGAAAGCTTTTCGGTCCAACATCCTCGCACCTGTTCAAATGGTACAAAAACATGATTTGAACGATCGAATATATTTGATCCTATCCGAATGGAGAGAGTGTTCAAACAGATTAGGTCTATTTGAACAAATAAATTGATGTTTGCTCAAAATTAATATGATCAAAAAGGATTGCTGCCAGTTCTAATATAAAATGACCGTTCGAACGAATCTTTGTTTGAACACTATGTTTGGATGTTCGAGCAGACTGGATTTTTCTCAAGTAGTTCGAATGGTTTTGGTTTTTGGTTCGAACGAAAGGTAAAAAGCTATCATTGGTTTATAAATCTGAAGATAAGGTAAAAAGCTTACAGACAAGTATTTTCAGATCATAGGTTATCCACCAGGGTGGAAAGGCCCTCGAGGAAAAAGATTCAATTCAACACGATTGCCCAATGCAAACATTGCATCTTCTTTGGAGCAAAACTCAAATATCTCAAACATACCTTTTTCTCAAGAGCAAATACAGAATCTGATCACTCTTGCTAATAGCTTGTCTACTTCACCTATCAATTCTAATTATGTAGTCAATACTGCCTCCACATCAGGTAATCACTTCACCTCTTGTTTAGCTAGTAACTCTTTGAACAAAAATTCTCCTTGGATACTTGATATTGGAGCAACAAATCATATGATCTGTTCTCCCCAATTTTTTCACTTCAATAAAAATACCCACCAAACCCTCTTCGGTCCATTTACCAAATGGTCAATCTGTTCCTATTATTTTACAAGGACTGTCAAACTCTCTTCTAATTTAGTGCTACATAATGCTCTCTACATCCCTTCTTTTCATATCAATCTCATCTCTGCTTCAAGATTGACTAAAGAAAACTCTATTGCCTTGTTTCTTTTTCAATCTAAATGTGTCTTGTAGGACCTCAACAAATGCAAGATGATTGGGCTTGCTGAAGTTAGAGTTGGCCTATACCACCTCATTAATTTTCCTGCTAACACATAGAAGGCATTACCTGACTCAAACAATTCTTTTTTCACCAACACATCTACCATCAGTCCTGACATATGGCATTCACGGTTGGGACATCTTTCTCCTACCACATTAAAAATCATTAGTTCTATTGATCCTTTTGTAAAATCATCTCACAATCATGTTTGTGAGATTTGTCCTCTAGCTCGACAAAAGAAACTATCATTTCCTATATCACAAAACAATGCAAATAAAGCCTTTCAATTAGTGCATTGTGACATTTGGTGTCCATTCTCAACTCTCTCATTCTGGTTACAAATTTTTCCTTACAATTGTAGATGATCATACACGTTTCACTTGACTTTATCTTATGAAAACAAAATCAAAAACTAGATCCTTACTTATCAACTTCATTGCTTATGTTCAAACTCAATTTAATACCCAAATCCAAACACTTAAAATAGATAATGGCCAAGAATTCAACATGCCTACTCTCTATCAAAAATATGGTATGATTCATCAACTATCTTGTGTAGAAACTCCTGAGCAAAATAGTAGAGTAGAAAGAAAACACCGGCATTTGTTAAATGTAGCTAGAGCCCTCTTTTTTCAATCCAAATTACCTTTACCATATTGGAGTGAGTGTGTGTTTACTGCCACACATCTCATTAATCGAACTCCTTCATCTATGCTAGAACATAATACACCCTATGCCCTTCTTTTTCAAAAACTACCTACATACAACTATCTCAAACTTTTTGGTTGTTTGTGCTTTGCTAGCACTATCCAAAACAATCGAGGAAAATTTCAACCTAGAGCCTCAAAATATTTGTTCCTTGGTTATCCACCTAATATCAAAGGATATAAAGTGCTTGACCTTCTTACTCTTAAAATTTTTGTTTCTAGAAATGTTACATTTCATGAATCCATCTTCCCTTCCATACCAAACACCAATCACACACCTTTTGTATTTCCTGATTTCCCTTCACTATATGATTTCACAATACCTCCCATTTCATCTTCTGACATTGCAATACCTTCCACTTTATCTTCTGAAATTACAGTATTTCTCGTCTCACCCTCTCAAATTACAGCACCTCCTGAAATTTATGAATCAGATTACATACCTTCTCAGATTACAATACCTTCCAATTCATCTCCTGAAATTACAGCACCTCTCATTCTCAAATTAACCATGAACCTATAAATACTAGAAGATCTGAGAGTGTAAGGAATCCTCCCCCATATTTGCAGAATTTTTATTGTGGTAATATGGTTAAGCCTGCTTTAACATCTCAGGAATCTTTCAATTGATGTCGTCCTTCTCCTAGTAAGCCATATTCTATCGCACATTTTCTTTCCACTACCAAATTGTCTCCTAAACATAGAGCCTTTACTTCTGCTTTATCTTCTACATTTGAACCTAAGACTTTCAAACAAGCTAGCTCACACCTCAATGGCAAACTGCCATGTCAACTGAGATTAAAGCTCTTGAGTTAAATAAAACTTGGGAACTTGCAATTCTACCTCCAAATAAGACTGCAATAGGATGTAAGTGGGTTTATCTTGTTAAATACAAAGCTAATGGCACAATTGAAAGATACAAGGCTAAATTAGTGGCAAAAGGATACACTTAACAAGAAGGCCTTATTTTTTTTATACATTCTCCCCTGTGGCTAAAATGACAACAGTACACACTTTATTATCAATTGTTGCAATTAAGCATTGGCATTTACATCAACTTGATGTAAACAATGATTTCCTCCATGGAGACTTGAATGAAGAGATATACATGCAGGTGCCACCAGGGTACTCCTTACCAACTGATCCTAGAGTTTGCAAACTCGAAAAGAGTCTATATGGTCTCAAACAGGCCTCAAGACAATGGTTTTCTAAGTTGTCATCCTCCTTGCTTCAGTTTGGTTTCACACAAGCAAAGTCTGATTCCTCTTTGTTCATCAGACACAATTCAACCAGTTTTGTGGCACTCTTGATCTAAGTTAATGATGTCATCATTGCCTCTAATAATCTTGATGAAATAGCTACTGTTAAACAATTTTTACATGACTCTTTTACAATAAAAGATTTGGGGGAACTAAAGTATTTTTTGGGAATTGAAGTGGCTAAATTAGCTAAAGGCATCTCTTTGTGCCAACACAAGTATGTTTTAGACATCTTGCAAGACAGTGGATTTTCAGGATGCAAACCTGTAGCCTTTCCTATAGAATCTACCCAAAAGCTTAGTGCTAATGATTCATCTCCTCCTCTGTCAGATCCTGCACTATATAGAAGACTTGTTGTCATCTATTATACCTTACTATAACCAGACCTGACCTATCTTACTCAGTACAAGCATTAAGTCAATTCATGGCTAATCCTAGTACCAAGCACCTTCAAGCTGCTGAGAGGGTTCTCAGGTACATCAAAGCAACACCAGGTCAGGACATTTTTTTGTCTGCAGATTCTCCTCTGCACTTAAAAGCCTGTTCAAACAGTGACTGGGGTGGATGTATTGACACCAGAAGAAGTGTCACTAGCTTCACAATGTTTATTGGAAACTCTCTCATCTCATGGAAGTCAAAGAAACAACCGTTAGTCGATCCTCAGTTGAGTCTGAATATAGAGCTCTAGCCTCTACCATATGTGCACTTCAATGGTTAATCTATCTACTAGCTAACTTGCACATTCCCCATCCACAAGTTTTTTTGCTTTATACTGACAGCAAACCAACTTCTAATATTGCATTAAATCCTATTCAACATGAAAGGACAAAACACATCCAGCTAGATTGCCATCTGCTTCGAGAAAAATTGCAAGAAGGACTGATCAAGATCATTCATATCCCTTCTAAACATCAACTGGCAGACATACTGACTAAACCACTTGGCTCTCTTAATTTTCATCATTTAATCTGCAGGATGGGAATAATCAATATCCATTCCCCTCTTGAGGGGAGGTGTTGGAATATACAAGAGCAAATTGAAGCATTAAAGTTAAAGTCACGTGAAGCTAAACTCAAAAATGAGGAAGTTGTTATATGACAGTTAAGGTAGTTGAAATAGTTGATGAGATACGTTAGTATCTGTATAATCAAGTTAGATGGCTTACATTGTCAATTCGCGTATATAAATAGTAGTGATGTATAGCATTTTAATTCAAGCAATTCAATTTAGCATTAATGAGAAATCACATTGATTTTCTCCCAAGGAATTTTCTCTCAAGGCTTTAGTTCTCTACTCTGTTTCTGATTTACATATTTTACACCTTTCGCCAGTTCAAATATTACAACGTTCAAATTTCCCAATATTCTCCGTCGACAAAAATATTGCATTTCACTGAGCTTAGAAACTTTTGCATGCCTCATAGCAAAAGGCGATCGAAAAGAAGTGTTGGAATAATATAGGAAATGCACAGTGCAACCCAGCTGGCTGAGATAGGATTGAAGTTTAAGAAGATCACGAGCAATTCAAGCACTATTTGCTCACCGCTTGAACTAAAATATGCAGACGGAGTGCTGGAAATCCCACCCTTTCAATTAGACATTACCACGGAGATTTATGCTCGAAACCTCGTCGCCTTGGAGGAATGGCACTTTCCTGAAAATGCATATATTACTGATTACTATATCCTGTTACGTTTTATTAATCAGAAGTCGGAAAGATGTGTATTTCCTTGTTCAAAAGGAGATCGTTAAATTGGTAGATTTTGTAGATTACATGGATGCAATTTCCGTGCTCAACAAGATCTTAGAAAATATCGACGGTTCAGGAAATGAACAAGTATTATAGTCAGCTTGCTGAAGAATCGAACAAAGTCTATATAGCCCTCGTGACTTATCTTCAGATTATGATGGTTTATCTTCGTTTTATGATGTTTATCTTGAAACGTGATTATTTTTGCAACCCTTGGAGGGGTGCTGCCACCATAGGCGGCATTCTCTTGTTGCTGCTCACTCTCACACAAACTGTATGTGCTCTCATCCCGGTACGTGAAGAATTAGGAATGAAGCTTTCGTAATTCTACGAGTATTGGATTGCTCTCTGATAATTTACGTTGTACTTGTTAGTTCATTATGTTCATGTCGAACTGAAGTCTCAATGTACATATAAGTAATAAATCTTTCGGCAATTCTTTATCCTAATTTATATCCTAATTTTTTCATTTGCAATCGTATTTAGTTGAGTGGTACATTTTAAATGGTTATCATACGAGTGATGAGAAATATTAGATCTATACACAAATCTTCTATAAGAAAATGTACACGATTATAGATTGACTACTTTACAATATAAAAAAAAATTACAATCGGGAGAATTACATTAAATCACGTCAATGTGTAAACCTTTTTGTGTATGGTGGCTGGTGTGCTTCCAAGGTTGGCTGGCTATTCTTGGACAATTCAACTCCTCATTACAAGCTCGACTTTGATGCTCTACCATTGCTGCTGTAGGTCACGATAGTAGTGGATTTCTGCTAAATATGCTTGGACAATTCCAACTCCCTCCACACAAATCCTACCGTTCGTACGTACCTTTATGTAAATATATATAATTTTGAAATCCCAAACTCTATGGTCTCTTAACAACAATTTCTTTCTTCTTTTCTTCTTGTTTTTAGACAAGTGCAATTTCCATTCACTCTAATTGTGGATAAAACTGATTTCTTTTTCCTTTTTCATTTTTATTTTCCCTTCATTTTCTCCTTGCAATTTAAATCAGTCCTCACTAGAGCACCATAACTGGGCACCAGAATTACCTTACCATACATGAAAATTTTCAAAAGGGCATTGCTACTATGTTCGCCCAATTATACCGCTCACTTTGCCCAATTGACACGGACCACGTGGTGTGTGTGTGTGTGTATATATTCAAAACAAAAAAGCATCCAGAAAAAAAAATACTAAAACCCAAAGTTCCCTCTACCCCTTTTATGTTTGTGTTTTTTATTATTATTATTTATTTATTTTAATAAATCACGTGGCACCACCATGTTGGGCAAAGTGAACGGTATAACTGGGTCGGCATAGTAGCATTTCTCATTTCAAAAATCACAAACATTGGCAATGGAATGGATCAATTGAGCGAAAAACTACTATTTCTGCAAGATGCAAGCTGTGCAGGGCATGTCAATCAAAGTTGTAATAATGCTGCTGCTTTCGTTATATTTAATTAACTAAACAAGTTCTCTAATTTGTAAATGATTCAACCAAGTAAGGTCCCTAATATGGAAGAATTGGAGTACAGTCCAACAAGGATGATTACATGATCACACAAGCTAAATATTGTTGCATGAAACAAGTCATAGTTTTATGCACAAAATGGTCTTAGACAACCTGAGGACAAAAAATTGTTTGCTTACGGGGAAAAAAACTGCTAGTACCTCAAGTAAGATAATACATTAATGAGTATGCTAACTTGCAAATAGGAAAGGAAAACAACAATGAAAATTATAAGTAAAGAAAAAATCAATGACAAAGTCAAATCTAGGTAGACATCATGACCTGATCACTTGACTGCAGAGCTTGGTTGGCAAAGAACCTCACATCAACATCTGGATCCTCACTGAGTTCGACCAGACAAGGACGAATTGTCTTCTCCACTACCTGCATTGTTAAAAAATCATACCAATCAGTACTCAATCTTTACTAGACAAGGCAAGTGGGACAATGAAGTCATTTCAGTGGACTGCTTTAGTTATCCCTGCCTCCATCGCCAAATGGGGAAGGATAGGGGGGTATTGGTAAAGAAGACATCCCTACTCTGTGATTCCAAGTGCATCTGACCATATGATAAAACATATCGTGCCTTTTACGTTCGCCTTTAATTCTTTTGGTCCCTCTTAGAGCAGGATAGTGGATTTTCTACAAGCATCATATATAATCTAAATGTTCAATTACAAATTGTCCCGACAGCTTAAACTAGAAGGGAGGGATGAATTTAACCATTTGGCTAATATTGTAACACTGTTCCTCATGTGTTGGCCAGATTCCCTCTTAATAAATGGGCCCAACACGTAGAAAATTTATTTGAAGTTAGGGTACATACTCATAACATGTCTCTAGTATCATGTTAAATCACCAATTGTCTAAAAACATTTATGTGTAGTAGAAAGAGGTGAATTTTATCTAATGTTAGAAGGAAAATGCTATCTAAACTTGCAATTTTACATGCATAATCATACGTGCTGACGTATCAACTATTGAAATGGTGAAAATTTCGAAATTCGAATAAAAAAAAGAAAAAACTGATTAAATGGGACTGCCACTCAATACCTATAATGTTGTGCATACTTGTAGCACTACCTACCCATGTTAGAATAACATCAGTTCTAAATTCAAGACATGCCCTTTAGCCCTATAACGTCTCACTCAAAATCATTTTCATCAGTTATCTGTAATCATTAAATAAATCAAAATAGATTTAGCCACTTACAGACTGGTCAACTATGGGAATAAGTGACTGCAACACTTTAGCCACATTG
The DNA here is from genome assembly GCF_004785595.1 of Juglans microcarpa x Juglans regia. Classification (NCBI taxonomy): domain Eukaryota; kingdom Viridiplantae; phylum Streptophyta; class Magnoliopsida; order Fagales; family Juglandaceae; genus Juglans; species Juglans microcarpa x Juglans regia. Next base: position 26,993,347 of record NC_054608.1, read on the forward strand.
AACTTGATGTTGGGAACCCTGAAAGATACAATTGTCAACACCCCAGTCCAAGTTATGGTAAACAATTAGAAAGATATTCAGAACCACAATTCACACATAGAACCCATCAACTTTACCTATCTTTTGATGCATTAATGACCACAGGCAGGAGTTTGGAACAAGTAATTTCTGGGCCCATCACGGGAGCAAGTAGAGAAATTGCATGTAAAATGGTCATCCGATATAGATAGTGGGAGTTGTTAGTCATGTCCAAGACCTGTAAGAGAAATTCCAAGTTGTTTCAAAGAATTACACCAAAGAATAAATAAATAAAATTTGGAATGAGTTACTACCTCCTTTAAGAGAGCTTATAATAATAATAATAATAATAATTAAAATAACACATTGTACTTGGATGCGCCTTTTAAATTGATTAATAAAGTTAAGTTACTGATGAATATTTTCTTTTGTAAGTCGATTTTCTTTACCAGCTTATAGATCTCTTTCATCAGAAAACATTTCTTTCCTAAAAAAATCAAACCCCAATATGCTAAAACAAAAGTCAGAATTCACGACTCTATCACCTAAATTGCAGGATTACGACAAAGAATTTGTTCTCATTCAAAGGTCACAAAGGAATGAATATACCCTGTGACGGGACAATTACATTCTTGCATTCTTCAGGGTTATAGGGATATGTGTTACATATTGTTTTTATAAGTGAAAATTTGATATTGCATATGCTAGAGATAATTTTGAAAATTTACACCAGTCAAAATAACAAACCTGTCAGACACCACATATCCATGTGTATTACCCTGGATTGTGTATTAGAAAGTAGTGAATGGGATCCCACATTGCTTGAGAACACAATTTGTAGAGACATAACGGAGGCCCAAACCATATCTGGGCCTATACTCTAAAATGGCTAATCAAAATTACAATCGGAATCCCTTGGAATCATTATAAAGATCTTGTTCCAAACAATGTGGGGTCTCATTCACCAGCTTCCTACACAATCAAGAGTATTAAACCATGTCATGCACCAGCATTTATCTGATAATCCTTTTTGTTTTCAAGAGGAAAGGTAATAGTGATGTATTGATAGAAATAAATCACAGTGACACAAAACTAGAACCTGTGGAATTATGTGCTGCATTGCCCACTCTGGGCCAAATTCTTCTGCAAGCCGTTTCACATTATTTGCAGCTGCATCACGAATTGAGTAAACCTGCAGGCAATACTATGAAAATTAGCAAAATATAAACCACATATCATTATGATCAAGCAAATCAAATTGCATAATCATGCTTGTTATTGTGCACATCAGGTATTACAGTTAATAAATCCAACACACAAGTTTCTCCCAAACACCATGTAATAAATTTACCGAAAACAAGTACTCTTAAGAAATATGGGCTATGAAACTTCCAGAGGCCAATGACGTACAATCTGTCTAGGTTTCATTGATAGAATATCTCATTCTAAGAGTAACTTAATAATTTGCAAACCAGCAGAGTCGCAACCGAAGGGCCCTGCCTTGGAGAGGTTCCCCGACATCAAAATAATAATAATAATAGTTAAAACTCAAAGGAGTAAATTGCATGAGAAAATATATACGGGTGATCATACAATAGATATCAAGGAATCTTCCAACCAGTATTTGAAAACTCAATTAAAAGAATACTTCAAGATTCATTATAGTAACAAATCAGAAGTTAAACCACATAAAGCTTCCACTCGCCTTCAGCAAGAAATGCCTTTCAAGTAAACTCTCGGCCAGGCAGGGTGTCCCAAATGAGGTTTCCCCACCAAATCAAATCTACATGGGGCCAAATCACTTCTTCCCCCTTTTAATTCCAGATAATCCATCTAAAAATATCCATATACACCTCTCCCAATGCCTAACGGATAGTAGTTAGGAAAATCCCATGACCTCTACGTACCAGCTCTACATAGTACTTTATGACTCTACAAAGGAGAAATTCCCTACCTATTAAAAGAAGAATAATGTTTAAAAGTGAACACAACAATGCAGGAGATGACAGCTTTGCGAAAATGGATTGGCATTCAATGTAGAACTTACAACAAAAAGAAGAAACTGCAAATTAAAACAGATACTTTTTTTCAAGTAATTGAAAGAGAAAAAAGAAATTATATGTCAATCTCATGCAAATCAAAACAGATACAAAGATAGAATGAAAAGCATAAGCATACCATGTTTAATATAATTACGACTCAATAACCCAAATCTATACAAACCTTATCTTTTAACCATTGCATGCAAAGAGCTCCAAGCTTGTCATCAAAAAAGCCAACACCCAATTGACTTGCTAACAAAGGTATATATTCTATTATAGCGAGCCGAACCCTCCAGTGTCTATCCTCTGCAAGCTCAACAATCGCTGGCAAGAGAGACTGTGACAGCAGATCTATTCCAATGACCTGTTACAACAGGTACATTATGAAGACTGGATTGAAACTTAATACAAATGTTCCAGAACACCCTTATGGTAACTGGCACTTTAAAATAATTTAACACCATCAAAATAACAGAAACAAGGCTGCTTCAAGTAAAGGATCAGATTCTAGAAGACAATGCCAAAATCAGTCAAAACCCAAGCAAAATGAAATGCCAAAAAGAACATGGTGCAGATACACCATACGGAAATAATCATTTAAGAGACTCAGAGAACTGCAAGGGGGGAGAAACTCTTTCTTTTTTTTTCTTTTCCTTTCAGTTTATTAATATTAGAAAAATAAAAGCCTTTTCAGTTTTAGTACAATATCATAGAGTAACTTTCCAACCACTAAATGCTCGAGCGCTTGAAAGGGAGAGAAACAAGTATCCTTTCCACCCAAAGGGAAAATAGAGATATAATTTTTTCCAAGTAGTTGCTCAATCATGTGATTGAACTATCTATATATAGACGCGCACACACACACACATGTATACATCATGAATGTGTGTGTTTGTCTTTTTGAGTGTGCATTTGCTCATAATTCAACGTGTATAATTACTACTACCATATGATAAAGAAAAAAAAAAAAAAGAAGAAAAATATAAAAAAGTAAATAACTTGACCAAAATCAGAAAGAATGAACTCTAATGTTTGAGAGTGAAGTTTTGACAAAACCTGATTAACTTGATCAAGCTTGCTGATAATATTCAGTCGGACATCAGGAAATTCGTCCTTTAAAAGAGAGAGGAAAATAGGCAGCAGTTGCTCAATTGTTGCATCCTGCAACCACCAACAGAAGTTACATTATTCACAAGGAAAAAAAACAAAAACAAAAACCCACTTCAGAAGATGGTATATTATATGGCAAAAAAAATTGATAATTAAAATAAAATTTTATCAAAACAGTTTTTTTTTTTTTGATAAATAAAAAAATATTATATATCAAAGGAGAAACCAAGTACACAAAATGTATACAAGAAAACAGCTTGCCCAAAATGACCCAAAAAGCCCCCTAATGACCCAAAAAGCCCGTGAAATAAACAACCCAAAATACACCAGACCGGTCCCCAACCCTTGTTTCTCGTATACCTAAAACTCTACTCGAACACCCAACCCCAAACCCTTGATTCCCGTCTTTACAATGTCCTCCTTTTAGACTTCCCTCTAGTTGAGGTACCACCCTTAGCGTCGTAGTTAATTGCCCAAGAAAGACGCTGTAACTCCCTGCTTTTCTTGAAACTTTTGGTTTCAAGTACGTGGCTTGCCTCAATCGTAGTGATTAGTTCATTGAATTGGTCTTCACATCCTCCAAGTGAAATTCCCACAAATTGTTGAATCTCGTTAACTTTAGGCAAAATCCAATCCACTATTGGTAGAAGAGACACCAAGAGAGCAACGTTATCCCCAGACAGTATCCAAATGCACTCCCGACTCTAGGCATTCATCTACATGAGACACCAACTCCAAACCCTTTGATTCTCCAGCAACTCTATTGGTTCACTCCAATGGTATCATCGTCTTCATTGGAGATTCTGGGGTGACAACAAATCCCTTTACCTCTGGGGTTCCTACATCTCCTTCAGACCTTGGCAGTACACCATTTTCCTTCAACTCTGATGAGGGATCCAAGGGTGTAGTACCGACTATCGATCTATCCTGTGTTACATGAAGCGAATGACATTCCATTACTGATGTCTCTACGCCGATACCCGATGTAGACCCTGCTTCAAACAACCCAGATTTCCTTTTGACCCGCCATACCCCTGGATCTAGATATAGGGATAGAGCCGAATCCAATCTTCCGTTTTCCTTTAACTGGGTTTAAATGCTTTGGGCCTATCTTGTTTCTTACAACCTTGTTGCCTCCAACTGAAAGATGGTCTATTTTTTCAGACAAGAAAGCTATCACTGTCTTCAGCTCAACATGTTGGGTTTCCATCTCCTTTGAGGAATTGTGCATCTCAACAAGCTGGTCCTGAGACATGATTTGCGAATCTCCTTCACTTTGAACTCCCGAAGCATGACCCGTCTTTAGAGCTGCCGCATAGGATCGCCTCACCGCTGAGGACTTACTAGGATTTTTGTGCACCTCCAAGTTTTCCTTCCTTGACATGCCATCGACATGTCTGCTACATGCCTCACTAGCAGAGCCACGTCCTGGAGCACCTTGTCCTTCACTCCCTCTCTTGCCGAAGGAAAAGTCACACAGCACCTCCCCCATCCTTCTCCAACCACTGCCCCCCTCCTCAGGAATGAAGATAAAATTCCTCCTCCCACCACCACCATATTCTTCTACCGCCATATAACATCCTCAAGTATTTGAGCAGCAGTGCGTCGTGAAGCTGCGTCTACCTTCCCGAACATTGGAGAAAAAATCTTGTTTTTCATCCTTTGTGCAAGCTTTCATGGCCTTAGCCACCCACTGCACTGTTGTTGAACCCAAAACCAACTTAGAAATCACCCTTCGACCCCTTTCAGTAATGGCCAACATAATCCCCCCCTTCACCAGAGTAAAGGATTTAGATTCTATGGCTAACACCATAGAAGAACCCATATTGACCAACTCCCCTTGCATTTTGAGACTTCGAGATTATCTTCTCCATGACCGTACTCATACGATTGGCTAGAACCTTGAATATAATCACATACACCCCATTTCACAAGGCTAATGGGACAAAAATCTTTCACATCCGAAGCTCCCACCCTCTTTGGAATAAGTGCAATGAATGTCATATTTTGACTTTTCTCGAACTTCCTGAAAGAAAAGAATTCACAAAAAAACACTCATAACATTATCCGCAATGTCCCAACAATCATGAAAGAATGCCATGGAGAAACCATCCGGTCCAAGAGCTTTATCTTTAGCCATCCCTCTTAGCACATTATGCACCTCGTCCTCCTCAAACGGTCTTGCCAACCAATTAGCACTCGAAAGATCAATAGTCTCAAGAGCCATACCATCAAGTTTTTGGCCTCCATGTAAATTGCTCCATGAGGAGTCTCTCATAATAGTGTACAACATGGTCCTTGAACTCAAAATGGCCATGAGAACACTACCTTCAAAATGGAGCATCTCAATGGCATTGTTCTTATGATGAGAATTGGTCACCCGATGAAAAAACTTTGCACATCTATCTATCCCCTTCATTCAACCAAAGAGCACGAGATTTCTGCCTCCACAAGATCTCCTCCATCAAAACCATCTTTTCAAGTTCAACAGCCACAAGACTTTTCCTCCTCAACTCCTCCTCTAACAAAGCCCCTATTTCCACTCTACCCTCCAACCACTGCAACTCCTCAAAGTGAGAATTCTTTTGACTATCAACATTCCCAAAAACTTCCACATTCCACTTCTTCAAATCATTATTCAAGGCTTTAAGCTTGTTTTCCAATATAAACTTGGAATGCCAATAAACTTATAAAAAGACCACCATTGTCTCACTATATCCACAAAACCATCAACTTTTAACCACATATTTTCAAACTTGAAGTACCTACAACCCGCGTCACGTGAATTCCCCCACAATCCAACATGATGGGAAAGTGATCCTAACATTCCCGAGGCAATATCTTTTGACAACACTCGGGAAAATGGGCCTCCCAAGAAGGATACAAGAAATCTATCCAACCTCAACAGTCAACCCTGCCTGGTTGTTAAACCATGTGACAGCAACCCCAACCAAAAGCAAATCCAATAGATCCAAGTCAAAAATAAAATCAAAGAACTCCGCCATGGCCGGGCATAGCCGAGACTCCCCCAATTGCTCACCCGAAAATCAAGTTATATTGAAGTCCCCTCCAATGCACCAAGGCACATCCCGCCAACTACAAACACCAACAATCTCATCCCGCATAAATCTTCTATTGCTATCCAGGTTAGGCCCATAAATACCCACAAAAGCCCACTCAAATCCATCTTCCACATTCTTGAAGAAGCAAGCCATCAAATAATCCCCAATACACTCCTCAATAAGATCCCCAATCCTCTTATCCCAAATCACAATAATACCACCTGAGGCCCCCTTTGAGGCAAGGAACATCCGTCCCCCAAAAGAACACCCCCATAAATTTCTAATAATACTTCTATCAATAGATTTCAGATCTGTTTCCTTCCATTGGCATAAGTACATTTTCAACACGGAGGTGCTTGTTAAGATCCTTTGCACTCGAGGGCCAATCTCCGTCTGGCCCGAGGAAACCTTTGCACGCCTCCGTTACCTTTTGGGAGGCCTACGCCCCATAGAAACTGTCTACCTGAGACTGTCCCTTGGCCCGTAGGTCCTGACACAAGGTTAGAATTCTAGCTCTTCCAGAGTGGTATCTCACTGACGGCTCGGGCCCCCCCGGAAGGAGGCCTTCTTCGCCCTCCACCTAAGCTGCGCACATTTAGCCCCTTAAAAGTCCACAAAAGTATCTTGGGCTTCATAAAATAAGATTTGAAGCCCTCCCCTTAGTCCTTTCTCGACTTACACTCCCCCCCTCAACATCATAATTAATAAATTTATAATACAGGTAATTCTGTTCAATTCTCATTCTCTTTTCCAAGCTGACTTAGAAGAAGAAGAATGGCCCACTTCAATGGCAATGACTACGGCCTAAATTGGTCTTCGAAACCCTCACGGGAGATCGCCAGGCAATCCTGAATCACTTTAACTTTCTTAAGCACCCATTTCGAAGAACACCAAGCATATTAGCGCCCGGGAATAAGTTACATAAAGGAATAGGTATGTCACCCACCTTCTCCTTTCCAATAAAAACCTTTCCAATAAAAAAAAAAATCCACACCCTCCATTTCCCTTGTTACCAACTGCATGTCTACATACCTCCGGTCATCCCTCACCAGAGTGTCTAATGAGAATTTGCATCTCCACACAAAGTAACAAGCTCTAAACCCCTACCATCGAAATTATAAGGACTAAGGAGATTGGGGAGAAGAAAAAACATCCAGCTAAACTCCAAGGTTAGAAGGAATTGAATCTCCATTCTTTGCACCAAAAAGTGCTTCACAAAGTGAAACAATCGGCAAAACCAACGACGAAGCCAAAGGTGAGACCATCAGCGAAGCCTCTGGCAACTAAGTACTATTGTTCATGGGGACAAAAGCAAGAGGCAACCTGTTTTGTGTCAGCCCTGGTGCCAGAGGAGCAGCCGTCAATGCAGGGTAAAAGCTTTTCGAGGTCAAACCTAAGTAAGGCCCGAATACACTCTTGACCTGCCACACAAAGCCGGGCTGGGTTGGCATCTGAGAGTCCGACCCAAACTTTTGTTTTCCTTTCTCCATTTCACTGGTTTTGGGCCCCCGCATTAAAGCCCAAAGACAATCTTCTCCACATTGCAACATGGACCGCGGCCCACATCCTACAAGATAGCCCCTGTTTTATGACCCAAACCCACAACCCCTGATTTACCCACTTCCTATTAATCCGCCCCTAATATACGGCCCAAACTCACACCCAGACCCATCTCCTTATCAATAAGCAAGAGAAGACTGTTGATCTTCTCTTTGACTTCAATTAGCTCATTCTTCATCACCAGCAGCGACTCTTTATATGCCCTCAGTGACTCCCATGCTGCCCATCGAAGTGTGTTTGTTGGCAGGTGTCTGTAAGCCTGATACCATGGTTTAAGCCACTGCCTGCCTCCATCGTCTCACTCCCCCGAGAAGTTCTAATATTGTCTGATGGAATCTAAATGGCCGGGAAAGACATTGGTCACATTAACGATACCTTGTAAGACCCTTCTCCTCCCAATATAGCCCATGCCGACAAAGGCCTGGAATGATTTCGACCTCAACCACAAGCCTAAACATTTTCAGAATGACCAACCTTCCTCTATTTTTGCCAACCAAAGGGCTTCAAAAAACCCACTTCCCTGAGAGTTTCAGCAAAACAGCTCCATCCCTTCCCATCCACGCCTTCAGGGAGGACGATGAAGCCTCTCCTGACCCCCATACTCCGCTATCAATGAATAGCGCCCATAGAAGGGCGCTATAGGGGAGAGTTAAATGAGAACCAAAATACCGAACCAAGATATCCAAACGTCAATTCCAGAATACATGAAAAATGATGTTAGCAATTCTGAAATTGATAACATATATCCATGCCAACTTCAAAGAGAGAAATATTATTAATGCCCTTAAATTTATTCCACAGCAAGAAGCCATAATGCTAACTAGCATGCTCTCCAATTACATTGTAATTAGATCACTACTAACAGATGTGGCTGTGTGCGCGCGCGCGCGTAGACACATTTCTGGCATAAACAAGTGAGAACAGAAAATCAGGTAGAGAAAAATAGTGAAACTAAAAACCGAAAAAGATGGGGTTTTAGCAACTTTTCTTCTTTCAATGGAACTTTTCATTCTTGCTTTTTGAAAGACCCTTTGGCTTAAGGACCGATTCCTTACCTTTCCTAAAACCGGTGCCATTCCCATGATAACAGAAGCCAATGCAGAACGAACATGCTGAGACGAATCTGTTGACAGTTCCTGCAGCAAACAAATTTCATATGTCAAAATTATCAAGCAATGGGTGAAAAGATTGGTCCTAAATTATTGAACAAGCAACAGATGAATAGCATTATGAGTGTGTAGAAATTACACAATCAAACATCAAATTCGTAACACCAAATCACATACTTCTTTGTGAGCACATATACCTTCACACATGGAAGAATATGTTGAATTGAGAGTTCCGGATTCAAGATCCGGCAAAACTTTGTAACTTTTCCAGCTGCAGCTATACGTACTTCAGCCTCATTATCACGAAGTAGCCGAACATATGCAGGTACCAAGTCTGACCTAAAATATGTATACATTACCATAACCATCAATGAGGATCTAAGCAACAAGTCCTTGAAATGTAGTAAAATATATGCACAAATAATGAAAAGAAAAATGTGTCAAGTAAATAGCATCCAAAGGCAGTTCTGAAATTAAAAAATATAAAAAAGCAAAACCTCAAGTATTAAGACGTGAAGAAAATACCAGACTCGACAGTAGACTGTAAACAATTGAGTTGCTGTAGAAATGTACAAAATAGCAGCCATCTACTCTACAAGAAAATTGAAATTACCTGGTAGGTTCAGGACCTACTGCTTCACATAGTTCATATAGTTGATTTGCTACCATGTAACGAACACGCCAAGACTTATCCTGTTTGAAAAAGAATTTGTGTCAGGCATACGGTGAATTAAATACTTTTTTTGGATAAGTAATAATTCTTTATTAAAAACACAAAAGGTAATTACACAGTGGTCAGTGATAAATTACATATTATACTGCACTTTATCATTCAGATGTAGAAGTTTTCAAAATAAAAAGAAGCAAGTCTAGTTGAGGAAAAATATTTATACAAACCGAAAGCAATCACAATCTTCCTTAAATATTGTGGACATGCATAGAGCACTAGTGTGAAAGACAACCAAAAACTGCCACTTATAACTCCACACAGTAAATTCAAGCCTTCGATCCTAAGATTCTAGTTTTTATACATGCAGTTAATCCTGAACTTGGACCTCATCCTTTTTTTCTAGACTTCCTCCTCCCTTGATTGCAGGAGTAGACTAATAACCCCCCCCCCCCCCCGGCCGGTCTTTTCTGTTCAAATAGAAAACATATAAATCAAATAAAATTAGCTCTTATAATATTCAGATGTCCCAGAATACAAGAAGGTTTAAATAAAGTAAAAGAAACAGGCCATCATCTGAAGAAGAATCTTTCTGATAAGCCATCTGAAGAGGAATCTACAGTTAGCAAAGCAAAAATACCAAACAAAAAGGGTAACAAAATAGATATTGAAAATCATCTTAGCATCATAATAGAACAGTTACTTGGAAAATATGGCCAACATTTAGGGTATGCTTGGATAATGAGATGAAAAATTTTTATTTTAGATAAAAGTTTAAAATATTTTTTTTAATATTATTATTGTTTTGAGATTTGAAAAAGTTGAATTAGGAGTTGAAAAGGTTGTAATCATGAATAAGATGAGATGAGATAAGATGAGAATTTTGTCTCATCCCACTTGCCAAACATATCCGGGCATGTTTAGGTAATGAAATAAGATGAGAATTTTGTGAATAGTAGTGAAATTGTTTGTGAATAGTAGTGAAATGGTTTGAGCTAAAGATGTTTTATTGGGTTTTGGAAAATGAGAGAGAAAAAGTTCAATAAAAATATTATATAGTTAAAAAAATTGAATATAATTTTGTAATATTATCTTCTATTTGAATTTTGAAAAAGTTGTATTGCTTTTTGTGTTTTGTTTTGAAGTTTGGAAAAGTTGTAATGATTAGGCAATTATTAGATGAAAAAGATGAAGATTTGAAATTGAAAAGTGTTTTGTGTTTGAGTGATGTTTGGGAAGAAAATTATGAGAAGTTTTGAAATGAGATGAGATTTAAGTTCCCAACCCCTTATCACAACAGATATATGGCCTTCCATAAGGAAGCTGACATAAAAAATGGCTGATCGAATTAGTACTAATAAACTATGTAAGAAAACCTTGTAACATGATAAAAGCAACCAAAGTAGTTTCATAGAGATTGCATTACTATTTTTTATTTAAAAAGACTTGAGTTTTAATTTTTTTTATAAGTAAACAGTAGTATAAATAAGAATAGGCCAAGCCTAGGTATACAAGGTGGAATACAAGAGATAGGACCTATCTAGTTGCTAAAAAAGAAAGAAGACATCATGTACAGTTAGGCCACTAAATCTAAAGCACTAGCCCACAGAAGTAAGGTGCAGTAAAAGAAAATTCTAAGATCCTCTAATGTCAGCTCCTTATCCTCAAATGTCCGCTCATTACGCTCCCGCCCTATACACCACATAATACAAATAGGAACCATCTTCCACACAGCTTTGATTTGTGGAGCACCACCCGGCATTACCCAACAAGCCAATAACTCTACCACTGTAGCAGGCATGACCCAAATCAACCCTATACGTATGAACACATCGCTCCACAATGCTCTAGCTATCTCACAATGTAGCATAAGATGATCCACTGTCTCGCCAGCTTTCTTGCACATACAACACCATTCTAGAATAATAACCTGGCGCTTCCGCAAATTATCAATGGTCAAAATCTTACCCAGAGCCGTTGTCCAAGTGAAAAATAGTGCTTTTGGAGGTGCCTTATTCCTCCACACACCTTTCCAAGGAAAATGCGTGTTTGGAAGCTTAGTAAGGGACTTATAAAAGGAGCGAACCGAAAAAATACCCTTACCTGCCGAATTCCACCACAGCTTATCTTCTCTCAAACCAGACATCCTCGTAGAATACACTCGACTGAAAAAGGCTTCAACACTGTTAAGTTCCCAGTCATGTATTGCTCTACTAAAGATGACATTCCAATGGAGTTGATCCCCTGAACGAACCCTGAGATCCGCCACAGAAGCCTCTTGATCACATGCCACACGAAAAACAGAAGGGAATGCAACTGCTAGAGCCTCCTCCCCACACCAAATGTCTCTCCAAAATTTTATACGAGTGCCCTCCCCCACCAAAAATTTAGTATGACGAGAAAACACCCCCCAACCACGTCGTATATGCTTCCAAACCCCCACCCCATAGGACCCATTCCCCTCTCTAGTACACCACTCCCCTCCCATCTTACCATGTTTGCAATCAACCACTAATTTCCATAAAGCTTCTACCACATTGTATCTCCAAAGCCATTTCCCAAGCAATGCCCGATTAAAAGTTTTCAAATTCTTTATCCCCAATCCACTTGAAGGAATTGGTCTGCATACCTTATCACAACTGACTAGATGAAACTTGAATTCATCTCCCTTCCCACTCCATAAGAAATCCCGATAAAGTTTTTCGATTCGCGCCGCCACACTAGCTGGAATTGGAAATAAAGATAGAAAGTAAGTTGGTAGGTTAGAGAGAGTACTCTTGATAAGCGTCACCCGGCTTCCTTTCGATAAATACAGTCTCTTCCACCCAGCCAATCTTCTTTCTATTTTCTCAATAACTGTGTTCCAAATAGACAAAACCCGTGAAGCAGCCCCCAATGGTAACCCCAAATACGTCATAGGAAGAGAAGCGACCTTGCACCCAAGAGTGTTAGCCAACTGTCGAGAAATGTTGACGTTTCCAACAGGCACTAATTCTGATTTATCGAAGTTAACTCTTAAACCTGACGTTGCTTCGAAACAAAAAAGAAGCGCCTTCAGTGCCCTAAGTTGATCTTGCTCTGCATCACAGAAAATTAAAGTATCATCTGCAAATAATAAATGGGAGACCGAGATAAGGCCCCTTTGTGGATCACCCACAGAAAAACCAGCCATAAAACCATGACTAACCACAGCCAATAACATCCTACTAAAAGCCTCCATGACGATAACGAAAAGCAGAGGGGACAAAGGATCACCCTGTCTTAAGCCTCGAGAGCTATTGAAAAAATCCTCTGGGTTACCATTGATCAAGACTGAAAATCTTGCCGTAGAAATGCACCATCTGATCCACATACACCACCTCTCCCCAAAGCCACATCTCTTTAGTAAGTACAAAAGGAATTCCCAGTTAACATGATCATATGCTTTTTCCATATCTAGTTTACAAATAATGTCTAGAGTGCTAGACTTTAATCTACTATCCAGACATTCATTTGCAATTAAGACCGAGTCCAGAATCTAACGACCCCTTACAAAAGCATTTTGTGGCTTTGAGATTACTTTATCAATTGCCACCCCTAACCTGTTAGCAAGCACCTTTGCAATGATTTTGTATATCCCATTAATGAAGCTAATGGGCCTAAAATCCTTCAACTCCACCGCTCCAGATTTCTTCAGAATCAAAGCAATAAAAGTAGCATTCAGACTTTTCTTGAATTTCCCTGCCGAGAAAAGCTCATGAAACACACTCATAATGTCATCTTTCACGACCTCCCAACATGTTTGAAAAAACCCCATCGTAAAACCATCAGGACCTGGTGCTTTATCCTTTACCATCTTACGAACCACATCCAAAACCTCCACCTCCTCAAAAGATCTTTCCAACCAGGATGCTGTCTATGGTTCTATGGACTCAAAACCAAGTCCATCCAGTTTGGGCCTCCAACCCTCATTTTCTGTAAATAGACGATCATAGAAATTCACCACATGTCCTCGGATCGCAGGGGCCTCTGTGCAATCACTACCGTTGATTTTCAGCATCTCAATAGAGTTAGTTCTCCAATGAGAGTTAGCCACTTTATGGAAAAATTTAGTGCTTCGATCCCCTTCCTTTAACCAAAGAGCTCTTGACTTCTGTCGCCAAGAGATCTCTTCTAAAGTTAAGACCCTTTCCAACTCTGATGCCAACGCTGTCTTGCTTGAAACTTTCTCTGGGTAAGAGCCCTATCCTCAATAATCCTTTCAAGATTCTGTAACTCCTCCATTAAAGTTTTCTTTTGCTCCCCTATATTTCCAAACGATTGGGAATTCCAAAGCTTTAAATCTTCCTTTAACGCTTTCAGTTTGCCTGCAAGAATAAAAGAGGGGGGGTACCATAAAACTGATAAGAAGACCACCAAAGCCTTACCATCTCCACGAAGCCATCGCTTTTAAGCCACATGTTTTCGAACTTGAAATAACGACGACCTCCTTGAATACCACCTCCATCTAATAATATTGGAAAATGATCCGAGCATAGACGCGGCAGTCGCTTCTGACATACCTCCGGATAATGGCTTTCCCAGTGTGGCGATATTAAAAATCTATCCAGTCGGGACCAAGTTTGACTGTTAGACCATGTGAAGAGACCGCCAACTAGAGGGAGTTCAACCAAATTCAGGTCAAAAATGCACTCTGAAAATGCAGCCATGGCTGGATGTAATCGGGTGCTTCCAGATCTTTCACTAGGGAACCTTACTACATTAAAATCTCCTCCAATGCAACAAGGAAGTCCCCACCCACTATAGATAGCAGCCATTTCATCCCACAAACGGCTTCTAATATTGTCAATGTTCGGTCCATAAACACCTGCAAAAGCCCACAAGAAATTATCCTCTACCATCTTAAAAGAGCAAGCCACTGTAAATTCCCCTACAAACTCCTCCATCTTCTCCACAACCCATTTATCCCACATCACCAAAATACAGCCCGATGCCCCCTCAGAAGCTAGATAGGCCCAATCTGCATACGGGCAATCCCACACATTTCCCACGAGCTTTCTGTTTATCAATTTCAGTTTGGTTTCTTGTAAACATACGATATCCGCCTTCCAATCCCGAAGTAGATTTCTTATGCGTAGCCGTTTATTAGCCTCGTTCAACCCGCGAACGTTCCAAGACACAATTTTTGGCTTCATAAAGACACAGTCAACCCCTTCCCTTTGGACCTAACGCGGCTTGAGCTACCCTCATTCAACGACCAATTAAGCCTATTAAGCTCACTTTTCTTCTTAGAATCAGCTTTCGTGGACTGAATATGACTAGCCTCAATGGATGTGAGGAGGGCCATAAACTGTTCTTCATATCCCACACATTTCATACCCACAACCTGTTGTATGTCCTTTACCGTTTGGAATACCCACTCAGAGAATTCAAAGTCATTCGGTAATGAACAATATAATGGAAAAGGCTCCCTTACTACTTCGTCTCCCTCCCCCCCGAACAGATTATTTCCTTTCCATTCTACTACAGTGCCCACTTTGTCCACTGCAAGAGAATCCGAGAAGTCCATATTAACCTCCAAGCATCCCTACGATAACCCCCCAACTTTATCTTCCAAGAAAACCCCCCCTCCTTATTTCTCCTTCTTCCGATAGTACCTCCAGATGTTTGTCGTAGGTAGAACAAATACCCAACTGAAGAGATGAGGGCTCTACGGTATGGATCGGCATTTTCTAGGTGTCAAGTTCTTGAAAACTACTGAACGAAGACAGAATCTGCGATTTCTCCTCCTCGCGCGACGGTAGAACTTGATCCACCACCCTCGCCGGCATAACTTGAGTCGAGGCCAAGTCGTCGACCACCGTCGGACAAGTCTGTGAATGTCCTACAGCCAAAGGAGGAAGAGTTCCCTCGATTTGGCTTTGAACAGACCCTCACGCTCTGGAAAAGGACCCTCCAACGGCGTAGATGCCTTCGCCGATGGAGCGACGGCTTGCGGCGAGACCATCGGCGCGGTCACCTGCGGCGAGCCCACCTGAAGCCTCATCGTCGATGTTGATATGGGCCCATGGACCAATGGGTCAACAGCGGCCTTTGGAGTCCCGACAGACTCTGCTGGGTCGAGAGTAACCTTGGGCTAAGGCCCATCTACTACTCCCAAAGCCTGTCCCTTTCCTAAGCCCCCGTAAGGTTCCAACTCCTGCCCCAAAACGTTGCGTTTCAGCCAACCAACTATATCATTTAGTTCTCCCAAGCATGTTTCGATGACAGCTAAGGCCTCTACCAATGTTTCCTTATTCGGACCAACATCCCCCCTGCCATTAACGTCACTGGACTGACCCCTCTCCAAAGCTGGAACACCACCAAGCTTGAGCAATCCTGACGTCTCTGACCCGTTTGCAACCCAAGGCCCCTCCTATCGACCAATTAATGCCTCCCTGAATGACGACGGAAGAGCTCCATGCAAGGGTTTCACAGGTGCAACACCATCTTTAACAGCATCCTGCAACACCACCATGAGGTTCCTCCAGCCCACACCACCTCTGCCTTCAGGGATAAAGATGAAGCTCCTTCTTCCACCACCTTCATACTCTGCCAAAACCATATACGTCCCTCTAGAATTGGAACAACTTTGAGCAATATAGCCTCTCTGTAGCCTTCAGACCACCCTCCAGAGCTCTACAAAACCACCTAGCAGTCCCCACCCCTACTCTCATGTTTTTCACCCCTTTCCTTCCTTTCTCACTCAAAAATACGTAACGCCCATCCCTGCTCACCTCAAAAAGCTTAGCCTCAATCACAACACGTTTCATAACTGGCACTATCCAATGTAATAGTACACTAACCAACACCCACAACCACCAACACCTACACCATTAACAGAAAACTAATGAAGAGAGATTGAGTTTTAATTATAAAGGGGGTTACAGAATCATGTTAAAAGCAACCAGAAAAGTTTGATAAAGATTAACCCACAACAAAAGTAGCTGTTCATTGTGGTAGATTGGTGTTGTATGAGCAGAAAGAGTGGGGAATCTACCAACTACATTTTACTTCATAGGGAGATATCCAATACCTTGTGGGATGACATTTTTAGTCAAATTGGGTTGGCTTGGTTATGTCTCAGAGACTAGTAGACCTTTTTTCCAATTGGAGAGGACCATATGGCAACCCACAAACTGAAGCAATATGGAAGACGGTCCCTATTTGCCTAGTGTATTGCATTTGGAGTTCAAGGAATGATAGATTTTGAGTATTGCAAACGAACAATGAAAGAGCTTAAAACTTTCTTTTTCAATACTCTGTTCATTTGAACAACTTCTATTAAAATTAATGGGCTGAGTTTCGTGATTTTCTTCTCTTTTTCTATTTCTAACTAGGTGTTAGTGTTTTATATACTTCCTGTGTACTAGGGCTATGCCTCTGTGATTATTAATAAAACATCCAATTACTTGTAAAAAAAAAATACACGCTGCCAATCAATTATGGAATATCAAATTAACAGCATACGCAACATACCTGTGAGAAACTAACTATGACAGGAAGAATATGTGCCACGCAATCTTGAGGTTCCAACAACTTTCCAAGTGCTGCACAGCCTTCAACAGCCAATAACCGAACAGAATCTTGATCTGAAATGGAGATAAGTTAGAGAAAATTCATTTTCTCAAAAAAAAAAATTATAAACTAATGCACTTAACTTAACAAAATAATGTAAGTGCAAATGCAAGTGGATGAATTATAGAAATGGATTTGACAATTAACCCTCAGGACCAGGAATATGCCTAGCCATCAAGGAAACCCACTTAGATGTTTAACCAGAACCAGGGGCTCAAGTTGGAATACTCGTCTCCAAAAACACTGTTCACAATTCTTTTCAGTCAAAGAAGAAAACTGAATGCAAGAAACAAACGTGAATAACCAAATAAACATGTCTAGAAATGAAAGGATAAAAGAGAGCAACTGCACAAGCATCACCATTCCTTTCCTAGAATTCACAAATACATCTTATGCCTAGGCTTTCACCTGGTCAGGACTACAATGGGCCAATTCTAAATTAACCCTTAAATGTGAATAAAGAAAGCATGGTTAACACCTGTACCCAACTTTACTTTTTGAGAAAAACCAAGGACAAGAATCCAGTATTAGAGTAACACTCGACGATATTCCAACAGTGAAGACAGTGACCGGCTTAAATTATGTTATCAAATAGATGAAATTGACAGATCCAAAAGGAATGTACATACCATCCTGAGTCAGATCCTCAAATATAGACATAATGTCAGTTTTCAAATGGGCAGGTTCAACAGTAGCAGCAAATTTTCCCAGGTTTGTTGCAGCAGACCTCCTAACCATAGGCATGTCATCTTGACACAGCTGACTGTAAATTGTCCGTAGTTCAGTTTTTAACGTCTCTGGGGCACTTGGGTAAGCAATATGGAACAGTCCACATGAGGAGACTCGAGCAGTAAACCACTCACCAGCAGCCAGTCTCTAAATGTTAGAAGATCGTGATGTGTTAAAAGAAAGTTCCAGTGTCGTCCTAATTGTATTGAGGTATCACAAGATCACCAATCATGAGAGATCACTAAAAAATAAAGATGATCCCAATGGCATCTTGAGTAAACCAACTGCCAACAAAAATTCCTTTCTAATGAAAAGAGTGTATTAAAAAAATAAAACACCACTACCTGAGCAGATAAATCTATGCTATCTAACCACAAAAGCGGCAAGTGTAATTGCATTTTACTGCATTGTTTTTTTTTTATGTCGGGAAACCTCTCCAAGGCAGGGCCCTTCGGACCCACCCCTACAAAGTAAACCCCGGTCCCATGCACCACACTTTCAAAAGTTTCCCTACACGAAGCTGGTTAAATCGCTAGCTTTTCACCAGGGGGTGTGGCCTCAAAGGATTGTTTACACCCATGAGGTGTTAAACCTTAGACCTTAAAGGGAGTGATACCCCAAGACAGGCCTTCACCACTTGGGCCAACCCCTTGGGGTTTTTTTATAAATATAATAAAATACATCATAAGAATGCCCAATATATGTTTTTTTATAAGTTTAAAAGAAGGTCAGAAGTCTATCAAACAAAAATGTCTCATATATGTTTTATGTGAAAATTTTTTAATTTACATAAAATTGTTACTGCCTTGGCATCATAAAAGCATGCAATTGTTAACATATGCATTTCTCACTAGTACTTTTCTATGATAAGAATCTTGGAGACCATGCAAGCACAAGATGGTTTTTACCTGGTTAAACCCTGAACCCATGTAACTAGAGACAATACCTTTTTTAAGCTATCTAATTTGTGCAGCTAATTAAATATATGATGGATAGGATTCACTTAAATGAATGGAGTAAACACCAAAATGAACTAGGAGAAGTTGAAAGAAACAAAGGAAAATTCTGAATACAACCCATGTACTTGGTCTATGCCTTGCCTTTAAAAATAAAATCCTCCACTACTTATCCCAAAAGAAAAAGAAAACGAAGGAAAGTTCAAACATCTGACCTTGACCAGAGGAATGAAGTACTCAACCAAGTCCTGTTCTCTCATTTGCGCCCCAATTCTACACAAGGACTCGACCGCTTTGTCCCTTACACAAGTTTCTTCAACTGTGCAGAGAGTTTCTAAAGGTGGGAGCAGCACATTCGCATACTCAACACCTCCAACATAGGGAATAAATACCCCCAGTTCCTCGGCCATTGCAAGAAGCACTTCGTCGTCGTCGTCATTGTTCTCACTGAGAAAAGGAATCAGCTCCTTCCTGGTCCTCTCGTCTCCCAGTGCGCGAGCAATTGTGGAGAGCCGTCGGATCGAGTTTAATCGGAGCTGAATATCTTCATTTTTTAGTTCGTCGATTAGGACGGCAATGGGATAGAGTGGCTCTTCGATCATAGCCATTGTGTCTCTGGAGATCCACGAAGCTGGAAATGAAGAAACCATTTACTAAACGATTATAATTTTATTAAAAAGACGTAACAATTAGTTCGATTACTCCGAAATGAAGAGAAAATAATATAGATTCTCAAATCTTGAAGACTAGAAGGGAAAGATTATGGAATAATTTCAAATTTAAAAAAAAAAAAAAAAAAAAAAAAAAAAACCCTACTCCACTTCACTTGGCTAAATTGTAATTAATTTTTCAGTTATAAACAAACCAAGACAAACCGCCTTTTCTTTTCCTTTCCTTCATTTTCTCCGAAAGCAAACACAGCACCTTAAAACGAAAGTACACTCATGGATAAATATCGCTAGGACGAATGCTTAGGGGTTAAAAAGAACTAAATATAAATAATTTGTGATGAGATCTCTATCCGGGTTCATACTTCCGCGGTTCTTTTTCCATTTTTGAGCGGAAATTGTTAGTGAGCAGAAATAACATATAAGATCATAGAAATGAAAAACCTAGAAGGGAAATTTTTATTAGGTGCAAAATTTAAATCATGCAGCCACATAGGAAAAGCACAAAAAAATCGAAGCTAGGCGAGAGAGGGGGGGAAATTTGGAATACCTTGGAGGGTGACTGTTGTAGGGGTCGATCTACTATGAACTGTGGCGGTGAAATGGGGACAGATCTTCTAGTGGACAGGGAAGATGGGGGGGAAGAAGAAGAGGGTAGGGGGCAGATCCTCCGGGTTTTCTTTTGGACTGATCGTCCCAAATTGGATGTAACTCGTGTCCGCCCCGATATTATAGCCGATTCATTTTTTTTTTTATTTTTTTTTTTTTTATCTTGTTTGGATGAATGAGTTCATCCATCTCAATTTGGTTCTCTTTTAGATCTATTTTAATATTTAAATACATAACTTTTAAATTACTAAACATCATTTAACTCAAAATTTTTTTACACATAAAATTCACAATTTTTCTCAAATCAGCACATCTTTATATGGGAGATTCACAACCTTTTTTAACTTCCTATAAATACATGAGTCATTTAAATTCACAAATGAGTTGAGATAATTTGTTAATAGTAGAATAAAATATTGTTAGAATATTATTTTTTAATATTATTCTTGTTTTTTAATTTGAAAAAATTGAATTATTAATTATATTTTGTGTAAGAATTTAAAAAAATTGTAATGATGAGTGAGATGAGTTGAGGTAAGTTTTGAATTCAAACGATACCTCATCTTAACATCTAAATATATCTAAATTTATTTTATGTAAATTCCATAAAACTCAATCTATCATTTCAATTTATTATTATTTATAAAAAATTAAATTCATTTTAATTTAACTCAACGTACAAATAAAGCCTCATTTGTTACTACCGCCGGGAAGCCGAGTTCGGAACAATTGACGCTATCCGAGTTCAGCATCTCACCCTAAAATATTATATCCGATTCATTGGGTTACCCCCTTCTCAACTTGTCTTGGAGCCTTCTATAGGCTTCAACATCTTGCCTAGGATATGACTTGTAGAATTATTGTTATTTAAAGAATTTTATACTACACATTATTTGAGTAATATAATTTGATATAAAAGATAAATTTTAAAATTTAAATCTTACAAATCAAATTATATCATATAGATAATATGTAGTGTAAACATCTTCAAATAAAAATGGCGAGTAGTATTACAAAGCAACCTTATATACATCTTTCATGACAAGATTGGAGTACTTCTCAAGCCTTTAGCATCATACTTGAAACCACAGTGGCCTTTAACATCATACTTAGGTCTTATTTGAAATTTGAATTGAACTGAGATCAATTCAGTTCAGTCTTATTTTAAGCTGAATCTAAAATTCAAGCATCTAACTCTCAAATTATTAAACTCATCTCAACTCAAAATCTTTTTATATGTAAGACCTACACCTTTTTTAACTCAACACATCTTTACACGCTGGACTTACAACATTTTTCAATTTTTCACAAATACATTTAAACTCATATTAACATCTAAACTCATATTACGTGAACTTTACAAAACTTACTTTACCATCTCAACTCACTATTATTCATAAAAAATTCAATTAATCTGAACTCAACTCAACATTCAAACAGATTTAAGCCTTTAACATAAGGCAGGCTCAAGAAGTGCCTTAAGCTTGGTGGGGAAGATGGCCATAATGATGCTTCGAGATGACGGTTGAGATTAGCATATAACTCAGGGCTCAAGCGTTATCTTGAAGCAATCCTAAGCAGTTTCATTAACCTGCTGATAGCAACCATCCTCAAGCTAATCTTGGAGAGTCACAACTATCCCAACACTAATCTTATTTGGGATATTGGTAATATTGCCATATCAATCATGGACGTTACATCCCTGCTACATTTAGGAATTTTCAAAGTTTAGGAGTACGTCTCCTTACCTCTACACGCCGATTGTAGATGCTACATCCCCACGACTTGTAAGGATCCTAAAGTCGGGGGTATGTCCTGCCGAAGCTACACATCGATTGCATACACAACATCCACACTACCCACAAAGATTCCCAAAGCTTGGGGCTATGTCCAATCATCACTGCATGCCGATCTTGAACCCTACATACCGCAACCTACAATGATTTCTATACCTTGAGGTAATGTCCCCTCGGCACTACACATTGATCGGGGACACCACATCTCTTCAACTTACAAACATTTATAATAAGATTAGGGGCAAGGGTACATTCCCTAAACTAGCAAGAATTCCCAAAGTACACAGGGTACATCCTCCTAACACTCTAAGTTGATTGTGAACGACATATTCCTACAACCAGAAAGAATTTCTAAAATTCGGGAGGCACGACTCCTGCCATCTTCAAAGGCCAACCTCCTTAAGGTGTCATCTTCAAAGGTCAGCCTTCTTAAGGTCTAATCCTCAGAGACCTCTTGAGACTTCAAGCATCATCGAGAGCAAGCCTCCTTAAGATTTAATAGCCAATAACCCCATGAAGATTTTATCATCATTAAGGGTTCTCGCCTTCAAAGGCCCTTCGAGGCTTCCTGCATCGCCAAGGTCAAGCTTCCTTGAAGCTATCCTCGAAGGCATTACGGTTATATGTCACACAAAGATTACATGATACACCGATCACCGACAACACAATAGAGCCACGTTACCACTAAATGACGAAGCTTGGAGTGGAAAATGGGGATTCAACATTCAAGACCATAATATAAGGCTTTTGGCAAAAAGTGTTGAAGGGACAATATAAAAACATAAGAACCAAGAAAGCAAGAGAGGACAAATGGGAGAGCTAAAAGAGAAAATGGGGTATTGGGCATTTAAAAGATTTTAATACCAAATGATAAACTTCATCCGCTTCTCCCTCCCCTCCCTTTTATTTGGAATGCAAGTATCAAACACCATTTATATTGAACTTCACATACCCGAACTCATGGATGTAAACCTCGGTACCAAATCGTATTAAATTTTAATGTCCCCTATATACTATGCAATTTAAGTTTATTTCCCAAACCATGGGTGTACACCTCCAAGGAGCATGGCATTGGTAATTTAACCATACTTGGCATTTGAGATGGTACTTTTAACCATATTTTAGGAGATGTTTGGAAATAATTTTCATCTCATTTCATTTCTTTCTCAAACATCATTAAAATACAAATACTTTCAAACTAATCATTATAAATTTTCCAAACTTTCAAATAAAAAAAAAAAATCTGCATTTTCAAATCCCAAGATAAAAATTATATTATAATAATATTTTAATTTTATAATATTTTTTAATCAATTTTTTTTCTCTTTTTTCAAAACTCAATAAATACTATTCACAAATCATCTTACTATTATTCACAAAATTCTCATCTCATCTCATTCTCAAATATTCGTTGCTCTGTTTGAATACAAGAAATGTTTCATCTCATCTCATTTCATCATTACAACCTTTTCAAATTCTCATACAAAATATAATAAATAATTCAACTTTTTCAAATCTTAAAATAATAATAATATTAAAAAAATATTATTATTATAATATTTTATTCAACTTTCAACTTTCATTTCAATTCATCTTATCTCAACTTACTATCTAAACGGCACCTAATAATTCTTCCACATAGAACATGAAAAATGAAGAAATCTTGGCTAATAATACTTGGCCAAAATCTTATTACCACTTCATTAAATTTTAGGGCAATATGAGCTAATTACAATTAAGTAGATCAAGTACAATCCCAAATGGCGAAAACTTTTCTTAGTTACACTGGGATTGAATTTATTTTAGTAATGAAATGGAAAAAGATTTTTTTTTTTTTTTTTTTTTGGGATTCAAAAAAGCCCTCTTTTTCTAACGAACAATATACCCCGTGAGGATACTTTGCAGAGGAAAATAACCTGCTCTTCAATTTACTGCTTGGGAAGAAAATATTTGTAGCTTTAAATTCTCGCTTTGAAATGCTACTTATTATCTTCATATTATATATTGATATATATTGATATGTAATTTGTTATTTTTATCATTTTATTTAAATATATATTTACATATTAATATCTATGTATATTTTTAAATATAAGAATAAAAATAACAAATTATATATTAATGTATAGTGTAGAAAATAATAAATAAATTTTTTCTTTATAATGGAATACAAAATGATCACTTTTGACTCTTTGACACATTATATTTTGAAAAAACAAAAAAAAGTATTGCATACTTGTTAAGATTTTTTGCTGTTGACCGTTGAGATTGTGTGCCATCATTGATCTTTTGTCCGTCTTCTCAATTAAATTAGACAGAATTCTAAATAATAATAATATTAAAATTCTGTTAATACTAATAAAATAATTTGAGTTAAGATATTTGAAAGGATTTTAAAAAATGAGAAAGAGAAAATTTAAATAAAAATACTATAAAATTAAAAAATTATTTTAATATAATCTTTTAATATAATTTCTGTTTTAAAGTTTGTAAAAGTTGTATTAATTTAAAAAATATATATTCATCATTTATTTTCTCATCATTCTATGATGTGGCATTAAATGATAGATTTATAAGTAAAATATAATAAATAATCTCCAATCATCTAATGTCACATTATGAGATAATAAAAAAATGATGAGAATTCAGATGATGAGTAACCTTACCCATTAATTTTTGTGATTGGATAATGATTAGATAAAAAAATTAAAAATTTGTAATTGAAAAATTATTTGTATTTGAGTAATATTTGAAATTGAAATTAAGTGAACTTTTAATAATTTCATATTTCAACTATATATCCAAACATCCCCAGTCAAAATGAAAACGGGTAAATTTGTTCCATATTACAAAATAGGTGTAAAAAGTTTGTATCATAACTTAACTAAAAATTTTATGTATCTGACTGCAAAGTTATAGTTATTGTAAAATAGATCTAACATATCACAAAAAATAACTTCAATTTATAAGTTTATTTTTATAAAATCTCTTTTTGATTGCAACATTTTTATATTTAAAAAATGATCATAGAAACGTGGGTCCAAATCTAAACTATCTGGATTGAAGCTTTTAAATAAAACTTTGCTCTTTATTGTCATGGTTTCAATAGCAAGACATTACCTGTTACTAAGATTTTGCATGATTACATAGAACTTAAGCACAAAATTGTATGCTGAGTTAATGAGCCCTGATTTAAAATATTTTTTTATGCAATCCTAGCCATCCAACCCTCTCGTAGTAAGAGATAAAAATAAAAAGTAAAATAAAAACAAAAAATTCCAATTCAATGGTGAAAGTCTAAGGTCTAAAGTGCCATTTGGATAGTAAGTTAAAAAGAGATAAGTTGAGATCAAAGTTCGGCTTTGCATGCACTTCGGCTTCTGAGATAAGTGGCCAATCTTTACTACAACATCTTAAGAGTAGCACATACATATATGTTGTGATCACGGTCAGATCAATCCTTATCATCCTCTTTGGGTATAGGAATTGCAAGTTCTCCATCAGGATTTTTCTTGGAGAGCATTGATTGATACCAGTAAGCACATTCATCTTCAAGAAAAACAGCAGAAATGTGTCTCCATTGTGTTTTATAGCCGACTAATGAAGGGCTTCGATTTGAGGGCAATATTAGAAGGCATAGCTCCTGGAAGATGATACATAAGGTGATAAGGGCATCTGTTTTCCATCATCTTTAGACTTTAACTGAGTAGATGACGTCTCGAGTTCCGGGACTTTAGGAAGTTGAACAACCTGTTGCAAAGCCCCTCGGGCTCTAATGTTGATGGTTGCTCAACAGGATACTTGAAGTTTGCTTTCTCACTCAATTCTTCAAACGAGTCGACAAGATTTTGAAGCCTTGCAACAAATTCAATCAAAAGAGATACAAACGTGGCTAATGACAGTGCGCTAGCATTTTCATAAGTTTTTGATTCTTCCTCTATCAGCACTGCATCGGCATTAAATGAAATACGTCGGGGCCATGATATTTGTTTCATGAGCACTTTTTCTGGAGAAACGCCAGCAGCCAGGGCAGAACTCACGCCAGTTGGGACCTTCCTATCCCAACTAGTTGAAACTGGAACCGATCTGAGATCTAGTACAGTTTCACTCAGGGACTTGTATTGAAGGATTTTACTTTCTTCATCCAAGTTCAGAAAATCCTGGGGATCTCCCAGCTCTGGCCGGTTTCCAATTTCCCAGTTCTCAGAATTGACAAGAAGGAATGATTTCTGGTCAATCTTCTTTTGCAACTCTTCTGCAGCCTCATGCACTTCATAAAGTATGTCCACTGGACCTAATTTCTCCAGCCTTTTCACTTTGTTCCCAAGTTCACGCAACACTTTAGCACCCTCAAAACCCACTCTCTGAAGCTCACTTTGAAAAACCTGTCTTTTTTCAGCAGGGGCCTACATTTACAAGCAATGGAAGTTTAATAAGTGGACGCCCAAACACCCACACTCTTTTATGCACATGAATGCAACTTCAAGTAATCTGAGATATGGAATAGCATAACCACCGATTCTGCTGAATGTCAAAGCAGATAACACGCATTATGTGCAGAAGAATTTTCCGGGTTGTTATTTAAAACAAAAGCAAAAAGAAATGATGATATTTTTGGCACAATAACCACCAAGCCTAGGACCTTTCTTCAAGGAATGTTTAAAAAAATCTGAAACAAACTCTACAAGGACATAAATATATGATCTGACGGTTCAAATCATAGTGGACGGATTTTAAAGATGACAACGAAATAAGTCTGCAGGAAACAACCATAAAGCAAATTTACTCAAAGCCCCAAAATGTTAATGTTGTCAAACAAACCCCAGCACCTTTTGCAATATGAAAAGGAGGATCCAACTGTTCCCTCCACTGACAACCACACAAAAATGTAGATAAAGTTTAAATGCACCTGTATTTCTGAAAGTATACATCCATGCAAAGCCATGACCATAAATGCACAATGCCTCAATGCACCGCTTAATTTGACGTAGTTCTTCCATGGGTATTTAAGCATTTTGTAAGGACCATGAGGTGGTTCCCAAATAGCAAATCCCATCTTCAAACAAAAGGAAGAGTCAGAAATTACATGGTGATCAATACTATCAATGCAATGACTTGTAGATGAAGCACTACATAGTGATCAATACTGTCAATACAATGAATTGCAGATGAAGCATAATTACGCAAAACAATACCAGAGCATCCTCTTGGCTTGTAGATTCTACAGCTGATCTGTATCCACTGTACAGAGGGTCATCGGAAGCTTGGTAGGTAAGAATTTTTGAAGGGACCCTTTTGTACTCGACACAATCAAGGTAACCATTAACACAACCTGAAATATAATCTCATAGAAATGAGTCAAGCACGAATGAAGACAATAAAACATGAATCTTCATAGAAAAAATTTACTGAGTGGAGCAATTTTAATCTAGGAAGGATATAATAAAAACATGAAGCAGACACACCTTCCAAAGATGTTGCAACACCTGTAAAATTCTTTGCCACCAAATTGTGCAGATCCTCACCGGCCCAGATGGGATAAATGCATATGTTTACTACCAAACAAACACCGGCACCAAGTGCAATGAGCAAGAATCGGGTCACGGCTGTATCAATAAAATCCCCTGTCCTATAGCCAGATACCGTAATGAAACAGTAAGTCAACAAGAAGACCCGAAACCCATATTCATAAGGCTTCAATGTTGGGTATAGTTTTGCATATGTTGCACAGAATCCTAGAAACCACATATACTTGTCAGAAAGAAATGCTAGTAACAAAAAATAAGGATTCAAAAAACTTTTTTTCAATAACAGAAGAATACTTGATGACACACTCAAAGACCTATGATGAAGATACTCAGAACGATAAAAACTTCTTCCCACTTTCCAGCCAATTCCGATAACTCTGCCATGCCTAAAGCAAGCCCACCAGCTGATAATGTCCCCAACCCACGGTTAAATCCTTTGCTAAGTGTTGCGCCTGCAGGAGAACATACACACCAAACGTAAGGACTAAAAAAACAGAGGACCCAAGTGAAACGACAGTTTGTTAAAGTAGAATTTATCATCTGGAAAGAGAAGAAAGTAAACATTTCATTTGAAAGAAAAGGAGGTGACTCAAATCGACTAGTCAATTCAGGCCTGGTTTGTTTTCAAGACTAAAATCCAAAACTTTGAAAACTTTGAAAATCTCTCGTCTCTTTATTACAATTTTCCCAAATTTCTATACAAAATAAAAAAAATAATTCAACTTTTTCAAATTCTAAAACCAAAATAATATTAAAAAATATATTCTAACAATATTTTGTTCAAACCTTTTAACTTTAATATCAATTCATCCATCTTCGTGCCCAAACTTTGCTTTATTCCATAAAATATCGAGAGAAAAGATGATGGGCAATGATAATTTTGCAGCATTTCTTACTCCATCCAATATATAATAATTTTTGTTTTTTTAGTAACAATTGAATATACAACAATTTCTCGTGATACTTGTCGACTTTACATTTTCATCCCAATAATTAAACACATTCGTTTTCATCAACAACAATTTGTATTGCATGCCTAGACCCGCAGAAATTCACATATACACGGATGTCAAACACTCACAAAATAGAAAAGAAAAAAAGAATTAAGAAATAGAAGCAGTAAACAAGCCCAGAAAGAAAGTTGAATTCAATACCTATACTGAACTCAAAGACGACCACAACAGTGAGAATAGCCCAAACGGAGTAGCGGCCGACCTCCACGAACGGCTCTTTCAAGAAAACCATCAAGGAAATGAGCATCAAGGCCAGACCCATTTTCGCGGAGAAGACGATCTTCCTAGGGTCCAAACGACCCATCTTCCAGGCCTCGTAAGCCACATCTTGCACCGTCTTCCAAGACCTCGAAGCTTTATCCGAAAGCGACCGAAACGAGAGACACCAACACCTAACTGCTTCTCCTTCTTCTTCACCGTCACCTAAAACGGGGATAAACCCACCGACCTCCGAGTACCCCTTTGCCGACAGCAGCCTCTCCCTTTCCCTTTTCCCCGTGAAACTGTATCTGAAGGAACCCAGTTTGGCCTCCATCTCTCCCAATAAATCTCAGACTGAAACAAAACTAACAATAATGTCATATACAAAGGGTTTATACTTTGAAAAATATCTGCAAGAGCTCGAATTTGTTTACCTCTTGCCCAAAAAAAAAAAAAAATTGGCACGGAATCTGAGGGTGGCCGGTGGCGTAGCAATGATCTAGAAATCTGGGGAAGATGGCTCAGAAAAGATAGAGTGGGGTTGGAAAGATAGAGAATCTGGAACCATTTTTCCAGTTTTATTTGGTGCCTATCGATGATGGAAAAAGTATGGTAATGCCACGTGTCGTCAAGGGAAGTTACTGGAATCAATCATAGCTTCTTCTTTTTTTTTTCAATATTTTTTTAAACACTTTAAATATTTTTTAAAAAATACAAAAAAAAATCACAAATTTATTAAAAAACATTTCTTTAATTATTGAGTAAAAAAATTAAAATAAAATAAAATTTGGTAGAAATCTTATGTATAAATAATTTTTTCCATTTTTTCCTTCGGTTTTTCCAATTCCGTAAAGACATACGAAGTAAAATTAAAAATACTTCAAACCCTTTTCCAGATTAGTGTGGATAATAAATTATTAAATTTTAGGGTTAATTATAAAATCCATACTTGAAATTTTGTAATTTGAAGTTTTGATTTTTAATTTTTATAAAATTAATATCTAAATTTTAAGAAACTAAAAAATATTACATTTTTAGTGACATTTGCACGCCATGTGTCAATCTCTAATTGATTGATAAAGATATTGATATTACGTGTCATGTAGTTTATTGTCAATTTTTTAACAAAAAATAGATAGAAGTATTTATTGGAGAATTTATTTAACTTCAAATATTAATTTTGTAAAAATTGAAATTCAAGGTATTAATTTTACAAATAACATTAAAGCCTTAAAATTGAAATTCAAGGTATTGAAGCTGTAAAACATTTGTTTTAAAGCAGTTTGATTGGTTAGTTGTCATAAGCGACTATGAAAAGTTAGCCTACAGGACATCCTGAGTTTATTATTCTACAGAAAAATGGTAGTTGAAAATTTGTAATTGTGAATGCCTACTTTGGAAGAAAATATAATAAAAAAATTTATATAAAAAAATTACTTTATATATTTAACTTTGTAAAGTTTAATTTCGATAAGTTGTATAGGGGGAAAGTTGGCTAGAAAAAAAAGTTATTTTAGTAAAAAAAATATTTTAATATAAAAATAATTTATAAACTGATGTAGAATGATGCAATACGTCAAATTATAATATTATTTTTATTATAAATAAATCTGACAAATTATATAAAAATAGATCAATTTATAAATTTATTTTTATATACTCTTTTTATATATGTAACATTTCTCTTTTAATAAAGAGGATTAGAGGGAAAGAAAGAGGAAAGGTGTTTTGCACAAATTAAATCCTCACTTAGTTATACAATAAGATGAGATAAGATAGAAAATTGAAAATTGAATAAAATATTATTAGAATATAAATTTTTTAATATAATTTTTATTTTAAAATTTAAAAAAATAAATTATTTATTATATTTATTTAAAAAAGTTAAAAAAAATTATAATAATTATATAAAATAAAATAGCCAACTAGTAGAACAAAAGTCTCTATCAATATCCTGAAATTTTCGTACTCGGCCGTTTTATATACAGTGATAGCTACCGTCCATTCTCAAAAGTAGGAGAGCTGAACGGTGGGCCCCCATGTCCGCCCACCCATGCATTCAATGTAGCCTAGTTGGTAACTGGTAGGCCAGATATTTTTGCTTAAAAACACGTATAGTGGGCTTGTAAAGGGTGTAATACCCACTTGTGATTTCCAATGGGATAACCCTTCCGCTTGCTAATTGCTATACAAGTATATAAAAAAATCCGTATTTTTCATCTTTTCCCTTTTTATCTCATTTTTCATGGAGAAGTATTATGTAAAGTTATTTTTACGTATTTTTTATACATTTTATTAATATAAATAATTATTTTATATTAAAAAAATAATACCATCAATCATATTAATAGAATGTATAAAAAATATATAAAAATAATTGCACATAAAATTTTTAAACTTACAATAATTAGGTAATAATTAAATGAAAAAATTTAAAATTTAAAAAATGTTTCTGTTTGTCGTGTTTAGATATTGAGATTAGATGAGATGAGATGAGATGACTTTACTATTCAAACCAAACTTTAGTGATATTTGAAAAGAAAATTATAAGAATTTTTTAGATGAGATGAGACTACTTTCCCAAACATGTCCTTTAAGCCCGTTTGGGTATTAAAGTGATCTCAAACCATCCGAGATAGTTTCATAAGGATAGATATACTCTTTATCCAAATACACATAACTTTTTTCATATGAAATAACCTCACTTTTTTCATCTTAAATCAGCAATGTTCATTGATGGGATTTCTATTATTATTATTCCATCACTATAGCAATAAAACTAGTCGTTGATAGAACGCACTACTTTTTCAACTTTCCATAAAAAATTTTAAACATATCTATGCCTATTTCACACATCTAAACACATTTCAATAGGACCCATAAAACCCATTCAAATATCTTAACTCACTACTATTCACATATAAACTTAAATAATTTAAAATGCTTTTAGAATCCAAATAGAGTCGGGATACTTGAAGAATAAGATGAGATAAGAATTTTATAAATAGTAGTAAAATGATTTGTGAATAGTAGTGAGATAATTTGAGTTAAGTATTTATTTTGAGAAATGAGAGAGAAAGAAAAATATAAAAAAATATTATAAAATTAAAATATTGTTAGAATATATTTTTTTAATTTTTATTTTTATTTTGAGATTTAAAAATGTTGATTTTTTATTTAAAATTTTTAAAAAATTGTAATAATTAATTAAAAAAATTATAATGATTAATTTTAAAATATTTATATTTAAATGATGTGAATTGATGAGCACACCACTCTCTGACAAAAACAATATGCCATTGTTGTGGGTCCAATACTCGTCTCCAAAAGGGTGACCCATAACCTCAGTCGTGGCCCATGGGTCTCATTTTATCCAACACTTTGACCCACGAAGATGGTTCAATGCGAAGCCAATGTAATAACTTTTTGTGTTCTCGTAAATCTGTCATCTCTATATTAGCTTATGCTTGCTTAAATAGCCATTTTCGTTGATCTATCAAAACTACGAAGAAAAGCTCAAATAAACATTTGTCAGCTACAATTTTTGTTATGTTTGTGGATATATAGGCTAAAATCTTTGTTTGTTTTAGGATTTGAGTGAGTTATTGCTATTTGAATTTTCACAAATATGGTCTCGCCAAGGATCTCCAATCTTGTGTTGTAAGGCAACGTTTAGCAAGTGAGATTTCCACCCCGTTTAGATAGTGAGATGATTTTAAATTAAAGTTGAAAATTGAATAAATATAGTTAGAATATTATTTTTTAATATTATTATTATTTTGAGATTTGAAAAAATTGATATGTTTATTATATTTTGTGGAGGAATTTGAGAAAGTTGTAATGATGATATGAGATGAGATGAAACCGTTTCTGTATCCAAACGAGACCTTAAAGTTTTTTATAATTTCATTTTCAAATATCATTCAAATATAAAATGTTTTTCAATTTTAATTAGAATTTTTCCAAACTTTCAAACAAAACACAAAAAATAATACAACTTTTTTCAATCTCAAAATAAGAATTATATTAAAAAATAATATTTAAACAAACTTTTAACTTTATAACATTTTATTTAATTTTTTCTCTCTCATTTTTCAAAACTAGGTAAAATATCTTAAATTAAATTATTTCACTACTATTCATAAATCATTTCAATACTAATCAAAAAATTTTAACCTCATTTCAATTTCCAAACATGCCCAGTGGATTTGTTTAGATAGTGAGATGAGATATTTTTAGATGAGTTGAATAAAATATTATTAAAATATTATTTTTAATATTATTATTATTTTAAAATTTGAAAAAATTGAATTATTTATTATATTTTGTATAAAAATTTGAAAAAATATAATAATACGGTGAGATGAGATGGGACGGATTGAAAGCATTTCTTTATCCTAAGAGGGCCTAAAGAAAATCAAGAAAAAAAAAGTAACTGCATACAATCTCAAACACACATAACAAAGCAAACCACAAAGTCATGACAATGAACTTTCTAGCTAGGCATTCATGGATGCATGTAAAACGTGCTGATGAAACGAAAACAACGGGTTAGGCAGATGTATGGAATCCACGAAAAGTCAAGCAAATCGACGTAATGTATATATCACATTAAATCACGTCAGTTTGTAATAATTATTTTTGTAGTATCTCTTTAACTACCAATTAGCAAAGGAGAACGGAAGTTTTGAAAAAGTAGTCAACAACAATGAACAAAGACAGACCACCAAAATTGACAGACAACGACTGAAGCTAGCTTCAATTGCAAGCTTTAACTGTTATACAAGATTCGATTTGGCCGCTGCTGTTGGACACATTAAGGTTGGAAGAACTGATCAAAGGTTTCGGGTCTTGATTTTCGTAGGTGCGGCCGAATTCTTGGATGTCCAATATCTCAACTCTGCGGTTGGTTCGCTTCCTTATTTTGATTGCCACTTCCTGTGGAATAAATCTACCAAAAACAGTTACCAGGCTCTGGTTTTTCTCTATCAAATGTTTCTCCAACTCTATAATAAAGAAAAAGCATATATAGATCAATATCAATGAATCTTCAAGGATCATCAGTTCTTGACAAATTTGGGTGATCATATAAAAATCTCACCTTTCATACTAAGAAGTGATCTCCTTACTTTCCTGTAACAGCCATTGCAGTCGATGTGGATCCTCATGACCATGCAGAAAACCTGCCATGCCAGAAGAGAACTTAGAACTGCAATGAAAAACCTAAACCTATATTATCACAGAGAGAGAGAGAGAGAGAGATGCCTTTTCTGTCATGAAAATTGACAGCCAGAGAGAGAGAGAGAGAGAGAGTTAAGACCCAAGAGTAGTATGAGAACTCAGAAATGCTTGGATGGAAGACAGAAAAGTGGATATCAGAAAGCAGGTCAGAATAAAAATGAAGATGGCTCATGAGCTGGTTTATGTTTCAACCATTTACTTGAATTCTTCTTTCCAATCTAGAATCTGATTCTTCCATTGCCAACATAGCTCAAGGCAATATTACATGGTATGCTCATTATTCTTGACTTCCTTGAATTGTTAATTTGTTTATGCATTGCACTAAGAGAGAGCATCGTTTTCTTGTTCCTGGAGGCTCCTGTGCAGATGGGAATTAATTCAGGCATCGCTTTTTTTGGTATAGATGTCTCTTAAATGAAAAAATGGAATACAAAATAAGTACATTTTCTTATCTCGATCAACATGCCGCGAATTTTTGCCAGATTTGATATTTATTGATCATTTAATGCCGTCGTAAAATGTTGTAGGGCTAGGCCACTTTATATGTCCATTCTCTCACACTTTAGGCCCGAGTTCGAATCCTGACAGCAGGTGAATCCTCTTATTACGAGATTACCAAACTTGTAGAAGCCGGAAATGACCCTAGAAATGGGATTCAAAACGGCCAAGTAAAAGAGTAAACATTCAACCTCAAAATATTATGAGATTCCAAATCTTTCTTTCTTCTTAATCTTTAAGCAATCAAGCATAAAGCTGCTTTGGATGCTCATGTGATGTAAAGCTAATGGTTCAAAAAGTCTATCCTGAATACTTTTTAACCATAAAACACAGATATTTCCCACAAGAATAGGAACCCATTTGCAAAAGGTAATCTGAAAGATTAGGCTGCTTCCGTACAGTTTCTTTTTCATTTTTATATTCTAATAGCAAAGCATAAAATAAAGCAAACCTCATCTATTGCAGACACTGAACGTACAGACCTTCTTTTGTTCTCCTCTAAGAAATTAACACTATAATTACTTGGAGTTCCCTATGGAAAGAAAGTGTCCAGTCCCTCTTCAAGCTTTACAAGGAAGTTTTCCAGATACTGCAGCAAATCTTCTTCAATACATAATACCTTTGCAGACTCTATAGCTGCAAAAGCGTAGGTTCTCACATATGAGCATCAAATTATGCTGAAAGCAAGTATGCTGAAACTATGTCAAATGCTCTTTTCTAATGCCAATTGATTTTATTTTAGAGAAATGTTTTAGCCACAAAAAGATCATACGTACAAAAGTAAATCCACAAACTAATGTGGCTTGATGTAATACGTTAAATTGTAAAATTATTTTTATTGTAAATGGGATTTAATGTATTATATATGAAATCATGTCAGTTTGTGAGTTTACTTTTGTAGGATCTCTTTGTGTCTGTAGCACTTAACCGAGAAATCGTTGAAACTCTTATATCCTAGGATAGGATGGAATGGACAACCCCAATCCTAATCAAATAGAAAACCTTTCCTATATTTATTTATGTAAGGTATGGTTGAGATTTGATCTTCACATAGTAGATCAGTGAGTGCCACCACGGAGGACATCACTCAAGGCTGCAAGATTCATTCAAGGCATGGGACACGTGTTTGATGGTGGTGGACAGGCAGTAGAAGATCTTATTTAATTCCAAAGTGCAACGAAATGAGAGGAAAAATAAAGAAAAAAGAGTGAGCGAGAGAGAGAGAGAGAGAGCGAGAAGTGCATGTAGAATAACACACACCATGCATGTAGCAATTCACACACAAACAATGCACTTTTATCTTTATAGGCACTTTTGGGCCCTAAAGCATCGAAGGCAAAGAAGAAACCATGGCATCTCCTCAATCACATCCTCTTATTGTCATCCCCACTCTGATTCCACTTCTTTTTATTACCCTTCTAAGAACCATCCTTTCCCAAGACCCCAGTTCCTCTAGTCCCACCATAGCCGAATGTGCATCGCGCCTGCTTCCACTGGCCCCTTGTGCACCATTTGTACAGGGCACAGCTCAGTCACCAGCGCAGCTGTGTTGCAACAACCTCGAGCAACTCTACAGCCAAGAGCCCCATTGTCTTTGCCTCTTGCTCAATGACACTACCTCGATCAGCTCTTTCCCTATAAACACCACACTTGCCCTGCAGCTGCCTAATCTTTGCAAACTCCAAGCCGACATCTCTGCTTGTTCAGGTACACCATCAGAAAGAAAATTACAGTCTTTAGTGTTCCATCTCTTGGCTAGAATGATCCCCTTTATATAAACTATTATAAACTATGCTAGCTGATTCGTGAATTTTATTTTATTTTATTGTTCCTAATCTTTTTCTTTTTAAACTTTTTGTGACTCTGATTAAGGAAAAAATGTGCCTCCTAGTTCACATGGTTCTCAAGTTTCCCCGGAGACAAACACCAACTCTACTCATTGGACAAATCCCAACTCGACCGTTGTTGGTATGCATACAATCTCTAGATTTTTAAGATTTTTTTAATTCAAATATGTTATATACTTTGGCGAGATAGACATAGAGTTGTTTGGATTCAGAAATGAGTTGAGATGAGTTAAGATGATTTATGAATAGTAGAATAAAAGTTGAATTATTTATTATATTTTGTGTAGAAATTTGAGAAAATTGTTTTGGAATTTGAAAAAGTTAAATTGTTTATTATATTTTATGTAAAAATTTGATAAAGTTGTAATGATGAGATGAGATGAGTTGAAGTGAGTTTTGAATACAACTCCACAATATTAGATATTATCTGTGGATAACGTAGGCTCGAACATTAATTACAATGAGATCCACGCATTGCGACTAATATGAATTTTGCTATACATTAGTAACTATTTGCTCCCACACTCCACGTACACCTGATAATTTTTTTTTTCATAGAATGTGAGATGTGGGATAGTGAATACTAACTGATAAGAAAAATTATTCAATTAATATTGTTCTAGTCAGAAATTGTAAGAAAAATTTATACAACTTCCACATACTACACTTTTTTTAATTTTTATTATTTTTTTCTTTTATCAAATATTTAATATATATGAATAATGAATAGAAAAATTGAATTAGTTTAAAAAGAATAAACTCAAAAAAAATTTTAAAAAAAAATATTAAAAATTTTAAAATTTTTAAAAAATACAGTATATAAAGATTGGAGAGTTTGTGTAGCATTGCTCATCGTAAGAAACCACATCTTTGGTATAAGCATCAAATTTATTTGAGTTACAATGATATAAAAGGATGTCCGAAGTAAAAGTAAAAAAATAGATGGTATGGATATGTAAATCAATTAGAAATCTGATATTAGAAATTGATTGTATAAATAATTCTGACCGTCCATAGATTTGCATTTTCCAACCAAAAATCTTGGTCGTCTTTTATTTATTTTATTTTTTTTGACAATTTTCTTCTCTGGATGGAGCTTCAGCTTCTCCGATGGTCCAGCTGCAACCAAGACCCAACATTATGGGACTAGGCTTTGGCAGTAGCATCAGCACCAAATTGAAAGCAGAAGGTTATTTTACATTGATGGTGACAATGGCAGCTTTTCTGTTGACGAGATTACTGTAATTGTGGCCCCACTATAGCATTTTACAGTTGTCATGGATGAATGATTGCCAGTGAGTTAACCTAGGATTTAGAATTT
Source organism: Juglans microcarpa x Juglans regia (assembly GCF_004785595.1). NCBI lineage: Eukaryota > Viridiplantae > Streptophyta > Magnoliopsida > Fagales > Juglandaceae > Juglans > Juglans microcarpa x Juglans regia. Next base: position 27,030,918 of record NC_054608.1, read on the forward strand.
GATGTTTGTTTGAATAAAAATCATAGCAGTAGTTTATTACGCATACTCTGTTATTTGGACAAAAAGGATCTAAAGGCCTTGGGAAACTGAGGTGCCATTTTCCTTGCATATAATCTTTTGGAAAATACTTTGTACAATTTTAAAGTGTACAACTCTCATGTATTCCATTTAAAAGAGTGGACAAATCTAAAATTCTCATAAAAACCTCATTTTTTAATGGTGGACTCCAATTTTTTTTAAAGGGAATGTACAAAACTTGTATTCTAAAAACTGTATCTAGCATTATGCTTATCGCGCCTTTCCCTGAAAAGTGGCAGATAAAATATTTGTTGCCAATTTTTTTTTACCCCACGAAATTTCAATCTTCAATGAATCAGTTCATATCAGAAAGCAATATAGAAAATCCGTCCTGACTTAAAAGGTTGTCCTGTTTAAAGTAAAAATGATACTTCAACAAGAGAACTTGACTATCCTATGTAATTACCTGAAACCATAGCTCAGAAACTTGTTACTTGTACGTGAAGTATCAGGAGGCAATATCAAAAGATGTTTCAATAATTTGAGTGTAAACTCAGAGCACACTACCAGATTTTTCTGTATCAAGTATCAACATCTCAAGTTACAGCATATATGCAGAAACATTACCTTACAAATTAGATAGGAGCCCTCGGTTGGAATATTTCTTCTATATCATATCTGAGAAGTAAACCCGTTTTAAACAATCACTATAAAGAGACTATTCCAAACTAGGAGCAACTTCGGTAGGGTTGGACTCAAACACATCCGAGTTTGATCCATCAGGTTCATCTAAAAGCTCTCGAGACTGAATTGACTCTTTGTACGCAGGAGTATCCTTAAAATCTGTTGCCCCTTCGTTGTAAGTAGTCACAGCAATCCCACATGCAATTAGCTGTCCAGACAGAACTGTAATATATCAGCCTTGATTTTCATTAAGAAGCTAACTCCTCAAGCCAAATAAGAATATGCTTGACCAGCAGGACTCATTTCATTTACCCGGAGATATCATAAACATTTTATAGAAATATCTATTCTGCAGTATCATATTGTCTGTAAAATGATAAGGCTTCTCAACCTTGGTACACGTGAAAATAAGGCATAGTATAGATTTTCTTTGATGTTTTTTTTTTTTGGTTTTCAATCAAGAAAAGGAGTTAAAGAAACTGCCAGAATTCTTGGACTCAAAAACATGATTGATAACAAATATATCCAACCTTAAGCATAATTCAGAACAATGTGCGCTTTTTTATGCGTGTTTATTCATTAATGCACAAATCTAATTAACAATTGCACTAGATCACCATCAACTACACCACAAGAACAAAACAACTAGAATGTCAATACTCTCAAAACGATGGAGGGATGCATTTCTTTCGAGAAGTAAAGGACGGATGCTTGGTATGGGAAAAACATTAAAGAAACACCTCTCACACCTCTTTGTTCCCAAGTCCAAAGAAGTATGATTTTAGCGTTAGCTGATGAAGCTTACTATATGCAAAGATCATCTGAGTCTTACCATAACTTCCAAATCCCCACTATCAAGGGGAGCTTTTCAAGGTGAAATAATTTAAATTCAAATATCGTATATTAAAGGTAGGATATTATGGTTTGTAAGAAGTTGAACAAGTTTATAACCTGAGGGTTAAGTTATATGTCTCTTTGTATTACAAAATGGAATCTTTATGGTAGGTAGAGTAGACATTGACAAGGGATCTACATCCAACAACAAATGTTCAGTTGCACTTTTCTTTCATCTTATTTGGGAATTTTATCAGCTTCATATGTGGTGGATGCTACTAGGAAGAGGGGAATAAACCATTATTCTAGGACTTGCTTTCACATGTGCACCTAAACTCTTGCAGCAAGGGGAGATTAACAGGTTAAGCTACTAACTTTAGATAGGTGATATAGAGTGGAGATCGCATTCAAATCCAGGATTACTTGGTGCAATAATATGAAAAATTGCCACTTATCTAAAAATCTAAAATGATAAGAAATGGTGAAGTACTCATTCAACCATTAGTGTAACTATTCTTCATCTAGGTTTTAGTAACATATGGATCTTGGTATGTCATTAGCTTCATACAAGGCTGAAGCCACAAGATTCTATGACACAATGACTAGTATAAGTATGAGGAAAATTTATTAGATACTCCCGGAGCTGGACGACGTGGTAGTCCCGGCTAATCACAAAATGACAGGCCATTAAAATTGCTTATGTAAGCACTAATTTTAATGGCATGGCATAGTGTGATAGAATGGGAGTAACGCTTGTTGTACTCTAAAGACTACCTAATAATTTACTCAAGTATGAGAGCTGAAAGATTACCACATCTCCCAAAGAACCTAAACTAATGGGAGATTGTATTATCACTTTACTTGAAATTATTAAAGCAGAAAAACCCATCCCTTGAAGGATGAAAAATATATCTAGACAGGATAGCAGTATTTAGCCATTCCAACCATTGTCTCTTCTGTATCCCAGTTTCAGTGACCCGTAGATTAAGCATTTTTCAATGGCACTAAGTTGATTGATAGCCTATGCACTTTCGAGAGGAGATTCAGAAAGGGTCTCTGCCAATTGGCTATGATGAATAAAGTTCTTCAAAACTGTTCTACAATCAGTGTCTATGAGCTCAAGTTCTTCGTAATTATCAAAGCAACCATTTTCCAATTGGCAAAACCCAACAGAAACGCATATAACTGAAACCCCAATTGAAAGAAGACAATATACATATAAGACTAAAAACAAGAAAAGCAACAAAACCAAGAACGCGAAGGGGAGGAGCAAAACCAAATTAATATACCGCAAAGACGATGCCGAAAGCCCACAAGTATTGCACAAAGAAACCAAGCGCGTCCCACTGCGGACCTTCCCAGAAGTCTTTCTCGGCACCCGGAAGCTCCGGCAAGACAAGGGCAGCGCCATCGGCAGTACCATCTCCGACGAAGCCAATATTTTCGATGCTGGGCTTATCCTCCTCGGCCTCGCGTTGTAGTTGTTTCTCTTCTTGGTCTTTGGTGGTGGTAGAGCCCTTCCGGTTCTTGCCGTCGAGCCGTCCGGACCGGGAGGAGAAACGCTTGGCCGAGACCACGAGGAGGGTGGTGGTCCTAGTGGAGAGTGGGAAGAGGACGTGGCGCCGGTTGGGGATGTGGGTGTAAGGATGCTTGGCGGTGTTGCCATAGAGGATACCTACTCCTCCACCACCACCACCTCCTCCGTTGGCTATCGTGAGAGCCATTGCTGAGTGGATAAGAGTTCTGGGAGTGCTGTGGATGAGAGGGAAGAAGATATTAATTATTATATATGTATGCTTGTGAATTGCGATCCGTTCGGGGTCCAGTACAAAGAGTCGGACTATCCGATTCTAAGCTCGATCCGATTTACTTAAAAGACTAAGTGCTCGTTTGTTTTTAGAGATGAGATGAGATGAGATGAGATTAAAGTTAAAAAGTTGAATAAAATATTATTAGAATATATTTTTTAATATTATTTTTGTTTTGGGATTTGAAAAAGTTGAATTGTTTATTTTATTTTGTGTGGGAATTTAAAAAAGTTGTAATGATGAAGTGAGATGAGATGTTTCCTGAAAACAAACGAGGCCTAAGATGTCCTTTGCATTTAAAACTCACTTCAGCTCATATCATTTCATCATTATAATTTTTTCAAATATCAAAATAATTTTTTCAAATTTCCACATAAAATATAATAAAAAATTCAACTTTTATTTTACTATTCACAAATCATCTCAACCCATCTTAACTCATCTTTAAATTCAAACCACGCCTAATTTGGGTAGCAGAATACTTTACTACTATTTATTATTTAATTATTATTTTTTACATACTATTTATTACTATTTAATATTCTATCATTACTTTTTAATTATTTTATCACAACTATTCACAGAATATCTGAGATCATCTCACTATCTGAACATAACCTTAATTTCTTGAGCCAGCTACTTTGGCCCAGAAAGAAGATAAGGTTACCAACTTATCCAAGACAATAATCTTTTTAAGAGAAATGATCTATATCATTTTCATACCAATATGTGATTTATTATTTTTATCTTTATATGTAAACACACATATTTACAATGTCGTGTCGTACACCAGCAATTCCATCATTTTGATTTAAATATCTTGTTATATCATTGTTAATACAAAAAATTGCACAACTAATACTGTTCATCAGGGTCGGATTTTTTCTCGACCCGATCCGATACTCGGGAAATTGAATTACGGCCCGAATTTTCTAGACTGGAACCCAAGTTGCAAAACTCGGATACACCCGATTCGGATACCAGATATATATTTATATATATATATATATATATTTTTTTTCAATTTCAAAGCACAAACTTCCATTCAATAGGAGAATACAATGGAGAAGGTGACACATATAGTGGACATTAGAGAAAACAAAAGGAGCTAAATCTTAAACCCACCACTAGGAGCTCCAGTTGGGGGCTCCCGCTAATGCATTATGCGTTTTTTTATTTTTTTGCTTTTTATTACATGATTTTTTTAATCTTTTTTAATATTGTTTTAAAAAGAAAAAAAATTCATAACATTATTAAAAAAAACACTTACTTAATCATGAAGTACAAAAAAAAACTAAAAATAAAAAAATTATCGGCGGGAGCCCCCAACGGTAAGCATAGCATTTTTCTTAAACAAAGGGTGGGTCTACGCCCACTGTTGGGAGCTCTCGCTAATGCATTATGAGTTTTTTTTTTTTTTTTGCTTTTTATTACATGATTTTTTTAATATTAAAAAAAAATTCACAATATTATTAAAAAACACTTACTTAATCATAAAGTTTAAAAAAAACTAAAAAAAAAAAAAAAACCAACGTGAGCCCCCAAAGGTAAGCATCTGCAATTGTGGATATTCCTAGTTCTAGGCCATATATCTTGTAGTGCTGAAAAAAATGATAAGTCTTTTTTCATTAGTCACTGAAAGTAGCACGAACTGAACTTGAACAAGATTTTACATTGCATCACCTTTTGTATCTGGTTCTGGTTTGCTCTTCCCTCCAACTCAATCTCTTTTCCATCGATTAGTTTCTCTGTGGCTTTCATCTGGCACAAAACCAAACTTTAATTAAATCAAAATGAACCCAACCTTAATTGTCTACTGGAGCAACACAAAGCATGATCCGCTACACCATTTAAATAGCAGTTCTTCTATATACAGTCGTTAGATACAACCGGCGTACAGTTGTCCATGCCATGTCAGATTTAAAATAAATTATTTACTCTTTCTCTAAACGCACATGTTCTATCTCATTAGCGATCTCTCTCATCAACTCTCTCTATCTCTCACTCCTCGGGTCGTCTTTCTCTCCCATCAGCTCTCTCTCTCTCTCTCATCAACTCGGTCTTTCTCTCTCATCAGCCCGGTCTTTCTCTTTCATTAGCTCTCTTTCTCATCAGTTCGGTCTTTCTCTCTCATCAGTTCGGTCTTTCTCTCTCATCAGCTCTCTCTCATCTCTATCTCTCATCAGCTCGGTCTCTCTCTCATCAAGTGTCTCTACGTCAATCCCGTTTGCATGTTATTTGCACCAGGCGCTTACAACAAGCATTTTTTTTTAAATGGTGTTCTCACCTCTTCAACGATAATATTGAAACAAGCATCAAGGATATAAGTTATGCTATCAAAGATGCCACACCATTTCAAATTTTATGTAATCTATTCATAATCAAAGACTAGGAGTTATCCATAGGAAACAATAGAAAATTAAGCAAGATGAACTACTATAGTTAAAGTAGCATAAATTGATTACATGCTTGGATCCGGAATAATTATATACGAGCTTAGAATGAAGAGTGCATGTCATCAATGACTCTCGTGACCAGGGTTATAATCGAGCCAAGTTGAGCCGGTCTTTGGCTTGCTGAACTCAGCTTAACTAAAAATATTCGAGCTCGAGCTGGAGCTCGAATTTGAGATTTTTTTTTATTCTTTGTTCGAGCTTAACTCAATAAGCTAAATTCTCAACTCGAGCTCGTCCCACAAACGAGTTCGAGTTGCGTCGAGCTCGAGCTCGAGCTCGAATTGTTTATTTTTTTAATAAAATTTAATAATTAATAAATTAAATTAATAAAAAATAAAAAATACACACAGTTTTTTTTGCCTTGGTTTTTGTGTGTGGTAGAGTTTGGGCATAGGGAGCTTCTGTGTAGAGAAAATGCGGTAGTCACGACAAGCTTTACGGTAGTCTTGGCTGGTGGGCGAGGATCACTGTCACAGCGACATAAAGTGCTAGAGCTACACGGCGTTGCCGTGGGTGGCACCACAAGCTCACGTTGTGGCGTAGACGTCGAGCAACTCTCATGGAAAGCTTTGGTGATAGTTGCACGAAGCTTTATTTCATTCTTGGTTGGTGGGCAAGGATCATTGTGACGACGACAGAAAGCACTAGAGCTCCACAGTGTGGTTGTGGGTGGCACCACAAGCTCAAGGTTGGGCTGGGATGGTGGACATGTTGTGGTGTCAGCGTCAAGCAAGCTCTCACGGCAAGCTTTGGTGATGGTGGCGCGGTGCTTTCCGTTAAGGGTAGACATCTTCAAGCCTCACTGTGCTACGGGGGGTGGTGGCTGCAGGTCCGAACTCTGGTGCTTTACATGCATTGCTGCCCTCGCACAGTGCATGCTGCCCTCGCACAATGCATACTGCCTGGCTTTTTGAAGACGATTTTGTGAGCCGTGGAGTTATCCTACTCTCTTTTCTGGCGTTAAGAATAAGAAATCGATCCTACAGATGGCACTAACATACCAAAAATTGCACAACAGACTGGAATGGAGGAAAGAATCATCACCAGCTCACAATGGTGATTCGGGCTTTGATACGATACTCTTCACGTTCATCTATATGATAAATAATAAATAAGTGTATAAAAGTAAATAAAGAGAGACAGAGATTTACGTGGTTCGACAAAATGCCTATGTCTACGGGTTGTTTGGGAGCGAAATTCACTATAATGAGTGATTTTACAATCTCTCATGACTTCACATATTTCACAATACAATAGAGGAGTTTAGGAAAAATCCTTTGGAGTCGCTGTTTGTGGTGGAGTTTGGACGTAGAGAGCTTCTATGTAGAGAGTTAGTGGGGAGATCGTTCGTTTTGTGGTGGATCTTCTCATATATATAGATGTATATTTCCTTGGAGTGATTACCTTATGAAGCCTTTTTCTTTTAGGAGTCTGAGTCCCTTTCTTTTTAAGAGTCTGTGTGTCTTTCTTCTTAGGAGTCTGAGTTAACTTGTCCTATCTCTTTATAACTTTATCTCTTAACTTGATTTTCAGTCTTATTTCGAAACTAAATTATAGGTTGTTGATTTGATCACTATAATCATTATTTTCCTAAAGTAAAATTATTCATATCAGTCCATAACTGCAGTACATGGTGTGCTGTGCTAAATAATAATAATAATAATAATAATAATAATAATAATGTGAGGTGTGCTGCGGCTATAGGCTGAGGCATAGAATGATTCTTTTCTAAATATGAAGGTAGTGGAAGTCGAAACCTTCAATACACATATCAAAATTGGCTTGCAGTATCCCAATCACAGCCTTTGACCACAACATTTCAGTCTACTTTTTGGTTAACAACAAACTGCTTAATATAGTCTCCTCTTAAACGAGGCCAAGGAATAAATGCCCGAACTATTGGGCCATTGCCTTTTTTTTTTTTTTTTTTTTGCTTTTTATTTTTCTTTTTCTTTTACCTAAGAGTCTAGTACAAGTCTTATAATGAGACATTCGTTCGGGACATGGCATCCTTCTCTTGTCCCTTTATTTTTAATTTAATGCAATTTGGTTATAAAAGAAAAAACAAAAGACAATTTATTAAGTTCCATCAAACATAGAATACCCAAAGACTTGATGCTAAAGTTGCGGTATCAGGCCCAGTTTTTTACGCCTACCACAAAATAGAAAGGGAATAAGAAACTATGGTATTGGGCAGTACCTTTGAGAGAACGAAAGACAAAAGAGTGCTATACGAGAGTCTTTTGTGAAAAAATTGGAAGTCTTAAAAGGATGTGTTTCATAACTTCTCACATATGATCACCTACAACTAAAGAAGAAAGAAGTTTGGAGATTCGGAGGAGCGCCTCTGATGCCTAAGTCAGTAAAGATAATGAGATTTCTTCAACAATTTATTCAGATGGGTTCATAATCATACGTGGATGATATAAATAAAACTCACTACGCTTCTTGTTATTACGCGATAACTATCTCACCCGTTCAAGCACGCGGTAAAGGATTAGGCCCCTTCCAGAGTGGAAGTTACGGTATTTGTAGAGCAGTAAATGAACTAGTTTGTTTGATGGCTTGTTCGATATTTGTTCGGTTAAATCCGAATCGAACTTGATTTGTAAAAAAAAGCTTATCTGTTAAAGTAGATACCCACTCAATTAGTAAGTGACACATACCCGATTAAACGACTCGACTTGGCTAAGACTCGTTAAGACCCGTGTTGGCTCGTTATCTCGACTCGATTAGAACTCATTCATACATTGATAAATATATACATACACATGATCTGTATATATATATATATATTAGTTTATAATATAAGCATAGCATCTTTTATAATTAAGGAAAATGCTAGTTTGTCCCTTGGGTTTGCTCCTATTTTTGACCGCTAGCAATCGTGGAACCAGCAATTTTTTTGAGGTGGGGCCAACTTTTCTATCGCGTGATACTTTTATGTAAAATAAAAAAAAGATTGAAAATTCAGAAAGCATAACTGTATATAAAATTAGATCTTAATAATTTGCTACATACGCATAAAAATAAAATCCTAAAAGCACAGCTTAATATATGTTTATGATTTATGATGATAATATTCATCCATTATTATTTTTGTAATGAAATATTTAGAATTTATTTTTTTATAAAATCTATCAAGTGATCTTTTAGAAGGCAATTTTTCATTCTAGTGTGTAATCTAGTTCATTAAGTTTTATGTAAAATCTAGATACTTTTGTGTCACATTAAACATATAATAATATAATTGAGACCTTAAATAAATTTTTCTTGCTCAATGAAGTCTAGAGGATAAAACCTCTCAACTATTTTTCATATAAATCATTAATCTTAAATGATTTTTCTTTTATTTTTATTTTAGATTCCTTATTAAGAAGCCTAATATTGTATAACAAAAAACTTAATCCATATTAATAAATTTATTATTTCTCCTAAATTTAGTTCAAATTCATCTTAGTGAGGCCATAGGCCCACATCCTTGAAAATACATAATATATAGAAATTATACAAAATTTTAGAACTATAGGAAAAAATTGGAGAGAAGCATTTGTTTAGGTATATTGAAATTTTAGAAAATTCTACAGAGTATATGGAGATTATAATTTTTTTTTTTTTTTGGGGTTGGGGGGGGGGGGGGGGGGGGGAATTCTATAAATGAAATTTAGGGGAATTTTGAAATTTCAAAGAATTCTTGGGGGCCAGCCCAACGTGGGTCCGCCACTGACCGCTAGTGCAATTTATTTTTTTATTTTTACAAAATGTTTAAAAACGTCACCACTAATGAATTTATGTGTGTTTTTTTTAATATTTTTTAACATTAAAAAAAAAAACATTGCACTTGATGTCAACCTAGGGGCCAAACCCAGGCAGCACAATAGTACCACCCTATAATTAAATATATAGTTATGTCTATATATTGAATGTACTTCATAGTTATATTTTATAATTTTTATAACAATTAGTTGATAAGATATAATAATTTCATATACTAGTATGTGGTAAATATGTATGAAATGTTGATATATACTATCATGTTATGTGTATATATTAATAATTTATGTAGGCATACAATATATTGTTATTATAGATAAACATCAACTAGTTATATATTAATTATTTAGAAATTTTTACAATCTTCTAATTTAATAGAGGTTCTACTTGCTAGTTGTAAAAATTTCATTAAATTTATATTTACATTTTTTATTTATCTAATTTCATAGTAATTAAACTTTTTTCATAAAATAAAAAAATAAACAACTCGAGTTGAGCCGGCTCACTCGGCTGACCCAAGCTCATTTTTTGGTTGAGGTCGAGTTAGGATCTTAGCACACAGTCAAGCTCGAACAAAGATTATTAAAAATCTCTAGCCGAGTTTGAGCTCAACAATCTAAAAATCGGCTAAGTTTAATTACAACCCTTGATGCTTGCTTGACGTGTTGTAAAGAAGAGAAGGAAAGTGAGGAAGAAGGTGAGTCACGAGGAAAGGAAAAAAAGAAGAAAAGAAACGAAGAGAGATAACCCAAATACTTTGGGTTCTTCTAGAGACATCAATTATTTAAAATTATTGCTCGATAATGTTGTCATGCCACCCTAGATAGCAAAAGAATAATGGTAGATAAAGTTTGGAATATGTTTGTCGTGTGCAAGTTTTTTGAGGTGGATGTAACTTTTCTTCAAAAGTTTTGCACCAAACTTCACATTCTAAAAACGAGTACTAATGCTAGATACAAATTTCAAATAGATAAGTTTCGCACATGCTCTTTATAAAAAATTAGGTTCTACTAAAAAAAATTATTTTTTTTAGTGGGATTCACTTTTATACAAAAGGCCTAGTCGAAACTTATTAATTTGAGGCTTGTACAATTCAACTTATACAAATTATTTTTCTAATTGTCAATATCTTGACTTAAATCCATTGGTTTTGTGAAAGCTCCATTCCCTTATACTCGAGAAAATTAACAACAGACAAGTTATCATAAGTCTTTGTTAAGACTTAAGTGGTCTCGTTTGGTTATACAGATAAGATGAGATAAAAATTGAATAAAATATTGTTATAATATAATTTTTTTAATATAATTTTTATTTTGTAATTTGAAAAAGTTAAATTTTTTATTGTATTTTATATGAGAGTTTGAAAAAATTATAATGATTTTAAATAAATGGGATGAGATAATTTGTGTAACCAAATGAGACTGGGTGGTATGTTCACATTTTTTTACCAAAAAAGTAAGTCCTCACCAGTTTCCTAAACTCTCTTTTAGACACTCGGGACTTCCTAAAGTTTGCAAATTTTTTTCTTTTTTACCGCTCATTTTACCCCCATCTCGTGCTCACACCAATGCTAGCAATCACCTAGTTTACTCCTCTTAGATCTATCACTTCTAGAAAACCAAAGCAACATGTGCCACATAAAAGCCTCCACCACATCCTAATCTCTCGACGACTAAGCAAGACGTTATCTCAATTTTATTAATATACCTTTGTTACAGTTAAAGAATATCTTTTACAAAAAATAGTTTAGAAGTTATAAAAATCTCAAAACCAATCTCTAAAAGCCAAAGTTTAGAAGAAATTAAGAAAAACATTAATATAGAAAGAGAGCTCCTAAACCAAGCATTTTGATTCATAAGTTACTCATCTCCCTATTGCAACTTGGGTAAATTCCATGACCAAGTTGTGTTCACATGGGTGAGGAAGTTATTTATTAACTCTCCATCACTACCAAAACTTTAGGAAAGTTAATTACCTTCTAAGTGCGAAAACTCTTTAAATAAGAGTCTATGTAATTAAATGTGATGAGTGAAAAAGTCTAGTAAAAAGATAAAAACTCTCATCTCTCTCTCTCTCTCTCTCCCTCTCTCTCTTCATTTTCCTAGAGAAACCATCTATATCACTTGATCTTCAACGTGGAATTTTCTAGGAGACTCTAGTAGCCTCTTAAGTGATGTAGAAGTGCAAAGTGACGTGGACTATAAGACGAGTAAAAATTTGACCTTGTGGGAATTCTACTCCTTGAGTTAATTCGATTTAACCATATTTAATATTGGTATCAAAGCCTATGCTACTTGTTTTCACCCATATGAATAAGATTACATTTTTTTATGCTTTGTAATAAGTTTAAAAGCATGTAATTAATGATAAGCCATGATTGTTTGTGTTTCAGATTTTTCATTAGAAGCTACGGTATGACATGTTTAAGCTTGAATTATATACATGAAAACATTCCTTATAATGTCAGAAACATGCCTCTTAATTTTGGTGAAATTTCGTTGCATATAGAAGAAGAAATCTGAAACCTTAATTTTAGAGTTCACGTTTAGACTGTGACTTTGAGTCATTTTTTAATAAACAAATCTTATTTTTTGGATATAGATTTGATATGGTAATAAAGATGGATTCATAAGCTTTAATTTAACATATCATACGCTTAACTTGGACTTAGTATAAGTAAGTAATGAACGATTGAAAATAGGTGGTAGAAATCGAAAAAAACAAGAATTTTGAGTTGAGGAAGAAGATAATGAACAATGTTTTTGACCCAGTCGCACTCTTGGTAAAAGAGAGTGTAGTCCACCCTTCCACTTGGCTCCATTATTACTCACTTTCTCGATAAACATACATATTAAGATGACTGAACTTTGTGTTTAGAAGTCTAAAAATACTGTGAGCGGAGGAGGTGATGTACACTCTTTGTCGCGGCAAGTGAAGTAGAGGCAAGACAACCTGTATAGCAAAAACGAAGCCCACATGCATAGGCGGCTCGTGCAGAAGCTTTCTTCGCCATTTTTTGACACGTGTGGCATTTGGGACCTTTGTCATACTTTCTCAAGTAAAATTTTTCAATATTATTTGATATTTATATAGATTAGTTATGGATACATCAATTGAATTATTATTAAATGCATGTCAATATTGAGTATGTCCCTAGATTTAATGACTTATCAAACCTTTCTCATTAGTTGAGAATGTGGATTCTCTATCTATTGAACCATCAAACATATCACAATGATTGAATTTTTGAGTTATTGATATTTTTTTATAAAATTGGATAGAGTTGACATTGGTAATTTGTTGGGCTCATGTATAATGTATGTATGTATTTTTATGTGAATGGATAAAATGTAACTTATAAGTATATCGATGACGTGGCATCCCTATTTATTTATTATTTTCCTAGAAGATTTGTAGTAGGATTTGCTTTGGAAATATAATATTGTGAATGTAATTTTGTTATTGAGGCGTGTAAAGGGATGTGTTTCACGTCTATTGATATATTTTAAGGTCACCTTAACATGCTACACCAAATTATCAATGAAATTTAGGGTGGAGCCTATGCGCTATGTGTTTAGCGCAATAATTGTTAATTTTTCAAATTTGATGAATGAATTATATGTGCATAAGTTTTCAGTTTTTTTTTAAACAACTCCTCCATAAATTTTATTCAAAATTAATTAGATATGGTATTTGGACTTACATAGTAGGAGATGATTACTAGTTGTTTGCAAGATTTTTTATCTCATTATGTAGAAAGGAATTCCATGGTCTAGTTAGATTTTAGAATAAAATTAAATGTGTGCTAATGTCAATATCGCACAATGAATGTAGTGATAATAGCCACTAAGAACGTAGTTGCTGACCTTACTAAAGGAGAAACAATGATGTGGAAGCAGAGATCTAGGGCTTTGTGATTAGATTCAGGTGATCAAAATACTATGTTTTTCCATCATAAATCTTCTTAGCATAAGAGCGGAAATTATATATCAAAAGTTAGAGATGATAGGGGTATTTGCAGGGAGGGGGATTTGGATGGGGTTATAGTCCTTTATTTTTCAAATCTATTTTCTATTGTTCACCCGTATTTGATAAATCCTGTTACGAATGTTATGCATCCGAAAGTTACTACAAAGATGAACCAAGCACTTTTACAGCCCTATACAGTTGAGGAACTCAAAGAAGCATTATTCTCTATGCAAACTATGAAAGTACCGGGCTCAAGTGAGATGTAACCAATATTTTTTAGAAATATTGGAGCATAGTTAGGGAAAAGGTTAGCAAAACACTTTTGTATATTCTACATCGAGGTATGGTTCCCATGGAGTTGAACGAAACTTTATTATCCTTATTCCAAAGAAAAATAAGCCCAAAAAAGTTTAAGATTTTCGGCCTATTAGTTTATGTAATATCGTATATAAGATAATTGCTAAGATGATTGTAAATAGGTTAAAATTTCTTTTGCCAAATATTATTTCCTCCAGTCAAACTGCATATATACAAGGGAGAATTATTACTAATAATGTTATTTTTGCATATGAGGTTGTCTATTCTATAAAACGAAGAAGGAGAAGAAGATGTCTATTAAGTTGGACATGAGTAGGGCTTTTGATAAGGTGGAGTGAAAGTTTCTTGAAAGAGATTTGCTTAAATTGGGATATGATTCAAAATGGGTAGCGTTGATTTTGTCATGTCTTTCCTCAAGGTCATACAAGGTTTAAATAGATGAGATGCCTTCTTCATCATTTGTCTCGATCAGGGAGTTAAGACAAGGGAATCCAATGTCACCCTATTTATTTGTTTTATGTTTGGAAGGACTTATCCACTCTCCTTCAAGATGTGGTTAATAGAAGAATGATTACGAGGATCAAAGTTTGTAATGGAGCAACAATCGATGTTTTAAATTCTGTTTCGGTGATCATTCTGGTTTAAGTACTAGAACAGAATATTTCGGTACCGGTGTATTCTGGCGTAAAGTTTCGAGATTTATTATATATTATATATAAATATTTATATGTATATATAAACTAACAACTAGTAGAATAAATACATACATATATATATATATATATATGAGTGTGCATCATGTATATGTGTATATATATGGAAGAACTGAAGATTTATAAAATAAATATATGTTGAAAAAATCACAAACTTGAGTTGAGACACAAGAACAAAGAAAAAAAAATAAAAGAATAGAGAAATTATTAAAAATAATGATATATAAAAAAAATGATGAGACATATTTAAAGTTACAAAAAAATTAAATTATATAAATACATTTTATATTCTAGAATTAATTAAATACCATCTAAATTTAAAATTTACAAAAATTTCATTCAAGCACAAAAAAATTACAAAAATAGTCTGAAACAGAATAGGGATCAAAATGACAATTTTGGCTAGAATTTGACTAGAATGGCTGCAACGGGCCAGAATTTGGAGGGAAACGAAATGAGGAGGTATAGTGTACTGGATACTATACTAGAAAGGAAAAGTCCAGTCAGAACGGAACAAAATTTAAAACTATGGCACCAACAATCAACTATTTATTCTTTGAGGATGATAGTTTGTTGTTTTGCAAAGCCAATATCATTGAAAATGAGAATCTTCTGCATTTATTATAGCTTTAGAAGGATGCTTCTGGACATCAATTAAATCTGGACAAAACTAAGTTATTACTTAGTAGGAATGTTGGTACAGAGGAAGCTCAAGCTATTAAGGATATTTGGAATAAGCTGCAATGGTAGAAAGAAAAACTCTTATCGCAAACTGGTAGGAAAATATTGATTAAAGTAGTAGCCCAAGCTCTTCCTACTTTCACAATGAGTTGCTTCAAATTGTCCAAGCTGTTTTGTCAAGAGTTAGAAGCTATATTTGCTAAATTTTGGTGGGGTTAAAGAGAATCTGAACGTAAGATGCACTGGATTATTGGGAAAAAAATGCATGTTTCTAAATTGAAAGGAGGAATGAGATTTCGAGATTTGGAATTATTCCATCTTGCACTTCTTGCAAAATAAGGATGAAGACAAATGACTAATCATGATTCTGTTGTCCAAGGTTTTTACAGCTAAGTATTAACCTTAAACTTCTTTCCTAGAATTAGAAATTAGAGAAAATCCTTCTTATGTATGGAGAAGTTTGTGTTCATCAAAGAACATTATCAACCAAGGTTGTTACATGTCGCATTGAAAGTAGTGAGAGTATTAATGTATGAACTAATAGGTGGATTTCAGAAAGAATAGATCATCTTGCCGTTCAATTTTCTACTTTGTTACCACCAGATGCAATTGTTAATATGCTGACTGATGCACATACTAGAAAGTGGAAAGTTGATTTGATACAAACTGTTTTACCCTCTCATGTGGTTAAATCAATTTCAAAAACTCCTTTGCATTGTTGAGCTATTGATCAGTTTGTTTGGGGTGAAAGTAAAAGTGGTCAGTATAAAGTTATATCTGGTTATCATTTTGGGTTGGAAATGAGTCCAAATTCTGTACAGCTTGAAGGTATTCAATCTAGAAAGTGTTCCACTTACTGGAAAAAATTATGGAATCTGTCTTTACCTCCCAAGGTTAAAAAATTTGCTTGGAGGCTTGTAAAAATAGTGTTCCAACAAATTTTAACTTAATGCAATGCGGTGTATTGTCAACTAGTTTGTGTGGAAGTTGAAGATCGACTTCATGCAAGGTAACCCAGATATGGAATTCACGATGCTTGATGGATTAGTATAGACTCTTATGGAAGATGATATGTCTTTAGTTTCATCTTTTCTTACTATTGCTTGTGGTGTGTGGAAATTTTGAAATTCTAGTTTTGTTTGAGCCATCAAGTAATTCAATTGAAGTGTGTGTTGATAAATGTGTTAGAGTATGTGCAGAGGCGGAACTAGAAAATCTAGTTTGGAGGGACTAAGTTAAGAAAAGATAATTTTGGAGGGTTAGATACTAATTTTTATATAATCTACTCTAAAAAACATTTTTTAAAATTTAATTGTCATCAAATTTTAAAAAATTTAGAAGAGGGGCCAAAGCCCCCCAAACCCTAAAGTAGTACCGCCCCTGAGTATGCCCCTGAGTATGCGGCAAGTTTCAATTTTTTGGAAACCTCCACAAGTAGGTTACGTGGAATTGAGTTTTGATGGGACTCGTTTTCCGGGATATGAGAGTTGCTGGAGTGGGATTAATTCTAAGGGATGATAAAGGTGTTGTTTTGTTTACTTCGAGTAGAAAGGAAATAAGAGAATTTTTAGTGGGGGATTTTTCAATGGACGATATTAAAACTTTAGCTGTCCTAAGAGGTCTGCAGATGATTTTACAGTTGGGATATTCAAAAGATTATACTAGATTTGTATATAACACATCTCTTAAACAATTGCACATGATTAAGAGTGGAGTTTTGATAAATGGTATTATACAACATTTTTCAAACTTAATATAATATACAATGCCCCCTAGCAAATCTTCTAAAATAAAAAAGAAAAATTAACAGAAAAATTATAAATTTTTTTAAAAATCCATCATATCAATATAATTGACTATAAAAAATCCCAAGGCCTAAAATTAAAATTAATGAGAGTCGATTGCTAGAAGTTTCAAAAGTCAGGACTACGATACATTTTCTTGTTTTTTTTTTTTTTTTTTTTCTTCCTCCAAATTTACAATCTAGTGTATCAACAGTCAAGTATTGTACGAAGCATTGAGCTACTCGGGCAAATACAAAAACTCCGAGTTATCGGCCGGTTCAAAAACTCCTATCTGAATAATCAAACAACCCTCCCAACGCCACAACTTCGCCACTAGTATCGTCGGTGTTGCTGTAAGGGTCGAAACCGACACCGAACTCAAACGAGTCGTAATTCGGTATCTCGTTCTCGAACCCCAAGAGTCCAGTCAATCCAGTGGCGCCCGAAGAACTAGTCTCGAAATCCACGGCCTCGATCTTTGTTTCCTCTTCGGGGGATATTGTCGGCGGGAGACCGAGTTCGTCGTCGGAGGCTTCAAGAAGGTAACCGAGTTCCAACTGAGACTCGCCGGAGTCATATGTTTGATCAAGAATCGCCGGTGCCAGCTCCGGAGCCGCAACCAGTATCTCTTCCTCGAAGCTTCTGATCACCGACTCAAGCCCCTGGATCTCCGGGTCCGGGTCACGTTCCGTCACCGTGTCCTCATCCAGGATATGGAGTAGGTCGTCCTGGATCCGCTGCACCTCGGGCGACTCCAGCCGCGAGTCATCCGAGTCGACTCGTACAAGAGTCGAATCGCCCGAGTCATCGGTGGAATTCTCGAAATCCACTCGCAAACGCTTCGGGTCGGACGAGTTAACACCGCAATACCCCGAGTTATCTCCGGAGTCATTCCGGACTCGCTTCCTTTTGTCGTCGGTACATTCCTCCATTGTCGAGCACCTTCCTCAGTTTCAAAAAAGTACGAACGATCCCGCAGAGAGGAAAGAGATTTTGCGGAAAGTTGAAAATTATGAGGCGGGAGGTTTAGTGGGGATTTTCCTGTCGAGGAGAGAGATAGAGAGAGAATTAATCAGTGTTTGGATGCGAGAGAAAAAGAAAACGGCAAGAGGGTATATATAGTGGTGACATAAGGATCGGTACTATGCTTTTTTCTTTTCATTTTTCTGACTTTTTCCAATTTTATTCTGTGGTTTTTATTTATTATTATATTTTCTGAGTCAAAATTACTATATTTAATTCGATTCCTTTTAAATTTCAGTTTTTTTTTTATTATTTCTATTTTCCAAATCCACCTTCTGGTCCCACCGACTTAGACGATTTCATGTGGTCGTGGTTTTTTCGGAAAATTGGACTGACTCCTCATTGGTGGAGCGGTCTTGATGGCGTTTTTGCTTTGCTGTCGATTTTTAAAAATAATTGAAAATGATAAAAAGTAATAAATCAAATTTTAAATGAATGAAAAAAGAAAAAAAATATTTATAATTGTGAATGGTGTAACTTCACATAATCGTTTTGAAAAAAATAAAAAAAATATGAGATTTATATAAAAAAAATAAATTTTTTTAATAATAAATTCTACTCTTTTTTCAAAATTATTACGCAATATTTATTCATTTTACAGTTATATATAAAATTATTCATAAAAAGAGAGTCATATTTATGGCATAATTCTGAAGATTTTTAACTGAATAAAAATGAATTTTCATGTTTTTTAATAATTTGATGATGTACAACGTTAATCTGGATATGATAGGTTTTTTCGTTTAATTTTCTTTTGATGGATTCTTCTATTTTAGTCTTATTATAGTCTTTTAACAATTAACTAAATCTTGTGAATCCCAGACTCCTGCTCTGACCGTTCAATTGATTTTTCAAGTCAAACTATTTTTTACTTCAAAGATGTAGGGTTGAGATTTTGTTGGGCTTTTTTCTTTTTCTTTTTTACTAATTGAAGGATTAAAGCAAAAAAAAGTAAAATTGAAGAAAAAGTGAGTTGATATAAGATTTATATAAAAATAAATAAATAAATAAATAATAGACTTCACACTTTTTTTAAAAAGTACGTTTTGTTTGTATAATTTATTACTGTATCTAACATCATTTATTGGTATGATTTAATGTAATATATTAAATTATAAAATTCTTTTTCATGTAAAATAGATTTAACATATTATTGTAAATTATATAAATTTAAAATTTTATTTTTGTGATATTTCTTTTGTAGATAAAAGTATTTTTCATTATATTTATTGTTTGATATATATACCTATCATAGAGTTGCCTATACCAATCCATGTCACATCCTTAAATAGTATGCTAGTTTTCATAAATTTTGTTATATTAACGGGTAGATAAGGTTGATTTGAATTATTCTCAACAGGAGCAGAATTCACACAAATTTGACTTTTGGAGAATTTTACAGACTATGTCAAATTATTCTGATTATACATCTACATCAAAGATTATTTGAATATTTTAAAATAATTTTACATTAAAAATTAGTTTCGTTACGCAATTTAAATGAGATGAAATTTTTATTAGAATATTATTTTTATTTTAAAATTTAAAAAAATTAAATTATTTATTATATTTTATATAGAAGTTTAAAAAATTTATAAAAATTATACGAGATAAAATAATTTGATTTTGTATGAACAACCCGAATTTAAGACGGTTGCTCTAGGAAAGTAGAGAGAGAGGTCTTTTTTTCTATGTTTACTCACTTTTAACATACACTACGTAAAAATCTTATTTAAAAATTCTCCCGATAGACTTAAGATTATGTTTAGATTTGAAATTTATCTCAATTTATTTTATTTAATTATTATAATTGTTTTAAATTCTAACACAAAATATAATAAAAAATTTAATTTTTTTAAAATTTAAAATAATAATAATATTAAAATATAATATTTTAATAATATTTTTTCAATTTTTAATTTTTAACTTTCATCTCTACTCAATTTAACTCAGTTTAACTTTCAAACGCATCAATTTTTAATTGTCAGTAGTGAAAGGTTAATTAACATTTTGTAACTTTCAACTCATTAGTGAGAATAACCTCAACAAAATCCATTTCTTTGATTGAAAATTGTCAAAGGCATTCTATGACTATCACATGAGAAGTGAGACAAGGGTGAATGATTGTTTAGGTTTATATAATTTAATTGAATATATAAAATTCTTCATTTCAATATATTTCATCTATTAGTTGAAAATATATTTTACATCTCACATGTAAAAAATTATACAGCATTGCTTATAATAATAATAATAATAATAATAATAATAAGAAAAGGAAGAAGGATGAGGAGAAGGCAAACAAATGAATCTGGTAATTTGGTTATACAAAATCAAATTATCTTATTCCATTTTATTTTATATAATTATTATAATTTTTTTAAACTCTCACATAAAATATAATAAATATATTAATTTTTTTAAATTTAAAAAAAATTAAAAAATTATATTATAATAATATTTTATTTAATTTTTAACAAAATATCTCATCCCATATTACCTGAATTACGTAACTAAAGAGGCCTTATAATTATTGACTATTGCTAGCCATGAATTAATATTGAATTTTCTTTGAAATGGTACTTGAGTAGAGAAACCTTAACACGGCATCCCTGTCCTGTCAGCCGTTAACGTGCCCCACTTCATAGCTAAATCCGCCGTCTTGTATGCCTCTTCCACAAGTTGAAGACGTCTCAGACGCCGTCAATCCCCTTCCCACCATAGTCAATACCTGAACTCTCAAAGAAAACTTCTACGTATTATCTTTTTATTCACGTAATCTTCACACATTATATTTTTTTAATTTTTATTATTATTTTTTATTAAATATTTAATACATAAATAATAAATAAAAGAATTGAATTGATTTAAAACAATAATCTAGACTTGACGTTGCTCCCTTTCAAATATGAGCATTACTATTCATGAGTTCCATATATTATATATCATAATTTTTTTATTATTTATTATTTTTTTAAATTATTTTTAATTTTATTTTTTTAAAATAATTGAATTCTTCTTTTTATTATCTATATATTATATATTTGATACGAGAATAAAATTAAAAAAATCACAAAAAAAAAAATGATATATCGTGTATGAAGCTTGTGAATAAAATTTTTCTTCAAATACTCATGATAAGCATGGTCGTGCAAGTCGGGCCTCAGAAGGCTAGACCTGACATAAGAATCCACGCGTAACGCGTTGGTCGGTTGGACCGTGACAAACTATCTTCATTTTCATTTTTTTAGATTAGAACTATTCTTGAAAACAACTACTCTTTCCGCTGCTAGTTCCCGCTAAGGGCTACAGCTGATTTTTTTTTTTTTTTTTTTATATATTTTTTTTACTTAGTGTTTAAATAAATATTTTTTCATAATATTATGATTTTTTTTTAAAAATTAAAAATGTTAAAAAGTATATGTAAAAAAAAAAAAAAAACACCAAAATGAACTAGCAGGAACTCTTAGCGATGGCTGTAATGCTTCAGCTACTTATTTCTTTTGTATTCTACTCATCATTCATGTACCATACAATATATATCACATAAATATATATATATATATATATATATATATTACCAAATATGTGGTTTACATATATGAATTATATGTAGAATAATTCTTTTAATTTAGTAAAAATAAAATTAAAAAAATTAAATATAATATGGGATGCAAGAATAATGAACAGAATTGCTCTTTCCATATAAATAATATTTTATGATAAGAAGTTATTCTACTCATCATTCTTACACTATAAACCTGTTAAGGAGAAAAATTGAAAGATAAAAAAATAGAGTAAGTGAGTGTGTGATATAGAGATTATGAGTAAAATATTTTATTATAAGATGAACTTTGCTGTTCAGCAGCCTACATCATACACTATATTTGTTTTAATTATTTAATTTTTACTAAACTAATTAAATTTTTATACTCATTATTCCTACACTACATTCCTGTTAAGAAAGAAAAATGTAAAAAATAAAAATAAATATGTGGTGTAGAGATGATAAATATATTTGATTATAAAATATATTTAACATATATCATTATAATAAATTTTAATATTTTATGAATTTATTATTATAAAATTCTTGCTTTGGCCTCGGCCTTGGTCGAGCTTTCGGCCCTTTGCCTATATTTTATGAATTTTAAATAAAATATTATCAATTTTAATCATATATGTTTTGAGTGACTATTTATTAATATAAAGTAAGTTAGAATTAGAATCAAACTAACATTACAGTATATCTCTCCATTTCTCTCCCCTTTGAAAAGCTAGCTTATCGTATACTAATGTAATTTATATAATATAAATCAACTGGAAGGCTGTATTTTAGTAGAGGTCGGTCCGGTTATAAGATATACTCTTTATATAAATGTTAAATATAATTTTAAAATATATTTTATATATATATATATTTTTAAAAATAGATAAATTATTAAAAAATAATTTTTTTTAATGTAA
Source organism: Juglans microcarpa x Juglans regia (assembly GCF_004785595.1). Classification (NCBI taxonomy): domain Eukaryota; kingdom Viridiplantae; phylum Streptophyta; class Magnoliopsida; order Fagales; family Juglandaceae; genus Juglans; species Juglans microcarpa x Juglans regia. The sequence goes on from NC_054608.1 coordinate 27,053,447, forward strand.
ATTTTGAATTTATCTATTTTTTTTTTTTTTGGGGAAAGTATTGCGAAACTTATACTCCTAAAATTACGAATAATTTCTCTAATGTATAATATAAAAATCAAGACTGGATGACGTAATTGCAAAAGAAGCTTATCTACGACGTGGAACCCACCGACCACAACCCAGTTGGCGAAGCCGATAGCTCGAGGCGGCGCCGACATTGGGAGAAGATTCAAGATTGTATTAAATTTAGAGAGAGTTTTTTTTTAGCGGAAAACGAGAAGCCGAAATCTACGCCATAGGCAGCGGAGTCAGCTTATGCGGCTTCGGTGCATGCACGACGCCACCTCACCTCTTTGTCTTGTAGGGTGGCAAGGCCAGCACATACTCGGTAGAGTCATCCGCCTGTTTTCGAGATCAATTAATATTATATCAAATAAAAAAAAAATAGAACTCCGGAGACCGGTTGTTTCGGTGAGAAGGTAAATGCGTGAGCTGAAACGTGTCATGCAATGGCGATAGAAAGGGGTCGAATGCAGTGCAGGTGTTGTTATTTGGCTCCTGACTTGTCAGTCACAACTCAAATCAATCAGATCTTTGAAATCTAATGCAATTTTAAAATATTGGAACAATAATGTCTGCAACTCTCATTATTTAAAAATAAAAAAAATAAGTATACAGTTTTAAATAATATAAACGTTATGATGAGTTGAAATAAAATGAATTAAGATAAAAATTAAAAATTAAGTAAAATATTATTTTAAATATTATTATTATTTGATAATTTAAAAAAATTAAATTATTTATTATATTTTATGTAAAAATTTGTAAAAATTATAATAATGAAATGAAATAAATAGGGGTGTAAATTCAAATCAAAAAATTAGAAAATTGGACCGGATCGGATCGGTTTTATCGATTTTGAATCGGTTTGATCCGGGACCAATTCTTAGAATATGAAAACTTGCCGGTTTCAGTTTTAAAATTTTTCAGACCGGCCCGAACCGGATTGAACCGGTTGATAAAAAATATATATAAAAAATAATATTTGTATTATTGTATATATAAGTTTTATACAAAATATTATATATATATATATTAATATATATAAGTTTTATATATTATGTATAATTATAAATTTTTATGTGAAATTTTTATAATTTCTTATTATAATTTATAAATTATTACATAAAATTTTAATATTAAATCACTAAAAGTTTATAACTAATACTAATAGTCTAATATAGACTAATGACTATAATTATATTTATAATTAATATTACAAGTTTTTACTAAAAACTTATAACTAATAGTCTAAGACTAATATTAAATGTATAGTTTATAACTAATACTAGTATAAAACTTATAACTATACCAATACTCTAATATATTAATAAAAGTATAAAATAGATTTTTTAAATCAAATTTTTTTTTATAAACAAATTTTTAATGATAAATTATGAAACTAATATTTTAAAAAAATCGGAAAACCGGACCGGACCTGGAATCGGTAAAACTGGAAGTACCGGTTTAGGAGAGTAACCGGTACGTAATCAGTTTTGAAAAATAAAAGACCGGTACATACCGGTTCGGTCCTAGATTTTGTCCAAAACTGGACCGGACCGATTACAACCCTAAAAATAAGTTAAGATGAGTTGAGAGTATTGTAAACTAAGCCTGAATATGATTATAGAATATTTATCAGTTTTGTACCCATTGTTTTGAAAAAAATTAGAGATTATTAATTGAACAAATAATTTTTCTATACATTTTAAATTTATCTATTTTTTTTAGAGCAATACTAAATACAGAATGTATAAATACTGCTCAATTTTTTTTAAAAAAGTAGGTTCTATCATTAATTAATTTTTTATGTAGATTTTATCTTTATTTACTTTTTTCAAAAAATATTTAAATATAGTTATTTTTGTGCATTATTTTGAACTCTATTATTGTGATTGTAATTTTTTAAATATAAAATAATTGTTTTGGACAATCACACTAATAAAGTATGCAAGGAGTATGTAAAAATAACTGTATATAACAGAATTTGTTTTCAAAAATAGTGCGCGATACTTGCCTACTCTATAACTACAAATATCAAATTTGTTTTTTTCTATAATGTACAAGATTTATGTTTTAAGATTATAAATATTATTACTCTACAATCTTATAATGCATAAGCTTCGTAGAAATCATTAAAAAAATATTAACATATATTTTTAAAAAAATAGATTTTTGCATATATGCTGCATATTTTCCTATTTTTTTTTATAAAAAAAATTGCATAGAATTTGTAAATTTGAGAGCTATACAGATGGTTTCCCTACAAATATATACGTTATATAAATCTTAAAAGCTTTTATTTAAACTTAAAAGCTTTAGTTTAAATTAAAATAAAAGAAAAATAGGACAAATAAATCTCATCACTTTTAAATGACATATTTTATATATTTATTTTCCTCCGCTTCGAAGAACAGAACTCCTAAATCTAATTGGTAGATGCCGTCAGTCTTCACCATATATTGCCATTCAGATCGTTCAGCTTTTATTGCCGTCAGTCGCACCCTCTCCAGCTTCACTTACTCAAATATCTCGTTTTCACGATTTGATATCATTTAGGATTCGTTTGATACACAGATAAAAGATGAAATGAGATAGAGTTGAGAAAAGATGAGATAATTTTAAAAAAATTAAATAAAATATTATTTTATAATAATAATATTATTTTAAAATTTTAAAAAATTAAATTATTTATTATATTTTATATAAAAATTTTAAAAAATTATAATGATGAGATAAGATATGTTGATAATGTTTTTATATCTAAATGAGACTTTAATCATTACGATTTTTTAAATTTGATACAAATACAATAAATAATTCACTTTTTTAAAAATTTAAAATAAAATTAATATTAAAAATTAATATTTTAATAATATTTTATTTAATTTTTATTTCATCTCACCTCATAATAAACGAGAACTTAGTAAAAAACAAACGACACCAGAGTAAAAAAAAAAAAGACGTGTACCAACTAGTTTGTTTTTTTCACTGAAGCTATATATATATATATAAATTCAAGACGTGTATATTTTATGATTTTTATTTAAAAAAAAAATCAGTAAAATTCATCGTTAAAAAAGTGAATATTATTAAGTAGATCTCACTTTTTTTTTTTAAAAAAAAACCGCATTTTCTAATTTTATGTTAAACTCATAAAGAATACAAATTTAATTATTTAAATTATATTTGAATAATGCAATTAATAACCAAAGCGCCCAGCATATAGAAAATGGTTGGTACTTTGTTCAGCAATATCACGTGGATGGAAGGCATAATTTTATTCCTATGGTCTATAGTTTTACATTTTTTTTTTCTTTTTTGGTATCGGTAGTTCCTGAACAAAGTTCCAAGTAATTCTAGGTGTGCACATATGCAAAGAAATTTTCATAAGTGTACCTTGAATAATTTAATGAGAAGGTTCCTCCAATCTAAGGTCACTTTACACCTAGAAAGGAACAAACCATCAAAATCAAGACTTTTACCACTCCAATATATCAAACCCAATGGCTATTTTGAGGAGTGAGATGAGATAAAAAAAAAATTGTGAATAGTAATGAGATATATTGAGTTTAATATTTTTCAAATTTTGGGAAAGGAGAGAGAAAAAGTTAAATAAAAAATATTATAAAATTAAAATATTATAAGAATATAGTTTTATAATATTATTTTTTTGAAAATTTAAAAAAATTGGAATTGTTTTTTACTTTCTATTTGAGAATTTAAAAAAATTGTAATAATTAGTTTGAAAATTTTGTATTTAAATTATGTTTGAGAATAAGATGGAAAGAGATGAAATGAGATCTGATAAAAATTTTATGTCTCATCTGAGACCCCAAACCTGCCGTTTGCATATTTTTCACCTATTATTCTAGCAAGATATATATTATCTGGCTGGTTAGATCAGTACAAAAGTTATTCTTCATCTCAAGGTTTGAATTTTGGAGGCATTTTCTTGGCTGAGTCTCTTTGTTCGTAATCAGACAAATTAATAAGATTTAGTAGAAAGAAATGATGATTATTATTGTTCTTGTTGTATTTTCTTGTTTGTTTGTTGTTGTTTTGTTATTTTGGAATCAGCTATGTATTTGATCCTTGATCTCCACCATCGTCAATATATAAGAATTTTCAGTAAGAAAATTCTCATAAAAAAAGATTCTTCATCATGCATGCATGCATGCCTTTTTTACTTTTTATTTTCTCGGAAAATTCTTTCAAAGAAGGCAAGGGATAAGCTTTTAAATACGAACGATCACTTTCAAATGTCCAATATGAGCAAGACTACTTTGATTCTTTTCTCATGAGATGGTAAGTGGTAGCCTTTTAGGATATGGACACTTTCAATTTTTCCAACACTTGGAAATTTCCCACATTTTCTATGATTTCATGCTTTACTTTCAAGGAATCATATCACACTTTGAAAAAACGCCAAATACGTACAAGAAAAAAGGGCTACCCACAATGGACGTCCATGCACCAGCCTACCAATATCATGTTGATGCGATGCATTTTAAACGATTGTAAGTATTATATTATATATAAAGTCGTTTGAAAGATGTCACAACAACAAATACGACTGAAGATGATAAAATCTAAAATAAAGAAAGATATTACCTTATTATATTTTAGAAAATTGTTTGTTTTGAGATTTTTCCAAATTAATTAATCTAATCAATAGGTTGCCTGCACTATAAGAAAAGTCACCTGACTTTAACTTTTTAATAAAGAAATTAAAAAAAAAAAAAAAAGCAAGTTGCTAGAATAAGGGACTTTAGTTTATAGTCGAGAAGTGCTATAACTATAAAACAAATTACATAAAAATAATTTAACAAATTGATATAGTTTCATGTAATCCGTTATATCTATTTTATAATAAAATTAGTAACTTCACAATCTAACGAACAACATTAAACTATGTCAGTTTGTAAATTTTTTTTTTGTGTAATCATTTTCTCTATCACTATACATGGGCAAAATCAGATAATCTTTTTAATAGAATATGTTAAACTAAAGTAAAAGGTTTCTCTTCAATTTTTATTCGAATATGAAGACTTATCAATAAATACTGTAAGACCTACTTTATATATTTATTTTTTTTAAATTATTTTTTCCTCTCATTGAAGATTCTCAACTTCATTATTGTGGCAAAGAAGGAATTCTCTTCATGGTGAGCTTTCTTGATCTTATCAAATTACCTCTTGAATTACGTCTAGGTCACTCATAAATTGGAGCATTTATTTAATTTATTTACATCTTGCATTATTGGTAGACGGCTAAAACATGCTATTGGGGTCAATCAATTCAAAACATTAATTAGAAATTAATTGAACAAACTTTATGATCATATTCTAACACAATGTTTGAAAGATGTTAAGAAGCTCTAGATCTTGACAAATTTACCCTTGAGATCGAGAAGCAGAAATTTATATCATTTCTGCCAATATTGATCAGAACAGTATTTTCTCTTAAAAATGCTTGGCTTCAAGCAATTAGTAGTTGGCTTTGTCAATTTGGAGACTACTCTATAATTCCGCTGTAAAAAAAAGGGGTCAAATTAGCTGTTGAATATAAATACTCTACTCTAACAAATTAACAAAGGTCAATGTTCAAAGAAAAACCCTTAGGGTCGGTCCGGTTGATTTTAACACAAAAATAGTCTGCCACTTATACAAATGTATGCCTTCCACCATATCTATCATAAACTAGCAAACATCATAAAACTGATTTCAAACAAAAACTCCTCGCACCCCCTTCGTCCCTCGCACCATACCAACTCGCAATCCCGAATCGCACCCGCACCCCTGAATCGCACCCCCTGGGTTGAAGCTCAACCAGAAGGAAATCAATCGCACCCCCTTGGTCGAATCTCAACCCGAAGTCGAAGCTTAACCTGAAGGAAATCCCCATGAATCGGCGTTGGACTCCCCCTTCGTCGAAGCTTAACCCGAAGGAAATCCCCACGAATCGACGTCGGACTCCTTTAGAACCCCTCTTCGTCGAAGCTCAGCCCACTTTGCAAAATTGGTGTAACCATTTCTGGTATGATTTGATGTTGCTTGGATATCATTTCTGTTTCGAATCGTCTAAACCAGTGGTGGGTAGACGACTCGATGATCAAATGAGTCATCGCGTTACACGTCGGCGTCGGCGTTAGATTGAGATGCTTGCGTCAGCATTGGACTGAGGGTGGTGCACAGACCAGTGAAGCAACAAGCAACCTGAATGGTTTTGGGCGGTGCAAATGAGAAAGGGGCTAGCTTGATTCTCTGTGGTCTACTGTATTTCCCTTTGTGTGTTTTTTCTTACATGTCTACAGTTGATTAGAGGGCTATTTTTGTGTGAAAAATAACCGGACCGTTGGGAAGCAATTCTGATGTTCAAATACATAACTGACGTGAAGCCAGTTAATCAGGTAAAAGTAATGTTAAATACAATCATGTATTGTGCAAGCGCCACACACTCCTTTTGAATGTGTCCACCATTAAAAAAATTAAATTTTTTATGTGGGCACCATATTTACTCACTTTTCTTGAAAGGAGTGCGTGACACTTATACTATAACTTTAAATATCAATTCTCATATAAAAATGTCTATATTCTTCTCTCTCTCTTTTATATATATATATATATATATATATATATATATATATATATCTACTCTGAGTCTCATAGTAAGCGCATGCAAGCAGCTTAACTCAGTTTAAAACAATTATATTTTACTTCTTTATTTTTTTTTAGTAGTTAGAAGCAATCACTTGGAAGTTTTTCGTAAGAATATGTTGAAGAATAGCTCAATATACAACTTGACAAGATGCGAGGAATAAAAGCCAAGAGATTCCTAAGTGGTTGATTTGACCAACTTAATCAATTGTATCAATGTCATTGACGTGCACATGAGGGTTTGGTTCTGACATTTATTAGGACTACAAAGAAATGGATGAGAACCTTCAAAGAGACAGATCATGTCCTACCTAGAAGTAATAAACAAATTAAAGAAAAATTCAAAGATGTCCAGTTGGAAAACATACAAAGGATAAATGCTTTAAGATCAAAAGCATAATTATATAGAACCCGAAAAAATCGCAATCAACTTATATATATATATATATATATTTATATATATTATGTCATCACACCTTTAAAATCAAAAGAAAACCAGCTAATTAAGCATGTATGGAAAAAAAGAATTTAAGAATCATTTTAATTCCATTAAAAGTTAATAGTATTAGAGTATGATTGACCAAAATAATTATTTTATATTAAAAAAAAGTGATGCAGCCAATCACATTAATGGAATGCATAAAAAATACGTAAAAATGACTATACATAAAATTTTTGTTAGAGTATACCATCCATCACTAATATCGTCGGAATTACTTACTATCTCTATTTCACTCGAAGTTTTAAGGGCTATCTCATAGTATCTGTGTAATATTACGCGTGACAACTAAATAGACTTCCTTAAAAACTCATTTTATACCTTAAAAAAAGAAGAGTTTAATGAACTTGTAGTTTGGGGCTGTGTTAATTTTCCAAGCAGTACTTTCTGAGAAAATCAAATGCATGTAGGTGTACTAAGCGAAAAGACAGAATTCCAAATCACAAATAATTCTATATATATGTATATATTCTCAATATATACCATTCCACATGAATAGAATTTGGGGACAGCTTGTTCTCGAAGAGCCATCGATGAGAAAATTTATATAATTTTTCAATGGAGTAGGCCACGCATGAGGGCTGCTGCAACGTCGTCCATATAATATATATATATATATATATATATATATATATATATTGATGTGCTCATGTACTGTCTGTCTCCTATTCCCATGATATTGAGGCTTTAATTAATTAAAAACTTGGCTTAATTTGTACGTCTGATTAGATTAGGACTACGTTGTCAGCATCAATCCAAACATTAAAAATGGATGTTTGTGGCTTGTCTTCTACCTTAAGATCTTTGCTTGACCAAATCAATTGAAATTATTAAAAAAAAAAAAGATGAATTATTGATGTCTTGAGGCCAACTTCGTGTGGATTTGATCATAATTGTTGACAACTAGCACATGATAATATTATTAGATCATACCCTACCATTCATGACCATGAAATGGTCCTTCTGCATGTTCATATATGTAGGTCCTTTCCTCTTTTTTCTTTTTTTTCACCCTCAATGGATTCCCATTACTTTGTCACCAAGATTAAGAAAGTGACTGTTCTCCTTACTCGGCTTTAACACGCATTTTGTCAATCAAGTTTCATGGAATATATCATTCACTTTTCTTTTCTTTTCTTTTCTTTTTTAGGACGAAGAATCGCACCCAACTTCTCATCAAGAACACGGTTGTTGTTGGGTAACCTTCAAATACTCTAAATTTATTGTAGGGGTCAAATCAGCAACCTATAATTTAGTTTCAAGATAAAATCGAAAATCAAGTTAAGAGATAAAGCCAAGAAGAGATAAAACAATCTCACTTAAACTCATAAAAGGAAAGAAACTCATACTCCTAAAAGGAAAAGGCTTCACAAGACAAGTTTGACTCAATCACTCTAAGGAAATAGATTTCTATATAAAGATGAGATCTCCCATACATTTAAGGGACACTCCAGGGACCCTCCACAAGCTCCCTACGCCAAACTACACCACAAATAGCGATTCCAAAGTACCATCCATAAATTCTTTCATTGTATTGTGAGATATATGAGATCATGAGAGAATGATGAATCCTCGTCCATTGAGCTCACCCTAGAATTAACATATAAGATTCCTCTTAACTTTTCATACATAATTATTTTTTATTATTGTTTTGGATAACACTGCTCCGGAAAAAAATTTGGGATTCGTGGCTTGCATGGTGCACATGGGATGTGCACTGTATACGTGAGACCATGCATGTTTTAAGGCATGCACAGTAACGTGATGGGTGCACACCGTCGTGCACCCAAGGGCTTACATGTGGGCACGAAGGACAACCACCTTTTCTGCACGGCTCAAGTCAGATACTGCCGCCATGTCCCGACGTCCATACAAAGTTGGCAGGAGTCTTACCACTGACTCCATACTCACCCCCCATCCACCGAGAGTCCACTGATCTACTCTCCTTGCACAAGGAAGCCCAGTTGTGCTCATGACGAAACAGAGTTGCTGTCGACACTGTTTGACTCGCTAGCCATTTCTATCGCCGTCGGCCTGTCCCACACCCTCTAGCAAGCTTGGCATGTGTCTGCGATTCGTGGCGGGCTCACTGCATGCGTTGAAAGTTGACCGGTAAACCATCCACCGACCGTACATAGCTCACCTCAAAGGTCTAACTACTGCCCACCACCTAGCTCATTGGCATTCGTGTTCTGATAGCTTGTGATTCCCAACCTCACTGGAGTTCCTTGCCACCGTCCCTCTCCATTCTCACTAGTGCCCACCACGGGAAGCTTGCCCGACGTCGACTGTCGCTCCCATAATTTGCTGTCGTGAGGATCCACAAAACACAAAAGCTCCACCCACGTAGAGCTCCTAGCCACCTCCACTACCTGCGACAACACCCTCCACTGCTGCAAGTCTCCTCTGGCTTTGAAGCTCGCCCAGCCACCGAACCAGAGACAGAGGTTGCAGCTGTAACTCTTGTCGCCAGTGGGCTTCCGCGAAGACGACAAACAGTGTGCAAGTTCACTGTCCATGCCCACTTCTCCTCGCCACCCTTCTGGTGGGCAACAAGCATGAACTGGTACAACATCTTGCTACCCCATGGCAACTAAGGTTTCACGCCACGGGAGCTCCACGCCTGCGATCTACACTGAAACCTCCTCGCCATTTGCACCAGTGCTCGCCACTGCTTGCCATGAAGCTTCCTCGCATCCTCGCGCAAGCTCGCCACGGAGGATGGCGGGATAACATCTCGACAACCTCACTCGAGCAGCTCACATGACGCTTGGCGATGGACAACCACTCCAAGGTGGGCAACTGACTGTGACGGGAAAGATGGCGGTACACTTTGATCACCAATTATAATCAACTGTGTGTGACAATTCATAGAAGCAATAAAATAAAATAAAATAATAATAATAATACTCAAGGATGAACCACTTCCATTACACAAAAAATCACTTAACAGTAAACAACTCAGTCAAGGAACAATTGAAAACAACAACTAATACTCTGGTTTGTTTCTTTCTAAATCTCTCTTTTAATTTTATTTTTACTAACAATTTGGGCTTTTTAGAGATTTTTCCCACCGAAACTCCTCAAGGTTCAACAAGAATTCGGGTGGCTACACACTTAGAGAATATACTTCCTAGGAAATCGCCCTGGACCTTCATCACGCTCTAGCGAAATGGCTCAGGTTTACAAATCTCAAACTTATAATTTGTATTACACTTATCTATTTGTTTTTTGGTGAAAAGTTTTTTGGTGAAAAACTCTCAGGACAGGCAAACTATGCCTCACGCCACAACAACACCAACGGCTCCACCGAAGTAGAGTCCTTAAACTCGCGGTGGACAACTACCCTCAAACACCAATACTGAGTCCCTAGACTCGAGGTAAACAATGGCCCCACCAAAGTCGAGTTCCTTGACTCGAGGTGAACAACAGCCCATAAACACCAATGACGAGTTCAAAGACTCACGGTGCCCGCGAAAAAGGGTGCATAGATCAAGAGACCATGCGACTCTCACACAATGCCTTCTCCAGCAAACATCAAGTATTTACGCTCGTGCCATGACCACCGCTAGCAGGTTACCTTTGAGAACGAGTCACCGAGCTCCATAACTGCCTCGCACGGGTTTCTTTCGAGAACAAATCGACGGGCTCGACAGCCGCATAATATGGACCCAGGGAGTCGACAGGCTTCCTAATCACTTAAGCGCGGGTTACTACCAAAACGAGAACACCAACAATAATTTACACCAAGGGATAGAAAATCTACTGCTACCAACAATAGCAAAAACAATCACGAAAATATGCACAAAAACCAATCATGAAAATACACTCTTCATCGACAAAAAACAATCTCTCAAGCAAACATCCACACAAAGAAACAAACTCAAAACTGAGCTCTGCACTTTTCCTTGATGCGGTCCAGTACATCTCCTGCTTAAGCCGAGCTCTGTGCTCACAACTACCACAGTCGAGGACTTCTCCTACCCAAGTAGAGCTCCGCGCTCAAAACTATCACGGTCGAGTACATCTCCCACCCAAGCCAAGCTTCGCGCTTGCAACTACTGCCGTCGAGTACATCTTCCTCTTAAGTAGAGCTCCACGTTCACACCAAATATAGTCGAGTACATCTTCCGCCTATCTTTTCAGGCTGAGTTCTTTATCGCTTAGCACAAAACAAACAGTATACCATGGACTAATTTTCAAAATTTATTCTAAAGATTATTGACTAGAAGATCCTCAAGTCCTTCTTATTGAACAAATCAACCTTAAGAATCGCAGGCAAAGTAGAGGTCAAATCAAGAGCCTATAATTTAGCCTCAAGATAAAGCCAAAAATCAAACTAAGTGATAAAGCCAAGAAAATATACGACAAATTGACATAGACTCTTAAAATGAAAGAGACTTACTCTCCTAAAAAGAAAAGGCTTTAAAAGGCAAGTTGGACTCAATTACTCCAAGAAAATAGACCTCTATATAAAGAAAAGATCCCCCACAAATTTGAGGGACCCTGCATAAGCTCCCTACGCCAAACTCCACCATACATAGCGACTCCAAAGGATCTTTCCTAAATTTCTCTATTGTATTGTAAAATCGTCCATTATAGTGGATTTCTCTCCCAAACAACCCGTCAACGTAGGAATTGTGCCGAACCACGTAAATTTCTGTGTTTCTTTTTATGTATTTTTATTCTCTTATTTACTATTTATTTTATGGATGAACGCAAAGAATATTGTATCGAAGCCCGAATCATCATCGTGGGCCGGGGATGATTTTTTCCTCCCTTCCGGTTTGTTGTGCAAAATAAGGCATTAACACCTATCTTTAGCACAAGTATCAATTTAGACCTCGTTTGGTTACACAATCTATCTCCTCTAATCATTACAACTTTTCCAAACTCCAATAAAAATACAATAAATAATTCAACTTCCTAAAATAAAAATAATATTAAAAAACTATATTCTAACAATATTTTATTTAACTTTCATCTCATCTCATCTCATCTTTGTATTTAAATGAGGCCTTAAAGTTTAGAGTAGTACTTGGCTTGAGTAGTGATCCCTCCTTTTGCTTTTCAAAGTGGGCTGCTAGAGAATTTTCATGAAATTTGTGTTCAAGGGGTGATCATCGAAATTGATAAGTAATCTTGAGGGAATTTTTGCTATACACACGGTTGTACAATATAACTAGCGAAGCGTTAAACTAATAAAGGAATTTCACAAAAGTAAACTTACAAGCTAATGTGAGTTGTTGTGGTGTGTAAGATCTACTTTATATTAAAAATAATTTTATAAGATGATGTACCATATCAAGATTCAGTTAATGAGTTTATTTTTATGACATTTCTTTACAGATAAAACATTTCTTTATAAACTAACACGTAATTCGCAATCACTTTTCAAAGTAGCAGATTCCAAATAACTTTTGAGCGTAAATGATGAATTGATAACTAAGGGGTGATTACAAATTAGGAGTAATTTGAAAGAGTTTGTCATGTATCTTCCCATAATATTTTGATAATTGTTTGAAGAGTTGACTCACAGCTTTAGAAATTATCCTTGGATATATATATATATATATGTAGTAATTATAGAGAAATAGGTACTGCAATTGAATTTCAATGAATAGATTTTCCCACACTTTCAGTGATAGAAGATTTACAATTTATACAGAATAATAGATAAGCTATTTTTAGGAACTAAGTAACGGTAATGCTGAAATCAAGTTGCTGTTACAATATACAACTAAGGAAATAAAATCATCTTTAATACAAAACTTATGACAGAATATTAAGCATGATTTTAGGCTAATCATGTGCTGTTTCTGTTTGAATGGAGTCCACGCATGCTTCCCTTATACGCCCCCGCAAGATTGTGCTTCCATCGGCAAGGCCAATCTTGTTACGTAACCATTGCGTGCGCTGTTTTGACAAGGGCTTTGTTAACAGATCAACCAATTGATCTTGAGTATGAACATGTTGAACTTGGAGACTTCCTTTTTGCACTAAGTCACGCACAAAGTGAAGATCGATTTGAATATGTTTCATGCGCGAGTGATTGACTGGGTTAAAGCTAAGATGGGTGGCTCCAAGATTATCACATAGCAGTAGAGGAGGTCCATTGACTGAAAAAGCTAGTTCTTTGAAGAGAGTGGACAGCCACATTGTCTTGGAAGCTACAACGCAGCACCTGGTCGCTTCTGCCAATTACATGAAGACGAAGCAGTCCGCACAAGGGGGAAACTCATCGTGGTCCTCCAAGAGAAATGATTCTTCTCGTGGGCCTCGCGGATCCAACCCAGGACATGGCGCCCAGCGTGATGGACGTAGCTCCAACACAAATTCTGGTAGGCCCAATAACTCCAATCGGCGCTACCAGCCCAAATGCCAACTCTGTGATCAGTTGGGTCACATTGCCAAATTCTGTCCACAATTTAATTCACAGAATGTCTCTATCAATTGTGCCACAACCTCAAATGGAAAGGATAAAAATTGGTTGCTTTATTCGGCTGCTTCTCATAATATCACGGGTGATCTCTCCAATTGATCTCTTCATTCTGAATATGATGGAACTGATGAAGTCCTTCTTGGTGATGGTTCAGGTTTGGCAGTCTCACACATTGGTTCTTTGACCTTACAATCTCCTCATCGCACTTTTACATTGCGTGATACCCTTTGTGTTCCTAATCTTTGCAAAAATTTAATTTCCGTTCATCATCTCACTAAACAAAATAATGTCTTTGTTGAATTTCACCCTTTCTATTTTCTTGTGAAGGACAATATCACGGGGGCGATTCTACTAAAAGGAGCATGTAACAATGGCATCTACACCTTCCCGGAATCAATGGTGCTGTAAAAAAAAGTTGCTAATGTGCATGAACGGACTTCTATTGATGGATGGCACAAGCGTCTTGGGCATCCTTTTCTTAAAATTGTCCACCATCTTGTTAAGAATTTTTCTCTTCCTACTTCATCCAATAAAAATTTGTCGTCATTATGTTCTTCATGTTCTATTAATAAAGCCCATCAACAACTCTTTCGTGTCACTAGTCTCCAAAGTCATGAGCCACTTGAACTTATCTACACCGATGTGTGGGGTCCCGCTAGTTATACTGGAATTGATGGCTCCAGATATTACCTTATATTTGTTGATCATTATACAAAATATATATGGTTTTATCCAATGGCCACTAAATCCGGTGTCTCTACTATTTTTCCGCACTTCAAAAAATTTGTTGAAAATCGCTTTCAAAAATCAATCAAATCATTATACTCCGACAATGGTGGTGAGTTTATTGCTTTAAAATCATATCTTTCGCTTCATGGTATAACTCACTACACCACGACTCCCCATACCCCACAACAAAATGGTGTTTCTGAACGTCGTCACCGACATCTTGTTGAAACGGGCCTTACACTTCTTCATGATGCAAATCTTGATCTTTCGTATTGGCCCTATGCCTTTCAAACAGCTTCTTACCTTATAAATCGATAACACACGCCTCTCCTTCAAGAAAAATCCGCCTTTGAAGTTCTTTTTGGTCAAACACCAAATTATTTAAAATTAAAAAAATTTGGCTGTATTTGCTATCCCCTCACCCGAGCCTATAATTCAAATAAAATGCAGCCCAAATCAAAAGCCTGTCTTTTTCTTGGCTATTCACCAACCCAAAACGCACACAAGTGCTTTGAACCTCAAACAAAAAATTTGTTTCCTTACGGCACGTGCTGTTCGATGAAACCCAGCAACTCTCCTCACTTCATCCACCCGTGTCGTCCGTGCCCGCCCAAAACTACCCAGAACCTCTCCAATCCCTAATTCCCCTTTTCGGTACCCAGCAACTTGAAGGCATTCCATCAATGGAGTCCGGCTCACCACCATTCTCGTCACCTCCGGAAGGTCCCACTGCCATTGTTGCGTCCTCCTCAGGTAATTTCGGATCCTTTAGTCCTTCATTTCCCAATTCATTGCAAAATCTTGCTTCCACTACCACTCATCCGAATCTTCACTTAGAAGAAAATAGGACTGCATCTCCACTAAATCTGCCGCCACACTCTGCTGATGCATGTGTCGAACCCATTCTTGGTCCACATTTTTTTCCCTCCAACCCGAATGTCACAAACCCTCATCAACCCAATAATCCTTCCCAACGCACTCATACCATAACCACAAGATCCATGAATCAAATTTTCAAACCCAAACAGATCCATACAGTGTCCAAATATCCTCTTCCCCATATCATAGAACCAACGAGTGTGAGCCAAGCCGTGTCTCAACCTCACTGGCGTGAGGCCATGTCCAATGAACTCACGGCTTTAATGAAACATGGGACTTGGGATCTTGTTTTACCCCCTTTGAACTGTAAACCAGTGGGCTGTAAGTGGGTTTTTCGTGTAAAAAGGAAAGCCGATGGGTCAGTGGACAGATTTAAGGCTCGTCTAGTTGCCAAGGGTTACAATCAACGTCCTGGTGTTGATTACAAAGAAATCTTTAGCCTTGTTGTTAAAACCAGCAACTATTAGAGTTGTGCTATCTATTGCAGTCATGAATGGATGGGATTTGAGACAAATGGATGTTAATAATGCCTTTCTAAATGGTGTATTAACTGAAACAGTTTTTATGGCACAACCCCCAGGGTTCAAAGATTTGTGCAAACCTCACCATGTTTGCAGGTTGAAAAAGGCTATTTACGGGCTTAAACAGGCCCCACGGGCCTTGTACACAGCACTAAAAAGTGCTATTCTTCAGCTGGGATTTCATAGTTCCAAAGCTGATTCCTCTCTTTTTATTTACAACCATGGCTCAAATCTTTGTTATTTCCTGGTTTATGTTGATGATCTTGTTATTATCGGAAATAATAGAATCCTTGTAGACAGCATCATTAAACAGCTGGGTGACATGTTTTCTCTCAAGGATATGGGTTCCCTTCATTTTTTTTGGGGGATTGAAGTAATCCCTACTCGGGCTGGGTTATTTCTCTCACAACATAAATATGTTCGTGAGCTTTTAGCTAATACCAGTATGAGTAGTGCAAAGGATGTCTCAACACCTCTCTCTACCACTCAATCACTTAAATTGGTTGATGAGAGGTTTTTCTGCTGCCGAAGGAGGTTGGGTATTGAGGTTGAAGTTTGAGTTCTGATCAGAGGAGGAAGACATGGTGGTAACTCGGATCGGTGACTCGTTTGATGTTGGCTCTTTTGATACCATATAGAGAAATAGGTACTGCAATTGAATTTCAATGAATAGATTTTCCCACACTTTCATTGATAGAAGATTTACAATTTATACAGAATAATAGATAAGCTATTTTTAGGAACTAAGTAACGGTAATGCTGAAATCAAGTTGCTATTACAATATACAACTAAGGAGATAAAATCATATTTAATACAAAACTTATGACAGAATATTGAGCATGATTTTAGGCTAATCATGTGCTGTTTCTGTTTGAATGGAGTCCACGCATGCTTCCCTTATAGTAATGGTCACCATTTTGAATATGAGAAAGCAATAACAAATAGCAGTTTGAAAAGATTGTGATTCCTATCTTGGCCTCTTTCATTTCCCGAAGTAGCAAAGAAATGCCCAATGCTGGAAAGATTATAAATTCGAAGAATTAGGCAAAGATTTAAGCATATAGTAACACATTTTCTGTTATTGAGTGGAGGAACTTACCTTAGTCGTTTCATAATCAAAAAAGGGACAAATATATTGGTAGCCTCATTAGCAAAGAATCAAAGCCAACTCTAAAGTCAATAATAATATATCTTACATGTAATTTTTTACGTGGAGAACCCAACAAATCAAGATGCCCTCCATAGATACTTCCATATTTTCTTAGAGAATTGATTATTTTTATATTCTTGAACTTTCACTCACTCCTCTTGTAATATACATCACAAACTACAACAAGTTGCAATATATAATATCATAACCTATTGTTAGGTTTCAATGCACATTGTTAGTTTATGGTGAATTTTATAAATTGAGTAATGCAAGATACAATCTTAGGATGGGGTATTCATATTGAATAGAAGTGGAGCACACCATTAACATATGGGTACCAAATTTGCTAAATTTAAAACACAACTTCGGGATTTAAAATGCAAATGTGAGACTTATGACCAATCGAGAGAAAATGAGCGGTTCGTCATGGAAACAACCCGTGAATGTAGACATTATGTTGAACAACGTAAATCTATGTGTCTCTCTTTATTTATTCTTATTCGCTTATTTACTAAAATGGATGAACAGAAAGAACATTGTATCGAAATCTGAATCATCATCGTGGCCCACAGATAATTCTTTCATCCTTTCTGGTCTGTTGTGCAAAAGAAGGCATTAACACCTATCTTTAGCACATGTATCAAGTTAGGCCTCGTTTGGTTACAAAATTCATCTTATCTAATCATTACAATTTTGTCTAATTCTAACAAAAATATAATAAATAATTCAACTTTTAAAAATAAAAATTATATTCTAACAATATTTTATTCAACTTTCATCTGATCTCATTTCATTTTTATAACCAAATGAGACCTTAAAATTTGGAGTAGTACTTGGCTTGAGTAGTGATCCCTCCTTTTGCTTTTCAAAGTGGGCTGTTAGAGAATTTTCATGAAATTTGAGTTCCAGGGGTGATTGTTGAAATTGATAAGTAATCTTCAGGGAATTTGTGCTATACACAAAGTTGTGCGATATAACTAGCGAATAGTGTTAGACTAATAAAAGGATTTCACAGAAGTTAACTTACAAGCTAATGTAAGTTGATGTGGTATGACAAATCTATTTTATATTAAAAATAATTTTATAATATGACGTACCACATCAAGATACGTTAGTTTGTGAGTTTATTTTTATCAAATTATTTTACAGATAAAGCATTTCTCTATAAAGTAACACGTAATTTGCAATCACTCTTCAAAGTAACAAATTCCAAATTTCCCGAAGTAACAAAGAAATTCCCAATGCTGGAAATTAGATTATAAATTCGAAGAATTAGTCAAACATTTAAGCATAAAGTAACACACTTTCTGTTATTGAGTGGAGGAACTTACCTTAGTCGTTTCATAATCAAATAATGGACAAATATATTGGAAGCCTCATTAGCAAAGAATCAAAGCCCACTCTAAAGTCAATAATAATATATCTTACATGTAATTTTTTACGTGGAGAACCCAATAAATCAAGATGCCCCTCCACAGATACTTCCATATTTTTCTTAGAGAATTGATTATTTTTATATTCTTGAACTTTCACTCACTCCTCTTGTAATATACATCACAAACTACAAGAAGTTGCAATATATAATATCATAACCTATTGTACGATAGGTTTCAATGCACATTGTTAGGTTATGGTGAATTTTATAAATTGAGTAATATTAGATACAATCTTAAAATGTATAAATTTCGAGCATTTCTATTTCAAAAAAGTAAAACTCACTATTAAAAAATAATTTTTTTATATGAGTACAAAATTTGCTAAATTTTTTTAAATTAGTCCGCGCGACTTGCCCACCCAAATTCTGGAAAAATTGTTTTCCTTATAATTTAAATCTTCTAATTTTATTTTACCTTTAAATTAATTGAAGGAGAGTCGTCATGAAATACCGTTCTACACTATGAGACTTCTTGCAATACGACGACTAAACTATTAAAGGAATGATAGTTTGGGAGGAGGTAAAGTGATTATTTTAATACCTTGATGGTAAAAGAAATGATAATTCCAGAAGATGAAATTCACTTTTCCTTGATAATATTTCTCCTAATGACTGAGTTTTGTCTTCTAATTTTTTTTTTCCCACCAAATATTATATTGTTTCTGCAAATCTTGACCACTCTCTCTCCTTTTTTTTTTTTTTTTTACCAAGAAATTAAATTACTTGACACTTTATCACTCAGTTAAAAAGAAAATGAATAAAAAAAAAGAATAATGCTAGTATGCCCTCTCATTTTATCTCCTCATTTTGACCGCTCATGTATTTAATTTTTTTACTTATTGATTAAAGAAATGACTATTAATTTATTGATATTTTTGTTTTTATTTTTTATAAACATTTAAAAATGTGAAAAAGAAAAAAAAAAAAAATTTTACCTAAACGGCACGCCTAACTATCACTGCTGAGTGGCAGCCAAGTTAAAAAAAGACACTTTATTCTGATAATTTAAGTGCTAAGATTTGTTTATTCCATATTATTTGGAAGTGGGTATAAAGCGTTGGATAGGATACTGTTTCTTTATTCACATTTTGTAGATGTTGGACCACCTTGTCGTTCAGACAAAATTCTAGGATGCCTCTTCCACTACAATGGGCTGGGCCATGACTTCATAATCACAGCTCAATGCTCTTAGAATTTTAGAACCCTTCTGTCCCCATTGGACTTTTCAGAGTCTTGAGCTTTCCTCTTTTGCCCTAATTGTGCAGCCATGTTTTTCTGATTATTATAGAATATTCTCCCTTTTCAGCAAGCACTAAATCATCTACATATATAATGTTTATTCTCTCTTTTTTCCTTTGGGAGGTTCAATAGAAAGGGGAATGGAATTGGTTGTTATTATGGCTGGACTTCGTTTTTTCTATCAGTTTAAACCTTTCTTAGATTTTTTTACCTAGGCTAAGTCAAAACACAAAATCATACATTGTTGACAGTAAATAACTAAATTATGCATAATAGAAAAGTGAATGTAGCGGCTGTTATGATTATTATTGGACTTAGTTCTTTCTATTTGTTTAAACTTTTAAGATCAATTAATTTCATTATTTGCTTATGTAAGAAATGAGCATCCATAGTGAACAACCCTTCACATTCTCTTGCAGGTTATGAAGTGGCTCTTAAATTACTTCATGAGATTTGATAGCTGGCCATTAAGGGCCAACCAGGGTTTACATTTAGAGGGGCTCCCCACTTGTGAATGACACTTGACTCGAAAAAAAAAAAAAAAAAAATCTCTCTCATGTGGTTCTCTCTATTCCCAGCATCTAGACTGTGGAATATGTGGGTGTTACTCTGGTATATTACTACGTAGCACACTCCACCATTGTCAAGAGGATTTTGGATTAAAAACGACGTTGAAGAATCTGTGGAAAAACCGCACTAGATCTATGATTTACCGACGAAATAATATCGTTTCCGTTGTATATACTTTGATCTAATATTTCTATCAGTTCATAATTTGAACACGAATTAAATATACTTGAACAATAAAGTAGTAAACTATTGGTTTTTCACCTATTCTAGGTCAAAACACAAAATCATTTACATTGTGGGCAAGCAACGAAACACCCGCATTATACTTTTCAATAGAAAGGTGAATTTAGTAGTTGTTATTGTGATTGGACTTCATCTTTCTATCTACTTAAATTTTTAACAGCACTTATCCATCGTTTGTTCTAAACTTAAAAACAGTTTTCACCGTAAAGTAGTTAAACTCTATTGGTTTTTACCTAAGCTAGGTCAAAACACAGTCATTTATATTGTGGGCAAGCACTAGCGCACCGTTTGGATATATAAATACTTTCGATTCATCTCATCTCATCTCATCATTAAAATTTTTCTAAATTTTTATATAAAATATAATAAACAATTTAAAATTTTCAAATCTTAAAATAATAATAAGATTAGAAAATATAATATTCTAACAGTATTTATTCAATTTATCTAAAACCATCTCATCTCACTATTTAAACAATTCCTAAACTATGTGCATATAAGTATTGGACTTTGCTTTTCTTTGTGTATAGACGTTTAAGATCAGTTATTTTGCTCCTCGTTAGTCCGGAAATTGAAAATGAAATACAAAAATATTCAGACGGTAAAATAGTATAACTTTATTGATATTGTACAAGGCCAAGTCAAAATATAATCAAACCTTTCGATATCATTCTATGTGCTAGAAAAAGTGTAAAGTACACACTTTACACTTTTCCTAGCACATAGATTGCACCTACGATCCTTTGGTGCATTATGTTTTAATCAAGTATTAAATTAAAATAAAGATAAAGGTGATGCTCTATACAAAAATTTGTTTTTACTAACTGTAGTGCACAAGGGGAGAGAGAATAAAGTACAAAGTAAAAGGCAATGAACCAAAAAGAACTCATGTTCCTTACCTGAGCCACAAAGGGGACCGCCAAAAGCGATTTGAATTGATCCAACAAGTGGATTGAGTGATTGTGGCTATAAAGCATAATCGGTAGAAAGACACTACAATTGAGTATTCTATTGCATTTTGTAAGAGAACTATATTTCCACTGTTCTCATTCAAGAAAACAAGAATATAATGGGATAGTTAGAGATGGAAAACCACGATCATCGAAAAATCAATGTAGTGGGGTTGGATGCATTTTGAAAATCTCATGCTAAAGATCACTCTGTCGGTGTTGCGGGTGTAGTTGTTAAAGTCTTGAAATCAGCGGCGGTGCATGGACTTCACATGCAGCTTAGCGACACGTGAACCTCGCACACTAGTCGGATAGCATCAGGTTGTAGATTGACGCTTGGTGAGCGTGATGGTTTTGAGTATGTATAGATTTGACGTGTGGAAGGTGGTAGATCAAACATGATCTGATCTAGTAGAGAAAAAAAAAAAGGAAAAAAAATAGAAAAGAAAAACTATGTAGCAAAGTGGAGAAGAATAAGAGATGAAGAATAAAAGGAGGTAGGTCCTACTATCCAGAAAAAAGTGAAGGTCTTGTGGATTTTTAGTGAGAAGGAAGAACAATGTTTTTTTGGGGAGAAGCGTTCACTCACTCATCCTCAAAATTATAGTGCATTTAATTTGCACAAGGGGTGTAAAAAAAAACTGCATTTTGAAAATCTGTGACTAAAGAATCTTTCAATGCCACGGGTATAGTTGTTGGAGTCTCAAAGCAGCGGCAGTGCATGGAGCTCACATACATCTTGGGCAGCACTTGAGCCTCATGCTCGTCAGATACTGGCATTTATTGATCTATGTTGTTGATTGGTGCTTGGTGAGTGCGATGGTTTAGAGCATGTATAGATTTGATGGCCGAGAGGTGCTAGATCAAACATGCTCTAACCTAGTAGAGAAAAAAGGAAAACAAAAAAAAAACAAAAAAAACTATGTAACAAAGTGGAGAAAAAGTAGCGATGAAGAATAAAAAAGAGATGGGTGCTCCTGGCCAGAAACAAAGGTGAATGTCTCTTGAATGTTTAGAGAGAAGGAACAAAAATTGTGTTTTGGGGAGAGGGGTTCACTCACTCATTCCTCAAAACTATAGAGCATTTAATTTGCACCAAGGGTGTAAAAAAGAAATGGAAGAATCAATCAGAATGAATGGACTCTATTGGATATAAAATGAATGAGGATCCAGCCCATTGGAAGTTAATTTCCAGAAATAAAAAGAAAAAATAAAGCCATGAATGACATATCAAAATGTGAAATTGACACAAAGCAAGGAAGACTCGGCTACAAAAAAAAAAAAAAAAAAGAAAGAAAAAAGAAAAGAAAAAAAGAGTAGACCTCTATAATAAGAGATCTCCACAAACTATAGGCACTTTTCTAACTCTTCAAATCCTCTTTCTCTACACTTTTCTACAAAGAAGATACTTTCTCCAACCTCTCATACCGTTTTCTTCATCATTGTATTGAGACTTATGTGAGGCCATAAGACACTATACAATGACCAAACATAATGGATTTTACTACCAAACTACTCGTAGAAGTAGAATCTTATGTCAAATCATGTAAATCTCTTTGTCACTCTTTTATTTTCATTTTATATGCTCTATTTATTATTTGCTTAATTGTCAAAGCCATCATCATGGGTCATTAAACTATTTTGTTCATGTAATAAAACAGGAGTGCACTTAGTGGGCGTGACCCTACAGCTTCCCATATTGGTATGCTAGGCATATATCTTGGCATTACTCTAGTCGTTATGCATGGAGTTATGTGCAAGTGATGAAGGCTAGCCTTTAAGGTCAGCCAACTGTTGCCAATAGATGACAAAATTTAAATCAGTTCTCCTTCCATAGATGGACAAGCATTCAAATTTCATATACTTTCTCTAAAATAGTCTCTTTGTGAAAAAGCTCTTAGGTTGTGGGTATCTTGAATGTGTTTGTAGAAAATCTACGTAGCAAACTCAAAACACCGGAGAGAGACGAACTCTAATCGAACAGAGGTTTGAAAACTGGATTCACTCATGGAACAACTACCCCAATCTTGATCTTCTTACCTTTAGGCCTAAATGCCTTACGCGAGCAGAATTCAACCACATAGGATGAATGTTTGGGCTTAGTAGCCTCAAGGCGCTCGACCTCAAGTTCCAAATGACGCGACACATCAAAGTTTTGATGTTCTCATTGTGTGTCAAATTCTGGGTCATTGTTTCTCAAGAATTGGGCAACGAGCAAATCACCGCTTGGACTTGTTGCTCATCAGTCAAATTGTTTCCGGCCACCTTGGGTTCGCGGATCATGGATGACATTTCTCTAAGATGCTGTTTAATTATGAGTGCTACCCTATCCCTACGGGGCGGGGGCACCTCTTCCCCGCACCCAGCCCGGCATGGGGCGGGGGTGGGGTTTTCACCCCCGTCCCTTGCCCCTGGGATGCCGGGGCGGGGTGCGGGGCAGATTGGGAATCTACCCCGCCTCATTTCACTTAAAAAAAAACTACATTTATTTGATTTGAAAATTATTTATAAGTGCAAAAGTAATTAAAAATACATTTTTACATCCAAATTATAAATTTAAATTTTGTAAATATGACTATAATTTAAAAACTATGTAATTTTTAAATTTACTAGTGCATATTTTGTGTAAATTGTAGTGTATTAATTTTTAAACTATGTAATCTTTAAATTTACCAATACATATTTTGTGAACAAATCTAACAAATTATAATATATATTTATATATACACAATTTGTAAAATATAAATATATATTTATGGGGCGGGGCGGGGTTGGGCCCTCCCCGCAACCAGCCTGCTAGGGGCCCTAGATGCTGGGTAGGGGGCCCCGCCCCCGCATGGGCGGAGCGGGGTTGCCCTCCCTGCCATGCGAAGGCAGAGCGGAAGCGGGG
This sequence comes from Juglans microcarpa x Juglans regia, assembly GCF_004785595.1. Lineage (NCBI taxonomy): Eukaryota > Viridiplantae > Streptophyta > Magnoliopsida > Fagales > Juglandaceae > Juglans > Juglans microcarpa x Juglans regia. The sequence goes on from NC_054608.1 coordinate 27,077,696, forward strand.
CAAGGCCTCGCTGCCCACCCTTATGTTTAATCGTATGTTCAATGCACATCTTTTAAGAATAAAACTTCATAGTCAATCTGTGAAACCTCGTGGTGGAAATTCTCCCAAACTTCACTTCCAATGCTTGCCACATACTTTGAGTATTGTTATACTCCTCGAATTCATTGATAAGATTATTGTGCATGCTGCTTGACATAGTAAATCACACTCATCGATCCTTCTTGAGCCAATTCTCAAAGGCCTCATTATCCTTTTGGTATTATTATGAGTTTCCTTTCTCAGGCCCAGTTAGGGAGTGAGTTAAGTTCTCCAAGACATTTTGCTCATTCAAGACATAATCGATATTGTGATGCCAAGTGTCATAATTCTCTCAATCTAGTTTCTCCCATTTGTTTAGATCGTCAACAATACATTTGGATGCTATTTCACTTCAAAAAAAAAAAAAAAAAACACAAATAAGATATTACACACACCCTAAAAAACTTTTCCGCATCAATCTAAGTTAAAAGAGAAAAGTAATTTAGACATGTCGCAAAATCTAAAATTTGTCAGGCTTCCTAATCATTTCTTGCACCACAATGCTTAATTATTAACTTTCAACTTACTTTTTGCATAAATTTAAATTGTATGGGACAGTTAAATCGAATTTAATTTCAATCATACATCCACTACTTATCACTTCCCAAAAAAATATTTGTAGGCTAGAACAAATAAATAGCGTAACAAATTCAATGATAAAATAATTATGCGAAAAAACAATTTGAAAAGTGAATTTCTTTTTCTTGGCACAATTAGTGACTAAATAAAATAAGTGTCCAACCTATTGCCAAGGAAAATAGCAACCCAGTGGTACGGAAACCCCTTGGTTCCCACTAGGTCATGAGTTCAAAACATATGAATGACACTTATTTTTATATTTTAAAACAACCATACATCACTGGTTAGGCTAGAAAAAAATTGGATCCTGGTCCCGTAGAATGAGCCTCACCAATTTGGTCATATAGAATAGTTCAAAAACCTCTTAGGTTGGGCAAAAATTAAGCCCATTAAAAAAAGAGAATTGATATTTGTAGTTATAGAGTGTGCAAGTACGGGAAGAACAAGTCTAAACTAGATTGCTTTAGCATTGGAAAGAAATGTCATTTCACTCGTGACTGTACTAGGTTGAAAAATGTACAATATGCCTATTTCTTTCTATTTATGTAACAAGCCATGTGATGGTTGCTCACTCCTATCTTATGTGGGCTATCGATTTAAGATTGATCAACCACATAGTAAGATATAGAGTTAGATTTGTGGAGTGTCGTTGAATTCCAATTGAGAGTCATGATATCAAGGTGAAGAATGGAGCTAGCGTGAAGGTGCTGGGAGTTGGGACCTATATGCCTGACTTGTAAGACGATTACACTCTATTACTCCACGATGTGTTATACTCTCCTGGAATACGATAAATTTACTTTTCGTACTTACTTTAATTAGACTTGGTTTCTGCATTTTATTTAAAAACAATGGTATTTCCATATTTTTAGGCAATTTTTTTATGGTTATGTTTTTCTTTCAAATAGTTTTATGATCATGAATTTGGATTATTCAAATGTTTATGAATTCTTTGCTTTTCTCACAGCATCTGATAATTTAGATTCATATAAATTGTATGCTAGGCCTAACTATATAGGGTAAGAAAGGATGACTCGCTTAATAAGAGAAGGCCTAATAAGCAATTTCGCTAAGTCACATTGCCTACATGTAAACATTGTTTGACGAGAAAAGTAAAGAGGAAACCATTTGGAACAGCAACAATGGCATATTCTCCGTTGTAATAGTCCACACAGACATTTGTGCCCCAATGAGTATAAGGGCAAGACACGGGGCTATCCATTTCTTCATATTTATAGATGATTTTTCACGATATGGTCATGTCTATTTGATCTCCCACAAGTTAGATGCATTAGACTGGTTTAGACAATACGCGAGCTTGGTTGAGCATCAATTCGACAAGAGTACAAGCCCTAAGAACTTACCATGGATGTGAATATATGTCTGAGCCGTTTAAAAACTATTCTGATAAAAAATGAATCAAAAGGCAGAGGACAATGCCATATAAGCTAAAACAAAATGGCATGACAGAGCTGAGAAATCGGACACTACTTGATGTGGTTAGGTTGATAATGGCGCAAACCTACCAATATCATTTTAGGGGTATGCACTTTTGATTGTAGTCTACATCTTTAACCGTGTGCCCTACAAATCAATATCGTCCACACCGTATGAACTTTGGATTGACAAGTAATCCAACCTGAGTAACTTGCGGCCATAGGGTTCAATGGGTTTCATTCACAATTCTCCAAATAAATATGGAAAGTTGGGCCCTATAGAAAATAAGTGTATCTTTATTAAATGCCTTGGCCACTCTAAGGATATGTATTGATTGTTGAATAATGGTATATGAAAGCGAGTCACAAGATGTGAATTTCATCAAATATGAATTTTTAATTATAGCTGAAATTGACAGAAGTTTGGAACTCTAAGAAGTTATGGATTAAGAGGAAGCCACTCCAAGCATCTTAGTTAAATATGAGGGAATTTTTCAAGCTTCTAGAAACGGTGGGAGTGACTTGGCTCCAAGTGGCAACATAATACTTGCTGGTCATCCACAACACCTTCAACCACGGGGGAGCTCAGGTGGAAATGTTCCCCACTTGATTTGAACGTGAAGCAAAAACTTTCATAATGGGTCTGCAAGATGATGATGAGTCTAAGACCATCCAAGAGGCTCTCTCATCTTCTACTAATGTTGAGTGGATAAAAGCACTAAATGATGAAATAAAGTCTAAGATGACTAATTAGGCCTAGAATCCAGTAGACCTATCGCCAGAGTGGAAGGTCATTGGGATCAAATGGGTTATAAAGGTCAAACGCAAAGTAAACAAATTAATAGAGAGATACAAAGCTAGCCTCATGGCTAAATGATATATCTAATAAGAGGGTGTAGACTATGAGGAAATTTTTTCTCATGTAGTAAGGTTGTCTCAATTCGCCTTATTCTAGCTATAGTAGCATATTTGGATTTAGAACTCTATTAGATGGACGTTAAGATGACTTTTCTCAAGGGAGAACTAGATGAAGAGATATATATGGATCAACCTATTGGCTTTGTAATCAAAGGTCAAGAGCGCAAAGTGTGAAAGCTCAAGCGATATATATATGGCCTAAACCAATCTTTTAGATAGTGGTATCTTCGATTCCATCGAGCAATTCTCTCGATTGAATTTACGATGATCATAGAAGACCACTACATCTATGTAAGACGGTCCAAAATGATTTTTGTAATGTTGTCATTATACATTGATGACTTTTGTTGGTTGGAAATGACAACGGGATGATTGTTACCACTAAGATGTGGTTGTCTCTCAATTTTGAGATGAAGGACATGAGTGAGACAAAATATATTTTAGGAATTAAGCTTTATAGAGATCGTTCAAAGTGATTTCTATATTTGTCTCAACAGACTTACATAAAGAAGTCCTTGAGTACTTCCAAATGAGTAATTGTAAACTCATTGACATCCGTTACTAAAGGCGAGAGCTTTTGCCAATACATGTGTCCCAAGACTCCAAGAAAAATAGAGAAGATGAATTGTGTTCCCTATTCTAGCGTTATTGGTAACCTAGTGTATCAGCAGCAGTTCAGGAGGCTATTTGGTTGAGCAGGTTGCTTTAGCACCTAGATGTCAGGGCAGATAATTTTGATTGAATGATTATTTTTTGCGACAGCATGGCTGCTCTCGCATATGTCGATGACCCAAAGTATCATAGAAGAACCAAACACATTGATATCTAATACCACTACATTAGAGACATGGTGACACGAAAGGAAGTTGTCCTGAACCATCTTTTTACGAGTCGTATGGTTGTCGATCCCCTTACAAATGCCCATAGCGAAAGAATTTTTATGGCTCATGTTAGGAGTTTAGGATTGCATAGACTATTTTTCAATTAACATAATAGTGTAAACTTTCTTTTGAGATATTACTGTAGCATGATATTTTTTAATTTGTCTTTATCATATTGCATGAATTGTACACACACAAAAGATATGTTAACAAACTTAGATTGGCTCACTCACATGAGTGATCACTTTTTATGCTACAAAGATGAATGAGAAAAGATGAGAAAATGTGTCACTTGGTACTTATCCAGAGAGGGATAAGTTGTAAGACACAAAAGATATGTCATCTTAGTGGGAGCTAAGATGAGGTCTATCATATTTAAGAGGACCATGCATAGATACCCCACAATCCATGTAACTTGTAGTTAGTTAGATGTGAGACTCTTTTTGGCGCTTTGGAGGCGAGCAAATGGAGAGAATTGGGTTAGACATGAGAATGACATCTGGACTAAGACTTGTATGGTGTTTGATATGGAAATACGCTTTTAAGAAAGGGAGATCCATTGTAACATGTTTCTTATACTACATGTACTTATACAACCAGATATGGAAGTAAATGAATGGTTCCCTATTTCTTCCCTGTATAAGTTCTATTTTTACTTATGAATGCCCTTCTTGACCTTTAGCAATGTCATAAGATGGAAGGTTCTTATGTATGTTACTCTAGCATGTTGTGTATGTTCATGATTGATACAGTCTAAAGAGGTATTGTTGAGAAAGTGGTTAGACTAAAATTGAGTGACATTAGGGCGAAGGGAAGACTATTCGACAATGTATCCTCGATTGTGTTTGCTGACGTGAAAATTGGGTGCTACAATTTGGTAATAAAAAAATTTGTGAACACATCATGATGACTTTGAAGCAATCAATCATAGTTTTGAGTTTTCTTTAGAATTCAAGAGGGATCAAAGATGCTTGATCAAATGAGATCGTTGAGTCTAGAGCATATGAGATACTTTAGGGATGTTTCTATATTGGTTTTCTCTAGGAGAGATTTGGTATTTTGCTCCCACATTTTTTTTCAAATGTACTCGGTGGTCGAACAACCTATTTATTTGTATAAACGAGATAAAGAGCACGTTCAGAGATATATGCCCGGTGCATGCTTAATACATGCAAGTGAGAGATGTAACAAACTAGAGACGCTTTGGTGGGCCTTTGGTGGGCTTGCCTCATCTGCTTCCCATATTGGGATGCCGGGCATAACGCCTGGCATTACTCTAGGTGTTATGCCTGGAGTTATGGGCAAGTGATGAAGGGTGGCCTTTAGGGCCAGCCATCTGTTACCAATAGATGGCTGAATTTAAATTGGTCCTCCTTCCATAGATGGACAAGTATTCAAATTTTAAAATATTCTTTCTCTCAAATATTCTCTCTGTGAAAAGGCTCTTAGGCTATGGGCATCTTGAGTGTATCTCTAATTAATCTACATAGCACACTCACACATCGGGTGGAGATGAATATGGATTGAACACTGGATCCACTCATGAAACAATTACACAAATTAATCTTAAGGTATTTCCATCGACTGTGAATATTTTTATGAACTCTAACAACTAGCCTCCTGCCCTATTGGAAAATTGCTTCAACAGACTCAAAGGCCAATTCTTCATGATGTATTACTAATAAAAAGCTATAAATAATTGTAAGTAACTTTCTAACACCCATGAAGTCATTCTTCATTTTTTTCCTTTCACATTTCCACTCTTTTGCATCCGTCATTGTCCTCTCTCTTTCTTTGTAATTCCATCTTCGGCCTACCTTCATAGCTATACTTGAATATATCATCATTGTTCAACATCATGAGCTTGGTGAGGATGTTGGAGTACCTGTCTTGACAACCCATGTTGTCATCATTGATCAAAACAGAAATGTTAAATCTAGATTCTGAACGATCTGTTATTGACTTCTATGTCATACAAACCAAACAAGATGGATCTCAATGGAAGAGGGTTGGGGAAGGAACCGAGCAAACAATATGCTTAATAATTAGTAGACTGGTGTAAGGCTAAAATCAATCTATGTCCACCAAACCAAATTGAGGAGGTAAGGGTGATCAATGCCTACCTACAATAGCCATTAAGCTCTCCATCGACATGGTTCGATCGGTGATGATATATTCTAGACTCCCTCAATTCAATTGTCAAGACACCTTTATTGAACAAAAGCACTCAATTTATAACCCTAATTTGCATGATTGTTGGGATTCATTACGTTTTGATATAGATCAAGATCTTGTTATGTTATTATTTGAATTTCTTGGTTTTAATGTGGAGAGAAATAGAGACATGAAGTTGGCCTTACATCATTTTTTAAGTATTTAATTATGTTTGAAAAATCTACACGTACACAAGCAATAACAAATATTGTTAGGCCTATTTTATGTATTTATATTTCTCATTTAAAGTCCTCAAATTTAGAAAAAAAAAAATTGAGGGTATCGCTTTTATTTTGATATAACTATATTGCGTCGCCACTACAAAAAAATTATTTATTTGTGACCAGTTATTTCTTGCGAAAATGACTATTTTATATTAAAATGGGTTTGTTTTCGTCGCAACTAATCATTATCGTCATAAATGATTCATCACAAATGCTCATTTTTCTTGTATAAGTACTCATGCTAGAAGGCAAAAAGATGTTTGCTTGATGTAGTGATCAACTACTAACTTAAATAGTGGTCAAGCTCCAAAATTAAACAAACCTGCTCATGTGCATAAATCTACTTGAAATGAATATAAAAAAAATTGATGTTGAACAATAACTTAACGCACCATATTTATTGTAGCACTGATTAATATATATATATATATATATATATAAATGATAGTTGCAGTCGTGAGTACGTAAATATCGTACAATTATTTTGAAAAAAATAAATAAATACGAGATCCACATGAAAAGAAATTAATTTTATAATTATAGCCCTCATTCTTTACAGGAGTTACACTTTCTACGACTATATGTAATATTACTCATATATATATTTATATATAAATTAAAATAATCAAAAAGGTTTGTAAAACGTTTTTAATTCTTTCATGTTTTTTGCGGTCAATCTTGTAGAAAATTTGAACATAGGCTTTAATATTAACATATTTGTTGTGTGAATAAACAAACCTACAAATTATAAATTATCTTTTCCACAACTATCAAGTAATCATAAATATCAGAGTCAAACATGTGGCCGGCACCATATTAGGCCTATGTTCAAATTTTCTACAAGATTTGACCCCAAAAAACACGAAAGATCAATTAAAAACGTTTCACAAACCTTTTCGATTATTTTAATTTAGTGCTAAAAATTATTATTATTATTATTATTATACTTTTTATTGGGTCTTTAAAGAACACGTTTTCCGTCATTCTTTTCTTCGTTTTAGAAAGTAGGGTTTTTAGAAAACGTGAATACAAGATCGAATCATATAACTTGGAGACTACGGTCATGCAAAGTTAAGTGTTAGAAAATAAGCAGAACTGGCATGTTTTCGTGTCGGTGGGCACTAAAGGTCTTGGCAGACAAGTAGTAAACGATTCAACTAACATGTTTTATAGACTAAAATAAATATTAATTAACGAAATTAGTTTTAAGATGTTGACCTAGCTAGTTGGCTGGCTAGCCTCCATTATTATTAATACTATGGATTTGTTTGAATTGTGAAATGAGATGAAATGATTTTAGATGAGTTGAATAAAATATTATTAGAATATTATTATTCTTTTGATATTTGAAAAAATTGAGTTGTTTATTATATTTTGTATGAAAATTTAAAAAAATTGTAATGATAAGATGAGATGGAATGAGAGTATTTCTATATCCAAACGGAGCCTAAAGAAACAAGATTATCTTGACAGCTTGGTTAGCTCCATCTCTTTGTATATACTTAGTAGAACCGTAGAAATATTTCTCATACTAGCTAGGTTCTTATATATATTGGTCTCCTTTCTATATGTTATTAATGACTAAGTAAAGTAAATTGACTCATGTTATATATGGTAGTCATGCTCCCTGTAATACTCCCATTTACTCATACTCATGCAATGTAAAGAGATTTACTATTTTTTATAATTGGATATTCTGAAAGAGAAGTAGATTCAATTATTTTTATTTTATCTTAATATTTTTTTGCGTGTAGGTTAGACTTCTCCTTAATAAATAAGCCTAATATACATGAAATTCAAACTTAGAATATCTGCTCTAATTCTATATAATATTATAAAATGAGTATTTGTCTTAAAATATTAAATTAATAGAAATAATTAGATTTAGTTATTTTTATTGTTTTAAAATAAACGACTTGGAATGACTTTATATTTTGATAGTACTTGTTCCCTATCTTATTAAAAATGTCTAAGAAACAAGTCTTCGTACTCTAGTCATTAAAAAACATTCCAATCAAAGATATGAAAATTTGGTAGAGGGATTGTTTAGAAATAAGAATTCTTTTAATTAATCTTATTTTATTATTATAATTTTTTAAAATTTTTATATAAAATATAATAAATAATTTATTTATTTATTTTAAAATAAAAATATTATCTTAAAAATATTTTATCAAATTTTTAACAAATTACTAATCAGCCGGCTAGAGGAGGAAGAGGAATATATATATATATATATATATATATATATATATATATATATATATATATATATATATATAAAGACTGCCATTGCTTCGAAACATAAAAAAAATGACGTCGGTTTGACTGGTAGCATTGCAAAAAGTAAATAAAATCACCTTTTGATTTAGAACTGATCAAAACATGGATCCGAACAGAAACAAGTGTAACTATATATACATATCATATTATAAAATAAATTATAAAATAAGATATTTTTATAAAATAATAATCTTAAAATATAATTATGTAAAGTATTGTAAAAAATATTATGTGTTAAATTAATTTTTCAAAATCAAAAGATATAAATAGTAAAATTACTGTTTATGTCGCCTTTTTTATTCTTTTAAGAAATGCTAAACCCACTCAAAAAATGTCTTGAAAGTGTGTTTCGAAACAATTTTCTTTTTTTTTTTTTACCCAATGATTAAGGAAGTTTTTTTTAATGATGTTGTGAATTTTTTATTTTTTTAAAAATATTTATAATGATTAAAAAAATACATAAAAAAATTAAAAAAAAATGAAATGCACTTACCAGAATACACTTTTTCCGTGAGTGTTGTGTTACTCTTTTCTTTCTAAATGTAGAAATGCTTTTTTGAGTCGGCCAATGTGTGAGTTTTGTACCCACCCTACCTTTGTCCACATCCCTTCCCAATCTCGCTCATTCAACGAGCAGTGTCACTCTCTTAACTTACATGCAATTTCAAAGAAATAAAAAATACAACAAATTCTATCCATATGCACATGGCCTTCTAATCCCATCAACCGCTTCCAATTTGTAACCAATGTTCCGAATCAAACCAGCAACATATAATTAGGTTGCACACCCTTTGTGAAAATCCTATCACTATCCATCTACTACCAATAGAGTTGAGAACCTCTACTTGAATGCAACTTGCCAACTACCCCCACTTTCAGACGCACCCCGACAGCTCATTGCCTACGTCCGGTTTTGGATATTTAAGAAGTTGAAGTTAAATATTTATTATTATTAAGGGTCTAATCGGTCCGATCTGATTCAGTTTTGGATAAAATTTAAGACCGAATCGGTATGTACCGATTTTGTATTTTTCAAAACTAATTACGCACCGGTTATCCTCCTAAATCGGTACTTCTGGTTTTACCGGTTTCCGATCCGGTCCAGTCTGGTTTTCTGGTTTTTTTAAAATGTAAATTTCACAATTTGTTATTAAAAATTTGTTTAAAAAAAAACTGATTTAAGAAAAACTGTTTTATACTTTTATTAATATATTAGACTATATAATAGTATTAATATTAGACTATTGATATAGTTATAAGTTATATATTAGTATTAGTTATAAACTTTTAGTAAAAACTTGTAGTATTAATTATAAGTATAACTATAGTCATTAGTCTATATTAGACTATTAATATTAGTTATAAACTTTTAGTGATTTAATATTAACATTTTATGTAATAATTTATAAATTATAATAAGAAATTATTTCATATATGAATATATATAATTATATATATTATATATATAAATTTCACATAAAAATTTATAATTATACATAATATAGAAAACTTATATATATTAATATATATATATATAATATTTTGTATAAAACTTATATATACAATAATACAAATATTATTTTATATATATATATTTTATCAACCGGTCCGGTTCGGTCTGAAAAATCTTAAAACAGGAACTGGCCGGTTTTCTCATTCTAAGAACCGGTCCCGGACCGAACCGGTTCAAAACTGGTAAAACCGGTCTGATCCGATCCGTTCCGACCAGTTTTCTAGTTTTTGGGTTTGAATTTACACTCCCAAATTATTATTACTATTACTTAATAATATCAACCTACGGATGAAGGTGTTTTAAATTCTTGTCTGAACTTAAGATCACGTGAGAAAAATAATACCTACATATATAAGTATTTCGAACAGTAATATTATAAGACTTAAATTATATATCTATTTCTCCAACTTAAAGTCTTAAATTATTTAAATTCATACAAGAATTTGAGTAGATATTTTTTCATAACGTAATTACCTAAAACTTGAAAGGAAAGAATAATTTAACATAATACTAAAATAAAAGCCAGAATCGAGAAATACAATTTACAACCATAACTCAGAAATTGATCAAATGAAAGAATTACTGTTCTATATCAATTTGTTTACAATTATGTAATAAAACAATATTATTTTAAATTTTATTTTGACTTTTACTTTTCACTTAATGAGTTTAAATATAATAAAAAATATTACTATATTTAAAACTCTATATATTGTGATTAGGTTTAGGTTGTAAGCCTATCCCAACTCAAACCGTTAGGACTAGTTTGGGTAACTATCTGATATACTCAGATTTTTTCAGATTTTTTTTTTTCTTAAATATCACTAAAATACAAAATACTTTTTAATTTAAAATAATCAACTTTTTCATCTAACCATTATCTAATTATTATAATTTTTTCAAACTTAAAAATAAAATATAAAAAGTAATACAACTTTTTCTTCAAAACAAAAATAATATCAAAAAATTATATTCAAACAATTTTTTAATCTTATAATATTTTTATTTAATTTTTTCTGTCTCATTTTATAAAATTTAATAAAATATCTTAACTGAAAATATTTTACTACTATTAAAAATATTTTATTAAAATATAATATTTTATTACTATTTACATATTCTAAATATATTCAGCTTGGTTTGACAGTTAAAAGTATCTCAACTATTCTCAAACACTCTCACTACTATTTTTTACTTTATTATTATTTTTTATTTATTTTTTTACTATTCATTACTTTTTCTCTACTATTCAATATTCAATTATTATTTTTTTATTACTATTAACAAACTTTCTCGACTTCTTAAATATTTTCACTACTTAAACGTAAATCTCCAAACAAGCCCCATGTACGGCACATAAAAAAAATATTCTACTTATCAACTTCATGCACTATGCATTATATTTATATTTATTTTTTCTTATTAAATATATATTGTATAGATAATAACTAGAAAAATTTAATTAGTTTAAAAAAATATAAGATAAAATTAAAAAAAATAAAAATAAAAATAAAAATAAAAATAAGAGTGAGTGATGTATCGCAATAATGAATAGCAACCCTCTTAAAAAAAAAAAAAAAAACATAATACAGAAAAAACGAAAAGCTACAAAGGGTCAGTCGTATATATCAATAAAAAAAAAAGGAAAGGGGATTACAGTACAATGGCCGTAAACAATTAATTAATTATTCATAGGCAAAAGGACAAAGAAAAAACAAAATAGAAAACGATGGCAGGCATGTGAGGGTGGGATTAACCAAAAAGACACAACCTCCCAAATACGACAGCCGGCGCATGTAGTTTGCTAATCATTTCCTCATCCACGGCAGCGGCGGCGGAACCTCACTCTCCTCATCCTCCGGAGCCGCGGCGTTCAAGTCCAAAATCTCACTCTCCTCCACTCTCTCACCCACCCCCCTGATCTTCTTATTCTTCTTCTGCTTCACCACCGACCTCGGCCCCCACCTTCACGCTCACCATCATCATCACCATGAACAACAACAACCACCCCTTCCTCTTGATCCTCCTCATGCTCTAGTTCCTCCAGCCCCACCAGATCCTCCGTCTCCAGCGCCTCCCTCCACCCCTCCCCATTATTCCCCCCGCCGATCTCTCAAAGTACATCACAGCCACCTTCATTCTCCTCAGTATCGCAAAGAACTCCTCCACCTCCTCCTCCGTCGGCACCATCACCCCAGCTCCTTCCTCCTCTTCCTTCGTCTTCTTCATCCGGGCCTCCTCCACTTTCTCCCTTTCTTCCTCCCTCTTTCTCTTCTCCTTTTCCATATATCTGCAGCTAAATTAATCTATGCACCAAGATCGATCCTAAACGAAGGCAAAGCTCTACGATAGGTTTAAAAAACGAGTTAAGTATATGCACAGTAGTGATGGGTTTTTTTCAGTGGTGGGTTCTTTATCTCACATCCATGAATGGCTCGCACTGGTTTCATTCCCATCTCCTGTAAGCTTTGAACTTTCTATGGTTCTTGGTTGGTAATGGTCGCAATTGCGCAGAATTTGCTTGTCTTATAGACGCGCCATTTGAGCCGTTGGATCGTTTGGGAAAGGAGACATCTCGGAGCCTGACGTCATGGGGATTCGGTTGGGATGACGTCAACTCATTGTCCTTTGGATTTATATACATGCGTATGCGATACTCCGATCGATATTTCCAAATTTCCAATATAGGGCTTCTCTAAAAAAAAAATTCAATATAGGCCCAGCCCTACTCCACGCGCTGGTTTGGTTTATTGATGACGTGGTGCCGGTGGACCCAGCGGATAAAGGACGATGGGCTACATCATATTATTTTTTTATTTTTTCAGATTATAAGAGCAAAATAAAAAAATCAAAATAAATATGATATATGATATGTAAAATGATAATTTTTCAAAAACAATAGGTTATTTGACGGACGCGTGAGACGAACGCGTGACTTGACGGTTGGTGATGGGTAAAGCAGTTGATGACGTGACGACGTCCCTTCCGCGATGATGCCTGAGTAGAACCGACTGGACGGCGACCCCTCGTTGTAGTCAACATTTTGAAACAGAGCGGTGCTACTCATTCATACCGCTAGTTTTTTTTTTAACTTATTATTTTAAATTTTTTAATTTATATTTTTTTAATATATTTAAATATTTTTAAAAAATAAAAAATATATTAATACATTTAAGATCACTTCTACAATTATTAAATAAAAAAAATAAAAAAAAAATATCTTTTATCAATGGTCAAATAGAACGGTAAAATAGTAGTTTTTTCCTTTTTTAATAACACCATGTGGGTTATTATACACTGCAGCTTGGAGCATTGAAGTTAAGATTGTTGACGTTATGTTTGAACGTTACTTCAGTCAACCTCAAATTAATTATTAATAAAAACTATTTTTTTAATTTTTTATAAAAAAATTAAATTCATTTTAATCTATTATTAAATTTGTTAAAATCCCCTTCATATATTTAAGAGAAATGCTTTTACCACATGAGGTGGTCACCTATTATTATTTTTAAAAAATTTTTTACTTAGTGGTTAAGTGAGTATTTTTAAATGAATAAGTGATTTTTTTATTTTTAAAAAATAACTAAATAGTTTACAAAAATAGTAAAAAAAATGTAAAAAAAAAATGAACTGTTCAGTAGAAAATATCTGTAGACATAACAACGTCTTATATTTAAACAGATATATAAACTAATTTATATTTAAACGTATCTCAATAATATTCAAAATATTACTCTTTACCGATCAAATCAGATCATAACATCAGATCATAAGATTTGAACATACCCTAAGCGAAGTCCGCAGAAGTAAATGAATAAATTAATTTGATTTGATGCATCGGTACTTTACGTTAGATTTCAATACTATATTAAATAAGAATGAATGATTTTTAAAAATTTTCAATGTGTAAATTTTGTGCAATTTTTTTTAGAAAAAAATTAGACTCAAATTTAAAAAGTGTAAAAATAACCTATTATTTTCAATTATGATTCATTTTTTTATAAAATATTTGTACGAGATTTGTTTATTTGAATTTATATCTAACGTTACTCTTAAATCAAATTCTATCAATTTAGAAAAATGATTTGTTCAATTTTAAGGTGCATAAGTCTCTTACATTTTATTTTTTAAAAATGTAAGTTAAATATGGACTTACCTTAAAAAAATAATGATAAGATAAATGTAAAATTAAAAAAAAAATCAACTTTTTTTTTTTTTGAGAAACATCATACTTTCTTTCATCAAGAAAATTTATCCAGTACATTGCTTTTCAAGCAAAATAAGACTACGAATACAACAAGGGCCTTCTTCTAACCATACTTTTTCACTCATTTTAATGCTAACTTATCTACCTGGTGAGCTACCTTATTCCTTTCTCTAGGTATGTACTGTAACTTCCATGTTGGTCTGTCTCTGAAAACTATCTTGATATCTTCAATTCCTTGAGCATACCATGAGCAGCTTATCTCTGGACTATTAACTTCTCTAACTACAACAAGAGCATCCCCTTCAAACTCTATCTCAGTAAGGCCAATCTCTGTGCAGAAAATTAGAGCCCTCGATAAGACATAGATTTCAGCTAATATTGGCTGATTTACATGTAATTGGAGCCTGCATAAGGTTGCTATTAAATCACCATTAGAATTCTTGGCTACTATTACTTCGTCCATTTTGTAGATATCTCCTTTGTATGCTGCATCCCAATTGACCTTCACTATGCCTCTCTCTAGTTTCTACCATCTACCTTCTCTACTAACTGGAACAAGTTCTCTATCTACTACAAGAAAAGCATCTTCTTGAGTCTACTGGAGTTCTTCATACTCAGATAGGGCACTACTGTACACCACCCTTGGACTCTCAAATTTCCTCTCAAATATGAACTTATTTCTCCTAAACCATATTTTCCTTAAAACACACGCTGCCTCTCCCAGCTTTTGCATACCTAAGCCTGAAGACAATCTCTCTAATACACGATTGAAATCTTCCTCTACATTGTTCCACTTTTGTAGCACGTTCTGACCAGACATCAGATGCAGTCCCTCAGCTCCACAATGCATGACATGTTGTTTCCTCTGATTGCTCACAGATGGGACATAAGGCTGAGTCAGTTACTCTTCTATAAAACATATTTCTCTTTGTGGGAATTGCCTTATTTATTACTTTTCATATGAAAATTTTAACTGAATGTGGCACTCTCATCATCCATATGCATTGACAGCCTGATTTAGCTTGATCAATGTTTGACTGCTCTCCTATTATCAGCTTCTTCATCTGAACTACTAAGTAATATGCACTCTTTATCCTAAACATTCCATTTCTGCTCGTCCCCCAAATTAGTTTGTCTTCATATCCTAGCTTGCTTAGAGGTTGATTACATATAGTTCTTGCTTCTTCTTCATTCATCACCTAGTGGATTAGCTCTTCTTCCATATGCATTGACACCCTGATTTAACTCAATCAATGTTTGATTGCTCTCCCATTATCTACTTCTTCCTCTGAACTACTAAGTAATATGCACTCTTTATACTAAACATTCTATTTCTGCTCATCCCCCAAATTAGTTTGTCTTCATATCCTAGCTTGCTTAGAGGTAGATTATATATAGTTCTTGCTTCTGCTTCATTCATCACCTGGTGGATTAGCTCCTCATCCCAGCTCGTACCATGGTGATTAATCAGCTCACTACCAGTTGCATCCTGGTCCAGAACCTTCATTGGTGATTGCACTTGAAAAGTACTCTAAGTAGGCAATCAATTATCCCCCCCCATATCCTAATTTTCCCCCGTTTCCAACTCTCTATCTCATACCTACTTTAACCAGAGGCAATGCCCCCCAAATACTCCTCCAAATATAAGATGGGCCATTCCCTAACCATGTTCCCATCTTTGTAGTATTTTTCCTTCATAATCCTTGCAGCCAGAGACTGAGTATTATTTATGAGTCTCCATATCTGCTTGGACAACAAAGCTTGATTAAAACAAACTATGTCCCTAAATCCCAATCTTCCTATACTCTTTAACTCCCCCACCTTTTTCCACCTCTTCTATTGTATTTTCTTTTCCTGATCCAAATTACTCCACCAAAACTTTGTCAGTAAAGATGAGATTTCTGTACACAATCTTTTTGAAAATTTAAACACACTCATAGCATAGGTTGGTATCGCTTGAGGACTGACTTGATGAGTACTTCTTTCCCTGTCTTCCATATTCTTTCCTTAACACCTCTAAAAGAATTGTACTTAGATTTGCCCACCATTGTGGGTAGACCTAAATATCTTTCCAAATCTCCACTTGCTCTAGCCCCTCACTTTCTTAGTATCAATTCTTTGGTATCTATTCTTATGTTCCCACTAAAAACTATTGACGTTTTCTGCAAATTTAGCCTTTGTCCCGATGACATTTCATATATATCCAATAGTTTCCTGAGCCATTCCCAATTGTCTAGAGTTGCTTTGCAAAACATGATACAATCATTTGTAAAAAACAGATGATTTAATTTAGTTCTCCCTCTTGCTACTGAAACCCCTTTGATCCACCCTTGTCTTTTTGCATTATTGGTCATAGCAGTAAGACCTTCAACACATAAAAGGAAAAGATAGGGGGATACTAGATCCCCTTGTCTTAACCCTCTTGTGGGAATAATAACATCTCCTGGCTGTCCATTTATCAATATTGAATAATGGACAGTACTTACACACTGCATAATTAATTCTATCTACTTCTCTCCAAACTCCAGTTTCTTCATAATACCCCTAAAAATTTTCACTTCACTCTATCATATACTTTTGCCATGTCTAATTTAATTGTCATACTAACCTTTTTCCCTTTTTGTCTAGATTGCATAGAACATAAAACTACATAGGCAGTAACTAACTATATTATTATGAGCCTTCTTGGGATACAAGCACTCTAATTATGGGAAATCACCTATGGTAGAACATGTTTAAGCCTATTAGCTAGTGTTTTTACAATAATTTTATACAAAACATTGCATAGGCTAATAGGCCTATACTCTCCAACCACCTCAGGATTTTTGTTTTAAAGAATCAAGACTATATGTGTTGTATTTAAGAATTATCTAATCTTCCACCAATTAAAAAATCAAGAACAATCTTGCTTTCCTCATCACTCACCAGACTCCAATAAGATTGGTAGAAATAGTCCTCAAACCCATCAGGTCTTTGGGGATTTTAGAGGGGCCATATCCTAGAGTGCTTCTTCGACTTCAGCTCTTGTAAACATTTTCTACATTTTGTTGTTCATTGCTTATGTTACTCTACTTTCCACCTCACGTAAGCATTCCATAACTGCCCCATCTACAGGATTTGACGATCTGTAAACCTTGACATTGTGATCCTGGAAAGCTTTCCTTATACCCGCCTCTCCTGTTCTGATCTGATTCTGAGTGTTACATATCTTCATTATGTTATTATTCTTCCTTCTTTGTGTAGCACTGGCATGAAGGAATCTGGTATTTCTGTCTCCCATATTGTACCAATTGCTCTTGGCCCTCTGCCACCATTTCATATTTTATTCCTCTAATAAACTGCCAACTACCTTCTGTAACTGCTTAATTTCTTCCACATTACTAGGATCTTCTTCTTCTTGTAACCTGTTCAACATATTAGACTTTTCTCCTATAGTAACTTCATTCACTGGTGCTATACTTCTACTCCACCTTGTAAGCGCCTCACTACACTGTACTAGAGACTCATGAACCTCTGTCATAGCTGCAATTGGTCTAGCTTTGACCTTCCACTCATTTTCTATAATTCTTGCACACTCTTCATCATTGAGCCAGCTAGCTACGAATCTAAATAGTCTCTTTTTTCTTCTCCATGACTGCCACTTCCCTTTACATGACATAAGTAAAGGTCTGTGGTCTGAGCGTCTTGCCACTAAATCTTCTACTTTACTTTCTGAAAACACGTCTCTCCATTCTACATTAGCAATAACCCTATCAAATCTTTCTTTTATGAAACCTTCCCCTCTTGATTGTTACTCCATATCCAAAGATAGAGAGCATACCTTATCTGGCTTTCCTTGTAATCGTGCTCTTCTCTTCCAATAACTTCTAGTTGTTTTCACTTTCATTTCCCCACCAACATTTTCACTATCGAGCTACTTGTCGTTGTTCTAGTATAAATAGTGGTTTCCAACTCCTAAGCCGTCCCTTTTTTGTCTTTAGATAACAATGAGCCTTTTTTGTCAAAGCCCACCATTGAATCTAGACCCAATTCCTCTCCTTGTCCAAAACTTGATCTCCTCGTCTCCTTTTGAATAGATGATAATCCTTCTAGACCCTAGGTTTCCTCCTTACTCTTCGCCAATCTCCTTATCCTCATCTCTTCTTGAGTTACATTATCTTTTATCCGTTTAGTAGCTAACTCAAAACTTTCTCCTAAAATCACGGCCTCCGTAACCACCTTATCGCAACCCCACTCGCTTTGAACCTCATCGTCAGCCTTCCCTTGGGTATTGGAATTTGTTGCCAAATGATGGTTGCTCCGATCTCCCTTTAGCTCTGCCTTCAAGCTATTTCCACTAAATTGTGAACTTATCCCTTTGATCCTTCCTCCACTACCCGCTCGTAACCATGACCCATATTGATTCTCCTTCATTTTTCCTCTACCAGTAGATTGATTCATCTCTAAGCAACCTTGCTTCCCATGTAACATCTTACCACACCACAAATAGAACTTTGGCAATTTCTTGTATTTCAATGGCAACCACATGTTTGTGTTGTTGAAAGTGATCATACGTCCCATTGGCAATGAATGGTGCAACTCAAGTTTCACTCTCACTCGTAGGTAGCTTCCCCAACCAACATCATCCTTCGGTGTGTCCACCTCTACTACTTTCCCCAACAAATTCCCAATCTGTTCCTCGATTTGAAAATTCATACACAGCATTGGTAAATTGTGTAATTAAACCCAAAACAGTTTAGTGTTAAAAGTAAGTTTGTCTGGCTGGGTGACTCCATCAAATGACTTTAACACCAACAAACTATTGTCAAAGAGCCATGGCCTTCCTTCCAATATGCGATCCTTATCTCTAGTGTCAGAAAACGTAATCACATAAATATTTGGTCTGATTTCTTTAAAAACTACAGGTCTACCAACTCTCCATACTTTCATCATAGTGGAATGTACTACTTCTTTTTTGATATGTCTGTCTATACAAATCTTTCCAATCAGACTCCTTTCCCCCATCTCCTTATATCCTTTCCCCACCATGGCCATGACTTTTATTCCTTCTTTCTTAGCATCATTAAGTGAGTGACATCTATCAAATCTACCCATTTGCTAAAGAAACGCCCCTCTCACTATCATAATCTACCCAAAAAGAGTAGAAAATAGGGAATACCTTATGTACTCAGTGGGAGTAAAAAGACTCTCTACTTTGACGTTTCTTTCTTCAGAGAAAGCGAAAAGCAAAGACTTAAATCTATGTGTATTAGATACAAGTAATTCTCCTACTTTGGTTCTTTCTATCAACTCAGGCACACAATGAAAATGTTTCATCTCATCTCATCATTATAATTTTTTTCAATTTTTCATACAAAATATAATAAACAATTCAACCTTTTCAATTCTCAAAATAATAATAATATTAAAAAATAAGATTCTAGTAATATTTTATTCAACTTTCAAATTTCATCTCAACTTACTATTTAAACAACACCTTAGTAAGTTAGATTTTTACACAGAAAGAAAGCTACAGGTTTAATTTAAATAATTAAAAGGGGTAATGTTCATTTTAAGTAGAAGGACATTTTTAAGAAGCCAAAAAGTGGGCTCTCACATTTTTAGAAGGGAGGCCATGGCCTCATTTGATTACATAAACTATCTAATCTCATATCATTTTATCTAATTATTATAATTTTTTTAAATTTTCATATAACATATAATAAGTAATTCAATATTTTTTAAATTTTAAAGTAAAAATAATATTAAAAAATAATATTCTAATAATATTTTATTCAATTCTTAACTTTCATCTCATATGTGTAATCAAATGAGACATATATTCCCTTTAAATCAGGATTGAAATGAAAATTCATATTCTCGAACCGTGATAACAATCAGTTCACAATTAAGAAAATAAAAATATTTTATAAAATTATAAGATATTTTTTACAGAAAATGATAGATTTATAACTATTTTGTAACTACTTGAACACTCTACATAAAATGAAGAGTAATTTTGTAATATTGAAATTTATTTTTAATGGAATGACATGATTGTATTAGTTAATTGAAGATGAATTATAAAATAGTTGTAAACAAACTATAAGTGTATCATTACCCATCTTTTACATATTTTTTTTAATTTTTTTTATTACCTAAGTTGTAAACTGGTTGTCAACAAGTTGGAAAACTATCATTATTCTTCTCATAAACATCTGAATTCTCTTTCATAAACCAACTCAAAGAAATTATATATTTAGATTTACAAATTTCAAAAAGATTACTCAGCACATAACTTATTATCTAGATTTTTTTAAAAAGTATTGTTAAATAAAATTTTAAAGACCACAAGTCTCACTGTCTCACATATTCTCTTTGAGAATAGCTGGCCAATAATTAAAAAGTAATTTTTTTTTAATTCAAACTTTAAATTTGTCTATTTTTTTTCAAAAGTACTAGAGTTATTCTATTATTAAATTAGTGTGTAGAGTACATCATTCACATCACATAAATAATAAAATTTGATTTATAAAATTCTAATTTTAAAATTAAATTATCTTATATAAACATTTGTGTTCTCAATACACCAATTTGAAAATAAAATCTTTTAAAAAAATACTTAAGATCTGCATACATGAAAACTGTATTGACAGTGAACCATTGATTATTTAATTTTAGAACAGTGTAGGCCTATTGGATTATTCGTTTGGACGTAGGATGTGGGGACATAGAATCAGGAATAGAGATATTCTAGGGGCAGTCGATTGATTTGAGGTAGAGATGAATCCAGCGGGTAGTATGGGGGTCCCACGGTGAGTCGAGTCTTGAACGGAAAAGATGCAACACTATGGCCCACCACACACTGAGTGGCCCAATACACACTCTGAGTGGGCCAGTCTTTAAATGTTGTGGGCCCTTCTATTAAAGCATTATTTGACTTTAACTTACGAACCAAGCATTTGTTCAACAGTACGGCTTTTACGGCTCACGGATTATTCGTGCAACCACCACTGTGTTTAAACTTTTGAATATGTCCTGTACGATTTATATTCATCTATCATTTCATTTTGAATATTATTAAATTCTGCTGGAATTTACGTTATAAGTGCTTTCACAATTATGTCAATTAGATCTACGTTAACGGTGTTAAAGTCAAAAAAAGCCGCACAATCCGGAGAAAATTGAGATTCATTCTCGGGTTGCGTTGGGATGCACTGGGCCTCGATCGGTGGGAGCTCTCGATAGTGATCTAATATAGTTGTATAGTATTAGTTTGTACATTATGATAATGAATAATATTTAAATATAGAAAAAATAAATAGAGATAGATATATAGATTTATGTAGTTTGATATTATGCTTACGTCACAGGAATTTAGGGAAGGGAGATTCTATTATATTAATCTTATTTACAATCTCTTATACCTTATTATTTCTTATTATATAATGAAAGTTGTAGATCTATTCGCTGAAAAAGAAATTCTCTCTAAAAATCTTAGGTTAAAGGAGGCCAAAAGTCAAAAGAAGTCGAACTCCCCAACCAAAAGGTCCCCAATCTGTAGGTTCATCTTACCTTTTATTTTCTGCCCCCATTCACTTTAAGTTACTTCTATACTTTTTCTCTTTTTACATCTTGTTTTCTTTTACTTTATGTCAAATCCCTCACTTTTCCTCTCCTGACATTATTTTCTCATACCTACTGACACCTCTATGACTCTAGTCCCTTCTTTTCTTTCATTCTTCTCTAATACTTTATCTTCTAGTGAGTCTTCTCTTAAAATTGGCTGAGCATAGAAAATTTTATGGGCCGGAGAAAAATCCCCTCACACCCGGGAAATGATATTTTCGTCAAGGAATTTCATCGACAAAAGTTACTAAATATTATTTTACTTAATATTTAAGAAAGTAATTTTTAATAATTTTTTATGTTTTTTAAAAAAAATTTATGGGGTTTAAAAAAATGTTGAAAAAAAAAACTAAAAAAAAAAAATATAATTATAAATATGATTGGTCCACAGGCATGCATTTTTAATTTAGGCCTTGAGATTTGGATTGCCGTCCTTTCAAATTCTTGTTCGAAGTTGAGAATCTCAACTCAGAGGGAACGGACACATGGAATGATCTACATGAATGATTGCTCATTTAGTACTGTTCATAATATTTATATGGTATCAATAAATATTGTAGGTTGTATTTTATGTCTCACTATCTTCCACTCGAAACCCTTAAATTCGGATGTAGATAAATGTATAAAATTCTTAATCCCATTTTGATAAATTTCAGCGGTCACATATTTAATTAATTTATTAAATATCGATGCTACTAAGATTAGGTTTTATTACTTGGGCATCTAGTTTGTAAGGTATTACTTTTATGAAACCAAGCGATAGATTTTCTTACTAGACAAGATGAGGAAGGGATGTCCATTTGTTATGATGGTGATCGGAATTTGCCAAGATTGTTGAAGAGAATTGTTCGGATGGATAAGTCGTGATTACAAAGTTTTCGACCATATATATTTTTGGTTGTTTTATTATTTTAAGCTCTTTAGTTTATTGTTTGGTTTTGTAATGTTGGTAGTCCTCCGCCTTAAAGTGAGGGCCTTTCTAATAAAATTAGGAGGAGATCACTCATGGACAAGTGACCTTCGTCGTCGTCGTCGTCGTCGTCTTCTTCTCCTTCTTTTTATTTAAAAATAAGGGTATTACTTTTAGATTGCCCTCTACCAACCATGAGTCCATGACAGGAAACCATAGTGAAATAAAGAAAATAAAAAGACTTCATTAAAGAGATCCAATTTGAACCACTTTCTCTTTGGCTTCTTTCAAAATTAATTTTGATGGATTGATATATAATACTAATTGAATATTTATAATTATTTAAGACCCGTTTAATTAACATAAATGTTATATAATTTAATTAGAATTCTTGATGTATGTCGTAAATTTTAAAAGTTAATCCGCACAACATCATATGGAAATCATTTGTGAATTCTCAGAATATATAAATTTTCAGTATTTTCTTTAAAAAAAAGTGAACAAATTTAAAATTCACATAAAAACATTTACTTTTTAATAATATACTTTACTTCTTTATTAAAAAAAAAAAAAAGCAAAACTTACCTATCCTAAAACTGCATTTATTATGAAAATAAAAGTTAAAGTGTTGTTGTGAGTTGATATGAGATAAATTGAATAAATATTATTTTTGTAATATTATTATTATTTTAAAATTTAAAAAAATTTTATTATTTTTTATATTTTATATAAAAATTTAAAAATATTATAATAATAAAATAAAATGAGATAAAATACTTCTTATATCCAAACTCAACCTAAGTCTTGAACCATTATATATGGAGAGGAAAGGTAACATTCCCATTGTGTCAGTGCAGCTAATTATACTGATCATTTGTCTTTTCTTCGTAATACCCACGAGAAGTTATCTTCCTAACAAATGAATATTATTAAAAAATAATGTTTTAATACTATTTATATTTTAAAATTTTTTAAAAGTTAAATTATTTTTTATATTCCATTTAAAATTTTGAATAAACTATAATAATTTGACGAGACTAAATCAACTCATTATCTAAATAAAGCCTAACTATGCCTTGGCTTAAACTAACATATAATGCTAGTGTCAAGTCTTAAATATATTAGTCTTATATAAGTTTTTTGTAAAAGAATAAACTCTATTAAGAAAAAATGAATTTTTTTACACTTTTTAATAGTGGGATCTACTTTTTTATTTTAGTAAAGAGAAATGATATTTACAATTATTGGGTATACAAGTCTCGTGCATTCTTTAAAAAAAGTAGGTAACTTTAAAACTCACATGAAAAATAATAATTTTTAATAATAGATATCAATTTTTTTCAAATAGAGTGTGCGGTACTTGCGCACCTTATGATTGCATCTAGCATTACTCTTTTATAAAAGACATATACAAAACTTGTACATTTGAAACTTATATATATCATTATTCTAAACTAATAACTACTAAAACAGAAAAAGAAAAAAAAAAAAAAACGCATAATGCTCCTATCAAATCCATTCACGTCTATTTATTATATTTTTGGATTAGGATATCCAAGAATTATCTTTGGATTTATATTTTTTTATAATTTTTTAACTCAATTAAATATGCAAAATTTACCTATACTAAAACTGATCATTTGTCTTCTCTTTGTAATACCCATCAGAAGTTATCTTCCTAATAAATAAATATTATTAGAATATGATTTTTTAATATATTTTTTATTTTAAAATTTAAAAAAATTGAATTGTTTGCTATATTTTATTTAAATTTTTGAAAAAATTATAATGATGAAATGAATTGAGATCAACGTACTCATTATCTAAACAAAACCTAACTCTGCCCTGGTTTAAACTATCAAGTAATGCTAGTGCCAAGTCTTAAATATATTAGTCTTATGTAAGTCTTTTGTAAAAAAGTAAACTCTATTAAGAAAAAGTGAGTTCTTTTTTTTTTTTTTTTTTTTACAATTTTTTTATGGATCCACTTTTTTTTAATAAAGAAAAATGATATTTAGTCATATTTAATAATCAATCATGCAATTAAATATATATGCGTTTGTAAATGTGAATGAGAGTTGATTTTTAACTTTTCATTGCGAAAAATGATTGAGCAACATTCAAAAAGTTAAATATGGAGATCATGTTTTGATTTATGATGAATTTGAATAAAGACTTCAAAGATATTTTTTTTATTAGTTATTGACTTCATTAATTAGTAAATTACTTAATTATTCCCTCTTTCCGAGCAACATATGAAACAGATTTGACCTTACAAAGAAGCCATGGGGCCATGACAATGCAAAATATTCAACATATCCTTCGACCCCTCATATGCTATTTTCAACTTTTTCCGACAAAAATGATATTTTTTGTTTTGCAATGAAGAATCTTTCAAAAAAGAAAAATTTTCAATGTATCAATCTTACATTATCCCTTGATATAATATCATATGATTGACATATAAATAAATTTTCAATCATTTAGGTGTCACATCAGAAGATAATAAAAGAAGCATAAGCTGTAAAATAATTATGAATACCATTCTTTCAAAAATAAAAGATAAAATTTTTCAGATTTTTCAAATAGTTTATTAATAATGATCCCTTAATTCATAATATTTTTTTTTTTTTAAAGATCCCTAGGTTTTCATAGGATGCTTAGGGTAAATGGATGAATAGGCGTGAAAAAGAAATCATTTCCATTGATTGGATTTCACATCAAAGAAATGTCTATCTTTATCACTATCCATTGAAATTTGGGTTTTCAGTGTATTCTTGTAAGGTGGTTGTGCTCTCCATGTCATAGATGGTTGCTTATATAAAGAAAGGAAATTCCATACAAAATACTATTACCTTTCAATTCTCCATTTGCATTATTACTATTCTTACCTTCTTCTATCTATATCTTTGTACCCAAATCATCAAAAAAGTTAAAAAAATTTCCATCACAAAAAGCAAGAAAGATTGAAATTTTTTTGTCATGAGGTGTGCGTGAGTCATGATGTGGGAATACTTGGATGAAATTTTTTTGAGAAATTTGGGATTTTTTGAAAAAACAAATTGAAAGTTGTTTATTATTGGGTCATGTGAAAGTGGGTTGGAAAAATAAGATTTTTTTTTTATATAAATATTTTTAAGATATGCTTAATATTAATGGAGTTTGTGAAAATGGGTAAGTTTGAAAAGTTGTTTGGATAGTTTATTTTTTGCAACTATTTTGATTTAAAATTTTAATTTTTTATTTTTCACAAAAGATAGGTGAATTATTAATAGATCAAAAGTTCCTTCCTAATAACTAAATTTTTAAAGATTTAAATATATGTAAAGTTAAGTAAAAAGAACTTTAAAATAAATTTAAAACTTTAAGAAAAGAAGTAAAATAAAACATGTCCATTTTAAACTACATGAGGGATAGGTCCGGTCCACACATTTTTTTCTTTTCAAGAAAGAGAAGTGATAGCAATGTACTCTACATATAAATCTTACTTAAAAAAATTTAATGTAATATGTCAAAATTATTTTAATTTAATAGACTACATTAATTCAGATTAATATATAATCATTATTATGTAACATTTACGTTAAGAATACGCCATGTTTGGATTAAAAGATTAGTTGAGATGAGTTGATATATCTTTAAATGAATTGAATAAAATATTATTAGAATATTATTTTTTAATATTATTATTATTTTAAAATTTTAAAATATTAAATTATTTATTATATTTTATGTAAAAATTTAAAAAAATTATAATAATAAAATAAAATTAACTGAAATAAATTTCAATCCAAATCGTAACCGAGTATTTTCTTTAAAAAAAAAAAAAAAAATCCATTTAAAGCTATAGTCATAACTACACGTTATTTCTGCAAATATCTCGACGTACGGGAAAGGTAGATCGAGGTGTATTAGATTTCATTTTAACATGGCCAAAGTTCAAAAGTCCTAAAATTCGAGAGTTGAAAAATTAGGATCCTCATAGCCGAAAGCATTAAAAAAAAAGTATATGTTGACTGTATAGCCGAGACTATAGCTGAAAGCATTAAAAAAAAGTATATACAGTAAACTGTTTAGATAATATAATTTAATTTAAAAGATAAATTTGACAAATTAAATATTACAATTTAAATAATTACACGTCAATTCGATAATATAATTTTTCTTTTTTATTTTTAATTTGAACAATAATTATATTAGCTATGTTGTCAAATGGTACATGCATACATATGTACGCATGCATGAATTGGTGCAATTACGAGTCTACGACTAATATCTAGTTCTTTTTTTTTCTTCCCGGACTAATAATAGTAATAATATTATCACTAAGACCGGGTTTGAATAGAGAGATTCTTCTTTTTCATTCAATCCCATCTCATCTCATCACAACTCAGTATCAAAATACCACAAATATAAACACTTTTCAATTTCAAAATTTTAATTTTTTTATCTAATTATTATCTAATTATCCAGATCCGGCCTAAATATCACTTACTTCAATTTTGAACCTTAGAAATTAAATACATCAGGTGTTCACAATTCACTCCTTTTTACATCTCTAAACCCATGCGTACAAGGTGTGATATCAACCTATAAAAGAATTGACTGCCTGTCTTTTCTAACACTAATTGGTTTTAAGTGTTTTTAATAGTTCATTGTAGGACAAGTGATAATAGAGCCCCAAGAGTGTCATGGTGAGAGAGAGATTGTTGAAATGTATATGAAATACTGCTGTCTAGGGGTGCAAACTGGTCAATTCAGATCGGAGAAACCGACCGGACCGACCGTTCTCCGGTTCGGACTGACCGGTTCGGTCCGGACCGACCAAATGCATGGTTGGTTTCGGTCCAAACACTACATAAATTTCGGTATTCGGTCCGGTCCCAGGGTAGAGATTTCTTGGACCGGACCCAGGGTAGAGATTTCTTGGACCGGACCGACCGAATAAATAAATAAATAAATAAATAAAATATTATATATATTATTTATATAATAATTGTACAATTAACAATATAAAATTTTAAATATGTTATTAATACTTGTTAATATTCTATAAATTAACAATATTTTATATATATTTTCATCTAACCTATCACTATTAACAATATAAAATTTTAAATATGTTATTAACACTTGTTAATATTCTATGAATTAACTAATATATAATATCAATTAGTTAATTATATAGTAATTATATAAATTAATAATATAATTTTCATTTAATTTATTATCATTGACCATATAAAATATTTTTTTATTGAGTTTGTTACATAATTCACATTAATAAGTCACTTAATTTAATTTAATATTTTAAATAAATTTTTATATTAATTGATTTTAAAAAAAAATAGGCCAGACCGAATAGACCGACCGGACCGATAACTACCGGTCCGGTTCGGTCCCTATGGAGTGTTCGGTCCGGTTTACACCCCTATTGTTGTCTATAACCAATCTAAAAACAAGCTCGCAAGGCACAATGTCTAATACCATAAAATACTTGAGTATCTTTTCAATATCGATTAATTTTTTATGGATTAGAAGCTCATGGTCAGACAAAAATAAAGATCCATAATATACTAAAAATTTAGAGAAAAAAAATTGCAAATTGATACTTATAAAAAAAAAAGAAAAAATAAATATTTTTAAGAATGAAATTAATCTTAAATATTATAGGTAGGTGTGCTACCTGCCCCCTACGGGGCGGGGTAGCCCCCACCCCTGCGCGCCCCCGGCCCTCAAAGTGTAGGTGGAGGGGGTCCTCTGTCCGTCCCTTGCACTCTACTAGAACAAAGGCCCAGAAGCGGTTTCTGGACCATTTTGAGCCCATAAAAATAGAAGGTTTTTTTTTTCAAAAAAAAAAAGAGTTTAAAAAAAAAAGTTGCATAAATAAAAATAATATATACGTACACAATTTAATATAATTAAGACTCTAATGAAGTACTACTATAGACTACAAGTCTACTACCTAATAAACTAATAAATAATAATAATAACTAAGCTATTACAAAAATAAAATGAAAAGCCTAAACAATTACAAAATTACAAAGAAAAAAGTATCCGAGGGACATTATATCAACATTACAAAATTACAAATCAAATACATAATACGTACAATTGATTCAAATTTCAATATTCTAAGAAATTAATAATCTAAAAAAAGAGGCGAGTTGTTTGGGTCTTTGACTGTGACATTTGGGACGGCCGGATGGGTAGTCTTTTGAGGCTTGAGCACATATTTATATTGCAGTAGAGGTAGACATCGTCTGAGTCGTCTCATGTGTTGCTATAACAATCAATACTAAAATTAATACTGATAAAATTGAAATGAATATAAATAAATCAAAATAAGAAAATAAAAACAACAATTACCTGATGGTCCAAATCCAGACTAATTACTATCCTCTTCGTCGGTCTCTTTAAAATCTAAAACATCTGGAAC
Organism: Juglans microcarpa x Juglans regia; assembly: GCF_004785595.1. NCBI lineage: Eukaryota > Viridiplantae > Streptophyta > Magnoliopsida > Fagales > Juglandaceae > Juglans > Juglans microcarpa x Juglans regia. The sequence continues at coordinate 27,106,986 of NC_054608.1, forward strand.
ATAAATATCTTTTTCCATCGACAAACTTTGTGTGCATATCAATGCCTCTACAGTTGTAGGAGACAATGAACTACGGAAAAGATACAATGAAAAATTTTCAATGTATCAATCTTTCATCATCCCTTGATATAGTATTACATGATTGACATATAAATAAATTTTCAATCACTTAGGTGTCACATCAGAAGATAATGAAAGAAGCATAAGCTGTAAAATAATTATGAACTCCATTCTTTCTAAAACAAAAGATAATTTTTTTTCAAAATTTTCAAATAGCTTATTAATAATGATCCCTTAATTCGAAATATTTTTTTTAAAGAAAAAAAGAATCTAGCACTACGACATAATGATCCCAAGGTTTTCATAGGATGCTTTGGGTAAATGGATGAATAGGCGTGAAAAAGAAATCATCTCCATTGATTGGATTTCACATCAAAGAAATGTCTATCTTTATCACTTTCCATTGAAATTTGGGTTTTCAGTGTATTCATGTAAGGTGGTTGTGCTTTCCATGTCATAGATGGTTGGTTATATGTTAGGGTGCTGTTGAGTTTGGGTAAGATGTAAGTAAGGATGGTGGATTGATGGTATGTAAATGCTATGATTTATGGCAGTTTGCGTATGAATTGTTTGTAAAAATGAAGAACTAAAAGATAGCAAGATGAAGAAGATGAAAAAGGTGGTCACGCCTTGGGGATTCGAGGTCCTAATTCCTCCAAATAAACAACTACAGTACTGCTCAATGTTTATCCGAATCTCCACTACCCAGCCCCTGCACCCCCTTTACAGCCATCATCCTAACGGAATTTGACAGAAAAGACACACTTGACTCTTAACAAACTGCTTCTAGAACTTACCAAATAAAAGAGACGTGTACCACATTTTATTACAAAACGCATAACAAGGAAACTTAAAGCACAACGCCTAGTTTTATTCTAGGTAGAACGGTACCGTATGGCTGTCAATAAAACGGCACCACATCAGTCTTAGCTTCATAACTCTAGAGACTTCACTTCGACACTTCTCAATTCTGCCCGACACTTCTTACTGCTTCTTCCACTTTTGCCTACTTTGGATCTGCGCCTTCTAATCCATCAGAACTGGACCATAACATTATAAAGAAAGGATATTCCATACAAAATACTATTTCCTTTCGATTCTCCTTTTGCATTATTACTACTATTACCTTCTTCTATCTATATCTTGGTACCCAAATCATCATAAAAGTTCCACAAATTTTCCATCACAAAAAGCAAGAAAGATTGAAAAAATTGTGTCATGAGGTGTGCGTAAGTGATGTGGGAATACTTGGATGTCGAAAATTTTGAGAAATTTGGGATTTTTTAAAAAAACAAATTGAGAGTTGTTTTTTATTGGGTCATGTGAAAGTGGGTTGGAAAAATAAGAATTTTTTTGGATATAAAAATATTTTTAAGATATGCTTAATATTAATGGAGTTCGTGAAAATGGGTAAGTTTGAAAAGTTGTTTGGATAGTTTATTTTTTGCAACCATTTTGATTTAAAATTTTGATTTTTTATTTTTTCACAAAAGATAAGTGAATTATTAATAGATCAAAAGTTCCTTCCTAATAAATAATTTTTTAAAGATTTAAATATATGTAAAGTTAAGTAAAAAGAACTTTAAAATAAATTTAATGTAATACGTAAAAATTATTTTATAATAAAAATAATTTGATAATTTAATAGACTACATTAATTCAGATCAATATATAATCATTATTGTGTAATATTTAGGTGAAGAATAAGTATTTTCCTGTCGGGAAAAGAATCCATTTAAAGGTCTAGTCATAACTCCACGTTATTTCTGCAAATATCTCGACGTACGGGAAAGGTAAATCGAGGTGTACTAGATTTCAACATGTATGGCCAAAGTTCAAAGTCCTAAAATTCGAGAATTGAAAAATTAGGGTCCTCATAGCCGAAAGCATTAAAAAAAAAGTATATGTTGACTGTATAGCCGAAAGCATTAAAAAAAAAGCATATATAATAAACTGCTTATATGATATAATTTAATTTGAAAGATAAATTTTAAATTTTAAATCTTATAAATTAAATATTACAATTTAAGTGATGTCGATAATGTTCTTTACATGTCGGTTCGATAATATAATTTTTCTTTTTCTTTTTTAATATGAGCAATAATTATATTAGGCTGTCAAATGGTAGATTCATATGTATATATATATATATATATATATATATATATATATATATATATATATATATAGACAAGGGATATATTATATGCATGCATGCATGCATGAATTGGTGCAATTACGAGTCTACGACTAATATCTAGTTGAGTATGGTTTTAAACCATAATTAAAGCACACATGAAGGTGTTTTAATCAATATTGGTTTAAAATATTTGCACCCGGAAAAAGGAAATAAAAAATAACGTTTTGGAATAATAATAATAATTATTTCTTTGCTTTTTAAGCTGTTGGAAAGTAAGCATAAGAGCCTTAGGATACTAACAAACAAATAAAGAATCTCTCATAAACACAACCAAGATTAGTAATAATATTATCACTAAGGCTTGGTTTGAATAGAGAGATCGATACTTATTTTTAATCTTATCTTAATATTCAAACACTATAAATACAAATAATTTTAAATTTTAAATTTTTAACTTTTCTATCTAATCATTACCAGCTAATTATTACAAAATTTTCAAACTTCCAAACAAAATAAAAAAACAATTCAATTTTTTTCAATTTTAAAACAAAAATAATATTCTAATAATATTTTAACTTTATAATATTTTTATTCAATTTTTTCTTTCTTCTTTCACAAAACTCGATAACACATTTTAACTCAAACCATTTCTAACTCATCTCATCTCAACTCAAATATCTCACTACTATTCATAAACTATCTCAACTCATCTCATCTCAATTTATTATCCAGGTCAAACCTAAATATCACTTATCTTCAATTTTGAACCTTAGTAGGTAATGAATTTCAACATTGTTGGGGTGTGTTCACAATTCACTCCTTTTTACTTCTCTAAAACCATGCTTACAAGGTGTGATATCGAACCTATAAAAGATTTGCCTGTCTTTTCTAACACTAATTCGTTTCAAGTGTTTTTAACAGTTCATTATAGGACAAGTGATATTAGAGCTAGAAGAAATGAGTTTGAGCCACAAGAGTGTCACAGTGAGGGAGAGATTGTTGAAAGAAAAAATCTATTTATCATCTATTTTTTTTATCATCCTCTCATCATTTCATAATGTGCCATTAAATGATAGGTTCACAAATGAAATATAATAAATAGTTTTCAATTATTTAATATCACATCATAAGATGATGAGAATTGAAATGATAAGTAACATTAGTGCTCTCTATGACCGATCTAAAAACAAGCTCGTAAGGCACAATGTCTAATACCATAAAAAACTTGAGTATCTTTTCAAATATCGATTAATTTTCGGTGGATTAGAAGCTCATGATCAGACAAAAATATAGATCCCTAATATACTAAAAACTTAGAAAAAAGAAATGCAATTTGATGCTCGTAACAAAAAAGAAAAAAAGAAATCTTTAAAAGAATGAAATTAATCTTAAATATTGTGGGTGCAGTCAATGGGCTAAAATGGTGTATGGGCTGGAGTGGGCAATCACTCCCAAGAAGAAAGAAAGATACGAGCAATTATGAGCCATCCTTGGTTTGGGCTGTTAGGCTTTTATATTCGGGCCAGGATCTTTAGTACAAGACTTTCGATTGAATGTCAATTTCAATATTTTGTAACTAAATTGTAAAGATAAATTATATTTATAGTCATAAAATATATAAATATTATGTATTTTTTTTTTAAAATGAATAATACGGGACTTATAAGAAAAAATTAATTTTTTAATAATAAACTAGGCTCTTTCTTAAAAGGAATGTGCGGTTTACACAATTCATAATTATATCTGACATTACTCGTTCTAACTGTACGGAGATGATACGATTTTTAATCAAATTATATGGGATTTTGCACTTTGCACTCTAATTTATTGGAACAACCGTATCGCATCCTTTACTCACCAAACATTACATCTTTTAATTCGATGAACAAAAAATAGACGATATGGTACAATTTTGACTGTAAGATATATTAATAGTGTACACTGTAACATTTTGACAACTTGAATGCGTAGTGTATTAATTTTGATAATCTGGAGTGAAAAGAACAAACTTATTGATAATTTGATTGTACAAAATGTAATTTTCTTTATTGTATAGTTAAAATAAAAAAAAAGGGAGTCTGTCTCTTGGACAGTCTGTCCGTAGAGGTTGAGTCCTCCCTTTCTATGAAGGGTGAGATTGAGTCTCTATTTAGGCAGAGTGCTGTCTCTTGAATGTTTGTTCGTATATAGTATCGGCAGTAGTGAAGTCCAGACCAGTTTAGTAGTATACTAGTGAATCTCCAAATGGTTGATATGGAGATATCCCCACATTTATCCAGTCATGGATGTAAGTTTCTTTTGATGAATGAATAATGATATTTCTCGTAAAAAAAACATTATATGTCATTATGGTTCAACATGCAAGTACGACAACTGTCCAGATAGGATCATTTGGAGAGGCTCTAAAAATGGTATTTTCTATGTTAAGAGTGCATATCATTTGCATAAGTAGATGCTAGAAAGGGTGAAAGGCCAAGGATCAAATTCTAATTTTTAAAAAGATGTTTGGTTGAAGATATGGAAGTTGAATATCCCTAATGCAGCAAAGGTATTTATATGGAGAGTTTGCTTAGAGTCTTTACCTACAAAGGCTAACCTTTTTAAGAAGAAAGTATTTGAGTCTTTAGATTGCCCCATTTGTTTGAGAGCAGCAAAAACAGTTATTCATGCCGTTTGGGAGTCCTGCAGCCAATGATGTTTGGAGTATTTCTTCTAAGAAAATTCAGAAGTGTGCTCTGTCTGCATCAAGTTTGTGAGTTTGGTAGCTGATATGATCGACTTGTTGGAGCAGGAATCTCTGGAGGAGTTTATCATAATAGCTAAGAAGATTTGGCAGAAGAGAAACTCTTTCATTTTCCAAGACAATTTTACACATCCAAATGTGTTAATGCAACAGGCTAGGCAGTTACTTTCAGAGTATCCAGAAGGCCAAGTTTCAAAGGTGGCTTCCACAAGTGACTTAGGCAGCAATCACACTAATTGGAAACCTCCTCCTTTAGGTTCTTATAAGGCGAATTGGGTTGCATCAGTCTAACATGAAGTTGGTAGAGTTGGCATATGAATTGTAATTTGTCATAAGGGATCTTCAAGAAAGGGTGGTGGCTTGCAGCAGCATGAAAAGGTGTATGGCAACTGACTCTTTCACAGCAGAGGCTATAGGAGCATTGCAAGTTATCCATAACATCAATCGTCAAACCTCACAACTCCATATCTCGGCGGTTCTATTATGGGATGGTAGGTCTGTTTTGTCTCATTTTGATCATTGGACTGCAGTTCAGCACATGTGTTGACTAGGTATGCTTTAGAAAGTGAGGAGGATGAGGTTAGATTGGAGGAAGGTCATTCATGTATTCTTCTCTTTGTTTCCTGATTATCTCAATAAAGTTCACTATGATTCTTATTTAAAAAAAAAAAAACAGCAATTAAATTCAAAATTACATTCAAAATTACTAAGCAGCTTCTGTTTTTTGTTCTCCTCAAATTTTCTCTTACATTTTCTCTAACAACCAAACAACTTCATTCATAATTCACGGGAAATTCGTTTAACGGAGAAATTGAGAGCGGAAAATTGTGAAGGGGGCAATTTAAGAATTGGATTATAAAATTTGGGTATCCTAAGAGACATTACTATACATATTTAAAATCAGGAATTTCGGAGAAAATGGCCCAAAATTCAGATGTACCACGTAATTCACTTATATATTAATTTTTTTTGGCAACATGTGCTTTCATTAACGAAAAGATATTCTAAAAAAGAAATGATATTTACAATCATAAAGTACATAAATATCGTATATTTTTATATATATATATATATAAAAGTGAGTAAATGTATAATTCACAAAAAATATTATTTTTTTATTATAAATAATATGAGAAATTATAGTCATTTATTTTAAAGTCATTTTAATTTTTTTTAAAAAGAATTAAAAAAATAAAAAACATGATTATGCAAAGTCAGAAGAAATAAAAAATGAACCTGGGCCGTTCTCTAGCAACACTCTTTCTATAATGAGGGTAGTAATCCAAAATCCACCCTCTTTTTTCGAATTTTTTCGGATAAAGTTATTCCACATCCTCCATTTTCTTTTTGATTTTCATCATTAAAAGCATCATAGAATATTTACCGAAGGAAGAATGTTTTTACGGAAGAGTTCGATTGTGGGAATGCATCCTTTAATGTTGAAGGGCATAACCCATTGGGACAAATTTGTATGGTCATATGTTTACCATACAAATGATTTTACAATCTTTTATTTGAGGATTTCCATTTTTTTTTAGATGTTTTCTATAATGAGGGCAATTATCCAATCCTCCATCATTTTACCATTTTTTTGGACAAATTCGTTTGGCCACAGAACCATCTCATCTCATCATTACAACTTTTTTAAATTCTTATATAAAATATAATAAACAATTTAACTTTTTCAAATCTCAAAATAATAATAATATTAAAAAATAATGTTATAAAAATATTTTATTTAACTCATCTAAAACCATCTTATTTCATCTTACTATCCAAACGAGCCAGATTTGCATCATTAAAATTTAAAAGTATATCATAAAATATTAAATAATATTAGATACAGTTATATTGTGTGCAAATTTTACGTACTATTTTAAAAAAATGGGGTCCCAGATTTTTTTATATTGGTATCAAATTTTTCCTTTATTTTTTTTTTATTTTTAATTTTTAAAGAGAGTGTCCATAAAAATTGTATAAATAATTTCTCTAAAACTTTTACAAAACAATATCTCCAAATCGAAATATTTAGGGCCCTTCTCAAAGATACAGACTCTGTAATAACTTGGTTAGGAAAATCAAAGCCCATTAATCGTTGCAAGGAAGCCATATTAATCCAACCAGGTGAATCTACAACGTTAGTAGTTGTTGAAGAAACAAGCCACAAATGATTTCGTTTATGAAGATAAAATTGATATCCAAAGTTCGGATGAACTACTCTCACGTACTTGCCTTGAAAAAACCTAAGCCCAAAAAAGAAGAACCATGAATAAAATTTCAGCTTCATATGTAATGCTTTCTTAGAGCTCGTTTAGCAACACAATTATTTTAAAATATTTTTAAAGGATGATACTAGCAAGCCGTCCAGTATTTACCGTTATGCGTATCGCTAGTATAAATTTGTAATTATTTTTCTTATCATTTTTTTAAGTATTTTCTTAACATCCTTAATCATTAAGAAAAAATAAAAAAATATACAACTTCATTAATAGTCATTTCCTTAATTATTAAATAAAAAATTAAAAAAAAAAATACTCTAGCGGTAACTTTGAGGGGCTAAGTAGCATTTTCCATTCTTAAATATTCTCATATATTCTCAAATATTTTATTTCCAAACATTACTTAAACATAAACATTTTTCAGTTTAAAATTTTTGTTTTTTTATCTAATCATTACTTAATCATTACAACTTTTCCATACTCTCAAATAAAACACAAAAAAGTACAAGTTTTTCAAGTTTCAAAATAAAAATAATATTCAAATAATTTTTTAATTTTATAATACTTTTATTAAACTTTTTCTTTCTCATTTTCTAAAACTCAATAAAATATCTTAAATCAAGCTATTTCACTACAACTTATAGATATACTAACATATTCAAGTATTCAAACGGGGCATTAACTTCAAACAAATCTGCAATCCCTAATCCACTTTCTGCCATGATTTGCAAGCTTTTCTCCTTGGTCATCCTATTTGCATGTATAATACTTTCTTAATTTAAAAAAATTCTAATTTTAATCCTTAATCTTGTTATCATTAATATACTTGTTGATGTGGCACATGTTAAGTGATTGAGATATAAAATCATTTAAAGTGTACTGCATGCATCAACAAATGTGACTAAAGAAGATAAGACTTATAATAAAAAATAGCATTTCTTAAATGTTATTATCTTGCAAACCTAATTTTACTTGGCCGCATAATCTTGTATCAGTCCTAAATGCTAAAAGTTTAAACGGGGTTCTACCTAATTCGAAAGGAAATTTTCTATTTATTATGTTTTTTTTTTTTTTTTATCATTATCGTCTCAATATTTTTTGTATGTGTCATTAGTTTATCGATAGATAAGTAAAATATAATAAATAATTTATAATCATTTAATAAGATATCATAAAATGGTGGGAGGATGAGGACAAAAGAATGATTAAGACTTCGTTTAGAAACACAACTCATTTCAACTCATCATTACAACTTTTTCAAATTCTAATACAAAATATAATAAACAATTCAACTTTTTCAAATCCTAAAACAATAATAATAATAATAAATAATATTCTAATAATATTTTATCAACTCAACTCAACTCACTTCAACATCCAAACGCACTCTAAATAACATGTCTTGGAGAGCAGCTGCTCGGGAAGTAGAACCAAACCAATGCATGTGAGCCTTTGCCTTTTCTTATAAATGAACCACTAGGGATGTAAACGAGTTGAGTTCAAGCCAATAGTAAGTGATCAAGTCTTGTTTGTTTAATTTTTATTCAAATACGAGTCAAGCTTGAGCTTTTCATCGAGCTGGGTTTTATGTTCACAAACAATTAGTTTGTTTAATACTTGAGTGAGTTCGAGTTTATTCACGAGTTGTTTCATCTAGATGAAATATATTATTTGTATTGTATTTTATAATTTTATCTAAGGAGTAAGGGGGACCTTCATTATAAATTTGATCCGGGACTTCTTTCTTCTCCATCGGAGTCCTAAAAAAGTCATTGGTGGCCAGTAGCTCTTCTACAGAAAGAACTGCTCATTGCCTTTTCTTCGCAAGCTACCTTCGCCTACCTCCCATCTATAGGCAGCAGGGGCTAGTGCTTCGTGTTCTATCTAGGTTCCACTCTTACGTATGTGCCACCTGACATAGAAGAAGGGGAACTCTTTTTATAGAAGAACCCGTGTGGGTGGGAGGGGATATAAAGTCTTTACAAACAAATTTTGACTTCTTACTATAATATCTTTGTAAATTTGTATCTATATATATCTAACAATTAAATTTATAAAGATTTAAGTAATATGTTTAGTATTAGAAGCATAATTTTTATAATCTCTTTAAATATTTTAAATTTCCTTATTTTACATATAGATATAATACGGTTAAAGAATAAATTCGAAATTATTCAAGTTTATACGTGTCAAATAGATTTTTTTGTAAGAGTTATATCATTCAATTTTCATAAACACCGATTTCTCTCAAGAAAAAGTCTCCTCTCGTCCTTTTCTCAATGAAATAAGGAAAATGTGGAGTTTCATAGTTTGATCTTACTTGAGGAGTTAGAGAGGAAGAGTCCCATAGATTGAGCTTTGCCTTATTCTGTGTGGGTATGGAAGAGATAGAGGAATTATGGTCTCAGTTATGGCTCACTGAGGAGGAAAACTCAGCAATAAACATTGATACAGAGTGGATGGGTGAGGTGCTGAAGAAGGGAGAAAAAAGCTTGGTAGGAAAACTGTGCTCAGATTGTGTGGTTGAGAAAGAAATAGTGAGATAAACAATGGCAAAAATATGGAGAATAAGCAAGGCTGTTGTGTTCCAAGACATTAGCCCAAATTTATCTGCCATAACATTTGAGAAGTAAATGGACTGAGATACGGTACTTGCTGGAAGGCTGTGGCTTCTTTACAACAGTCTTTTTATCCTCAAACCGTTTGATGGATTGACACCCCTAAAGATGATGAATTTTGATTATGAAGAAACTTGGATCCAAATGCACAATCTCCCACTGGTGTGCATGACCAAAGAGATAGGATCACAAATTGGTAGTACTATTGGAATGGTGAAGGCGGTGGATGTTAATGAAGATGAAATTGGGTGGGGAAGGTATCGTAGAGTTTGTATCAAGATTGATCTATGGAGAGCAATTTCAAGGGGCAGAACATTTAATTTACTAGGAAAGAAGAGCTAGGTTCCATTGTAGTATGAGATGTTGCCTTGAGTATGTTTCAAGTGTGGAAAATTGGTACATGGGGGTTAAAGGGTGTAGTGTTGAAGGGCCATTGGAAAAACAGAATAACAAAAAATAGTCAGTTTGGAACATGGTTGAGAGCATATCCGAACATGAGGAGGAAGGCCATTGATCGAATGGGAAGGGAACAATATGAAAAAAGTGCAGAAGCTGAGAGGGAGCCACAACAAAGGCCATCAGAGAATGTTGGGGCTGAGTAAGAAACTTTTTTTGGCAATGGATGGTAGTATAGGAAGCAATGGAACCTTTGGTTGGAGGCAACCAAAATGCGAAAATATTGAGAATTCAAATTGTGTTTTGAAAGCTGTGAGATTAGTGGGAAAAAAAAGCAAATTTGAATGAGATAGAGCAGAATTTGTTATTGCCTAAAAACAATGAGATAATGATAAGAGGATAGCAGATGGGGAAATTTTCAAAATGGGTGTCAGGTCAACATGATTAGATATAAAGGCAACGGGAGAAGGAGGAAAACAGTGCGGGTAACATGGGCTTAGAAGATAGAAGGATTATGGGCTTGGAGTATACGAAAAAGAATTGTGATTAGTAGCTTAAGCCTTTTGAAATAGAAAAGAGTTTCAGCGAGGCAAAGGCTTCTGAAGAAAATCAGAGGGGAGAAAAGACAACAAGAACCTCAGCTCTGAGGAGAGTAAAAAGATGGTGGGAAGATGGAAGAGGAGAGCCCACAATTCTAGTAAGATTATTGAAATTCCATTGAGTAGTGTTAGAAAACGTAGAGCTGTATTTGCTAAAATTGGTATTGAGGAAGATGGAAACATAAAAAATGTAGGAGTAGTGAGGTGGTTTAGGATGATCAAAATCCTTTATCTTTGATAGTGGTTGTGGCTCAGCCCTGGCATTCATTATGAATTTCTGAAGCTGGAACTGTTGGAGGCTTAACAATCGAACAATTCAAGATCTTTATCTTTTGATAAAGGAAAAGACCCCAAGTAGTTTTTCTTATGGAAACTAAATTACTTGCGAATAAATTTGATGGAATAAAATGTAGACTGGGATTTGAAGGCTGTTTTATAATAGATTCTATGGATAGAAAAGGAGGTTTGGCACTGCTTTGGGATAAGGAAGTTGAACTTGAGATAATAAACTATTCACAACACCACATCCATACAAAACCGAGTTACCCAAATAAAAATATTAGTTGGTGGCTTATTGGTATGTATGGTCATACAGAGTGAAATAGAAGAAAGGAAGCTTGGAATTTGTTATCTCTATTAAAGCCCCTATAGACCAAGTTTGGTATGTGTTAGGAGACTTTAATGAGATAATTACTCAAGATGAGAAGGTAGGAGGTAAGGGTGTACAAAAATCGGCCAAACTGGCCATAACTGAGTGAAATCGGCTGTCGGAGTACGAAACTAGCTGAAACCAGTAGGGAACTGGTCGGCTGGCGACAAAAATATCCTAAAACTGGGGTCGGGCTGTTCAGTTCCGATTTGAACCTAGATCAAACTGCTGAACCGGCCGATTATATATATATATATATAAAACAATGTCGTTTCACTCATTTTATATTGAGTGAAACAATGTCGCTTTATCCCTGTTTGTAAAAAAAAATAATAATAAATGAAATGGCACCGTTCCGACCTAGGGTGTAAACAACTCCTTCCCTTCCCTATTCTTCTCAACTTCTGCTTCCAGATTTCCCTTCCTCTCCTTGCTCCCCACTTCCACACAGTGCAAGCAGCGGCTTCACCCCATCAATCCCCCTCAGCTGTTCCCGCCCCTCTGTCGATGAGAACCAACTTTCACCCCCTCTGTGAATCTGTTCCCCCCACCCCACCCCACCCCACCCCACCCCATGGTGGCATGATGCACTATCCCGATTCCCACCATGTGTTGAAACGACGCCCTAACCTCCCCACGGTCATCGCCGCATGCCGATGATTTTCTTAAGGTGAGATTTTGTTCTCACTTCTCATAGTGGTAGTCACCTTTTTTTTTTTTTTTAACTTTTTCCTTTTGTTTTCTAAACTTTTAATGTATTCGATTTTGATGTGTTTATCATCATAAGAGCATTGGCATTGGATTAGCTAAATACATTTTCATCTTCAAATTTAGCAAATATCATCCATATTTGCTCCACATTGAATTAGCTATATTGTTTTCATCCAAAATATAAGCTACAGTAAATCTATTCTTCTTTTCAAATATGAAAAGAACTATAACAAGTCTAAAAGTATTTTTTGAGATTATTATATTATAGATTGTTGGATTGTGAAAATGAAAATAAATATGATTGTTGGAGGTTATTGAAGATTATGAAAATAAAATATAAATTACTTAAAAAATAATAATATTTTATTATTATAGAGAGTGTAATGACTAATCCAATGTAGACTTCAAGTTTTGAATGTAGACTTCAAGTTTTGAATGATTGGCTAAAAATGAAAAAGTTACACATTAGTCAAAATTTGAAGAATATGATGGTTAATCCAATGCTAATGCTTTAACAAATTATTTTTCATATTATTTGTTGTCTAAATTGTTTATTGTGTATGTACAGGAATTGAAACATTTTGGATCAAATTATTGGACTGTGAACAGTAATCCAAGACCTAATTCCCACTGTGAATATTATTGTTAGATCAAATTATTAACTTGTGTGTTAATTTAATATTGTGTTGACAATTGCGAGGTTTATGAGCGAACTAGCTACTGTGTAATTGTGTTGATGTTTTTCATGTTGCAAACTAGCTACTGTATAATTGTGTTGATATTTGTCATGTTGCAAATTAGCTACTGTGTAATCGTGTTGATGTTTGTTCTTCGTTTGATTCAATTTGTTGCGTTTTGTAATTAATTTTGTATTTGATTTTTCACATATTAGATGGATTTTTCGTCAAGTCCAATTGATATTGATTCAAATAAACAAAACCATTAATTTGGGAGAGACCCAAACACCAAGATCCCCAAGTGCCCCTAATAGTACTAGTTGTCCACTTCCAAAGAAATGAAAGGGAAATGATTCATCAATTATTTGTGACCATTTTACAAAAGTTGAGGGTTGTTCCGTAGATGGTCCAAATGCCAAGTGTAATTATTGTGGCAAGATGTACGCTTATCACTCAAAGAGGAACAAAATTTCAACCATGCAAAACCATATGCCTTCATGTCCCAAAAATCCTCATAAAAGTGGGCCTTTGGATAGATAACAAAAAATACTGGTGGGTGAGACAACACCCAAAGAGGGGGTTAGAGAGAGTGATGGTAGTGTGGTAAGGAATCTTGTAACCCACAAATATAGTGAAGAGGCTATGGGTTGGCGACTGCAGAGATGATAATCATCAATGAATCACCATTTAGAATTGTTGAAGGGCAAGGATTTAGGAAGATGGTTTGGTTGCTTGAACCTCGATTTAAAGTGCAATGTCATGTCACGATTGCGGGAGATTGTATGAAACTATGTGCATTAGAAAAGGCCAAGCATAAAAAATTGTTTAAAGATGGGAGAATGAGGATTTCACTGACTAGCGATACATGAACATCGATACAAAATCTTAATTATATGTGCCTAACTACACATTTCATTGATAGTGATTGAAAACTGAAAAAAAAAATTATTAATTTTTGTTTAATCCCTAATCATCGTGGGGATACTATTGGGAGATATATTGAATCGTGCACTCTTCATTGGGGCATTGATAAGATATTTACTGCTACTGTTTCTAGCTCAAATGATACTATAATTTCATATTTGAGGCATTTTTTGATAGAGATTGTGTTGGGGGAAAAGTATATGCTTATGAAATGTTGTTATCATATTTTGAATCTTGTTGTGAATGAGGGTTTGAATGAGTGTAATGAAGCCATCAAAATGGTTAAAAATACGGTTAGATATATGCGCTCCTCTCCTACAAGATTAGACAAGTTTAAGAGATGTGTAGAGAAAGAGAAAATTGATTATAAGAAAATGTTGTCTCTTGATGACCCGATGGAATTCAACTTGCATGATGTTGGAGGTAGTTGAAAAAGTTAAGAAGACTTTTAGGCGGATGGAGAGTGAGGACTACAATTTTCTCTCTTATTTTAATTGTGAACACATATGGAGCCTCTACGAGTTGAGGAGTGGGAGATAATGTGGATTTTTGTAAAATTTTTTAAGATGTTTTATGATGTCACTAATTGATTTTCTGGATCTTTATATGTCACGACAAATACCATTTATTATTATTATTATTATTATTTTTTAGATTTGTATGTTCCAAAAAGAATTGGTTATGTTGAGTAAGAGTGACAATAATTGTTTGATGAACATGACCATCAGCATGAGAATGTAATATGATAAGTATTGTGGTCAATTAGATAGGATAAAGTTGTTGTTGTTGATTGCATTTGTGTTTAATCCACATAGTAAGTTAGGGTTTCTTGCTTTCCACTTGAAAAAAATTCATGATAAGACTTGGGCTTAAGAGTTGGTGACGAGTTCTAGACAATTTTTAGTAGACTTGTACTCGGAGTATAATGCTACATTCAATTCCACCTTGACTAACTGAGAACATGAGCTCCCTCCGACATCTACAACCACAAAAGATGGTGAAGACAATCATGAGTCATAATTTTTTTATGAGTGGTTGCTAACATCTTCCACCACCGGATCTATAGTTGCCAAAACAGAGGTGAACTGGTATATATCATATAGTTGTGAGGCACTCATCCCATCTTTTGAATTATTGATTTGGTGGAGAATTAATGAGTCTAACTATCCTATAGTTGCGAGAACTGCACGAGACTTGTTGGCCATACCTATTTCCACGGTTGCATCAGAGTCAGCATATAGTATGAGAGGTCGTGTACTTGATCATTTTCGAAGTTTGTTGGCTCCAAGAACTGTTGAGACACTTATTTGTGCTCAAAATTGGTTGGGACATCCATCAATGCCAATTGATATTTGAGAGTCCATGGATAATGTGGTGAGTTTTGTTGTAGAATCTGGTAATGTTTTTTTCATTCAATATTCATTTACTTTTATAAATTAATTTAATTTATTTTTCATTATCCAAATTCATTAATATTTGATATTTTAATTTTATTAATGTTTCTATATAGAGTTTGGAGCATAATCAGGCGTCCCAACTATTGAAGATTGAAGACTGCTTGAGAATCTATTTAGATGTTGAAGGTTTAGCACATTTTTATTCAAGAACAATCATTGCTTACTTGCTTAAGAAAATTTGTTTTGATTTGTAATGTGTATTAAATATCTAGTGGAGTTTTTATTTATTTATAGTTATCTAGTAATTAGTATAGTAGTATATACTTAATATTTACTAGTTAGTAATATTATAAATGACATTAAAATTAAAATAAAATTGAATATTTAAAATAGATTTTAAAAATTCAGCAAAAAAAAGCCCAAAATGATCTTGAATAATGAATTGAGCAAAAAAAAAAAAAAAAGGCACAAAAAGATGCTGATTTGGGTAACAAAAAGGGCCCAAAAAGACTGGCCCAAACCGGTACCGACAGTGAGCCAGCCAAAATCGATCCAGCCGGTTCCACACCTTTTATCAGCCAATCTTTTCCCCTAAAAAATATCAGTCGGTCATTTTCGGTTTTAGGCCAAATCGAACCTACCGTGTTGATTTTCACCCCTAGTAGGAGGCAAACGAAAGCCAGAATAGCAAATGGAAAAATTTCATATAACTCTTGAGATTAATAATTTGTTTGATTTGAGATGGAAGGGGGAGAAATATACAAAGAGCATGAGGATGAAACCTTTACAAAGGAGAAGTTTGATAGAGTAGTGGCTAACCCTCAATGGTCAAATCTGTTAAAAAACGTGGAGGTTGAGATACTACATGCAAGCTATTTAAACCATAAGCCACTCCTACTTGTGATCAGAAGCGAGATTGCCTAGATAAGAAGAAAGAAGTGATTATTTAGATATGAAGCAAAATGGTCTTTAGAGGAGGAGAGAGAGACTATTATAAAAGAAGCTTGGAGAAAGAATGTTGTTGATGTAACGACCCGATACAATATTATTAGGGATAAATTATAGATAATTTCATTCGGCCTAAATTAGGTTAATGGGCCAATTATTATAGAAGCCCAATAGAGTATTAAGTATTTTTTTAGAATAGACTACTGGCCTAAGATTTTATTTTGGCGGATATCGAATTTTTATTAGGCTTGTCATGTTAGTGAATATCATTAAATATTTTTATTTTTGGATTAGGTAAAATGTTTTTATGGGCCAAGGAAAATTTGTGGGGCAAGTTAAATTATTTTAGACGTTGAATCGGGGGCCCAAAACTCGGGAAAAATCTCAATCAACGCTCAAAACCCAAGCCCATGAAGCTTGGAACTAGTTTCCACGTCAGGCACGTTCCATGTTTCATGCCATGCACGTCTCTTATGCATGGTTACCCTCTTTTTGTTCTCATCTAGGATTTTTTCCAATTAAACTCTATAAATACACATTTTTCCCTCATGCATGAAGAAGACCCAAGTTGCCGCAGGCTTCTCTTAACCTACTGCTCCTTTACAGTCACGACTCCTTTATGTTCAACGATTGCACCACCATCACAAAAGGGTAGATTACTGCCCAGCCCCATGAAGGAACTATAACTACCATGTTATCTCTAATTTCTCCCCAAAAACTACCAGCCTCCATCTCGCGTAGCCACTCTCTCTCCACCGCAAACCATCACGCATGACCAATGCACCCCAACGCCTCTCCTCTGCTTTAACCCCACGGCAACGGAGCAATGTCACCGTCCACCTTCCATGCACCTTCCTCCTCTATTAGCACCTCCACAAGCCAACCACCAAGAGTCTCTGTTTTAGCCACCCTCTGTCCAGCCAAAATCATTATTTCCTGCTTGAACAACCAAAAAACCAGCCTCTGTTTTATTACTACGCAAATAGAGCAAGTTTCTTGCTCAGCCTACCACCATGCACGACAGCAGCACCACCATCGGGTTCCATTGTTGTCGAACGTTTCATGGAGACATGGATGGACCACCATGCCCAGCCTCCACCTCTCTCGGTAACCTCCCTCCTCTCCCTCACACTATGTCCTCTTTCTCTCGTTCATCTTGTCTCTCTCACTCTCCGTCTCTCTCTCTCTCAGTTGCATAGTCACCCACTCTTCGGAATTGCCATCGAGTTCAGCCAAAAGCCGCCACTAGTTGTTGATTACGGTAAGCCCCTGCCCATTGCCTTTCGCGTAAACCCATTCTCGAATGCATGAAACCAATAGAATGAATTTTAGGTGAGTTAGTTAAATTACAAAAATGTCCCTACTTTTTAGGATAAACAGTTGAGAATAATTTAGTATTAGGAAGATTTTAGGATTTACGAAATTATAAGTTATTTTAGTAGTTTAGATTTTAAATAAAATCACATGTTTAATTAGAAATTCATGCAGATTATGTGTTTATTTTTATAGGGGACCGATTACGTGCCGAAAATAGTGAATTAGTGCAACGAGATAAGCAGCATGATCATACCCTTACACGTATGTACGGTAAACAACATGTATTTTATAAAAATATTACCCATGTACGCCCTCCATTAGAAGCTCATTTTTACGTACGCAAGTCATGATAAAATTATGAAAATCAATAATTTTATGTGAAGAATTATGCATTAAATTATTTATGAAAATTCATGATTTTATGAAAGAAGTTATGCATCAAAAGATTTATAAAAAGACATGATTGTATGTGAGAGTTATGCATTAAAATATTTATGAAAAGTCATGCATGATTTTATGTGAAGATTTATGCATCAAAATGTTTATTAAAAATCATGATTTTATGTGAGGAAATATGTATCACGGAAATTTATGAAAGAATACGATTTTATTTGAAATCTATGATATAATATGACAAGTATGCATGCAATTTCTTTTGAAATTTATGATATGACAAGTATGCAAGTATGATTATGATGAAGTATGAATGATAAGATATGTAACGACCTATGTTATGATATGAAGACGGTACTTATGTTAGAGACATATTACATTGGCAGGTCATACATGTTAATAGTACACCCAATATATCTTCCTTATGTATGTATTCCACAACCTGCGACCATGGACGAAATCAGAATCTACTTAGATTCGCTAACCCTAACTCCCGAGGGTCAATAATGGGTATCCACCTATGATAAGTGAAAAATAAGTTCATGTTCATGTTATTTACGTATATATTTATGAGTATGCACATTTTTCAAGAAACTTTATATTTATTATATTTACTGTATGATGTGTTGCTTATTGAGTATTCGACTCATTTTTGTATATTATTATGTTTTTAAACCATCCCAGGTGATGACATTTATGAGGATGAAACTGCAAGACATGACTTGATCGACGGAGGTGAGGCAGATGCCTAAATAGTTTATGTCATGTTCAGTTTATGATTTAAGGTTTAAATAAATTATTTTGATAAACACGTGATATTTTAGTATTTTTTTAAATAAGTGCTTTCGTAGACTCTATTTTGGATTTTAAGCATTTAATAAAGTTTTTTTTATTTATGAAATCTTTCGCATCTAGCGCATCATTAAAAGAAAAATTTTTAGTCAAGTTTAGTAGTACATTGGCTCCTCGAAAATTCTAAAAATATCTTTATTGGGGAGCGGGGTGTTACAGTTACACAAAATGGCTTCAAAGTAGTAAAGAACAAACTTAAATGGTGTTGAGGAGCTTTATTGAGATGGAGCTCTCAAAATAGGCAAGAATCATAAAAGAAAAAAGAGATATTAACCAATAGAATTAAGAGGGAGCAAAAACATGAAGGGCCTCATAATGCAGTATTCATCAAAACTTTACAAGAGAAATTAGGATTACTGCCAAACAATAAGATATGAAGTGGAGATAAAGAGCAAAAACAAATTGGTATCAATTGGGAAAAAAATAGCAAGTTCTTTCATGCATGTGCCAGTCAAAGAAGAAAAAAGAACTGGATTAAGACAATTAATGATTCACAAGGCAGGACATTGACAGATCAAACAGAAATAGAAGGGCATTCACTTAGTTTTTCAAAGAGATATTCAAGTCTAGAAATCATATTGTGGAGAATATAGTTGCTTTTCTACAATTAGTTGCACCAAGAATCACAATATCTATGAATGTAGAACTAGAAATGGAACTCAAAGTAGAAGAAGTTGAGGCAACAATGAAACAAATGGCACAACTCAAATCCCTAGGGCTTGATGATTATGGGGCTTGCTTCTATCAAACCCACTGGAACACACTTGGGGAGGAGGTATGTCAGGCTATCTTGAGTTTCTTAAATGGGGGAAGGTTAGATGTGGGTAGTAACTTTATTTATCTAGCTTTAATTCTAAAAGTTAATAATCTTTCTATTGTAATTGAGTTTAGACCAATAAGTTTATGTAATGTTCTTTACAAACTTGTATCAAATGTGTCAGCCAATAGATTAAAAAAGGTCATGCCCTATATTATTTCAAGTAGCCAAAGTGCATTTATCTCAGGAAGACTCATAAAAAATAATGTTATAGTGGCATATGAGACTTTGCATATTATGAAAAGGAAAGAAATGTACCATGGCCTTTCAAGCTTGACATGTCAAAAGTTTATGACAAAATTGAATAGTGTTATTTGGAGGCCATTATGAGGAAGCTTGGGTTTGGAGACAAATGGATTTCTTTAATTATGGAGTGTGTTACTACTGTAACATATTCTGTATTGATGAATGGACAACATGGTAAAGTAATAAAACCTTCAAGAGGGTTAAGATAAGGAGACCCTATATCTTTATATCTATTTATCTTATGTGCTAAAAGGCTTAGTGCATTAATAGAAGCATCTGAAAAAAATAGAGAAACTAAGGGACTATCTGTCACAAGGGGGGAGAAGAATAAACTATTTGTTATTTGCTGATGATTGTGTCATTTTTGGAGAGCTTATATTGTAGAATGGAAAAAAATTCAAAATCTGCTGAACACATATGAGATGGCATCTGGTCAATTTTTGAACAAGCAGAAAACCACAGTATTTTTTAGTTCCAATACTGAATGTGCTACTAGAACACAAATCTTGCAAGTGGCTGGAGTCTTTACATGTGGAAGTTATGAAAGATATTTAGGCTTACCATCCATAGTAGGTAAGTAAGTACCATACATTCAGGCACTTATATAGGAGAGGGTGTGGACAAAGATAAATAGTTGGAAGAATACCTTTCTCTCCAAAGCTGGGAAGGAGATTCTAATCAAAACAGTAATCCAAGCTTTGCCAACCTTTTAATGAGTGTATTCAAGATGCCTCAAAAGCTGTGTAAAGAAATAACATCCATGATGGCTAGATTTTGTCAGGGAGTCAAGAACAATGGAACAAAAATTCAGTGGAGAAATTGGAAAAAAATGAGTGATTCAAAAAAATGGGAGGGCTAGGTTTTAGAGATATGAAAAGCTTTAATAAGGCCTTACTTGCAAAACAATGCTGGAGGATCATACAAAATCCTTCTACTTTGGTTGCTGTAGTAATGAAGGAAAAATACTACAAGAATGGAGATTTGGTGGAAGCAAAGCTAGGGCCGAGACCATCCTTGATATGGAAAAGCCTCTTTTCATCTCTTGAACTGATCAGATTAGGCATGGCATGGAGAGTAGGTAATGGCAGAAGAATAAAGATATGGCATGATAAATGGCTCCCAATACAAACTACAAACAGAGTCGAATCTCAGGTGAAAGTTCTGGATAATGAGGCAAGGGTAAGTGAGATCATTGAGGAAGAAACAAGGCAGTGGAAGGAAGATTTAGTACAAGAAATATTTAGAAGGGAAGAAGCTGAGGTTACAAGGAATATACCAATAAGCATCACAAAGTGTTGAAGATAAACTTATTTGGGGCCCCAGTTCCAAAGGCATCTTCACAGTAAAAAATGCATACCATGTAGAACAAAATAGAGTGAGATCAATAAGAGGGGAGCCTTCTAGCCTCTCTGAATCAGAAACTGATTGATAACAGATCTAGAAGCTTGGTGTATTAGGTTCTGTCAAACACTTTATTTGGAAGGTAGCTTATAATATTCTTCCAACTAGAAGTAACTTGTTCAAGAGGAAGATTATTGATTCGACTTTGTGCCCAAGTTGTGAAAGAGAAGAAGAGACAAATGTTCATGTACTTTGGAACTGTCTTGCAGCAACAAATGTATGGTATGAAATGGGGAGCCCAGTTAAAAAAAGGTGAACTGCAGAGGAAGACTTTATGGAGTTGTGGAAGAGAATTAATGAGAGATTAGAGGTTGAAGAGGTAGAATTGGTGGTTTATGTGATGAAAAGACCGAGGTTCAGAAAAAATCTACTGATATATGAATAGAAATTTGAGAACCAGACAAGTTTTCAAGACTGCAAAATAATGCTTACAAGACTTCAGAGCCATATGCGAGATGAACATCACTCTAGCAGTATAGTGAGACAACAGACAAAGTGGAGCACTCAAAAGAGCTATGATATTCTGTATGGAATTGGGACTTGGTTCTAGAAGGAGATGCTCAGGCTGTAGTAAAAGCTGTTACAAACAATGAAGAAATAAACACAAAGTATGGAGTATTAATTGAAGATGCAAGAAGAATGCTTGTGGATAGACTAACTGGAGTCTAAAATTCATCTATAGAGAGAGAAACATGGTAGCTCATAAACTAGCCAAGTTAGCTATCGATATGTTAAGCTCAGTCATGAGTGAGAAAGCTTGTAATGAATATTCAATTGATTCTTATGAACAAAACTACAAGGTATGATTTTATTTAAAAAAAAAAAATAATAATAAACAAATCTAGTCAAAATCGAATTTGACCAATTAATGTTAAGCGGTTTGTCGATCATTATTATTTTAAAAGTAATGCTACATTCAATCGTGAAGTGTGTAAGCGTCATGCAGTTATTTTGAAAAAGAATAGAGTCTACTATTAAAAAATTAATTTTTTTTATATAGATCCCGTATTTATTCATTTTTTTAAAAATAATTATACGATACTTGCATACTCACAATTACAATTATTATTTCTCTTATTTTATTTCCAGGCCAATGGACTAGTTTTCAAATATCTCTTTCACCCTCCCGAGGGAAAAGGTACGAACAGAGAGGGAGTGATAAAAATCAAGGAGAGGAAACGGGGAGGAAGATGGGCTTTCCAACCAGAAAGCCATCCTCAACTGGGAAAGAACCAAAGACTGAAAGTTACTTCCTTTTTGTTTTTTCTGTAAGCAAATCTTGAAAGTTCGAAAACTTTAAGGTTCCCTTCTAAATTTGCTGTGCTTGTTTTTATATCAGGCTCTCTCTCTCTCTCTCTCTCTAATAACAAGAAGAAGGCTTACCAAGAAGCAGAGTGTGAAGCAGAGGATTTATGTCGTCTTGGTTTGATCTGCTATATGGAGCACTGAAGCAGCTCCAGTTGTTCTATTTTCAGTCTCTGTTAGTCCCAACTTTTGTCCCACTCCTTTTGTTCTTCACCTTTTGCATGCAATCTTGGTGCCATAGTCATACCGAAACACAGACTTCCCCGACCTTTTCCATGCGATTAAGATCAAAACGGTATCTGCTTTTTTGTTTGACCTTTAGTTATGTTTCATACTGATTATTGTATTTCTATTATCCAATGCAGCAAGCAACATTCTTTTTGTCTTCATGGAAAGGATTTTGATTGGTTTTAGGATCTTTATACTATTTTGTCTTGTTTTTAAGGAGTAGATTTTTGTGCAGGACTTGTTCTGGAGTAGAGTGCTTTGGTGCTTATCTCAGAAAACATTGCTGCTCTTTCACTTCGAGTTTTAAGGGTTCTAGATTTGGGGTTCTCTTAATATCCAAGATTGACAAAAATATAATTTTTCCCGGATTTTTAACTTACTTCCTCCGTGCTTTCAACCCACAATGCCAGACCTCAAGAATCAATATCTTATTCTAGACAATAACTACCAGAAATTGAGGAGAAAAAGAATTGAAACAAACTTCATGCCTATGAAGAGAATTCGTATTACATACCATGATCCTTATGCTACCGATTCTTCAAGCGATGATGAAGAAGAATATGAGTTTAAGAAAGAAGAATCAATGGGTATTAAGCGCTTTGTCAGGGAGATTTCTCTTCCAGATTTCCAATATGATGATTATTCATGTGCAGAGACTTCTCCACAAAACAATTCCGATAAAAGCAAGGGAAGAATTAGCACTAGTACTAGGATTGATGCCAAGGTTTTCAATGACAAGAAGGTGCTAAGATCGTCCTCTTTATACAAGGGTGTTCGGCGTAGGAAGTATGGGAAGTATATAGCAGAGATTCGAGACCCATTTCAACGCCGCCGGTTGTGGCTTGGTACTTATGACACCGCCGAGGAGGCTGCTGTTGCTTATCAGAACAAGAGGCTTGAGATTGAAAGAGTGCAATTACTTGTGAAGAATAAGATGAATTCATTATCAACTGATCATCCATCACCATCATCTGTGCTTGATGTCTCTGCTTCAGCTCTACTTGGTTGTGGAACTGGAAGTCCAATCAAAGAGGAAGGCAATGCAGAACCACTTCTGGAGGGAGAAGAATCGGTTCTGGCTTTATTAGAGAGTCCTCAAGAGTTAAAGTTGGGATGTTATTCATATGACTGCTCGCTCTTCGGGGATGATTGCATCAGAGATTTCAATTGTAGGAATGACACGGATGTCTATCCAGAGTATGAGGTTGAACATGATTTGGCATGCGATCTTCCTTATCTTGATATTGATTTTGCTAAGCAGGATTTTTCTTGGATTGATGAAACCCTGAATGTGGCATGCCCATAAGTTTTGCAATTAGGAAGAAGTGTAAGAGTATTTGTATTGTAGGTACTCATACTTGAAAGTTTATATCTATTATCTTCAAAATAATAACACAACATCCTGTAGAGCTGTTGAGGCTTTAGCTATTTTGTGGAGATTGGATTACTAGAGCCAAAAGGTCTCTCCCAAATTCCTGAATGAGCATCTAAATCAGGTGTATGTTTGAGTTTTCTCTGTTCCTTTAAAGGCCATCAACTGATTTTAATTCTCAGCCACCGCTGTTCTATATGAGTTCTTTGTAGTATGAAATTTTCTGCTAAGAATAAAAGAGATGTATATTTTTTTTATTGAGAATATAATTTGAAATTCTAAAGTAAAAGCAATCTTACAAACTAACGTGATTTTCCGAATCAATGTCATGTCTGTCGTAGTTTCTTTAGATACCTTGTCTGTTGTTTTTGTACCCATTTATCTTCCAAATTGTTTATTCAACTCTTTGAATTTTCAACATGCTTGGCTCGAAAGTAAGGTCTAGAGCCATACTGAGGAAGGATTTAACTAGTGAGGTTGAGAAAGATTTGATTTGAAGTTTATTGCCAAAAAGCAGAATAATGGTGTGTGGACAGTATTAAAATATAAAAATAAATAATAAAATCTACATATTCTTATTTATTTAAACTTTTAAAATAGTTATTTTACATCATATCATAACGAAAATTCTAAGTTCGAAGTTCGTTTTGTATTGTTTCTTGATAACATCAGATGATTTTACAGAGTTGATTTTTTTTTTATAAAATTCTGTCTCTCATCTAAGCTGAAAATGAAAGATAAAATCCAGGACCCCACCTGCCGCCAGCCATGAAAATCATGGATCTCTTTCAAGTCTTAACTAAATGTGAAAGCTTTAAACCTATAATAACAGAGCTCAGAGCATAGGGTCGTTGATTTAGCCTGTCAATTTTGACGGATATTGTTTGCGGATTATATATCTGGCAAACACTCAGCCATGTTTTAGAAGTCTACCATTTTCATATAAATAAAAATGCTTGAAGAAATCAAGAGGCATGACTTTTTCCAGCAACTTTTAAATCTGTTTGGTTTCTCCATTTATTTCTTATTCTTTCGACAGTCGATATAAGAAGTGTTTTATCTTATCTTATTTTATCATTATAATTTTTTAAAATTTTTATATAAAATATAATAAATAATTTAATTTTTTCAAATTTCAAAACAATAATAATATTAAAAAATAATATTCTAATAATATTTTATTTAACTTTTTACTTTCATCTTATCTCATCTCAACTCACTATCTAAACCGCGCCTAAAAAGATTTGAATCCTCCCAACTATATTATCTCTCGAATTTTCCCCCAAACAAAGGGCATGTTGATTTTGTTGGTCCCTCTTCCAACTTACGCTAAGCAATGACGTGCCAAAGGTCCCTTTCTTCCCCACAAAAGACTTTCTCTTAGTGGTAGTTATTTGGACAGCAAAACAGAAATTATTTGACCATTACCTAATAATAATAATAGTTAAAGCTGGGAATGATATAGCATATACCCCAAGATTTTAATCACCACCACCATCCCCATAAGAAAATTGGCATTTAACATGATTCGGCAATGCAACTATATCCATAACATGGGACGGTCGGGAGATGGCGAAAGACGAGTGAAAATTATTTGATCACAAATGAGTAAGAATAATGTGTAGTTTAGATAGTGAGTTGAGATGAAAGTTAAATAAATTATTATTAGAATATTATTTTAAAATTTGAAAAAATTGAATTGTTTATTATATTTTGTGTGGGAATTTGAAAAATTTGTAATGATTAGATAAGATGAGATGAACTGAAATCAATTCTGAATTCAAACGGGACCTAAAAGGCAATAAAAACGAGTAAATGATTAAGAATTTACGTGATTCAATATTGAAACTTATTTCGAATTACAAAAAAGATTCAGCTATAAAAATATAAAGATTACAAAGCTCTAAATCACTATTTATTGCCATGAATATAAAGAGAGAGGCCTCCTTATACAAGTAGTTCCCCTTCGAATTTGATGTTTGCCTTTTATTTGTGAGTGTCTGGTTTTTCTCGTCTTTACACCTTTTAAATGCATGGGCTAGAATTGTCGCCCTAGCACCTTAAGCTAAGAATTTCAACAATCACGTTAATATTCAAATAAATATTAGGGGTTTTTTAAAATAAATTTAGTATTTGATTTTATCTAAATCTCTTTTGTAAGCGTTTTAAAGGTCTATATTAATATTAAAATATAGAACATTGAATCAATTTTGTTAGTAAACTTTGTATGTTAGTCCGAGGCCTAGGATCCCTTGAAGTGTCCTATAAAGTAGACTTGGAATTTCTCGAATTACCCCGAGTTATCCCGTATGGATTCAATTAAGGGTATGTTTGAGATTACAACTGTTCTCAAACTACTTTATTACTATTCATAAATGATCAGAGATACTCTTAACATCCAAACGGAACCTAATTGAACACGTAACATAATATCACTTTAGCACTATGCTATCAAAACAAGCTTCAAGATGTGAAATGGCTCAGTAGCTACTGTTCATCTCAAAACATGAAACACATTAAAGAGGGTTCAGAACTGCATAGAAACCACAAATGAAAAACTTCCATCTGAACAAAATTGCAGCACTTAAAAGGTATATGAATCAGATGAGCACAGTAATACAATATGGCGTGCTCATAAATTGTAAAATTGAAAGTTTCAAGGCTACATTGGGACATACATAGAATGGATGCGGCATCAAAGTTGCATTAACATTTCCTGTTAGAATGAATTCTGTTCAGATATATTACAATGCTTCTTTTAACATGGTGAAGTCAATTTGACATGAAAATCCTACCGAAATGCAAAACAAGGAGAGCCCCACCTTGCAGGACAGAATAAACAATGCATAAGAAGTGTACCACCATCAAAACGTGGCATATAGCTGGTTCCCAAAACCTTTGGAACTCCAAGAAATAGAGCTTTGCAGAGTGTACACACCCCGGTGTGCGGGGTTGATTCAGAAGCAGCACTATTCAGTTCCTTTGACATCATCTGCAAAAGCCAATTCGCACACGAGAGCAAAATGGTCGCTGCCCCATTTCTGCAAATTTACATTGATACTTCATGAATCCAGCCTTATACGGAGACCACAGATCATGTAACAAGCTCACATCATTTATAACTGCATATATTTAAATGGCTAGCCTCGTCTGTTAGACGAAAGATAATATAGGCCAATCATCATTCAGTGATGTCACAAACAATTTGCATAAAAAACTACAAAACCCTAGATGAATAGCATGTGCTGAATTTGGTGTATATCCATGCAAAGTAATCCCTGTGTTGTAACATGACTGCCTGGCCTTTAGGACCCCAAACCATTACTCGTAGTATCAAAAACAAGTAACCAGACACTGTAACACTCATCCTATTAGAAGATATCATGTCATTAAATATTAGTGCTTATATAAGTAATTTTAATAGCATGACATTTTATGATAGGTTGGAAGTACCACATCAGCCATACTTCCGGAGTACTTAATAATTTTCCCTAAAAAAAAAAAAAAAGAGCTACTAGACATCATTTATGATATCTTCTCCTTTCCACCTATTAGCTGAAATTTCATGTTGCTTACACTTCGTTGAATTAAAGACAAAAATGAGGTGGTCCAGGAAATTGAAATTACTATCACTCTCCACCAGCTGTTCCTAGTACAACCCCTGTGTCTTACGCACGTAAAAACTATAGAGCATACTCTTCCAAAAGTCCTGGAGAAGAATTGTGACTGATGCAGAAATGGTCAAATCCGAATGCTCTCAATTAAACTTAGCTTATAATTGCATAATTGAGTTTGTGAATGATACAGAAATGGCCATATCAAAAAAAAAAAAAAATTGTGACCGATGCAGAAATGGCCATATACAAATCCCCTTGTTTTTCTTTTTTTTGAAGAATTAAGATGCTAAAATAAAAATTGTTACCAATTTAAAAAATCTCCCATAATATTGCAAGAGAAGTATCTCAAACAAAATATTCACATAATTTAATTATGACGTGATAGATCAAGCTCAGTAGTTACAGAGATGAAAGGTACCTCACTTGGGAGCCCTCCACTTCTTCTTAAACTATTAATGGGTAAGGTCTCGAGAACTCTCACAGGAACAAGTTCTTCTGTATGCCTGTGTTGATCAAACACATCATTAACAAAATTTTCAGAGGAAAACATGGTATTATATAATTTTGTTTTTTTGGTAAAATTGAACTACCAAATATAATCAACTGTTCCCATAAACTTAGAGTGGTATGACGTTGCCAAGGGTTCCCCATGATTATCTCTAGTTCTAGAGCTTCCCTGCATCATTTAAGTACGGATTACGATAAAAAACAGAAAGAAATACACAAAGGAAAATATTTAGCAGAACAGGAGACAAATTTCTTCTTTAAGGAGATTGCAGTATTCATGGTCTCACTTGGGTCAGGCATCAACCTCAAGATTCATCAAGTACATATCTACTTCCCTTGAATAAGTAAATTGCAATATCCCGACAGAACTTGAAAATTTGCCCTATACAAGATATTATGAGAAGATACAGGCTTCTTACAGGAACCCCAATATATGCACTGCAGAGCTTTAATTGGTGTTGAACATGGGTGACTCCTCCAATACCAGTTGCAAGCCTTAATTCTTTATCACTCCATCTATACAACAATGGCTTCGGGATGGGCATCCAAGCACCACGTCTGATATAAACCAATCAAATTATAGTAACCGTGATAGTGATGACAAATAACATGAATTGCTTAATATTTACCACCATGCTATAAACATTGAAGATGCAATGGAAACCTGCCTTGTATTTTATTAAAGTACACTTCCATGAAAAATACAAAAGGGTGAAGGATTAATGCCTCTTCATAATTCTGTTCATATTTAAGAGTGAACCTTTTTTTCCACCTGCTGGGTCACTCCAGCCGCTGGCAGTGGGCGAGAGACTCAGAACCGCAGTTTCTTTCCAAAGAACAGGATACATACATACATAAATATGTACACACACACACACACACACACACACACACATACACACAAGCAGATGCTCTCCTTTGATATATTACAATGCTTTTTTATTTATAGTTATGGAAAACACCCCCATTCTAAATTTCAAAGGATCTCATTTATTTACATATCTGATTAGTGTGCTCAATTTAATTATATATTTATTTGAACATTTAGGTGCTAAGATGAAAAGGAACTTAGAGATTAAATTGTTTTAAGTCCATGTCGCATCAATTTAATGACCAAGAATCCAAGATCAATCGCCAGGAATTCCAGAAAATACCTGGCTGCATTCTCATTCTGAAATCTGAAGTCTCTACACTGAGATGCATATTCAAGCTGTCCTGAAATTTTCCTGCGGTCATGTAGTTGGACGTCCAACTGCAAAAATTACAGCAACTTAAGCAAGTCATATAAGACCCCCCCCAACTGGCGTAGACAACTCAGGCTGTCCCAGGAATGTGGAAACATAAACATACAAGGATTACTGGCTTGACCAACTAGAAGAACGAGAACTCACCTCTGATGAGGCCAGAAACTGATAAATTGGACTCTGGCCACAGGATGAAAAGAAAACTTAAGATATAATAAAGTGATAATGAAATTTAGATTTCGCATTGTATCTCAAATTGGAAACTGTTTGATCAATAATGTCCTTGCTAGATCTCACCTGCGGAATGCTATTTAGATCCCCTCCAATTACTACTGGGATGTCACCCCATTGCCGTGATAGTTTGTAAGCTCTTTCAAGAAACATTCGGACCTACAGCATTGTAGATTGGACGCTAACATACTCCCACAGTCAAAATAAGAAGCATACAGAGATCTGATTGAAAATCAAAATATCCTTGTTCTTTTCTAGTAAGTTGATGCAACGGAATATCATGGCATCACAACCATGAGTTCAAAGATACAATTTGACGCTATTTCCATTCCCAAAAAAAGGGAGAACAAATTAAGGAAAAAAAAAAACAGACACACAGGTATTTGCACACACAGCACATATGTACAAGCAGAGAGGGGAAAGGGAACTATAAACCCTTGAGAATCTTATAAACTGAAAACATTCTACAGGAATTTTGCCTCTTTTGCAGTGAGTAAAACAGTTAGTACCTGACCTAGCTTGATGTCTCCACGATTTGGGTTGAAGAGTACATGTATATTTCCAACCAGTAATCTTCGATTTCGAATGGGCGGAGACCTATCGTTGTGTGCTTAAGTCAGTGATTAAAGTGGCAATATGTTCTCCTAAATAACATAGACAACAGACTAACATATTGATTTGTTATGACAAATTATGTACAGCATTTGAGGAAAAATCACACGTACATATATCAATCTTTTTTTTTTTTAAAAAGTAAATCTTATGAATAATAATAGTTTAAAACAGATTACATATGAAATAACACCTTGCTTCATATAATCAGCAAGGTATGTCAAACAGTATGAGTGAACAAGAAGGCAAAATTCTTGTAGAAATTTTGTGGTGCAGATTTTTTTTTTTTTATCTCTCGAGCATGCAAGAAAAGTTTACCTTCAGGTTAAACTGTCAACGACAAAGCAAAAAGTAACTTTGTTCATCGATTCAAAAACTACATTTTCCAGCAGCAAAACTTCTTCAGGATATGTACAGGTGAGGGTTAAATTGTGTTCCTTTATATTTTTATAAAGGATGGGTTGAAGGTTTCTCCCATAATATATTATCCTTAGACTCTAGGGGGTTCTCAAAGCAGGCTCAGTAGAAGACTTTCCAGCTTTTTTTTTTTCTTTTTTTTTTTTTACTTATTTTGTTTGAACCAGTTCTTTTCAATAACTTACATTTTTATAAGAAGAATAAATTAAAATAGAAAGCATAAAATGGTGTAAAATGATAGAGACACACATGAGATTCGTCTCTTCTCAGTTCAGCCCCAATGAAGTAAGATATCAAATTTCACAATGCTCATAATTTTTCCTCAGTTGTATGAGATTTTTTATGCATATACACAACAAATACAGGCATAAAAAATATAACTTACATGGATGCTTGGGTATATTTGGACTCTGATTGATTCTGAATCAGCTGTGTATGAAAAAAGAGAATATAAATATATAAAAACCGTTACATAAAAAAAAAAGTATAACATCTAAAAGGAAAACATATGACCAAACTGAAGCATAAAAGGATTTCCTGCAACAAGAAAGCAAGTAAAGTAGAATAATACAAAAGATATCACAGAAATAAAAGTAAATATAAGGACAAAAAGTAAAAAGAATTGGATGATGCCAGAGTGTCTACATGCATTTCTCAGCAAACTGAGAAACACCATTTATATTTAAGAACCATAGCCCATAAAGTTACATCAAAGCATCAGGCCATAAAAGTAAACCATCGGAAGAGATTATACAAATTATACAAATTAACACCAGCGGAAGAGATCAAAGGAAAACCAGATTACAATAAATTGAACTCTGCATACCTCTAAAACACACAGTTGAGCAACATTGTCACGAAGGCCAAAACTCCTGAACTCTATGTTTTCTTGATGCAAAAGGGTAAATCTGTTCCGAATATGATTTTGGTAAAATTGCGATATTCAATATAATGAAAATGATAATGAACAAGAATAATTAAGCTTACTGCAAAAGATGTGCTCTTTAGCTATAAAACTGAAGTTGCAAGATGGCGAGATGCATGCTCAAAATAAAAAATGGAAATGCCTCCATGCTTCTTTTTAGATGTTTGAAGTTTGAATTTACCGTAGTAAAAGAAGAAAGAAAAGAGGTGAACAAAAAAGTTACTTCCAATAAGATAAATAACAGATGAGTTGCATGATAAAACTGATTACTTGAATCACTATAAGTTAAGACTATAGTAAGACAAAAGGAGTTTGCAATTTACAAAAGGGTCAAGGCCTTACAATTTGTCTTTCCAGAATATTGCACACCCATCATATGCTTCACCCGTTCGAGCCTGTAAATCATTTTTAAGCAACTAATCTGGATTTCACAATGAAAACACAGTAGTCGGACTAGACATAATCATAAAAAATACCTTCGTTTACCTTGTAAACACCTACAAAGCCTTCTGTTTGAAAAAGATCATCTAAATCTTCAAAACGATCAACCTCCTGCTACCATGAGAGTGGGTATGAGAATGTAAATGGAAAAGAAAAAAAACCATTACAATAAGCCTCAATCTCAAGTGCCGTTGAATATGTAGCTGATATGATATGAATCTTAGACGATTGTTAGAAAGCAGATTCAACTTTCAACTTCCTAAAGACAGTCACAGAGAAGTTACATAACAGAGTACGGCTCACCTATTTTCCCTTCAAAAAAAATGAGAAGCATTCACAGTATAGCAAACAACTGACTCAAATAGAAAAATCTTGATGAAAAGAGATCAAGGAACACTATATAACAGTAATTGCTTTTCTCATGATATATATATATATATATATATTTTTAAAGTAATTGCTTTTCTTATGATATCAAACCAATAGCTTTAGGTTTGTTAACAAATAAGAATCCAACTCTTGCAACTGTATGAGATTAATATCATCTACCATTCATAAGGAATTTGAGCGAATTACCTTTAAAGTCTAGGAAAGCCTATGTATAAATGTTATAAAAGTTCACAATGAATGTCAAAGAGCAAGAAAAAAAAATGTTATCTCAATTCCCTTTTGATAATTTAAAACGTTCACAAACAACCACACAGACAACAACAACAACTCTGCATATACATATGTGCATAAACAATGAAAAGCACGTAATTTACCTGGAAACACAGAATGCTTGCATTGTAATTATTGATCTCCTCATGTATAAGGATTTTTCGCTGATCCCACTCCAAGAACTCAGGAGGGACTTTACAATACAAATCTGGATGGTTTGATGCATTGTTGACACCTAGTATATTGTATGAAACAATCACAAGCTTATCTGCAGAGGAGATGAAAATGGTTATGGCATAACCAAAGTGATAAATATGTGTCTAGCCCATCATGCCCACCCACCACAAACACACACGGATAGATAGATAGTCCATATTCATTTATTGTTAGTTCCAAAGTATAGTTAATCATTATTCCATTATGAATATCAGTTCATCCTCAAGCAGCCTTATTGCAGGATCACTAGAATAATGAAAGCTTTGATCAAGTCAAAATGCTGTCACTCGGATTCCACATAGTTTTGATGCGTAACTCCAAAGTAGTCATATGGTACTAACTAAGAGGAAAGAAATAAAATCCATAGGATTCATTAGTATTTTTTTTTTCTTTTTTTTTCCTTTTTTTTTTAATTCTCAAATCAAAGACGCCATTAGAAGACCTCATTAAAATTGGATTTTTTGTAACTTGCTGGACTGTAGATCACCAAAAAAAAATCCAAATTACCATCGGTCAAACTGTAAACCAACACAATAGAAAATTAGAAATTTATCTACAACTTCAAATTATGCACTTTTAAGTCAAAACGTTTTCTTTTCCAGTATTTGAAAATTCACGGAAGTAAACTGGCAAGATACCAAAAACAAAAATTTATGAACTAAGATGTGAATTTACTAGGAAATATTGCACGTATTGACAATCAAGTATACAGCTAAAAATGAAAATAGTTAAACTAAACTTGGTAATTGTACTATAAACATTTAAACATGTGTAATTTATGTTTATAATTTTAAAAAATAAATAAATAAAATAAAATAATTTACTGTTAGAGCCATGTATTACCTTTGCAGTCCGAAAAATCGCGGGAAGAGGAAACCCATTTGCGGTAAGTAACCTCTGTAGCTCTCGAGTTTCTAACCCTTTTCTTCCTGCGCTTTCTTAGCGAAGAACTCAGGTGGTCGAACCGGTTACAATTGGGTAAGATCAGAGGCGAGTCGGGTATTAGGGTTTGGATTTCCAGTCCGGAGACTATTCCACTTCTGTGCTTCTTAGTGCGGTTGCTATTCTTATCACTACAATGAGATTCTTCAGCGTCAGCATGGCGATGCTTGCGCTTGGTCTGATTGGCGACGCGTGAGTTTGAGGGCTCCGGAGGCGGTTTTTGGTGGTGGCCTCGAGTCATGGTGCCGGAGATTCAGATGGTGGTGTGCGGGATAAAGATTCTGACGGCTTTTGACCGGCGGAGTGGCTGTTGCTCCGACGGTTTTGTAGGGTCTGTGGGTTTGTATGCGAGTAAAAATTAGAAACTCAATTCATCTCCCTCGACATTATAATTATTTTAAATTCCTATACGAAAATAATAAATAATTTAATTTGTTTTAAATTTTAAAATAAATTTCTTAAATTTTTATATAAAATATAATAAATAATTCATTTCATTAATAATTTTGATATTAATTAAAAAATACTCAATTATGAATCTAAGTTTAATTATAAATGATATATATACTAATGCATATAGACATATAAATATACAACTCATTTATATAAAACATTTTAAGCGAGTTAAAATGGATTGAACAAGTTGAAACAAGTTAAACGGGTTTTATTTTTCGTTAATCCAAAAAAAATTTATTATTAAATAGATTATGCAACTCGTGTTGTTTTGCCCATTATTTGTACGAATTCTGTTAGAATTTTAGGATCTAATCTATTTAATTAGGGACTCATTTAAATAGTGAAATAAGATAAGATGAGATTGTTTTAGATAAGTTGAATAAAATATTATTTAAATATTATTATTATTTTGAGATTTGAAAAAATTAAATTATTTATTATATTTTATATGAGAATTTAAAAAAATTATAATGTGAGATGAGATGGATTGAAAGTATTTCTATACCCAAACAGAGCCTTAGTAATGTTCATGTTGATCCATATAATCTTCTTATAATTTGACAAGATATGAACATTGAAGACAACTTGCAAACATAAATTATCACTCTTAGATCAACTCTATAGCCCCGTTTGAATTGTGATCTTAGTTCAATATAATTTTAAACTGAGTTTAGTGTCAGTTTGGATCTTAAATCCATCTCAACTCATATTATCTAATCATTACAATATTTTCAAATTTTAACACAAAATATAATAAACAATTCAACTTTTTTAAAATCTAAAATAATAATAATATTAAAAAATAATATTCTAATAATATTTTATTCAATTTTCAACTTTTATCTCAACTCAACTTAACTTAACTCAACTCAGTTTAACATCTAAATGCAGCCTAACTAAACACTCAACTCTCAAATCACTAAACTCATTTCAACTCAAAACATCTTTTTACACGGGATCCACAACTTTTTTCAACTCAACATATCTTTACATGCTAGACCTACAACTTTTTTTAATTTCTCATAAATACATCTAAATTTATCTTAACATCCAAACATATCTAAACTAATATTAGGTGGGTTCCACAAAATTTACTCAATCATCTCAACTCATTATTATTTTGAAATAACTCAATTCATCTCAACTCAACTCAACATCCAAATGAAGCTTAGGCTTTGTTTGGTTGCAAGATTCAGCTGAAATTAACTTAGTTCAGTCTAATTTTAAACTAAATCTAACATCCAAATACTCAACTCTCAAATTATTAAATTCATTTAAACTCAAAACTTCTTTACACGTAAAATTCACAATATTTTTTAACTCAATACATCTTTATACATGAGATCTATAACCTTTTCAATTTTTCATAAATAATATTAAACTTATCTTAACATTTAAATATATTTAAATTCATTTTAAAAAAACCTTACATAACTTATTTTATCTATTTAATTTATTATTATTTATAAAAAATTTAATTTAATTCAACTCACCTTAACATCAACCAGTGTGATGGATTGGAATGCATCAATCGTGTGATGGATTTCTCCCCGAAGGGTGCTTCGTCCGGACCACATTCATGGGACGTGTGATGGATACCTCCGCCCTTGTCTCCAATTGTTTTTTTAATATAATTTCGACATTTTTGGACTTGAGGCTCACGTACTACGTGTGAAGTTGAATTGACATGATTTAAGACGTGTGCCACCATTCTTTTGGCTTTTACAAACTTCTAGTACATGATAAGATCGAGATCAATTACTAAATAGTACTGTATAACCTGCAAACTTTTAAGGTTATATTTGACATCACCTCGTACTATTTTAATATTATTTATAAATTATTCATAATTTTTTTATTATTATTTATAAATTATCTAAAATTACATTCACATCTAACCTAAATTATCGTAATAAAGAGAAATAATGCATTTAAAGGTAAATTGACCTTTTTATATTTTAGAAAGAGTAATTCCCATTTCATAATCCAATTTAATTTTGTTTTGAGAAAGAAGAGCAAAAGGGGTGAGCAATGGTTTAATGCTGGTGGGCTGTCATTTTGTGAGATGAAATTTTGGAGACTTTCCTGAAGAGGAAGAGAAAGGAGAAGAAGTTCAGGTCCATAATATTCCCACCATAGTGAGAACCATTTCGGGAGTGTTTTAATTTCTTGTAATTTATCAAAATGAAGGAACCATGAATGACGCAAATTTTTGTTTTGTTTTAAAAACATTTTTGTCCATGCTTGCTGGTAATCGTAATAATCATAATAAGGAGGATCATAGGGATGAGAAAATTTTCTTGTCAAGTAGGGATTTTTTCCCCATTGTTCCAGGGTGAGAACTTGCTTAATAGTGACTTTATGAAAGGCAATAATTGGAGACGCTGGTGGAGAAGGTTGAGTTTGAAGGGAACAAGGAATTTCTGAGAGAATAATTGAGTCAGTATCTACTAATATAAATTCATAAAAATGCTGGGTTTTCTTAATGTTTTGTGGAACATAATGCCAGTCCGGTAGGAGAAAGGCATCAAGTAATTTCTGAGGGTCAGACAGATGTTGTATTTCAGATTCAATAGGAAAGACCGGATGCCAGTGAGATTTGATAATAATAGGAGACGAAGAAGGTTGAGATAATAATGGAGGATTAATAATTTGGGAAGGAGAAGGAGGAGAAACAGCTTTGGAATAGGTTAGTAATTTTGGAGAGGCTAATGGTGAAAATGGATTGTAAGAGGATCTAATATTTTGTGGTAATGATCCCAATACCGTATAAGGTCTTGGAGTTGCAGAAGGACAAGGTGAAGGATAGGGAGGAGATGGCGGCCGTGCGTATGAAGATTTGGATTTTATTTTGGACTTTGAAGATGACATGATTTTCCCTGTAAGAATTCTCGGGATAGAAAATCAGGAAGAGAATTAGATTCTCCTTTAATATGCTCAATATCAAAATCAAAAATACTTAATATAGCTTGCCATCTGGCAAATATTTGTTTT
Source organism: Juglans microcarpa x Juglans regia (assembly GCF_004785595.1). Classification (NCBI taxonomy): domain Eukaryota; kingdom Viridiplantae; phylum Streptophyta; class Magnoliopsida; order Fagales; family Juglandaceae; genus Juglans; species Juglans microcarpa x Juglans regia. Next base: position 27,144,260 of record NC_054608.1, read on the forward strand.
GCAGCCAGGTTTTTCACATCTTTAATTAAAACTTCCTTGGCTGATTTGCAATCTATTCTAAGCAAAAACTTTTGATTCAACAAATCATCTTGAAATTTAGAAATACATAATACAATAGCTAAAATTTCTTTTTTAATAGTACTATAATTCTTTTGAGTAGGATTCCAACATCCTGAATGGAATCGAACTATTTGTTCCGAGTTGGATGATAATTTTTGTTTCATAATTCCTCCGTAACCTATATCAGAGGCATCTGTTTCAACAATTTTAAAAGTATGAGGAGATGGAAGTCCTAAACATGGTAATTTCTTAATATGAGCTTTAATCTGTTTTATAATACTAGTATGTTTTTCTGTCCAAGGAGGTGGATTCTTTTTTAATCTTTTAAATAATGGTTTGCATAATGGTCTGAGAGATTGGTAAAAATCTGCAACATAGTTGAGACTTCCTAGAAATCTCTGTAATTGATTTTTATCTTTTATTTCATCTGGAAATTTATCAGCAAATTCTATTGCTCTACTAATTGGTGTAATAGTTCCTTGATAAATTTCATGTCCAAGGAATCTAATTTTCTCTTGGAATAGTTTTATTTTTGATGAGGAGACAACTAATCCATTTTGTTTGATAACTTGAACAAAGATATTTAAATGTTTCCAATGTTGTTCAATAGATGAAGAAAATATTAATACATCATCTATATATACTATTGAAAAATAAGTGAATGGAGTAAAGATTTCGTTCATAATATTTTGAAATTCACTAGGGGCGTTTTTTAATCCAAAGGGCATAACATTCCATTCAAAATGTCCAAAGGGGACTGTGAAAGCTGTTTTATACCGATCTTTTTCAGCAATTTGGATTTGCCAAAACCCGCTTTTCATGTCGAATTTTGAAAATATTGTAGCATTATATAATCGGGATAATAAATCTTTTTTATTAGGAATTGGGTATCTAATCCATTGTAATACCTTATTTAAAGGTTTATAATTTATTACTAAACGAGGAACTCCTCTTTCTAATTCTGCCTGTTTTTGGACATAAAAGGCAGCACAACTCCATGGTGATTTACTTTTCCTTATTAATCCTTTTGTTTTTAAATCATTAATTTCTTTTTTACAATATTCTAGTAATTCGTTATTCATTTGGATAGGTCTAGCCTTAGTTGGAATGTTTTTTTCAGAAAATTCTTTTTCATAGGGTAATTCAACTATGTGTTGTTTTCTATTCCAGAAGGCATTGGGTAGGTTAGCACATATTTCATTTTCAATTGTAATTTTGAAATTATCAATTTTTTGGGTTAATAATGGGTCTTTTAACTGTTCTCGAATTCTTTTATATTTTAATTCTTGTTTTAAGAAGTTTATTTGGTTTTCCTTTCTTCTAATTTTATCTTTTGTTAAGAAATTAATTTCTCTGGTTAATGAAATTTTCTTTAAAGAGTTAATTTCTTTTGGTACTGGGGGAAATATGAACTTAAATTGTATTTCTTGTCCAAGTATTTTAGTAGAGATTCCTTCTTCTGTTACAGAGAAAGGGTAAAGTAGTGCAAGAAAGAGATTTCCTAAGATTACTTTGGTATTAATATTTTTTACTAAGATGAATGTTGTTTTAAAGCAAAGTCCATTATTACATATATGTGCATTGGATAATTTATAATTTATATTTAATTTTGCTCCATTGGCTTGGGATAATGTTTCTCTTGTTTTTTCAAAATATTTAGAAGGTATTAACCCCTCTTGTATACAATTTAAGTCTGCTCCTGTATCTAATAGGGCAATTGTAGTAAAAGAGAATTCTTGATTAATTGAAACTGTTATTTCAACATACCATTTTTGAAAATTTATCTTATTAAGAATATTAATGAAATTGTCCGTTTCATCTAATGTTGAACATTCTCCCTGTTCAATATTATGTTTTTCTTCATGGAAGTTTTTCCCATTTTTCTCTATTTTTAATAATATAATTTCTTGTAATAGTTGTTCGTTTGAAACTTCTAATTTAAGATTAGATGTTTTTAAATTTCTAATTTCCTGTTTTATCTCATTGATTTCTTGTTGTATATCTTGAATAGTAATTTTCTGTTTGTCAGTTTTAAATCTACTTATTATTTCTGAAAAATTGTAAGGTGTTGAGGATGAAGTTATTGTAGTATTTTGATTATTAAATGTATCTTTTAATTTTTCTAAATAATCTTTTCTTTCTTGAGGGTTGTTGATTTTGTCTATTAATTCTAATATAATGTCTTCTTGTTTTGAAAGTACATTAATGGTTTTGTTACAGATACAATTATCCTTACTTAAACAATTACAGATATGTACTTTATCTTCTTCTAATTCACTATCGGAAGATTGTTCTGAAAAGCTTGATTCTTTTAATTGATAAATTTCTTCTTCTTCTGAAGAACTAACCTCATCTTCACTTGATTTTATTATAAAAATGTCTATTAATTTATCTTTTAGTGTTTCGGGTATATCTAATTCATTAATTTGTTGTTTAACTTTACAGTTTGATTTGTAATGTCCTATTTTTCCGCATTTATAACAAACAATCTGCTTTTTCTTTTTATTAGTCTTTTTAGAATTTTTTAGTGGCTTATTATATATTTGTTTATCTTTTATCTTTTTATAAGGTTTTCTGTATTTTCGTTTTTTATTGGAATAATTGTTATAAACTCTTTTTCCCTTTTTGTGTCTTCTTGAGGGGGCTAATAAAGGAGTGTAACCAAATTGTTCACAAAAAGTACCTAATTCTTTTCTAGCAAACTTCTTTTCTTTCTCCATTTGCTTTTTTAATCTTAAATCATTGCACATAGTTAATCCAGTTCTATTAATCTTACTTATTATATCACCATATGTAAGATTATGAAAATCAATAGTACCGTCTGATCTTAATAATGATTCTCGTACCTTTTGGGCGAAGTAATATGGAAGTCCGGCTATGAACTTTTCCTTCCAGTATGGCTGTTGACAATCATTTCTGATCATAACTTTAGTTAGAAATACATCTTTATACCAACGGAAATCAGATAATTGAGGGCATTTAAGATTAATCAATAAATCACTAGTTCTTTCTTTAAATTGAACGGGATCACCTACAAAGTGTTTGGTTAATGCATATATTAATGTATTGACAGCATCTTCTAGGGGTAAATCATTTTCCGTTTTAATTATTTGCATATTTTCATCATATTTATAAGCTGTTAATATACGTGACCTTTCATCATATGAAAGATAATGATCCCACCAACCCTTTAGTTGGCCAGTAAATCCTGTAACAATAATGTGTGCTACCTGATGATCAGTTTTTCTGTTACTTTTATAGACGTTGGCTACCATAATCATTTCTTGAAAATGATTTAGTATTTCGTATTCAGATAATCCGTCTATATTCCATTCGTATAATACATCTGGTGCGAAGGCTGATCTTACTATATGTTCTCTTTCCTCGAATTGCATATCCGGTGGAGTAGGTCTGGGATATCAATTACGAGTAATAGAGACATGATGTTTTGAATCTCTAGCCGAAAAGTTATTAACATGATCTCCTCTAATCTTGTTTATCTGTAAATCTAGATTTTTAAATTGGTTTTCAATATTACTAATTTCAGAGTCAGATATTACGGGTGAGTCTATTTTGCTTAATACATTAATATGTGGTTGTTTTGAGGTGGTGGCAGTGTTGCTAATAGTTAATTTTTCTAATTTACTAGATATTTGTTCCAATAAATCATTTTTGTTTTTGGAAAATATTGATTTCAAATGGGATGGAATTTCGTGGGGAATAAATAAGGGAGTTTCTTCTATTTCTTTAATAGTGGGTTTTATAGGAGATATTTGGGTTTCAATCCTTTCTAATTGCTTACCCATGATTTTTAAATATAAATTAGTATAATTGTTTTGTTGTATTATATTATCAAGGTTTTTTTCAGTATTTGTAATATTATGTTTTTTTATTGGTGTAGCCAGAATTTGAGTATTCCTTTGATTGTACTTGATGGCTTCAAAAGGGGGATATTCTTCATAAATAATTTGGTTATTTTCTCCTTTAATCCATTGATTAGTAGTCCTGTTTATGGTAGATAATTTGTTTGATTTATATATCTCAAACCATGTAAAGAAAGGAATATTGATCTGTATTTTCTCTAAATCTTCGTAATATCTTTCTTGAATATAATCTCTTTCTATTTTTGTAAAGGTTGAGAAAAATGTTATTCTTTTGTGACTATTTTCTTTTTTCATATAATCTTGTTTGAGATATTCTTTGTTAATTTTAAATTCTTCTTTATTCAGGGTATATATTTGGGCATCATCTCCAACTACTTGAGAATACGTTGGAGAAGAGGGTTCTTTTTCAGGATTTTGGGAGGTAGATGCTCTATCAGGATTCCTAATAGCATATACTGGTGTATCAATAATATTTCCAGGAATGATCCCTCGAATCTGGGTGTCAAGATTTTGGGATCTAGTATCAAAAGATCTGGTGTCAAAATTTTGAGATTTATTTCTAGAAATTGATGTAAGAATAGATCTGGGTGTATGATAACTGGAAGGTGCTGGAGAGGAATAATGTGAAAAAGATCTTCTGAAAGGCTGAAAAGCTATTTGAACTGTCCCATCCGTTTTTTGATCTATATATTCGAGATTATCTTTAGAATTATTTTCTATTTTGGGTGTTGGAGTGATATTTTCTAATTGCCATTCATTAGGAAGTGTGACTTGATTCCAATTGATTTGTTTAGGAATTTGTATACTAGAATTTTGTGTGCTAGATTGTAATAATAATGTATATCCTTTAGGGCTAGTAATTAAAGCTTGTGGTTCTAATGTTGTTTTCATTAATTTATAATGAATCCTGTAAACTACTGTTAAAGCATGTGACCCTTTCATCATTTGATAGCCATTTGTTTTAATATTTAGTATTAAGGCGTGTAAAATGTTACCATCAAATAATGATAAAGAATAATTGGAATAACAGTTAAAATAGACCGGTCCTTGGAACAAGCTGGATTCTACCATTCCAAGTAATGAATCATGAAAATTATAATGTCTTCCGTTTCTTAAACAAAGCAATACTGAGGTATTTAAGCCGTTTCGAGTGAGTGGCTTTATAGCTACTTGTACTAATCCAATATGGATGAAAGAATAATTCTTTTTGTGTTGATCAATAGCCTTTTTTGTTAAGAGATGTAATGATTCATAATCATTATTTAAACTAATAGTTTTTTCTACTGTTTTAATTGTGTAATTTGTAAGGAATGAAAATTTAGAAGAGAAAGTTGAGATTTTATATATTTGATTGTTTGGAACATCGGGAATTGTCCAATCTTGTAGATTTCTTTCTATATCTAATATACTATAGTCTTCTTGATTAATATTATCAGATTCTGTCGGGATACTAGTGGTAGATTCATTAGGTTTGAATAAAGAATTCATTGATTCAGATTTTCAACAAAAATTTCCTATTTCCAAAGAGAAATAAGTAGATTAAGAACTTGCGGGAACACCACCGGGACCACCCTGAGAGCCCTCTGGCTTAAATGGGCTGACCATCGGTTTTTCTAGGCTTACCAACACAAGCTTCCCAATATACATTTTTCTCTCTAGTTATGGGTTATCTTTGTAAAATTTGTATCAATGATTCCTTTACTCTTTTTTTTTTTTTTTTTTTTTTTTTTTTTTTTTTTTATAAAGCAAGTATTTTTAGATGGTTTCTTATGGCATTAATTTCTTTTCTAAGGAAAGTGCAGTCAGCTTCATAGTATTCTATTGCAGACTGCCTACTTTGATATACATGGTATTTAGTCATCATTAATGTATAATTTTGCCTCATTAATTGTTGTTGTCTTTTAAGATCTTTTATATTATCCATCGAGATTTGTAGATCCATTCTTAAATTATATTCTGTACATTTTAACTCATACAAATCACGAAATCCAGTACTATGAGCATAATAAAAATCCATCGTAAATATCAAGAAAATAAGATAGAAATATCAATAGCAATAAAATAAATAGTAATAACAATACTATCACCAATGGCTCTGATACCAAAGGCGTATATCCCAGGTATAATATAATAGAACAGTAATGTATTTTATAATTATGTTATAAAATAATATTATTTTTACAAGTTAATTTATAAAAATAATATTTTTTTTTAAATATATTGTATAAAATATTATAAAAAGTGAAATATAATTATCATTTTTCTTTTAAAAAACTGTCCTTGCTAGTTGGAACCTATGTATCAAATTAGAGTTTGTCGATAAAGAAAATGATTGGAAAATAGTTATAAAGAAATTGTAATTGTATCATTGCGCGCGTCGATAGATCGAACATATATGACCGGATTGGCATGTGCGTGTGTCCCCACGTGCATGCATCTTCCTTAGTCACGTTATCCTAATTAATTTCATCCATTGATCATATCTGCACGCATTCGATCTCTTTCATTATCTTTCTTTGCCTTCGCTCCTAAGTATCCATTTTTCACCTTCACAACTTGACATGACCCGTCGATTTGGGCGGTCAATTACTCAGATATCAACTGATCCAAAGCAGTCAATTTAGTTCAAACAAAAAAGAAAAATAGAAACATGATCAAGTATGTTTTATAAACAAATTTATGAATCTAACTCATTTTATAAAATTGATTCAATAAGAGATAATTATTCATTTCTTATAAACATTCTCAACCTTGTCCACATGCAATCATGTGAGATTATTCCTCAATACCCTCCTTCACGTGCAGGTCAGTATTTTTTCTGATCCTTATCATGAAGTAAGTAATGTGAATCTCTATTCGTCTTGTGGCAGACTCTGATACCATGAAAAAATTTATGGACATAACTCATCTCATAAACCGATTTAACAAGAAATGATTGTTCATTTTTTATAAACATGTCCAAAACCTTATCTACAGATAATGTGTGATTATTTCTCAACATTTTAGACTATAAACCTAGAGGTCTTGCATATAATCTTGTAAACACAAATAGATCAGATCATCGAGGAGTAGGTTGGACCCGTTATGGGTATGGGAACTTGTGTGATTCATGGCTCTTTTCATTTTCTTCTTGACATCACCCACCCGATTGTGTTTGACATGAAATAGGACAAATGAAGTCCATATTCATAAGTAATTAGATGAGGCTGATCATGAATATGTCAACTGGCCGGGTTGTACTAATTATCATCATTTGTTTTTAATTTATTATGTTTTTGCCTTTTTCATGATCTAGAGAAGGACTAGCCTGAACAATTGCCCAATCTACTGAGTGATCTCTTGATATATGACTGTTTGGTCTCAGCACATCTACCTGAGTGTTAGATGCCCTACCTTACCATCATATCCTCCTTTCAAAGTTTCTCTTTAGTTATCCAAAATGCCACCCTGTTTTTCAGCAAGTTTATTAATGCATGCACCTAACAACTTTTTCAGTCCAAAATGATTGAAACAATGCTGAAGATGATGTTTTCCAACACTTTTGTGTTTCAACACCATCCAAGCTAGCTAGAAGGTAGCAACTTAGCACAATGAGCAATCTATTGCAGCAACTTCTACTTCCTTTACTCCTCCCGGCCATTCTTTCAATATTCTTCATTCTTCCTTCTCTAATGCATGCAAAATCTGTCATTGAACCATGTACATCTTCAGACTCATGCACCTCTCTTCTCTCTTATATCTTACCCTTTGACTCCAAAATCTCAGAGATTGCATATCGATTCCAAGTAAATATTACTGATATCCTTGCCACAAACTCCATCACCCCTGCAATACCAACCCTTGGAAACAAAATTCTTCGAGCTAATTCCCTTGTGAAAATACCCATTTCGTGTCCCTGCGTGGATGGTATCCGGCGGTCTGTGTCAACCGAATATATAGTTCGAGCAGCTGACACTGCAGAATCCATAGCAGATGGATATGGAGGGCTTGTTAGTGCTGAGCAAATTGGGATTGTGAATGGCATCAATGCGAAGAACCCTTTGTTGAGCAGGCAAAGCCTCGTGATACCATTGCCATGCACATGCTTCGACAACAGTAACAATGGGATCACCACAGTGTACATGTCGTATGTGGTGCAGAGAGGAGAGAGCTTGAGCAGCATTGGACTGGAATTCGGTGCCACGGTTATGGACTTGGAGGCCATCAATGGGCTCGGACAACCTGTGGTTGATCCTGGAGACATACGAGCTGTTCCAATTTCAGGTCAGTACAGCATATAGCTAGCTAGCAAGTAATGGTAGGTACAAGTTTCGGATGTGTGTAAGTTCGGGACAAGTTCTAAGCTCTAGTACTGGATATTACTTTTTCAAGAGATTTGCACTTACTGGACAAGATCAAAATAGAGTCTAGTCAGTATGGAATCAGCCGCTACTTCTTCCACTATGTGTAATGTTTTGATCTCCAAAGGCGAGAAGAATTATGAATATCCCTAGGCCCCAACACAAACACTAAAAACTACTCAGATATGCTATATATATAATTCACTTGTGAATAGATAGGATTGGCAAAGGCTGCGTTTGGATGTTAAACTGAGTTTAGTTGAGTTGAGTTTTTTATGAATAATAGTGAGTTAAGTAGTAGAATGAGTTATATGGAGTCCATCTAAACTGAGTTTAAAGTATGTTTGGATGTTAAGGTGAGTTCAATACTTTTTATAAGAAATTGAAAAAGGTCGTGGGTCCCACGTATAAAGATGTTTTAAGTTGAAAAATATTGTGGGTCCCATGTGTAAGAAGGTTTTGAGTTGTGATGAGTTTAATAATTTCAAAGTTGAGTGTTTGGATGTTAAACTCAATTTAAAATTAAATTGAATTCAACTTAGGAACCAAACTCAGCCAAAATGTAATTACTCTGCATTAAGGCTGCCGGAACAAGTTAATTAAGTAAATCAAACAACCTTGCAGAAGAAAGGGAAAAAAAAAAATCACTCGTGGTACTTTTCCACACTTCCATTAATAATTTGGTTTAGCTTGTCACTTTGCTGATAGATAAATAATGTAAAAAATAGACATAGCTGGATCAATTTCATGTCTAGTTCTTTTCCAAACTTGAAAACTTTAAATGCAAGATATATATATATATATATATATATATATATATAAATACATAAAGTGAGTTACATAATCTAGAGTATACAGTCTCACACACTTCTTTTAAAAAAAATAGTCTAATATTACAAAATTATTTTTTATATGAATCTCAGATTTATTCAATTTTTTTAAGAGGAGTGCGCAAAACTTGCACACCCTAAGACTATAAATATGGTTTCTCTATCGAGAATTTAATATTCCTTAAAAATTGATGACCAACAACAAATTTTTATGGATCCTTTAAGAGATCGTTTAGATAGTGAGATGTGATGAGATAAAATGAGATAAGATATAGATGATTTAAATGAATTGAATAAAATATCGTTAAAATATTATTTTTTAATATTATCATTGTTTTGGGATTTGAAAAAGCATAATTTTTTATTATATTTTGTATGAAAATTTGAAAAAATTGTAATGATGAAATGAGATGAAATAAGATGAGTTAATAGTATTTCTGTATTCAAACAGACCATTTATTTTTATCTCACTCGAGACTCTTAACTTCTTACGGGACTTAGAATATTTTTCCAGTGGCCCTTCCCTACTCTTTCTAGAGGCTAATTTCCCGGCCAAGTACCTGATCACCTTAATCGGTGCTCAATCTTCAGAACCTGCGCACAAGTCATGATCTTAAAATTGCAGAGCCTCATCATCATGAATATTACAATATCCAGGACTAGAGTTTGTTCATATACATATATATATATATATATATTTGTGTAATCAATGGCAGGAAATGCGAAAGTTCTTATATTTATTGGTTGATTTGGTTTCTTAACATTGATGCATATATGCATGCAGCATGTTCTTCGGCGAATCTGAACTGGTACAATGAGAGCCTAATCGTGCCAAATGGTTCTTATGCTCTTGCTGCCAACAACTGCATCAAATGCATCTGTGGAACAGACGACCTCAAGTCAGATATTTTTTCATGATTTTTTTTTGTAATTAATTTGTGGTGATCATTCATTTACATGTATACATACATATATATATATAGATATATACACATACATACATATAGGTTGACATCGATCTGCATGTGTTTATTAATTCTTCGTGACCCACACACACACACATATAGCTTGCAGTGTTTTCCATCTGGCAACACAGCCCCATGCTCTCGTTTGCAGTGCAAAGGATCTAGTCTTTTTATTGGAGATGCATATGTTCAGCACACTGTTGCTGGTAATTGTAATGTCACTACCTGCGTCTACCGTGGCCATACTGGCCGCAAAATTTTCCGAAGGTACGTAAATTACCTAAATTAATGTTTCTATAATGTACGTTTAATAATTAACGAAAAAATATAAAGTTAAAATTCGAACTCAAGATCGTCTCGTTTGTTTTCACAACTATTCTCATCTCATTTAATCTGATCTAATCATTACAACTCTTCCAAATTCTCATATAAAATAAAATAAATAATTGAACTTTTTCAAATTTAAAAAAAAATCATATTAAAAAAAATATTCTAACAATATAATTTTATTCAACTTTTAATTTTTATCTCAATTCATCTCATTTGATCATTTGCTAAAACAAACGAGGCAAATTAATATCATATTAAACATTAATAGCTATTCATTTAATTTTGATTCATGTTTATAAACAAGCTGGTCATAATGCATACCTCATTTCTCCTTGATCTGCAGTTTGGCAAGTTCTTCTCAGTGCCCAGGTAAATAGCCTGCATCAATATAGCATATATATATATATATATATATATATATATATATATATATATATATAAAGCTGCATGCCAAACTTCTTTTAGGATTAGTTTTGATTAGACTCGATTTATCTGAAGTAGTACTGCTGTAATATAGAATTGTCTTTTTGATGCAGATAAGCACAAGGCCGCATCCTCAACAATATCTGGATCTCCAATGTCATCCCGTGATCCGGTAGTCCCATTTATAACAGTACTGTCTCCGTCTCCGTCTCCGTCTCCGTCTCCTTCTCCATCTCCAGCTTATTTTAATCCAAGTAGTACTATTGGGACTGGTACTGCCTCTGGTCCTACAAGTTATAAACAGATCAACTCATATATTTCTGGTGATGGTGGCCGATTGCTTGGCGAAGCTTCATGTTACAATTTATTGCTTCCGGCCCTTCTACTTCATTATTTCATGTGGTAAATATATGGCATCTTCAATTACTTCCTAGTTGAAAGCATAAGAAAATTCATTGCTTTTGATTTATAATAACAAGAAAAAAATTAGTATTTATGTCGAATTATTTGCAATGAAAATAATTATTTGGAATAAAAATAATTTATTTTTGACAGAAAAAAATCAATTTTATAAAAAATAACTGTCAACAAATTATATACAATTTTCTTGTAACGTTTTATGGACTTGATTATATATATATATAGGAAAATTCTTAGCTGGATTCGATTTTTTGGATTGGGTTTAGAAGGATCCTTCTAAACAATCCGGAGTTGTTTCGATCCATTAATGAGAGGTCAAAATAAATTAAGTAATGATATATACATAACATATTTTATAACACATTTTATAACAATATTATAAGATGAATGTATTTTTATAAAATATTTTATAAAAATATTCATCATTTAAAATATAATTATATAAAATATTAAAAAAAATATTACGTATAAATCATTTTCCAAATAAATTACCTGATCCTCTCTCTCTCTGATGACTACCATGAACGTACGTAAGATTCCCTTGGATTCAAGTTCACTCTGTACGGATAAACTATTTCTTATCTAAACGGTCATGCATGGATGTTTTGAAAATGCTTTCTCATATTTCGCAAGATGACAAAATTGTAAACAGTAACTTTTCATAAAGCTAGCGGAAAAGAAGACAAACGTGCAGCTTATTTGAATATTTCATAACTTTTCCGTACAGTTGATTTTATAAATATTTCATAATTATTTGTGAATATTATAAATAAAATATACTTTTTTATTTGATATTTTTTTATATAATTTAATTTTATAAAACTATTATCATCTTATAATATTATTATAAAATATATTATAAAAAAATGGGTATGTAATTTATAAATTATTATTACTTATTTATAAATATATTTATAAATAAAAAAAATTTATTATAAGTACTATACAATTATTCGTGAGACTCACATTTATCTCCTCTACAACAACTTAAAACATCTCATATCACTTCATTTCAAATACATAAGATTTTCAAAACCTATCTCAACTCATAAATTTTACTACTATTCACAAATCATTTCAATTCATCTCATCTCATTTCTCAATCCAAACGGAGCCTTAATTTTATGTTTTTTTTTTTTTGTTGATTGATTGGGGTATGTAAGATTTAATTTTTTTTTATTGACATCGGATGTCCGGTAATATCGTCCCGATTAATTTCACGGATTTATAAGCCTTCGGTAAGGAGTCTCATGATTGCCCGTAAAGATGAGACAAGATCAAATCTGTAAATAACAATAAGATAGTTTGTGAATAATAATAAAAATGATTTGAGTTAAGATATTTTATAAAAATTTGAAAAATTAGAGAAAAAATTGAATAAAGATATTATAAAGTTAAAATATTTTTGAAATATTAATTTTTAATATTATTTTTGTTTTGATATTTAAAAAAGTTATTTTTTTTTTTGTTTTTATAAGTTTAAAAAATGATTCGAAATAAAAGTTAAAAAGTCAAAAATTTCAAATTAAAAAGTATTTACATTTAAATGAGAAATTGAATGCAATAGATTGAGTCTATCAGTAACACAAGGTCACATGCAGACTTATATGTATTTTAAGTACAGTCACATGCTTAATACATATAGGTCGGACGTACGCATCACGCTGGGCCGCTGGCTATATATAAATTAGGATATATGCATGCATCATGCATGTGTTAAACAATTCGCAGCCAGCTATATATATCTATATATATATATATATATGTATATACTCGCATGCATGCATGGACATCATGTGATTTTTATGTTTGGATAAATTAAACAGAGGAATATTAGATACATTTCTTATAAAGTATACAAATTTCACAGATTCTATTTAAAAAAAAATAAGATTTATTGTTGAAATATTAATTTTTTTACATAAATATAAATTTATCCACTTTTTAAAAATAGAATGCACGAAACTTATATATTTAAAAGTTACAAATAACATTTATCTCAATTAAATAGATTACTACATACGTATCGGTAAGCCCCCTCTCACTTTTAGTATTAAATAAAGTACTAATGATAATTTAATATATGTAAATATTATAGTATTACTACTTAAATAATCTGAATTGATATTTTGAATTGATAATTTGATAATCTGAATTTATCCATTATTAATAATATTTTATGATTCTTATTGAAATATATTTAAATGTAAATAGATTGAAATATCTGGTTGAATGTATAAAGTGAATTGAGATATATTTTAACTTTTTTTGGTATGTTGAAAAAGTAGTACATCACATCAATGATTAGTTTAAGATAAATTAAGGTAATTTCATCTTCCAAACACAACAGAGTATTTTAGAATTTTGTGAATGGTAATGAAATTACTTGAGCTAAGATATTTTATTGGATCTTGAAAAAAAAAGTTAAATAAGAATATTATAAAGTTAATTTTTTTTTTAATATAACTTTTTGAATATAATTTTTATTTTAAAATTTATAAAGTTGTAATAATTAAATAATAGTTAGAAGAAAAAAATTAAAAACTAAAAGTTAAAAAATATTTTAGTTTATAATGAAGTTTGAAAAGAAATTGAGGATAAGTTGATTATAAAGAGCATTGATATTGGACTAGTCAAATGCCAGTAAAATCTAAAACATAGCTAAATTTTGTATAAATGACCTTCATTGGACTAGCTAAAAAACTTTATCTTTGATTTTGAGGTACAATAACTCTAAAGAATTTCCAAAGTTGAAAAGTCACTATTCATCTATCAAATTCATATTTTATTCACAAATATTCAACAAAACTTTATTAAATTCTTTTTAAAACTTTTATTAGTAAACAAGGCTACATTATGTTTAGATTTTTCAGGATTTTTTTTTTTGTAAACAGTGCTACATTATATGGATAATTAGGTTGGTATAAAAAATAGTTGGAAAAGAAATAATTTTAAGTAAAAATTAAATTATTAATTAATATATAGAGTGTATTTGTAAAATTTAAAAAATAATATTTATTAAAAAAGAAATATTATTAAAATATATAATATTATATTATTATTTTGACTTTAAGATAGATAATAAAATGCAAGTTAATATTTTCAATAACTTTGACTTTAGCCAAAATATCAATTTTTAAGTAAGGTCTCATTTTTTTTCGCAAATGTGATTAAATTAAGTTGAAAATTAAATAAAATATTGTTAGAATATATTTTTCTAATATATATTTATTTATTTTAATATTTATAAAAGTTGAATTATTTATTTTATTTTATTTTATTTTATGAAAAAAATAGATGATATAAAATGAGATGAAAAGTTTAATAAAAATGAACTATGCCTAAATTATAATAATTGACCATTGCCAATGCTATAAGCAAAGGCAAAGCCTCGTCAAAGAGATGCTAGATCGAGAATCCGAGATAACTAGCAGACAAAATTATTTAATTTCTAGCTAGCTAGGTTAATTTGTCTCGTATAAAAAATGGTCCTAGCCTGTGTCCCTATCATTCCGATTACTATGATAAAGTTTACAAATTTAATTTATTTTTAAAATAACATAAAAGCTCAAAGACCCTTAATTTTAAATTTAATAGTTCGTTCTTTTCTTTTATTATTTTTAATATATAAGAGTTATTATTTTTTAATTATTTAGGTTTTTAGTTTAATTTTAATTTTAATTTTAATTTTTTTAATCTCCGTACGTAATAATATTGCATAGGTTACATTGAGTTAGCTAATAGCTAGCATGGTTGATGATAAGCCTGACATTTTTCTTGATGTTGATGTCTCATGCGTTTGGTGTTATATTTAGAGTATTAATCTCTGCATATGCACATGTAAAGTTATATTTACATAATATGATTTTAAAATCTTCTACATTAATTTATATATATTCAAATATTTAACTACCTATAAACAGTGCTTATATAAATTTGAATAACTATTATTCACCTTACAAATCATATTTTAATCATTATTTCTCTCTCCTCCCTCTCTCTCTCACAATCATTTTCTTTTCTCCTTCATTCAACAACACAACAAACCTTCACTTGCACATTCATTTTATTATTATAATATATTATATTTTTTTTTCATTTTATTATAAATTTAATATAATATATAAAAAAATTATATTTTTTATTATTACATTTGTATTATTAATGTGAAATGTATGTAATGGATGTTAATTGTAAAATATATATAAAAATTTGATTTTAGCAAAAACTTAATAATAATATTTTATTATTATTTTGTCTTAAATATGCATAAGTCAATGTGAAAATTTTATTTGAATGATAAAGTAGATATACAAAAAAGGTGATTTTATATATTCATATGTATATACATAGACCAATACTAATGCTCTTAGCTTGCAAACGGACAGAATTATGACCCATGCAAATCTTTATTTATTTATATATATATATTTTAAAAAACTGTAAAAATATATGTATTTATTTATATATCTTTATTTATTTAGCACACATTGATTCATTGAACATCTTTATATTCCATCCATCATTGCACATAATATATTATATAACACATTCCATAATAATATTATAAAATAAAGATATTTTTATAAAATAATATTAATTTTATAAGATATTTTATAAAAATATTTTTTATTTAAAATATAGTTGTATAAAATATTATAAAAAATATTATGTGTTATAAATATATTCACGTAGATGTATGCATTAATTTTGCTAGTACTCACGTCTCTGTCCCAATTTTTTCCGCCTCACCCGGCCCTAGGCTTTGGCATTTAGCCTGCTGTTTGTTACGTAGTGTCGAGTCTATATTTGAGACTGATGGTGTTCTGGTACTGACTAATATTTAAGAGGGAGCATGGAGTTTATCTAGAGCTTGATATGTACAGATAAACTTTACCAGCTTATAACTTGCGCAATACATGAGTTATTGTGGGTGTTATATATATATATATATATATATATATATATAAGTGAGAGAGATTCAGAGAAAGACTAAATTTTACAGTGAAAAAATTCGAAACAATTTATAAGATGGGTTTATTTGACGAAATAATATAAAAATTAAAATAGTACCTTTAGATGATGATTTGAATTAATTTATATCTTTATATGTAAAAAAAAAAATAAAACTTAAAAATTATAACAGTTTATAATGAAATATTGGTTTTAAAATGATTACCGCTGTATAAATATAACACTTTAAATTTAATGAATAAAATACATACTTTTATAATTAGAATGTCACATCAAAATTATATAATTTTACTTTTATATATAGTAATAGATAGGTTGCTTAGCTGCGCACGTTTGGAACGTTGGGTTAGATGATAAATAAAATTTTCCTTTCAAACTAGCTAGCTAGCTAGGTACGTATTTTAGTATGTAAAATCACAATGTGTTTTTGATACATCAAATTTAAGATCAGATATTTTCTCATCCCATGACTTCATCTAGCGCTCCTAAACATACAAAAATAAAAATCATCTTACTCAAGTTTTTAAAAATACCAAAAATTCAAAAACCATTTTTCAAATCATAGTTATAAAAAGTTGAAAAATAAACCAAAAAATTTCAGCCCTAAGTGTTGGTGGCCACCATAGGTGGCGAGATCCTGCAACCGTGGTGCTCGGGTTTTTCTTGTCACTTAGATACTTAATTTGGCCGATCGAGACAAGCAACCCAATTTAATTGACTGGTCCTGGCATACTTGAACACTCTATATATGTGCCAAGGACTGCCAATTAAGGCCGTCTAGTCGTGGCCAAACACTCTAGTCGCCAAGGGTAGCCTTATCTGAGCACCCCATTTCGGCCAAGATGGCCATCCATGGTGGTGGCCAACACTCATGCAATCTTATTTTTTTGTTTGTGTTAACGCCTAAAAATAGCTCAACAGGCTGGAATGGGAGACATAGTCATTCACAGCCTGCTGAGACTATTTGGACCACGCTCGGTGTTGTGTGGAGCTCCTAATGGTGGTCCAGTGAAGTAGTACGGTGTTCGGGCGTACATCTATAACAATGAGCAATAAGTAAATGTAGAGAAAATAAAAAGACAGGAACACATAGATTTACATGATTTGGTGTAATGACTACGTCCAAGTGGGTTTTGGAGAGGGGAGAATCCACTATAATGTGATTACTTTACAATCTCTCTTGGTCTCTCGTCCTCACTGTACAATAGATATTGAAGCTCTATCTTCTGAAAGTGTCCCTGTCATTGGTGCTATGGTCGTGAGGTTAAAGAAGCTGAAGCCATATTTGAAGTCCCTCCCCCCCCTCCCCGAGTCTTAAATCATTTCGAAGAAGCCTTTATCCCCTGCTCCTCTCTTCTTTACACCACATCTATACCACTATAAGAAAATTGTTTATTTTCGACCAGTTAATTCCAGTGAAATGACTATTTATAACTAAAATTGGTTGTGAATAGTCTTTTGATTGTAATAAATTGGTCACAAAATCTCGTTTTTCTTGTAGTGTACTTTTTCTCTTGACATCTTTCTCCTTCCTCAGCCTTTTGTCCCCTCATTCATTTATTATTCCCTCCTAAAGAGACCCACTTGCAATCAAGCTCTCCACGTTTAATTCACTTCTTAGGATGAATTTGACCTAAATTTTGGTCATAGCGAGAAAGTACGAACTGTGAATGAGTTGATGACTATATTATTTCAACATCACAAGGAATGATGTCATGACCACTTCAAGAAATTTGAGATGTTGGAAGAGGTTGCTTAGTCGCATTTTCAAAATATGAAGTTAAACGATTGGAGAAAGTGTTGTGATCTTTTCACAAGCTCATATTATCAGGTATTTTAGATTTTTTTCCCTATAACTTATTTACATCTATATTGGTTTCATATATTATATTTAATAGCGTTAATTTTTCTTGCAGTGCTTAATTTCTATCAATGCACATAATAGAACATCTTTGACAATCCACCATGTGCCGGTTCAAGGTCATTCCAACGCCTTGCCAATAAAATGGTAATTACTTCTTTAAAATTTCGTCATTTTTATCATATTATTTATTTAAGTACTAACATGATTTTATAAAATTACTATTATGGCTTTGTTAGAAACGTTATGATCTTGAAAATTTCTCCCTTATTCATGTCTATACTGCTACTCACATTGATGAGCACAACGAGTAAATTGATCCTCTCGCCAAAGATAATTATCTAAGTGAGGTCATTTTTTGTGAATAAATTATGCTAACATGTGAATGAATATTATATTTTCTTACTCTTTCTTTTAATATGTTACTTATTGTATGTTTTTTTTTTCAAATTGTAGGAAAAAAATTATAGAGTTGCAGTTAGCCTCTAAGGAATCTTCTACTAGTGACATGGACATATTCACGTAGGTCATCGGGACCAAGTCTCGTTTGGTAAGAGATTTGAGCTGTTCTTTCAAGTGTGTCGATTCATCCTACATGGCCTCGACTTCAGAAGTTAATAAACTTACCAAGGATTTGGACGCCGCACGCCAAGAAATTGAGCAGATGAAATCGATATAGCAGAAGTTGGGAGCTCTCTTATCGCTACAGTTCGATTTAAAGACGCGTTTACAGAACAGACAAAGAGATCAGGAGAAAAGAATACGCATTGAAGTTAAAAAACAAGTACAGAGGGAGATGTTGATCCAGATGGAACGTGTTACGTCACTGCATCTAGCAAGATTGCATTAGGTGAGGAAAGAAGAAGAAATAAACCCTATCATTGTTCAAAACTTTTGTTTTCTAGTTTTTCAACTCTCTAAAACATTTTCATGAGATGATGCAATTTGTGGTGTATTGTGATACAATTTGTATGCTTTTTAATTTTATAAAATTATTAGTTCTAATTAGTACGTTCGAATGTAAAGAAATAATGTTCAAACATTATTTTACGTTTGAATTAACATTCGAATATAATTACACAGACATGAGATAAATACATTTGAACGTAAAGTATTACGTTCGAACGTACACACTCCACAAACGTTTGAACTTATTTTGTTACGATTGAACGAATATTTCTTGATATTTGAATGATTTAAAAAGATAAGGTCAAATGTATTGATTAACCATCTCAATGCTAAATCTTTGTGATGGTTTCATCAATCACAATAAATAAAATCTGTTATAGTGTAATTAAATAGCTAGCTAGCATATATACCCAAATCAACCCCATGCTGATTTTGGATCCAAATATATCATACATACATATATATATATATATATATATATGTTTTCAATTGCTTAAATTTGTTTGAAACATGACAGTTTGCCGCATGCAGGTGACCCGCGCCCCCTGAAACTACTCGCCCCCTGAAACTACTCCTAAAGTCAAGATCAAGCTGTAAAAATTACTCAGATAGTACGTACAGGCGTGCATCAACTGGCGGAGAATACTTTGGGCCAATGGCACTACAAGAAAAATGAGTTTTTGTGACCATTTAATTATGATGAAAAAATTATTTATGATTAAAATAGACTCATTTTAACTATAAATATTAATTTTACTGAAATTAACTGATCATAAATAAATAAATTTCTTATTGTGTGGAGAGTGCCATAAAGAGGCGAAAGGCACCACACGAGATGAGAGTCGAAACTAGAAGCTACAAACGAGAAAGGACCACAAACAAAAAGTTTTAACAGGAATATGTGAATTATAGAGGCAATAAAAACAAAAGTGTCCAACTCGAAATTTAAAAACACACAAAACAGTACAGACCCCTCCGCATGCAAGGCTACCCCTCCAGTTATCCCCACAAGGAATCCTTTGTATAGACAGATAGCCAATAAGAATTCAGAGAATAAGATGGACTTCAGAACTTAACCAATAAACACTGAGATAAGACCAAGTAATGGGTCCGGAAAAGCTTCATCTTTTCCTGTAGAAAACCACCAAAAGTGCATGGGGCTCGCTTCAGAGTACAACCTAGACGATTGTGACCAGGATGAAAAGTGCCCTGTGTGGCGCTAACATCCACACTCTCGCACAAACTCCACACAATAATTTAAGCAATTGGGCCCCTGATTCTAAATAACTATACGAGAGGACATTTCCAGATTCCTTTGTGTGTGAGAGACTTGGCAGTAGTCTGGAAACAATCCGGGTTTGCCAAAATATTTCTCTTGATATTATCTGTGTTTCCCTCAACATTTTGTCCAGGATCAGAATATAGCAAGATTTCTTCCATGATTACTGAAAAGAACGCTGCAAATGCCATGGGAGGCAAGACAGCACGAGCTTGTGACAGCTGTTTACGTAGGCGGGCTCGCTGGTTTTGTGCTGCTGATGATGCTTTCCTTTGCCAGGCTTGTGATGCATCGGTTCACTCCGCTAATCTACTAGCGAGCAGACACGAAAGGGTTCGGCTCCAATCCTCATCTGTGAAACCCAACAACGATATTTCTGCAGTAGTTGATGATAATTCTCCACCAGCATGGCACCGGGGTTTCACGCGAAAGGCACGAACCCGTCGCCATAACAAGCCTGTATTGGTGCAACAGGCTAAAGAGGAAGAGAAATCCTTGGACCTTCTGCCTTGTGTTCCTGAGATTGGCAGTGAAGAAGTTTCGCAGGAGGTCAGCAGCAATGAAGAAAAACTTCTTTTTCGGGTTCCTATTTTCGACCCTTTTGCCACTGAACTTTGCAATGAAATGGAGAACACGATTGGTGATGAAAGAACCACTATGGGGAGTGATGAAGTGGAAAGAATGGTGGCTGAAGATTATGGACATGATAGGGTTTGTGAATTGGATGAGTTACATGGGTTTCTGTCCTCTGATATGGAGCTTGCTGATTTTGCTGCTGATGTCGAGAGACTATTGGGAAAAGGACTAGACGAAGATTCTTGCGACATCAAAGGATTGGGACTTTTAGATTGTAAAGAGGAAGATGATATTGAGTTCTACGTTGATTTTGGAGAGGAGATGGAGAAAAAGGTCATTCCCATGGCGGAGAACAAAATGATGAATGGTGATCAAGGATGCGACAAGGAGATGAAGAGGGAGATATTTTTGAGGCTAAACTATGAGGAAGTTATTACAGCTTGGCCCGACCAACGTTCTCCATGGACAACAGGAACACGACCGGAGCTCAATCCTGACAACTGCTGGCGGAACATCATGGTAATCTCTCTCTCTCTCTCTCTCTCTCTCTCTCTCTCTCTCTCTCTCTCTCTCACTCTCTCTCTCACACACACACACACCATCTCCAGGTCCTACTCATTTAACAACTAATAGTTTACACTCTTTAATTTAAATAACATTTTCATTAATTAGACGAGTCATCTCATGTACGTAGCACATGACTTCTTGTATAGATCTCATGAAGCCAACCATCATGAATTTGTGCAAGGTACCATAGCTTTTTTTTTAAAAAAAAGGGAAAAGAAAGGAAAAGAAAAGAAACGAATTAAAATGAACGAGGCTGCAGGCATCTTATAGATCATGGATATATATGAGCAGGAGATAGATGGGGTTAGGTTTTCAACAAAATTCACATGCCAAGGGAAGGGCAGAATCTATAATCAGTTAAACGGCATGATCATATATATAATGGAACTATGTTTAATAATCCACTATGCGCATGTACTGACACGAAACTCCACACCATACCGCAAATTATATCCATATATAGATATTGCTGCTCAGTAGGTTGTTTAGTTAGTTTTAATTAGGATTAGATTGATATATAGGAAAGTCTTGGTATTGATATATGCATGTGTTTGACTGAAATATATAATTACAGGGTTCGTGCCCTAAAGATGTTCATCATAACCCATACGGGGAAACAGCATCACTCGGAGGCCGTACGGACGGGTGTCGAGAAGCAAGAGTATCGAGGTACAGAGAGAAGAGAAGGACACGCTTGTTCTCGAAGAAGATAAGGTACGAAGTAAGGAAACTGAACGCTGAGAAGAGGCCGAGAATGAAAGGACGGTTCGTTAAGAGGACGTCCATGTTCATGGCCGGGACGACTACTACTACTACTACTTCTGCTTTTCCAGCTTACCAGATCAACAAGTAACCGCCAATTAACTACCAAGTTTGCTTGGCAAAATTAGAATAAGATAGATGGATAGCCTGCTAATTAGCTGCTGCATGGTAGCTTATAACCTTTAACTCTTCTTTAATTTCTGTCTTCCTGTCTGTCTCTTTCTCTGATCTCTAACAAGACTAGCTAATTAATGTCCAGTACTACCTTTGAGCCCGTGTCTAAGAACTCATGAGCTTCTTAGAGTTGTTGCAGATCGAAGCTGTGTTTTTCTTTTTGTCTGACCAGAAACTGGATCGTCTTTTTCAAGTATTGCTCAAATTTGAATGTATATAGAGCTTGAATTTTATCCTGGGGCTGATCCTCCATTAGCATTAATAAAAATTCTGCAAAATTAATTTTTTCTTCAAGCGACATAAAAGTAATCTTCATGATTATTAGCAGGTTGGGATTTGTATTTGTATTTTTTATTTCTGTAATCAGGGTGGGATGGTATTTAATTGATCTAATGCTAGATCGGCGTGCTGGCCAAGGCATTCATTGAAATTTAATGCAACTAATAATGAATGTACTGCATGCATGAGGAAGAATATCATGATATTGTTTGATATATTTCTCAATAAGTAATAATTTTACATTGTCTGTAGATAAGGTGTTGAGCATATATATTTAGAAAAAATGAACAATCCTCGTAGAACTGATTTTATGAGATGAGTTAGGCTCATGAATCTCTTCATGGTATCAGAGCCTGCCACAGAACGAATGGAGGCTCACACTACCTACCCCGTGACAAAAACCGAGAAAAATACTAGTATGCATGCATGAGAGATAGGGTGTTGAGGAATAATCGTACATTGTTTGTGGATAGAGTCTTGATCATCTCTTGTAAAACCGATTTTATGAAATGAGTTAGGTTTATGAATCTCTTCATAAGTTGACTCCAATTTAGTATTTGATCCCTTAATTTCCTAAATTTATATCGTCCGTAATTACTACTTATGTGTTCAAAATGTGATTAATCGTTTTTAAAATTAACAAATATATTTGACCCAAAGGGGGACATAACGTAGGAACAAACTGGAAAATAATTAACTCTAATTTTTATATATATATATATATATATATATATATATATATATATATATATATATGCACACACACACGCACTAGGTAGTGACCTACGTAATATACTAATGTGATAGTGTTGCTGCATTTTTTATATATAAAATATAACATTCAAAATGCATATACATAAAAAATGCATATCATGAATTAGAACGGATCATTAATACTAAGAATCATTGAGGAGAAATAACAATTGTTAACATGATAATGAATTAAACAATATGAAAATGTTTTAAGAATAATTGTTAATCTTATAATAGCAAAGGTAGCAAAATCAAGGACAGATAGGTTAATTAAAACATAGTTTCTAAACATGAAGTTAAGCCAAGAGGCATACATATATATTACTATTGTTAAAATTTAGTCTTTGTTGGATGTTGGCATGTATTTGTTTTACACATGATCAAGATACCAAGAAAATAGTTAACTTGTTTTAAGGAGATGGATTTCTTTTTGTTCCTAAAACTGATCTTCCCGACACATGTATAGTTTTCCTTTACTGTAGGTCTCATGTCCAAAAAAATAACTCATACCATATGACGCTATTCCTAAAAAAATTGCACAGGAACCTAATCATAAGCCAGTCATAGCACAAGGGGATGATCAAATTTACCTAATTTACCTCGAGTGTAAAAATATAATTTTATTTAGAGAGGCACTACAAATCGGATGTGGTGAAAGCTGGAATTTACACCTTCTAATGAAAGGGTGACACATATGCTATCTAACATATTTACCTTAGAATCGAATATTGTGTGTACGTTATAGATTTGTTGGCATCTATAATTTCTTTCATAACTCTCTCTCTCTCTGTCTCCTCAAGCCATCTGAAATGGGGAAGCAGCTCCACAATGTCATTGGTGATTAAACTCTCAAACTCTAGGGACTGAATTTGGAATTTGGGTTTCCATCCCAAGGCTTCTTAAGGTGTTGTAATCTCATTAGTGTCTAGAAACTGAGCTTCTTGATGGGCAAGGGATCCCATGCTCTCTAGCATTTGAAGAAAAAGAATTTTGTCCTCCGACATTGGGATGGAAAAGTATGGTTCTTGTTCCTGAAACTCATCAAACTTCAAGCTTTCTATAGTGAAAAGTTCTTGCTTCATATAGGAGAGCTGAAGGGAGAGATAGAGAAAGAGAGAGATGTTGTGCTGAAAATATCTGCAAGTGCACAGAATCGTAACAAATAGTAGTGTTTTAAAGAAAACGAATGTCGAACCCACATAGACTAATTATGCTATTGAATACTGAAATTTACTAAATTAATTACTATTTAGAAAATTGAAATTTAAAGAATAAATTATCTAAACTAAACTGAATACAAGAGCATTAAAATTAAGATTTTAAAGATAATAAGAATAGATCTAGAGCGTTTGATTTCACCTAGTGAATCTCATGCAATTTATTTTTCATTATTATAATAGAATTTCAATTATCCCAAGTTGATGATAAGAATTTCTCAACTATTCAATATTTTCTCAGGAACAATACTAAAAATATCTCTAATTAATAACTTTATATCTTTATGTGAATTTAATAAATTGGATATTCATTAAATTTTTTAGATTTTTCAATCGCGATAAAATATGTAACGCCTCGACCCTGTGATCCGGAGAGTTAACTCATGTTACCTGATAATTAGCTCTAACACTGCTAATATACTTCTAAAAGCTCCAAATCAAACGTAAACACTTCTAATTTAAATAATCATAGAAACTCATTTATCAAATCCTTGATACAGTAACCCAAAAAATATATCAATTTCTATACAAGTCATTTAAACTCACATTTCCACAATATAATTATAGACTCTAAATTTCCAATATTAAAAGGAAATTTTGATTCAAACTAATTTTCTCAATATATCCAATACTCTTGGTTTCTCATTAAGAGAAGCAATGATCGAATCCCCCTCCCCATGTATCTTAAAAAAAAAAAAAAAAAAGGCCTTCACTTTACAATTTGTGCAAGCTAAGTATATATCATCAACACATGCATATCATATACAATATTCTTCAATGCATATATAATCGAACAGTTCCATTCTTTTGATCTTCCATTAGACAAAAGAGTCTAAAAAAGCTTTACTCCAAGAATATTTAGACTAAAGTGTTTTGGCTAAACCCATCGAAAGGAAGCTGTTAAAAAAAAAAAAAAAAAAAAAATAGAAGGCATATTTCCTGTACACAAAACCTTTTCCAAATGTCTGGATCTTTATTCCTATAGTACTTTGCGTGGCCAATAAGACAATAAACGATGCTTGGTGGACCCCCCATTATTATATCATATAACCATAATATATTCAATATATGTATAGTAGAGATGAATGCTATATATATACCATCATTCATTTGAATCGTCAAGAGCCTTTATTTTACAAATCATTATATAGAAGAAAGCCAAAGTGCGCGCGGCTGAACTGGGAAGCTTACATTTGTTGCTGCATGTGAGTATTGATATTAATATGCCTTTTTAAGTCAATTTTAGTACGTTTTCCCCCTTTTTTTTTCATTTAATTTTTGGTAATTACTTGCCCCCCAGCTTCCTGGTCTTTTTATAATTACAAGTTGTTTGTCTCTTTTTATTCAGATTGGATTTAGTGCAGGGGAAGACAGCAAGACCTAGAGATCAGTCCGGCTACATCCATCGAATCTAGGTATGCTAGCTGTACTCATGACTAATTTAAAGAATTTCTCTCGTTTAGATAATTTATTAGACTTTGTGTGTGTAAGAGAGGCCAAGGGGCTATGGAGATTCAACATTTCAGCCACTACCATCCCTTGACGTTAGTCCACAACGACGTGGATCGCGATGATCATCGCTGTGAAATATGCATTGAAAAATTAGAACGGGTTCTGATCATTACGGATGCAAAGAGTGTGGTTCATACAATATACATAAACCTTGTGCTGAGTTTCCCCGTGAATTGCAGCACCCCTCACATCCCAAACATCGTCTTGATCCTCGACCTAAGTCTTGAAGAAGAATGTGCTAATTGCTGCTCCGATAGGTTCAAGTTTAAATATAAGTGTTCTGATCATTGTGAGTTTTATCTTTGTCCTGAATGTGCGTTTCTACCGCTCATCAAAACAGTTGACATTCATGACCACCCATTGATCCTTATGCGGAAACCATTGCCATTTATGTGTGATGGTTGTAAGAAGGAAGACATTGGCATGTTTTACTTTTGTTCCACCTGTTTGTTTGCAGTCTACTCAAATTCAAAGTGTACATCTTTACCATTAATTATACCACCAACCAGTACCATACAAGCTGCAATTCACAGCCATCCATTGACTCTTGAGAGGAAATTGTTGTCATTCACTTGTGATGCTTGTGGGAATGGAGGTAACGGCACATTTTACTTTTGTGCCACTTGTTCATTCGTGGCCCACCAAGATTGTGCCTTTTTACCATCAGTTGTCCAAGTCATAAGGCACAAACATCCTCTCAATCTCATCTACCCTCTTCCAGCCAACCATTCCAAACGAAGAGTGTGCCAACTATGTGCTAAGACGGTGGACACCAACTACTGGCTTTACTACTGTTGCTCAAGTCATGATTTTGTTGCTCACCTTCATTGTGCTACCAGCAAGGAAGATAGAGATGAAACGTTTGTGTCGAACTCTAAAGATGAAGAATCCATTCAGTCATTGTCAAGTCACTTATTACCATACATTGTCAAAAAGACCAAACCAGGAGGAAAAGAAATTGAGCATTTCAGTCACAAGCATGACTAAAAACTCACCAACGAGCTTGAGATCGACAAAATGTGCAATGCGTGCATACGATCTATCTTTCCTCCATTTTATGCATGTGCACAGTGTGGATTCTTTCTTCACAAATCTTGTGCTGAAGTACCAAAAACATTGCGACACTCAATTCATCAACAACCCCTCAAGCTCACATACCAACTTTTCGTATGTGATACTTGTGGTCGTCGCTGTGGTGCATTTGATTATCAATGTGACAAATGCAATTTTGATATTGATGTTCATTGCAGCTCAATCCCTGATATCTTTACACATCCTAGTCACGAACACGAACTAATTCTTGATAGGTCATCAGAAGCCAAGAAGTGTAGTGTTTGTGGATCAAGTACAAGATACAAATTTAGTTGTGTTGATTGTGAATTCACTTTGGACTTCAAATGTTTGATACTATGATAAAGTGTTAAAAATTACATGATTAAGTTGCTAAAATGAATGATTTGTTTAACCAAAAAATGAATTAAGCACTTAATTATATAGTAAAGTTTAATGCTTGACTCAATGTTAAATTCTGATTAATATCTCAAATTTTATTCTGATATTTTTGTTAATGTTGCAGGGCATTGTGGGAAAGTTGTTAAAAATATATGGGTATTCTTGGAATTACCCAACTGACACAACAACTACAAAGAATGCTCTGAAAATTCACGCAAAACACTAGTGACTTGAGGGGCAAACATGCGAATGGTAGCTTCCAGGAGACGCAGCACGCAGGAATCTGGGCTGGATCGAGCGGCTCAAGGCGCGCTGCAGAGGCTGGAATGGTGCAAGGCACTCACGCGTAAGAGGAGCAGCTTGAGATGCGAACTGCAGAGGAGGATTGGAGTCAAAACGCAAGGGGCTGCAGATGAAACGCAGATCTGCGTTGGGCTGGCTCAAAACGCAGTAAATGGAGAGATGAAACGCTCACGCGGGGCTGGCTCGAAACACATGAAAAGGGGCCGCGACTCACGCACGCTCAAAAGGCAGAAATTGGTGCTGGGCAGAAACGGACAGCAGCAGGGATGCACGAAGTGGAACGCAGGAGCTGAGATCAAAACGGGCAGCTAGTAGACGCGAAACGCACTGGGCTGAGACGTGTGCACATCAGGGACGAAACGCGTAGCAGAAGGGAGAGATCATTTTATTTTCCAGTTCGGCGTTCTTTCGTTCGGCGTTCTTCTTCTTCTTCATTTTATTTTCCAGTTCTTTTTTTACTGCTATTTCATTTTATTTTCCGCCTGTTTTTATGGTTCTGAGTTTCGGATTTCAGCACATTTTAGGGATATAGTATATTTTTCATTCAGCAATTTTCCTTTGAAACAGTATTTAGTGATGTTGGATTTTAATCTTCTTGAGCATTTTGTTAATCTAGAGATGATAGGCTAGATTTTTAGCTTGGGATTCAATGAGTAACCCATGACTATTTGGGGTTGGATTTTCTTCAATATTTAGTGCTTTTGATGATTAACTTGATGGATTATATTTCAATGTGCATCTAGAAAAGATTAGAGTTCTTTGTTCTTGGTTTGGATCAATTGTAGACGTAAAGACACAATTGATACTTGAACAAGTAACATGACTTTAATGTTTTTCTTTCACTTTTCTATGATTGTCATATAATTTGTCAAGTAGTTTTATTAAAATAAAAATTGTGGATCATTGCTATATTATCCGACCATGATTTCTAGGAATGAGAGAATGGTTGAGAGAAAATGAAAGGAGAAGTAAATCCATCACCAAATTAGTGGGTGAAAATTGCATCCCAAGTGTTTGTTTAATTGCTTCTTACAAGTTTAAGTCAACTTTCGCACATTTTCTTTAAATCTCTTGATTCTTAGCAATTTTAGAAAAATAGATTCACTTTTATTTTCAGCTTTACTTATGCTTGAACTTCCCGACAATTTCTCTCATAATTCATTCCACACTCCCTTAGTAAATAGCCTCATTTAGGTGTTAATATTGTTAGCGGTAAATTTCTAAAACTTATTTTTCTTTTCTTATTATTTTTGCTCATAGCTAGCTCATTTAGTTTACTCTTTTCTTATCGTTTAAACTTTCGCGCCACTACAAACGGTACTATGTTGTCTTGCGAAAATGAAATGTTTGCTAAATTCTCATTGTCCCTGTGAATTTGATCTTAGTATTTACCCTTGTATTACTTTGATAGCTTCTACGCTTGGAAGTCGAAATTGAAAGCTGATCAAGTTTTTTGGCGCCGTTGCCGGGGACAACTGGTGTTTATCAGAGCATTCTCATATTGTTGAGAAGTCGTTTGTAGTGCTGTGAACCTCTTCACAGCTTGGGTGACATTTTTCTTTATTTTATTTTACTTTATTTTTTGTGTTTATTTTGCATATTCTTTTATTTTCTGTTCTGGTTTGTATGACTGGTTGGACTAGGGACCAAACTTCTCGGTTGGTTAGGACAGAATCACAAGCATCTTTAACCTCAGCATCACTTTCTCTTGAGTCATCTTCTAACACTAATAGTACCATGGCTGAAAATGAGAATCATGATCGGGAAGTAGTGAATCAGAATAGGACACTTAGAGATTATTTACAACCTGTCAGAACTAGCACACCTTCATGCATAATCCAACCTTAGAATGCAAATGCCTTTAATTTCAAACCTGGAATGATTCCATTAATTCCACATTTTCATGGCATGGATTCCGAGAATCCTTACCTTCATATCAAAGAGTTTGAAGAGGTTTGTTCTACATTCATGGACCGGACTTGCACTGAGGAGGTTATTAGACTAAAGTTGTTTTTATTTTCTTTGAAAGATAAGGCTAAAACGTGGCTAAATTCATTGAGACCTAGAACCATAGGCACATGGCAAGAAATGCAAACTGAATTTTTGAAGAAATTATTTCCAATACATAGGACGAATGCACTTAAAAGACAAATCATGAACTTTACCCAAAAAGATTCTGAAACTTTTTATCAAAGTTGGGAAAGATTCAAAGATCTTTTAAATGCTTGTCCTCATCATGGTTATGAAAATTGGCGTTTGATAAGTTTTTTTTATGAAAGTTTGACACCTAAAATGCGCCAATTTGTACAAACCATGTGTAATGTAGAATTTTTTGAAAAAGAGCATGAGGAAGCATTCGAATATTTTGATTACCTTGCTGAAAATGTTCAATCTTGGGACATAACTGATGTGCATGATAGGTCTAGGCAAGTTGAGTCTGGTCATGGAAAATATACTTTAAAAGAAGATGATGATTTGAGTGCTAAATTAACTTTGTTGTCTAGAAAAATGGAAGCTATGGAATTGAAAAAGGTAAATGAAGTGCATGTTGTCCATAAAAATTCAGAGAAGTGTAGCATATGTGAGGACCATGGGCATTCAACTAATGAGTGTCCCACGATCCTCGCATTCAAAGAGGTATTGTTAGACCAATCTAATGCTGTAAATATGATACAAAAACCATATTCTGGTCCTTATTCTAATTCTTATAATCCATGATGGAGAAACCATCCAAATTTTGGGTGGAGGAATGACCAGCAAGTAGCTCCATTAGCCTTGGCTCCGGGACCCTCTCAACTCGCAATTCAAGCACCTCCAATGCAAAAGAAGGGATTTGAAGAGACAGTACAGCAATTGTCAAACACCTTGCAGCAGTTTATGCAAGGTCAAGCAACAATCAACAATCACAACTCTCAAGTGATAAATGACATTCGGAGCACACTTACAAAGATGACTACGGCATGGAGCTCTCAAGAGAAAGGAAAACTTCCTGTACAACGTCAACCCAATCCACAAAGTCAGCCACCACAAGGAGTAGTTGAGAGTTCCAATGTGAGGCAAGTGAAGGTGGTCACCACTTTGAGAAATGGTAGGGTGGTGAACATTCCGGCTCAAGGTTCAGACAAGGCTGGTAAGGTCTCTAAACCTGTACAAAATGAGGCTGAAAATGGTGAGTTTGAACAAAATGAAATTGAAACTGAAAAGATTTCATGTCCTATACCTGCTTCTTTTCCTCAAAGATTAGTTCCTCTGCACAAAGACAAACACCAATCTGAAATTTTAGAAATATTCAAGCATGTTAGGATTAATATCCATTTGTTGGATGCTATTCAACAAATTCCTGCATATGCTAAGTTTCTAAAAGATATGTGTACGGTTAAAAGAAAATTAAATGTGCAAAAGAAAGCTTTTCTTACTGAGCAGGTCAGTGTCATAATTCAGAGCAATACCCCACCAAAATATAAAGACCCTGGTTCACCAACAATTGCTTGTGTTATAGGAAGTTCAAAAATTGGTCAAGCATTGTTAGATCTAGGTTTGAGGGAATTAAAACCAACTCCTATCATTTTACAACTAGCGGATAGGTCTATTAAAATGCCAAGAGGAGTTGTTGAGGATGTCTTGGTTCAAGTGGATAAATTCTTTTATCCCGTTGATTTTGTTGTGTTGGATGTTCACTTGACACCAAAATCTTCTTTTCAAGCACCTGTGATTCTTGGGAGACCTTTTCTTGCTACTTCAAATGCATTAATAAATTGCAGGAGTGGTGTTTTAAAGCTGAGTTTTGGGAACATGACCCTTGAACTAAACATTTTCAATATTTGTAGACAACCTCAAGACTTGGAAGATGTACAAGAAGTGAATTTGTTGGAAAGCATCCTTGAGGAGGAGACTTATTTGGCATACCAGCCCACTAACCTGTTGTTTGAGTTAGAAAATTTTTGTGAACTCCTCACTGATGACACCCCCATT
The DNA here is from genome assembly GCF_004785595.1 of Juglans microcarpa x Juglans regia. Classification (NCBI taxonomy): domain Eukaryota; kingdom Viridiplantae; phylum Streptophyta; class Magnoliopsida; order Fagales; family Juglandaceae; genus Juglans; species Juglans microcarpa x Juglans regia. The sequence continues at coordinate 27,176,102 of NC_054608.1, forward strand.
GGTGTTTCTCATGTTTTTAATGCAGAAAATAAATTGGAGACTAAATAGAGGCCAAAGATTGAGCAACTCCCACCGCTGACAGTAAGTTTGAAGCCTTCAGCAAATGAAATCCCAACACTAGAGCTGAAGCCATTGCCAAATGACTTGAAATATGCATTTCTGGGACCGGATAGCACATTTCCAGTGGTGATTTCAGCCCAACTCTCTCATGATCAAGAAGGGAAATTGATGGAAGTCTTAAAGCAACACAAAGGTGCCATTGGGTGGACAATCGCAGATATAAAAGGTATAAATCCTCTTGTGTGCACTCATAGGATTTATTTAGAAGAAAATGCTAAAGTCTCTAGGGAGATGCAAAGGAGATTAAATCCTACCATGAAACAGGTGGTAAAAACAGAGATTTTGAAATTACTTGACGTGGGACTCATATACCCTATTGAGGACAGCAAGTGGGTAAGTCTCATTCATGTAATTCCAAAAAAATCTGGGCTTACCATTGTGAAAAATGAGAAAGATGAACTGATTCCTACTAGGATTTCTACTGGTTGGCGAATGTGTATAGATTATAGGAAGTTGAATGCCACCACTAGGAAAGATCATTTCCCTTTGCCATTTCTCGATCAAGTGCTAGAAAAAGTTGCGGGTCATGATTTCTATTGCTTTCTTATAGATATTCTGGTTTTTACCAAATAGAAATAGCACCCGAAGATCAAGAGAAAACAACTTTTACTTGCCCGTTTGGCACTTTTGCATTTAGAAGAATGTCTTTTGGACTATGTAATGCACCAGCTACTTTCCAAAGATGTATGCTTAGTATTTTCAGCGACATGATTGAAAACTGTTTGGAAATATTCATGGATGATTTTTCAGTGTTTGGTAGTTCTTTTGATACATATTTGACTAACTTACAAGCTGTTTTAGCCAGGTGTGAAGAGAAGCAATTGCTTCTCAATTGGGAAAAGTGTCATTTCATAGTTCAGGCATAGTTCTTGGTCACATAGTCTCATCACGAGGTATTGAAGTTGATAAAGCTAAGATTGAACTTATTTCCAAGCTTCCTATACCCAAAACAGTAAAAGAAATCAAATCATTTCTTGAACACATAATTAATCAAATGTTTAGAACTCATTATATTAAAATCAGAACAGGAAATGCATCGCTCAACTCATTAAAACCAATTAGACATAATAATAATAATAAGAATAATAATAATAATAATCCTCATCATCATCATAATGATAATAATAACTTAACAACAATAACTTTCTTATAAATGAAAAATTAAAAATGTTATGGATATAATTGTTATTGTAATGATAAAATGTAAAAATAGACAATTAATTTGAAATTTAAAAACGTATATATAATGTTTTCTTCAAATGAAAATAATATTAGTTTAAAAGGTGTTATTCAGTATGATTTATTATTATGAGAAATAATTTGAAGACGATTATTATATTTTTAAAACAATAACCATTAATAAAAAAATTATTCTTTAAATTTAAAGACAATATTTTCATTTATGAACTTAAATATAATATTATTATTCTTTGATTTTGAATTGAAATATTGATCTTAAAAAATAAAAGCATGTTCTTACCAAAATAATTCTATAAAGGATAAAAGTGTTATTAATTCTTTTTAATAAGAAGTTAAAAAATTCAAATAATAAACTGAGGCATAATTTTTTTCAAATAAGACCAATTATAAACTGAGGCATAAATTAGAACCTAAAAATAATAATTACATTTTTTAAAATGAAAATATTATTGGTCCAATGACTATTATTTATTTTTATGAATTACAATGAAAAATAATATGAAGATATTTTTTTATTTTTTTCAAATAATATTATATATAAAAAAGTACTATTATTTTTAAATCTAAGAAGAAATATAAAAAAATATCCTAAGTTATTAATTTGTTACACAAAAGTTCTGTAACGCTCCGATCCCGGACGTCTGGAAAGTTAGCTCTTAATACTTAATATCAACTTCAATAACACAACTATAAAATCCAGAAATTTTCATAAAATATTAATTCATTTACTCAACCAAAAAATCTATGTTCTTTCATAGGGACAACAAAGAAATTCTCAATAACATAAATTAAAACTCTCCAAAGACTCGAAAATATCTTTAATTCATCGAATCAAAATAACCGAAAATAAATCAATTTATTAACTACGACTCTCAAATAAGCATTTGTACCCTCAGACACTTATTCTACTACGATCATCACAAATTGCTAAAACTTCTTACTCTTGTTTTCCAGCTGAACTATCAAAATTATTTGAAAAATATTTGGAGATAATGGGTGAGTTATCAACAACTCAGTAAGCAGAGTACATATAATAGTGTGTAAACATGAGCATTTATAGAGTTCAGAATGTAGAACAAAATATTTTCTTTCAAAATACCGAATCAGAATATTTGTTTTCAAAATACAGCGTCAGAACATGTTATCAAAAATATCAGAGCGAAAGTTAAAAATATTCATAATCAGAATCCTTTTGGCATAGCATAAACTGAAATATCACATCTTATCTTATCAGATCAGATACCATGTTTAACCCCCGTGGTACGGTTGTGCAAATCTCGGTAGCTAACCAAGCAAAAACAGAATGTGAATCTTCTCCTTATTCATTCTCGAAGCCCCGAGTGTGCACATAGAAAAGAACACCCAGAAAACCACTTTGTTTCCAAAGTAGGTGCACTAGAAACAGAAAAGTTGGTACCGACCTGAATAAAGGCCACAGTTTTACACCCGTGGTAAGGTCAGAATGGAACAAAAACGGAAATAGAATGTTATACGAGAGGTTTTCATAAATCACATCATATCATATCAGAGTACCATATCAAAACATAACAGAATCAAATCACAAAAATATAATTTATGCACAAAATTTCATATTCACTCTTTTTTACAAAGTTTAGAAACAAAATGCTAAAAATAAGCTCATGTCTACACCAGTCATGACAGAAAATATTTTCTTCTTAAACAGAATCTCATGAGTAATGCAGAACAAATAACTGAAGTAGTTCAAATTTCTTTTCATAACCAAATATATATATTTTTCAAAAAATCAACCTCAACTCATTTTATTTTAATGCAAAGTCTAACATAGGAATTCCGCTTACCTGGACTTCTTAGCTTTTCTCAGAATTTTCTTTAAAAATGTCGAACAATAATTAATCGTCACCTATAAAATAATCACGTAATTCTCATAATTTCTAATTAATCACATATTTCAATATTTAAGCCTAAACTTCTAAAATAATCTATTTAATTCCTCAAAACCTAAAATTATAAATCATCACTTCTAAAATCATCAATGTTGATTTAATAACTTTGACTAAAACATTTAAAAGTCTGACCTATTTATTATTGAAAACAAACTATAAGGTTTAATACTAGATAATATAATTATTCCAAAATATTTTAAAATAAACCATAACTATTTTTTTAATAGACTAAATCATATCTAAAGTGTAAAAATAACATTACACCAATATTGTTTACTCTTCAAATAGTCTTTACATAATAACATGTTAAAATACTTCGTAATTTTCTGTAATCATAATTAAAATAAACTTTATTAACACCTATTAAAAATTTTAAAACACATTAACACAACTTGCAGTTCAAAGGGTAAAAAAGTAATTAACGATATTAGTGTAAAATAAGGCTTAGAAGCATGCAATTACACTAACGTAAAAACCAAGTTCTTAGAATGAAAACAGAGGCTATGTTTGCGATGGAGGTTCTCCGTGAAGAGTGGAACTGCGATGGAGTTAGGTGCAGTGGGCAGCGGTGGTTACTACGACGGTGCACTAGAAGACAGAGAGAGTGAGAGAGAGAGAGAAACACGGTGAGAGAGAGACAAAGTCATGATAGAAATAGTGAAACACGGCGTGTGCATGGAGGTGTTACCGAGAGAGAGAGAGAGAGAGTGGTGGTTGAGGCAAAGGGGTGCAGATTAGTGTCTATGGTGGTTCTAATCAATGGCCATGAACGAAGGTGGGGTGGTGGCTGTGGTTCATGGTGCCCTCCAAAGATGCTCTATTTTTGGGAGATAAAATAGAGGCTCAACGGCCTGACTTCGTGAATAGGATAGTGGTGCATGATGGGTTGGTTGAGCAAATGGGCATTCACGTTGGTGGTGCAGGGACGATGCTGTGGGCGGTTGTAACACAAAGGCAGCAGGGATGCTCTTGTTTGGGCTTCCGTGAGGGTCTTGGATGGCAACGGGGGTGCACAATTTGATTTTCCTGGTGGACGATCACGCATGGGTTGTGAGCATGGAAGGGATGGCTTCAAAGGGGTGCGGCTTAGGGTTTTCGTTTCATGCAGGGGGTGAGCTTATTATAAAAAGACGATTGAGAACCCCAACTAAAACCTAGATAAAAATAAAAACATGCATGAGAGTGGAAACATGGGTGCAGTGACTAAACGGATGCGAACGTACACAACGTGGAGTCTGAAATTATTTTTCACGGCTAGGGCTCTTTAACCTGAAAATAATTGGCCCACGACTTGGATCTTGAATGGGTTAATGCATGGCCTTTTTTTTCTAAGTTTTGGACCTCAACTCAACATTAAAAAATTTACATTTGTCCTATAAATTTTTCGAGTGAATATCTACTTGGTCTATTAAAAGAATCGAAACCTAATTATCAAATCTATTGAAAAATCATAGTCTGCCATAAAAAAAAAAAAAAAAAATCCGTGCTCAAGGTCCATAAAAAAAATACTTGTTAACCCAAAATGGATTTTTCTTATCTATAAACTCAAAAATTTTATAAAGAGGGCTTGGCTAGGCCCGGGTGTTACAAGTTCAATAAATCAAAATCTTCCCTTTAGATTATTTGTAAGTTACTAATAATATTTCATTCTTATTCTTAATATATTCTGATTAATATTAGAATAATATTAAATTTAATTGTATTTTTAATGTTGAATAAGAGGGACAAAGACGTAATTATACAAATGAGGACAAAAACTTGTGTGAATTCAAACAAAACTACTAGTCATGAGGCGACTCTTAGCGTGCGTTTGGTTACCAAACTCACCTCAACTCATCTCAACTCATCATTACAATTTTTTCAAATTCCAATACAAAATATAATAAATAGTTCAACTTTTTCAAATTTCAAAATAATAATAATATTAAAAAATAATATTCTAATAATATTTTATCATCACAACTCAACTCAACTCAACTCACTTCAACATCCACACACACCCTAATTTATTGAAAGAATATATATATATATATATATATATATATTTATATATATGGTAAGACCTACGTGCAAGACATGTATTGATTTTGTTGAGTGCTATTGTATTTTCAGATGATCATTATGAATTTTAAAAAGCTCATCATTAGAACAAGAAGTATGATAAATATAAAGATAATCACTACAAGAAATCAGGTCTTTTCCAGCGATTTTAAATTCGTCGCAAAAAAACTCACCGCAAATAGACATTATTTCTAGCGATTTCCAAGTCGCCGCTCAATTTCCAGTGTGAAGCTGGGAAATCATGAAGGAAAATGTACAATTTATTTTTTGCGGCGACTTATGTACTTTTAACGGCGATTTATGTCGTCGCAACAAACTATTAGTAACTGTAGTGTCATTAGATTTCCGTCGATTAAAACAATCGCGGCAATAGATACTATTTACGACTAATATTGCCGCTGTAAAAACATATGCGCCCATTTAAGCTTAGTAGCGGCGAATCAAAAGCGCCGGAAAACCTAATAAAATTTAAAACCCCCGCGTTAGGTTTTCCGCTCATTTCGTTCCCTCAAGCCGTCTCCTCCCCCTCTCTGTCCCCAATCCCTCTTCTCCCTCAAGCCTCCGTCGCGCACAGCCCGTCGCCAACAGCCCCAACACGCCACCGCCATCTCACCTCGACGGCCACCCCCTCCTTCTCCCCCAGCCCCCACGCCGATCTCTTTCTGGCCTCACTTCTCTCTGTCTCTCTCGGATTTCTCTATATTGCCGCTGCTAGGGGCTCCGTTAGCCACCACCCACACCTCGACGTCGTTGACAGTCCTCCGTCGGAGCCCTTTCTCCTCCACACCTAGACGAATAGCCCGAGGCCCTCCCTTGCTCTGTTCGCAGCCCACGACCACCAGCTCTCCTCAGCGCCGCCGTGCTCCTCCTGAGCCACCACCACGACCACCCCTTATATTGCCTTCTGGTTTCACATATGGGTTCTTTTCATTCCTTTTATCTTTGATTGATTTCTTGGTTTAGTTTCATTTGGAGATTGGGTTTTGTGTTTTGTACCTATACTGTAGAAATATCTTTGTGGTCGCTAGTTTGTATATGGGTTGTTGATATCATGCATTTTTCAGTTATGGCTTTGAACCTAGATTTGGTGCGTGCTGATGAACTTGATGTCTAATTTTCAGTTTGGGGCAAAAGGGATATATGAAGATAGATTTTATTTTTATTTGTTAGAACTTGAGAACATAAATAAGATTTTCCCATTATTAATATGAATGTTTTCTTGTTTTAATGATAGGTCCTGATAAATTCTTGTGTATTCAACGTTTGGAAAACCATGAATTATGCTAGCAATTAATGATGTAAGGTGTAACTAGGTTTTAATTTGTACACTTCTGTTTTAATTTTTATAAAACAAAGATTTTTTTCTTAATTGGAGCTGTATAATTCATACACTATGGTTTGATTGATGTTGTATGAGTATATAATATCTTATATGAGTTACTATTAACTTGGGAGTTCTGCTGGTATGTATTTCTAGAGAACCTTTATGTTTTGATTGATGCTTTATGTTTGACACTATTTAATGAGTGGTTGGTTTTGCATAAATTTAATTGGGATCTTTTAATAGGTTTTAATGGGGATTTTGGAATAATATTCTGATTTATTGGCTTCTAAGTAGGGGCGAAGTGGTTTCCCTTTTTGCCTTTATATGGTCATTAGTACATATCTCAGACAACTCAAAACCACTACATGCACCACAAACTTCATCTGTTATGTCGTTCTGATTTCTTGGCTTCTATTTTGGTTGTTAGCCTTGTTATCGGATTAGGATTATCAACATCATATATATATATATATATATATATATATATATATATATATATATATATATGCCAACATATCTATATACATGAGAGAGAGCTCAAGTAGTACTGCATGTGGCTGTCAATGTTTTAGGAATATATACTTATCAATATGTTTATCTCAGTTTACTTTTAGTAACTACTGTCAACATGTTTACAAGTAGACAATCATGATTTGTATTTAATGTAAGGAAAAATGATATTTATTTATCATCTTTTAAATGATTGGCACATAAAAAAAAGATAGCAAATAGTGAAAGACTATGCAGCATGCATGCTATCATAGTTTCTGAGATTACAATGTTATTATAGTTTGCTAATTCCCTACTAATTATCTAGCAGGGAAATTAGTGCTTCTTTAGTGTTTGGGCCATGCATAAGTGCAGTGGAGAGTGGGACTGTGTTGCCCCTATTTCAAATAACTCAACTCTTTAACTCATAAACCAAAGTGTCAATTAATTTTTGCCATTTAGGTCACAAGAGTTATAATGTTTTGAAGTAGGGAGTCACATTTTTACTTGTTTTGTTTACTTCCATCGTGCGTTGTGTGTTTATGGGGTTGTATTACTGTTTTTTCCTTGGCCTTCTTAATCGATATTTATACTTCTTAATTTTGATTCCTTGGTTGCTAGTGCAGTTTTCCAGTGATGGTTTTGTCATGCAATTTATTGCACTTGATGAATATGTACAGGGGTGGGATTTGCTTCATTTTGGTGGTTGAAAGCTTGAATCATTTGATTGCATGAACACAGCTTCTTTTATAACACCTACATAATGTTGGTTCTGGTTCTCTAGTGTCAATATGATGCTACAACTGAATTTTACGTAAAAATAAATAAGTTTTGCACATTCAATTCCACTATTTTTACAGGTTTCTCAGATGATGTAATATATATTCTTACAGCTGTTTTTTATAAGTAAAGAAAGCACAAGGGAGCATGTTTCTCCAAGGAGCTAAAAGAGTTCATGATTTAATTTTAGAAGCCATATGTGAGCCTACAGCAGTGTACAATATTCATTTTGAAAGTTCCAACTGAAAAATTATTTGACTGTGAAATTTCTTTTTCCTCCCAAGTATATTGAACATCTGTGCATGAACATCTAGAATTATGATATGAAAGTTCATGATTTCATTTTCTTCTGAAATTATTTGACTGTGAAATTTCTTTTTCCTCCAAGTATATTGAACATCTGTGCATGAACATCTGTTTATATCTAAGTATATTTTTTCAAACCCACGTGTCTGAACTTGTACAATTCAAACAACTAAATATATTTCTTTGGTTATCTTTTCATGCTAGTGACTTTGGAGTGTTCTTTGTTGTTTGCAAGTGAATCCAACAAGTCAAAAAGGTACTTTGTTGTTTGCAAGCTACACCAAAACTTAGTGAAGACAAGGTTAAGCAGTGTGTTGATACAAGACTTAACGGAGATTACCCTCCTAAGGCAGTTGCAAATGTACTTTGTCCCTTTGTTTTTAACTTTTGAAGAAAGTTGCAACTGTACATTTGCTCATGAAGTAATTATTGGTCATAGATCTTTGTTTTTTATTATTTACACTTCATACTATGGCTAATATCTCTCTTTCCTGATTTTATTGTTAGGTTTTTGGTAATGAAAAAAAAAATCTTGGGAAATTCTAGTTCAAGCACTTGAGCATGTCCAACTGTCAAAACCAATTCTTGAGGCCTCTAGTACTCTTAGTTTGTGAAAATATATGTTGGGGTCGGTGCTTCTCATGTCAAAGTACTATATTAAGAAGCAAAGGAAAATGTATGTGTTGTTTTCAGCTCTTTCATTCACTCTCTACTTGTGAATTATTTTCTTTGTGATAGGTCTGGTTATCCAATTGCACTAACATTCATTTTGCAGTTTTTAGATTTAGTTAGTTAATTGGTTGCTTCTACATTATAGTGTTTACTTAAATTACTAGCTTGTGTTTGGCAGCTCACAGGCTGAAAGTTCTTGCTTTTGCTTGATCTCGGTACTTTTCTCTAAAGGTAACATTTATAGCTTCCAAGAATGTTGTAAGAATATTACTTTTTTCCATGGAATTGTAAGAAGTTGCCTAACTCTAATTGAGGGTAATACTACAGGCACATTGCAGGCTTGTAGCGGCAAAGCAGTGCTATGGTTATTAAATCAAGATACTTTTTATTCTCTCATTCACTTTCTTTCTTATTTGTGTATTTTTTATTTTATTTTGTAGTTCTTAATTATTGTTTGATATAAATGTTAAATTGCAATTAGCTTGAGCTTTGTGTGGCCATCCAGAAATTTCATACTGAATATAATTTGGAATATGTATTATATTTTTTATGTATTCTGTTTTATGCATTTTTTTTTTATATTTTCTGAAACAGCATTTGCGGCGAGTAAAGGTCGCCGCAAACAATTTTTTGTCGCATAAGCTTATTTGCAGCGACATTTACTCGCAGGAAATGCTGTTTTTGGGCGACAATTACCCAATTAGAAATGAATGATTGCGATGATAACTGAAATCGCTGGAAAAAATAACGACTATTGCGGCGATTTTAACATTTTTGGCGATGATATATATCGTCGCAATTAACTTTTTTCAACGATTTAATGATAAACCAAAAGACCATTTCCATCGATTTTTGGGACAGTTGCAACGGAAAAAAATCGTCCCAAATAGTAGTTTTTGTGACAATTTTTATCTATCGCTGAAATTGATCAAAAAAGGCACTTTAATTTCGTCGAATATGCAGCGAATTAGAAATCGCTGAAAATGATCAATTGCAGCAATTATTAAGGGTATTTGCGACGATTTTGAGTGCTGGAAAAGACCTAATTTCTTGTAGTGAATCATAAATCTATGTTTAAGTATCCTACAATTATTTATGTTTTATATTTGATGCATCATATGTGTGACGTATCCTATACTTAGATTCGTTAAAGTAATTGTTTTGATGCATCATATATTTTTATAATGTAATCTTCATATTATAACGATATTGCATCATATTATTTAATATTAAGTAATTGTTATCTTATAGTAATATTATGCATTAAAAGATATTTGTCTTTATATATATATATATATATAAATATATATTATTATCATTATCTTTTGTTATTCCCCAAATCTCACCACACATCTCTTGTTCTTCGGCTTTATGATCCCCTCTTCAAAGCTCAAACACACCAAATTTTGTTGCTCCCCCTCTTTCTCACGCTCTCTGAACCCATATCAATGCATAGTTTTAGGTGTCATTTAGATAGTGAGTTGAGATGAGATGAATTGAGATAAAAATTAAAAGTTGAATAAAATATTATTAAAATATTATTTTTTAATATTATTATTATTTTAAGAATTGAAAAAGTTGAATTATTTATTTATATATTTTTATGAAAATTTAAAAAAATTATAATAATAAAATGAGATGAGATGAAATACTTTCACTATGTAAAAGGAGCCTGAATTTTTTTTTTTTTTTGAATTTTTTTTTTGGTTGAGGTTCGATTTCTAGGGTGGACTTTTGGCTTGGGCTTGGGCTTGGGCTTGGATGCCCACCCCCGTAAGCCCCTGGTCGTGCACCGTTTACGTACGTGCACATTGTCATCAGCACACCGACCAAAGGAAAAAGGGCTAAAATGTAATTCTCTACGTCAAACAAAAGCTACTGCTCACAATTTGAAAGTGCTATAAACGCCTTTATATTATACTATAAGGATGCTAGACACGCTGCCCGGTTGAAATTGCTATTATATTTTATCAAGATGAAAGGATCAGAAAATATAAAATCATGAAATACATAACAAATTAGATGTTTAAAACTCTTTATATTGAAATCATAATAGAACATGCATTGCTCCATTTGTTATAAAACCATATAGACGTGCAAAATAATAATAATGATTTTCTTAGGAATGAAATGTGTTACCATAGAAAATAAAATGGTGGATATGATCAATTAAAGACCAATAATAAATTAATGCATAAATTGAAACCTAAAAATAAGAATTATATTTTGTAAAATGATAATAATATTAGTCCAACAACTATTATTTATGTTTGTGAAATATTGTGCAAAATAAGACGAAAATAATTGCTATTTTTTTCCAAATAATATTTTACGGGAAGAATAATAATATTTTTAAATCTATAAAAAAATTATGAATTATTGTTGAATTAGTGCTCACATCAAGCTAAGAAATAGTAACTTGCTACGAGGTAAGCTACAACATCTTGTACCGGACCAAGAAAAGAGTACTTGTAACCTAAGGGAGCTACATCTCCTCATTGGCACTACCATCCAAGTTGTCATCCTCCCAACAGTCGTCGATAAAAGTATGATCGTCAACAAATTAATTAGATCTTTCTTCTAATGCTAGGGGAAGAACAATGATGGACACAATATCTGGCTTAAGCCATGGAGATGGTAGGCTATTGTGGTTGATGTGTACAATTGTGTAAACATTAGAAGATTCATTCTCCTGATATGCATCACCCTCGGTAGTATGCTTTCTATCATCAATCAAGGGCAACTGTGGAATGTCATACCCATTTCTGTACGTGATCTTTTGGACCACATTCCAAAACCCACCTACGTTTGTGTTTCTAAAGTAGAAAACTTATGAACCTTGGCACGTTGAAGCAAATGACTCATCTTTATACCATGTACAAGACACATACTACAACTAGTAAGATGGTCAAATACATGTATTCCTCACCTGACATCATTGACATCAAACCAATTACACCTAAATAACCCGACACTCTGTCATCCCACGTAGCATAGCTCCAATATGTCATTTATAACACCATAAAAATCTACCATCTTTGACTACAACTAACCTGCAACTAGCGCACCACTATTTTTGTTCTTAGATTTGTGTCACGATGGTTTGTATGAAACATACTACATTTCATTATACAACCAGTATATGATACTGTCCAAGGGTCATGACCACAAATTATTACATAAAGATCATTAGAGATTTGGTCAGAGGTGGAAGCATACAATGCCTGTATCTATTGTCATGGATGGTAGATTGGCGGTAAATAGGATAGCAAAAGCACGCATACACATTCCTTTAGAAACAACATTTAACTATGTGGCTGGAAATAAAACTTATGTGTTTCTTAACCCAAATTGAAAATTCAACTTAATTTTTCTTTTCAACATTAACTATGTTATGATCCTTCAACAAGTTGTAGTGCTCACTATAAAAAAATATCATGATATGGGTAAAAACAACATACATATTGAAGTTAAAGAATTCTTAACATGATAACTCCTTGGGAATGCAGCTTGCAGATTCTCACTCCAAGTAGTGCACAATCTCTGTGAAGTTATTGAGGATGTATCATTCAGTTGATGAAATAGTTTCTTGTCTAATCTGATAGGTGTCGACACACCCAATGGTCTTAACTTCTGTGAGAAAACTGAGAACAGGTTTGATTGAACGCTGTTTCCACCAACATCAGCGTTTTGTTCCTCTCATGTGAGCCTAGTTTGAATATCATTCAAATACATTAATGAGAATGTTAGGCATTCTACGTGACTATAGGCCTTTGCTATGGATCCTTCCGTTCGGGACTTGTTTTTAATGTACCGCTTAAATTTGTCTAAATACCTCTCTAAAAGATATATCCACCTGCATTGAATTGGTCCAGCGAGTAGAACCTCGTGAGGTAAGTGGATGAAAAGGTAGACCATTACGTCAAAGAAAGCTGATGGAAATATCATCTCTAGCTTGCATAGAATCGAGACAATATCGAACTCAAGATATTTGAAAACATCTTTCTTACAAGTTCGTACAACAATTCCCTGAAAAATGTGCTAAGCTCCATCAATGCCAAACATATATCATGTCTTAAGTATTCATTGATTGCTGTTGTAAGTAGTCTTTGCATAAAAATGTAGAATAATGACTTTTTCATACCGGATATCTTACAATCCTCGACATTAACGCATTTATAAATTTTAGAAGCAAACTCATTGGAAAATTTAACACTATTAAGGCAAGTACAAAACTCTTTCCTTTCATGTCCATGTAGCTTGAAATAGGTACGAGAGATTGTAACTCGTTCACAATCTTGCTTCAGATGTAATTCTTTTCTTAAATCTAGCTCAGCCAAGTCTCGATACGCATTGACATTATCTTTTGTCTTACATTGAATATTCATAAATGTTCCTAAGATATCAAAAATGTTATTCACGATGTGCATCATGTCGAGGTTATATCTCAGTTTTAGAGATGATCAATAGGGTATTTGGAAGAAAATATTGGTTTTGGTCCCAGTTTAACTCAGAGTTAAGTTTTCTCCTTTTACTACCTTTGTCAAAAGGCACACTCTTGGTGTTCCATAGTTGTAGAATTATATCATCCCAATAAAGCAATGTAGGTGGAGTTTAATGATCTTCTTTACTATTAAAAAGATTCTTTTCATTCTCCAGAAGTGACCTGATGGTAGCCAATGGCGATGGCCTACGTAATAATGCTTCCGACCACGACTTAACCACAAGAAATCAATATCCAGATTGCATGATAGACATACCAACTTGCCTTTAGTGCTCCACCCAAAAAGGTTACCATATGTTGAAAAATCGTTAATTGTCCACAATAAAACTATATGCAATCGAAATCTTTGCCTCACCATGACATCATATATATCTGTGTCATTTTCTCACAAATCAATGAGTTCATCGACTAAAAGGCATAAGTAAACATCAATTTTATTACCTGGTGATTTATGACAAGGAATGAACAATATCAGCATGAAGAACAGATCTTTCATATATAACCATGACGAAAAGTTATGTGGAACTAGAATAATAGGTCATATGCTATACACTTATATTATTGAATGGGTTGAAGCCGTCACTTACAAGTCCAAGCTTGATATTGCAAGCATCTTCAACAAACAAGGGATGTTATCTATCAAATGAGGTCCCACACCTCAAGTCTACAAGATGCCTCCATGTGTTTTAATCCGCAACCCCTTATGATTGATGCCACTGCATGGAGACAATTGTTTTCTTGGACATAAACAGTCTCTGAAACTTTAGTGGAAAATACCGTAATACCTTTTGGGGGTATTGGTTGTTGCTTGCATGTTGTAAACAACTACCTAGACATCTTACACTTAAGACACTCTTGCTGGTTGGAATTTTCCTTATAATACAGTATGCAATTGTTAACATGCATGTATTTTTGTGTATCTAAACCCCAAGAGTGAATTGGGAAAGGAAGTCTTTAATAGTTTTAAAAGTATATCAAATGACTTAAAACTCCACCGCCAACTGTTTTGATGTGGATAAACTTTACAATGGATAAAAGTTTTAAAAAAATTGTACAACCATCATAAAGTAGACATCAGAGACCTTCCAACAGAGTATCAAAAGTGCTTGCCTCTAGGTCGATCTGGATCCCCCACTATGTGGAGTCATGTCCTCGTCAACACTCCAGGCGGTGGTAGCACAAATGTCACTTAACATAACGTTTATGTCAGCAATGTAACCAATGATCACCACTATCTTTATAATCTTCTTCATCATCGTTAAAATTTATAGATTATTTCTCTACATGAAAGATACATTTTGTGTAACTTGGATCGATCCCAGTAATAAATAAATGGTGTTTCAGCTCACTTATATAATAAAAAAAATAATTGCAACATCTTCGATATAGACACCTAACACTGTAGTTTCCAAGAACATGAGCTCTCACCATTGTTAGAAATTTTCTAACCCCTTACATGTATTCCGTTGACCTAAACCTATCGGTCAAGTGCATCTAACTTTTGTTCATTTGAAGAAAATATTGATATTAGTATGGGTTACTAATACACATGATGTTTTACTTCAATATGGGATAAGTAAAACAGTTATATCCTATATGTAAGCAATCATACCTAATTATAAAATACATGAGAAATGAGGAGAGCATTGCCAATTATAACAATAAGACACTTGTCAATTCCATTGATTAGAAATTGCTATTATAAATATTACAAACTTTTAGAACCCCACCAAAACACATGCTGGAGATGGGTATGATCTCAATTTATTGAAGGTAGAAATATCACTTACACCTAAGCATTGACTTTGGAGATTTTACCATTATCTCAACAAACATCAATTAAGTATCTGGATTTCCTTTTACCAGTTGTTTTATATATATATTTTTAATTTGGAAACTTTTCCTATATGATTATAACTTTGAACTCAATTATGAGATTTGGTTTGTCTGTAATGCCTTGTAACAATAGGAAAAAATTATTCTATAGAAATCTTAATCTTAATCTATATATAAACACAATAATATTATACAAAGAAAAGCAAGCATTAAAACAAAATGGACACCTTGTTCATTTGATGCATTTGATCATGTGAATTATAGAATTACCAAATGGGCACATGGAATTTCTAATTTACTTTTCCAATAGTATAAAATATGGCACTGGAGATGAAGAAAACTTGGTGAAAGCCAATTAAAAGATAATAATACCCTTATATACAAACCCACAAAGCAATTTGAACAAGTGGACATGGATGGTTGAATAGAGGACACGATTTCATAATGATCACCTATAAAAGCTAAGGCCACGGTCATGTTGTCATTGTTCCAACAACGATTTTACATAATTATACTATGCATCTATAAAATAGCTATTAGAATGATCAAAGGGAACACGTGATAGAGAAGGAGAAGATCTAGCACTACAAGAAAAAAAGTTTTTTTCGACGACACAAAGTATTGGTGAAGTGAATAATTGCATAAAGTTGATTGTCAAATAAAAAGTTAACAATTGACAGCTTATAAAATGTGAGCAGAAAGTGAATATTATATGAATAAAAAAATGTGACAAACATATATCAAACATTAGGATCGATTAGATCATCAGACTTCCCACATTATTCTCATTTGCCAATGATGCAGATTTTATGAGTGGATGGTCATGAGAAGAGAAATAAATCAAACATAGTTATGGCATCATCTCTACAAAGCCAAAGTGAAAAAATGAAAGTTCATATTTAGCATTACCTTTTTACCTCCAATAACAATTCCTATGGCATTAGGAAAGATCCCTACTGTCTTCACCCTTTGTACAATAATGACTTCATGAAAAGGGATTGTTTTATGAAGCATATAATTATCAAAATTCTCGCAATCAAGATAAGAATAGAAATATAGTAAAATTCAATGGTCACTCATCTCATAAAAACATTACAAAGAGTATGCCTATCTATTAAATGTTAGATAACTCCTCGTATCTATATTAAATTGTAATTTTTGACTTTGAATAGCCACCAAGATCCTGTGTAGCAGTGAAGTCCTGACTATATCCCTCAAAATAGAAACCATCAGTGGCAACAATCCACAAGATGATGAGAAACTCTCAGCCACCAATAAGTCAATGTCGAAATCAAAGAAAACTAACCATCTCCAAGATGATGAGAAATCTTCTCAAACTACAAATAAACCTAAAAATCACACTCAAATGTAATAAACTGCAAGAAAATCTTATAAAGAACCAGTCACCAATAAGTCAATGTCAAAATGAAAGAATACTTACCATCCCCAAGATGATGAGAAATCTTCTCAAACTTCAAAACCTGAAAATCACACTCAAATGTAATAGATTGCAAGAAAATCTTATAAAGAACCAGCCACCGATAAGTCAATATCAAAATGAAAGAATAAAATAAAATGAAAAAAAAAACAGCCAATATTTTGCTAAAGAATAGCAAAGTTAAAAATCGCTAACATATTTTATAATTCCTAAGCAAATAAAAGAAGAGAAATCCATAGAGGGTGCTAAAAAGAAGAGAAAAGGTGTTACCTTGGAAATCTCAAATTGAAACTGGATTTGATAAGAATTTGATACACATACTTCCATCATAATCTAACAATTCTTGACTTCTAGTAATACAGGTTAACAGAGGAATGCAGTTTGTTGGTAGTGAAAGTAGTGCACTGGGCAAGGTAAACGAGCATTTTTAGACAAAAGTAAGAAAAAATCTCTCAGAACCATCTCTCTATGATGCTTGTTTTTACACGAACAAGATTATCGGCTATACACAAGGTAGTGCACTTGCTTGCTAGAAGTATGCTAGGCGGAGTCTATCTATTGCAGCAACTTGGAAAATGATCACGTCGTGTTTGATGTGGTGTCTATGGCTAGAAAGAAACGAGAGATGTTTTGAAGACAAAGAACGATCGATGGAAGAAATTAGGAAATTTTTCTTTAAAACTCTACGTCTATGGGTTAAGGCCATTGTAATGAATGGTGATGCAATGTTTGAGTTTTTCTAGTTTTTTTTTTTTTCTTTCCTTTTAGACGTTGTATGTAGATATTTTCTCTTATATACTTCCTGTATATTTGTGCTATGCCTATTTATGATAATTAATCTCTTATTAATTATCAAAACAAAGAAATTAAAACAAATTTCTTGAATGAAATTTAGATGTGTATTATACTTTTCTCTCCTGCAAGATCTGGAAGCCGCCGCAACCACCTCTCTGCAAGATACAGGGCCACCGCCATTGTTGTGGCTAATAATAAGTAATTTCATGATGTATTGACAGTAATAATGAACTAATAAGATTAGTGTGGGATGTTTGTATATCTTTAATTATTTCCTTAATGGATTTTCAATTAATAAGCATAGGTATATTGCAATATTAGACCCTTTCTTTTGTGTCCTTTTTTTTTTTCAATTATTATTATATATTGTTGTTGTTGATAGGTTTTTTAAGTTGAAAAGGATCCATGACTTAGGGCTCGTTTGATAACATAACTTCTGTCAAGTTTTATCAAATATTTCATTTTTAAATATCACTCAAATACAACAAAATTTAAAATTTAAAATATTAAAATTTATACTTTTTCAAATTTCAAAATAAAAGTTATATTAAAAAATTATATTTAAATACTTCTTTAAATTTATAATATTTTTATTCAACTTTTTCTCTCTCATTTTTTAAAATTCAATAAAATATCTTAATTCAAAATTTTTTACTATTATTCATAGATATTATGAGATATATCTTAATATTCAAGGGTTTTAATTTAGTCTAAAAGCAACAAAAATATAGTTGAGGTTGTTGTGAAATACTAAAAAGGAAAAGCAAACCCAGCATTGTCACTTAAAAAACCTAGCAGCTCTTTTTTTTTTCTTCCATTAATTTGTTATCTTATCCTCTCATTTTCTCCACAAAGTGCACAAACATTGAGACAACTTGTGTGTAAGGTCCAATATGGCATCTATTTCAATGCATGCCTATAAGCAGCCATATATATGCCCCCACAAACAGTTTTGACCATCTCTTCATCTACTATGTTTTGACATTAATTAATTATTTTATTTCTAGTGGAGTCAATCATGTTATTGATTATCAATACTTCAATTTATAAGTTTTATATTGGTAGTTTTGGAGCTTTTGTTTGCACATGAACGGTTTTTGCGTTTTTGGCTTTCATGGATTGGGAGTAGTACTGCTTTAACTAGCCACGAGAAGTTCTTGATCCAGTGCATGAGTTATTCAAAAATGTTTCAAATTATTTGAAAATAACAGTTTATTCAGTTGGGCTTGAAGGATACGATGCCTGTTTTTGATTAGTTGGATGGTGTCTTTTAGTGCATAGGTGATTGGCAATAAGTAGCACAATGTCGTTTTGTTGTGTAAATTCTGAATTATAATAAATGAACTAGTGGTGTCATTTTGATAGATTGTGTTTTGGTATGTTGTGATTGTAAGATGGTACAATGATGTCGTATTACTTCGTGCATGCAAGTTGTTAGTAATTATAAATGGCATATGTTTTTGTTCTTGGAGATTGACTATCTCGAATTAGTCACTAGCAGGGCCTATTACATGGGCGCAGAGGGAAGAGCATGGGCTGCAGAGAGGAGAGTTGGGTGCAAAGGAGAAATGTGTCTCAAATTGTTGCTTTTGAGTTTCAGCTAGTGCTAGAAATATAAGAAGAAAGAATAGGATAAAACGTCGGTCCCGAACTATATATTTGTACGTTCACGCATACTGTTGCTCATATTCAAGACCAGAGTAATTTTGCATTTTCCATTGAAAATGAATAAAACCAAATTATGTACCTATAAGTGATACAATCAATGAATTTTGACAAAGATTAAATCCTTTTGAAGTTAGGATTTATAGTCCTAGTAGGAATAGGCTGAAACATCCCCTATATATTTACACATACCTTCACGAATGTTGCTCATCTTATTCCCAAGTTTCATCTTCAAGACCAGAGTACTGTTTCTTTTTTCGTTGGCTACCACAAAAACAGTTTCCTCTCTTCTTCTTACCCTCAATTCTCCTCTCCTATTCCTTCTTCCTCAATGCATGACTGATGCACACCCTTTTATGGCTTGTAAGTTTGATGCGATATACAACGTCGGCGACTCCATGTCTAACACCGACAATTTGGTTCGCGAGAACTCGGCTTTACCCTTTGCTCGACTTCCATACAGCAAGACCTTATTCAAAAACGCAACAGGACGGTGCTCCAATGGTTTACTTATGATTGATTATATAGGTAAAAATCGTATTTATTGTATTCTTTGTTTTGTTTTTAGTTCCCTTTACTTTCTACACTTTGTTTGCGTGTAGTTGTTTTATTCAAAACAGGCTTTTGTTTTAGATAAAATAGGGAAACAATAGTGAGCATTGACAAAACAATTCATTATATTTCATGATATTGCATGCCCTTCAATCTGCTCATTTTTTTCTTTTTCTCTCTTTAGAATATTTTCCAGTGTATATTTAGATTTGGATTGAATGTTGTTAATCTTGTTGACAAAATTTTTGTTTTTCAAAAATATATAATTTTTATAGATTTGTTTTTAGTTAATAAAAATTATCGAAAACGTCAATGAAATCATTGATATTAAATTTATTCGTACGTAGATATGAACGATTTGCGTCCAATTTAATTTACATATATTTGATAAAAAAAAAAAAAAAAAAAAAGCTCCTCTAGCTGTCTTTTGTTTTATGACCTAATCAACATCATGTGATCTTCTACCACTAATATTTGCAATCAATATTGCGATGATGACAAGATTTTAAGATCGTATTAATTGCTTATTTCATTCTTTCATTTTTCTTTTCTTTTATTTTCCTTCCCCATATGGTATTCAATATACTTTCTTGCAATAAGCATATAAATTAAATATGACTGCGTAGGGGACTAAAGTGAGGTTCTTCCTCTTGCTGATTGATATGGGTTTTTTTTTTTTTTCTTATTATTTGTAGAGAATGGGATTCTTCGTAATATATATATATATATATGACTTGATTTATCAACTCGAATTCACATAATTACTATATTAATAGCGGGTTTCAGCGTTATAATCAAATTATACTAAAATTTATTGCATTATGTAATTATACAGCTTTGGTGGCTGGAGTTCCTTTTCTTCATCCTTATTTGAATAAGGATGTGCTCTTTCTACCTTGCCTAGGAGAGAACTTTGTTGTGGCTGGTTCTACTTCATTGTCTACAAATATTCTTGCAAAGAAGAATATCTTTTCTCCAGTTACTAATAGCTCTCTCGATATATAATTGGATTGGATGTCTTCAAATTTCAATGCAGCTTGTCTCAACGACCAAGGTAAGTCTTGTTTGAGTAAGGCTTGTAATCTATGTAATGAATAATATTTAGCATCTACATTTTTCACTTTATTTTTGTCTTTAATGTTTGACAGATTGTGTCAAGAAGCGTAACAAAGCCTTATTCATGGTGAGAGAAATTGGAGGTAAGGATTATAACTATGCATTCTTCCAAGGCAAACCCGTTGATGAGATCAAGGCCATGGTTCTAGAAGTTGTCCAAACGATAAAGGAAAATATATCATTGTTTGAATGAAATGATTATTGGTATTACGCCACAATATTCTATCTTATGAACGGAAAATAATCATTTTGAAATGATTTTGTAGACAATGATAACTACATCTACATGCTCTTTTTGAGCTCTGGCATTGAGATCATCTATACTCGTAAACTCCAACTATCTATTGATTTCTTCCTTTAACTGGAACCTTCACCCATTAATATTTATGCTAGCTAGCTAACTTATATTCCACATTTTAGAATTAAAAAAACTTCTTCTGCTTTTTTTCCGAAAGATAAAATTGAGTAGTTAAAGATGTACATAGAAATGAGTAGAAAATATCAAGCAGCTCTAGACTGATAACAGAGGTATTTAGTCTAGTTTGAACTGGATTGATATATATTTAATTTGTTATATTATATATATAATATTTTTTATATATAAGATATTACTCGTATATTTATCTTTTATATTATCGATTCTTATATTATATATAAGATATTTTTTATACAATATTTTATATTGTATATAATTTTTATATTATATTGTATATATTATATGTTAAATTGCTAATTTATATAACAAATTGTAATCTTATTATTCATGTTATAAAATTAATATAATAGTTGATATAACATAAAATTAATTTTATATTTTTTAATATATCATTTTATATAAAATATAAAATGTAAACTTAAAACATAAAATTAATATAATATGAAATCTTACGTAGTATCATACGTGTAAACGGTAAACTTATGTAGAACTAGTATTAGAGAAATCGATTCTCAAGTTTTAACTTATGTAGTGTCACATGTGTAAACAGTAAACCTCGAAAGTTTTGATATCGGTGATGAATTGATCTGTATCGGTCCTTAAATTTTCAAAATCGGACTAAACCGACTTGTTAGCGGTACAATATATAGTCTCACTATAAAGACCAAAAAGTCTTGGAAAAGAACATTTCCATCAAGATTAATTACGGCGTAAAATATTGATCGCAAGAAATGGTATTTTGTGGCAGCTTATTTATCGCATATAATTACAGCATTGCAAATGACTTATAGTGACGAAACTAGGACCACCGCAAAAAAAAAACCCCGGCAGCAAGAAGGGCTCTATGTTGTAGTGACAATGTGAACTTTGGACATAACATTCAATAAACCCATTAGCCTTTCTTTTAATACGAAAAACTCATTTACAACTTATAAGATTAATTCATAAGTGACATTTAGTCCCATTTTGTAACATACGTCAATTATGCAGGCAATGATTTTATCATTCATCGGACGACACTATTCAAGATAGTTTTTGCATGATGAGGTGAAAAATGTAAGTACCAAAAAGGTCGATTCAACCTCAACTAGAAGAACTTGTGAGTGAGGAATTAACTAGGCAAAGCCATCAAATAGCTAGCTTCTTGGGTTTAAGATTATCATTTCTAGCCCACACACACGCACACACACATATATTTGTATTCTCTAGTACTTACTAAAATGAAAGCATTAAACATCTTATTTCTAGTACTCTTTGCAAATTCATGAACATACCATTAAAGATTCTTTATTAAGAAGAATGAATCAATTGAGAGAAAAAAGCTTATCATGAATAGTAATTTTAAGACGGAATCCAATTAAAGGATGTATGGACACCCTTAATTAGTTTCAGAGTAAGGCCCAATGAATCAGGAATAATGCACCAATAGGTCTAATAATTGTGCAATCTCAATGTAATTTCTACCCTAGATATTGACACTTGTACAAAATTGTTAAAATTTGTAAAAATTTTCACTTTTTATTTTTCAACTTATAGGTATTTTATATTATATTAGAATCGAAGATCAAAACTATATCACATAACCTATTTTCACCTAATTTTTATTCATTTTAACGACAATAATTGGACAAAATGTTATCTTTGCTAAAAAGAATATGATGGCCGTAGATTAATTTGGAGGGTATTGTTAGCATGAAAGGGGTGGATCTGAAACGAAGAGAGGTGATATGTTTGGGAATTTTCCTATATATGTTATGTTTGGGTTTGAAACGAAGAGATGAAGAATATATGTTTATCAACTTTCTAGTCTTCTGCTATATATATACGTCTGTTATGAACACATGGGAAAAAGGTACCAAAATGAATATCTTCATGTGTATATGTATGCATATATGTTTTGACTCAATTTAGATTAGGGATATTATAAAAATGTTAAAAGTGCTCTAAAAGGGAATGTGAATTCTAAGTGAAAAAAATTTAAAAAAATCAAATGTTTGTAAATCAAATCCTACCATGTAAGCAGTATGAAGAGTCAGGTATAACTTATAATATTGTAATGTCTTGAAACAATTTTCCCATAAAATTAGGACAATGCATAAAAAAATATCATTTGAACAAATATTTTTAAAAGTCATAAAATAGACAAATATTAATAATGCTACCAAAATGATGAAATCATGAAAGAAACAACTTCTAAACATTACAAGAATCCTTATGTCAAGGAATATTTAATGATTGATCATATATAGCAATAATTTTATCTTTTTGATTCACAAGATCAGTATCCTCTTTAACCTTAGATAATTTTTTAACATCAAAGAGTAGATTACAATCCCATATATTTTATTTGGACAAAGATTAGAACAAACTTTTGATGGGGACTTCATAAAAGAACCTTTCTTCATAATCATTAATGCCAGTATACGTATTATTATGCTCTATTATTGGCAATTTAGTAATTTCATAAAATTTAATTGGAGAAGAGAATGATGGTATTCGATTGGTTCAAATTCTTCTCCTACACTAAATTAAGATATTTTTGGCCATCTATAATTTGTCTTCTTCTTAATTAGTTCTTTAAAATTTATATTTTGTGAATTATCCTTGGGTTTTGGAAGATTGTCTATGGAGGATATAATCTTCACGCTGTTGACACTTGACATGCTAGATTGAAAATATCTAGATTTCAAAATCTTAAACTTCGATCTCTTGTTATTTAGAACATTAGTATTGGATTATACAATTGTACCAATCATATGTTAATTTATAATCAATGTATAATTAAATAAAACAAATCTTCTATACTGGAGATCACAAAGAAGTAGTAAACCAGTTTTATTGATTAAATTATTACTTTCACTTTTGTAAACTAAAGACTCAAATATGACCATGAGATGGTTGCTACTGTAGCTAAAAGTCATATAATTTTGCATTTGGATAATCCAATGCAGGCAATTTAATGTAAAATAAGTTAAATTTTGCATTCCACTGGCATTTAGATAATCTAATACTTGTTGTCTTCAGATATAAAATGTATGCACGCTCTCTATATTGGCTTGTAAGTAAAAGGACTCCATTCATCATTCGGCTAAGTCTAATTTGATTGAATCTATTAGCAATTTGCTTAACAATTAAACCTAATCAGATCCAATATGAACAAATTGAAAATACCATCTAAAGAAACTTTGTCCTATATACTTGCCTGTCAATTCAAAGACAAATATTAAGTAACCCAGCTGTACGTACAAAGTTCTCCTCGTAACTCAACAAGATCTTGTCACCAAAATCTATGATCTCCTCTACATGCACAAACTGCATTCATATTACTTTCCCTCCTACTACAGTAATTGGATATAGGGTTAGATTATTTGTCTATAAAGCTGATGATGATCAGGATCCTCGATCTGGGCAAATGTTGTTCAAGGTTAATTAATATATAGACAAGATCATAAGGTTTCAGATCAACCCAAAGAGAACCGTCCATATGTTACTCCCATGCGTGTTACAAAGCAATCAAGCACTTAGGATGTTCCCAGACAGACTACCTTTTATTGTTTGTTTTGTCTTTATTGCATGGAAAAGAACTAAATGAAAAATAGCTAAACCATGACAAAAGCTGAAAAAAACTGTAACCTCGTCGAGAGAATACTAAAGTACTTTTATGTATGGCTTAATCTCTTTCAAGATTTCATCATGAGCTCAAACTACTAACATTGATGCTATGGTAGAGGAAAGGATCACCCTCCCAGCTAATTTTATATGTTGTTGATATGATGAAAGTAATTATAAGACTCATTGCTCAAAGTTAGTTGTTAATTAGAATATTAATTGTCTTTTATTGCCTCCATGAAAGTGAAGATTATCAGCTCAATACAATAGAAATAACTTTTTGCGTCGAATGAAATCACCACGAAAATACTACAAAAGACTGCAAATAATTAATTTTGTCCAAATCCAATTGACGCGATGTGGATGCAACTAGAGCATCTTAAAAGGTTTATGGCGGCAAAACTAATGTATGTTGCAAATAGCTCTAATATTTACAGCGAATTCTGTCGCCACAAACATGTTTCAATTTAGATACAAAAGAGTAAGTTGATGGTAAAAAAACACAATTGCGGCAATACTTTTGTGCTGCAATTGAAAAATATCATTGTAAAAAAGGATTATTCCTAAGCTATTTTTAGTGTCACAAATAGGTATCTCTGCAAGTATTTAATATTTATGGCGAGAAAAAGCTTCACAAATGTGTTATTCTTGTGACGCAAAAAGACCAACTACGTGGTCAAGAAATACATTTGTGATTAACTAGTAGTGCCATAAATATCAACAGTTTACCAGAGAAAATATATTGCCGACTCCAAAACTATTGTCGCAAAATACATAAAAAGAAATTACACATCTTACATTATATTACAATCTATAAAACAATTACACAAAGTATTTGCTTTATATTCTAAGCAATTACATTATATTACAATGCATAAAACAATTACATTATATTTGTGTACAACTTTATATTTCTTAAGGCACGTCAAAGTACAAAACCCATCAAGCCCAACATACTTGTACAGATTTTGTCCTCTAAAGGAATGAAAGCTATTTCAATATCTAGTTGTGTGAAAACTTCATCTAAAAAATATCTGTAGAGATGAGATAAAAACTTGAATCACAAACTTCATTGAATATTGCTAGAAAATTAAACCAAGGACCATTAACATCTACTTAAATAGTTGCTTTGAGGCAAAGCATAAAATGCTTCCGGCACAAGAAAGAAAGAATGATACATGTAAAGATTTATGATTCTCAATAGAGTTTACGCTTTTAGTCATTGAAAATCATCATGTACCGCTCCTACACCTCATCATCTTCAAGAATAATACTACACGGTTGTCATATTTTTTTCATCCCAAATTCAAAGTAAATGTAGCAAAAATGATATGTGAACAGTTTCATACACGAATCAAAGTGGTGCTTTCAACATGTTTGAGGAATTAAAAATTACCAAACCAAGCTTAATTTTCACATTCACAATCACAAGCTCATGTACATATTGTTGTTGCAATAGATGAAAATGAATATTAAAAGTGAAAAAGAAAAAGTTAACAGAGATTTTACCTCATGAGAATGGAGAAAGTTTAAAAGCATATAACTTTTTACTGGCTTAGCACATATCATCTACTTCACTAGATTACAAAATCTCAAAAGGAGTTACTGAATCAAATTAGCACATCTAGAAAATCGATAATGATATAACACAATATACCATTATAAGTGGCCTACTCCCATATTTGTCTAATAAACTGAAAATAAAAAATAATACTAAAGTAGATGTGGAACTATACTGATAACATAACAGTATTCCTGCTTGGTATACCATGCTGATAATGTAGAACTAAAGTTAGAAAAATGTCTACGAGATAATATATATATGTTCCAATCAATGCTAACCAGTAGCAGTTATTAAGATGTTGGAGGAAAAAAGAATCAATGTTGATATCAATATAATTTTTTTATAAGTTGATACAATATAAATTATAACTAGAAAGACAGTGTTTACATTCTCTTACTTTACCAATCTTCAAGTCCTTTTGCACCTTTGAAAAAACTAAAAAGGCCAACCTAAGTCCAACTCTATCTACATCCGAAATTAGATACACATAAGTCCTACTTAGAGGTGTAACCGGTTCAGTTCGGTTCGGTTTTGAACATATTTTAGAACCGAACAAGTATATATTGGTTTTGAGATTTGAAGAATCGATACTGTACCAGTTACACCCATAAACTAGTATTTTAGATTTTACCTGTTCCGGTCTAGTTCAGTCCCTTTTTTTTTATTTTTCGGGTATATTATATAGTATATATATTATAGTATGTAATAATATAATGATAATATATTATAGTATATTATAATATATATTATAATTGTGTTATAGACTATAGTGATAATATATAGTTATTTATATAGGATTTTAAAATTTAACATTGTATTAATTAGTAATTTATCATATAATACAAACTTAGTTTATATATAATTATATTAAAAAATTATATATAATATAAAAAATTAAAAAATATATATATGAACTTGTCCGGTGTTAGAAAAAGGCCTAACCGATTTTGACCAGTTTTGAAAAAAATGAAACAGGTATTGGACCAAACCCACCTGTTCGGTTCGGTCCGGTCCGGTTCAGCAGTTTTTTTTTTTTCACCCCTAGTCCTATTCCATCAAAAGTCGTTAAAAAATAGATTTGAGTTTTGAGACAACCCACTTTCAGCTTTCAAAAATACCCTTTGTCAATCACTACAAAACAGAATTAGCATTGCCAATATTTTGCGAAATAGCATCTAGTTAGAACATCCAAATAGCATCTAGCGCTAGATCAACAAGGTTGAATTTGATTTTGTTAGTGATGGAGCTAAGGGTATACATGGAAACAATAATGGTTAAGAAGACCAGGGAAAAAATATGCATGATTTTCAATCTTTCAACTAAAAGGCGTGTTACGCTTTATACCCGAACTATTAATTTAAACGGACATATTGCACATGATTGTGTTGATGTGGCATTATATTGATCATTAGATTAGTTCTTCCTTTTTAAAATGACTAATTCAAAAGCTAATGAATACTGACACATTATTATAGTAGGATAAAAGTAGAATTAGAGTATACTATAATATTGAATTTTCTTATGTAAAGAGGCGTTGATATCAAACATTGGCCTCTGCATGATGTTGGCGACAGTTGATATGAGTAATGTTAGGTACAAGCATCAAATAGACAAGTCACATATAGTTCTTTGTAAAAAAGCAAGTCCCACTAATGAGAAATAGTTTTTTTACATTTTTTAGGTCGGGGCAACTTTTTTACAAAAACTTGTATGTAATTTGTCTATTTGAGACTTGTACAAATCATTTCTTAGACTTTTATAATTTGAAGATGACCAAAAACCGAAAAAGCATATTACTTGTATCTATATGAATAAGAATCTAGGTCTCTTGCCTAATATATAGTTGAGACCTGACTCAAACTGAGATAGAGATAGAAAACCGGGATCCGATGATATTCATCTGTCCCAGAAGAATTCCCGAAAAAAATCTAGTGTAAGTACGTGGATCCCATTGGATCACATATATTCGTCTTTATCTCTTAAAGTCACCATATATGCTATATATATTGCCAAAGCATACGACAGCACCTCAATTCATAATCAATCAATACATATTTATATATGATGTAAAGCTAGTTTGTCCAGTAGTACTAGGAAAGGAAAGATCATGGTCTGTCCCTAGTGATGATCATATCATGTTGTACGCTGAGATTGCAGGCATGCAAGGCTTTCATCGAGATCATCATCCTGATCACTATTACCCCAGCAATCAGGAGCAGAAGTTGGCGACAAAGGACGCTCACGGGAAACCTATTCATGAGGAAAAGATAAAAGAATTTATAAGATCACGAGCCCTCAAGAAAGGTGCATGGTTACAGCGTCTTTAACCCCTTAAAATTATTACGAAGAGCAAGAATTTTCTCTTTAAAGCAACGTGAGATATCCTATTCATTGCCTTTCCTATGGTTAAAAGAATAATTCAAAATTGATACACATGCAGTGCTACATCACGCGGTTCAGATAGCTGTGATCAACGGCCTTAAAGAAATTTCTACTCATGCATGAATAGTTTATTCCAACTCCAAAAGGCTCGGATTCCTCAATATTAGACTTTGTCCATTTGTGGGAGTGATCAAAATGAAGAAATTCAGACCTAACTCATATCATAAAACCGGTTCTATAAAAGATGATTACTCATTCTTTATAAACATACATAAGACCTTATCCGCAGACAATGTGAGATTGTTCCTCAACACAAAAGTTGTATATAAAAGGAAGCACAAGCTAGCTAAGGATATATGGACCCATGTCCCAAACAGCTTTGCTTAATCTTTACTAGCTTCTAAATGAGAGAGAGAGAGAGAGAGTATAGCATAATGTGGGAGAGGATAAGGAGCTCCTTTTAGTCCAATACAGGGGGCTGAGAAGCGGTTAGAGCTGCCATCTCATGCACTCGGTTATCCTTGATGTTTTCCTGTACAGATCAAGGGACGTGGTGAAACATCATCATCATCTTGCATGTATGTACGTACGTACGGATCGAAGCACCGAACAGAACGTTAAGTTTGGCCAAGCGCATGGTGTGGGAGCAACTCCTTCCGCCTACTTTGCCCGCCCATTGGACTGAAGGGAGCTCCCCAAGTTTCATCACTTTTGCATCATCAGAAAACTATAAGCATATTCCTTCTTCTATAATATCCTTCGAAAAATTTTACTTGCAAGCCAACTTGGAGGATATATACCTGCTTTAGAATCTCCGGAAGAGTAATATTACACTACCGACACGTTAGATTGAAAAGAATTTAAAGTTCAAAAGTGTTAAACCTCTCTTACAAATCAAGCTAGTACTCCTGTCGTGTTAGCTATATATGTAGATCAAGGACTCGTATCCATTATATCAATTATTTTTCTGGTTTTGCTATATATTCATATAAATTATTGGGAGGGATTGTAGTTAGATTATGATCTTGTTGAGAATAATTTTAATATGTTTTTATTGATCATGTGGTTGGTCTCGCCGTATACTACTTGGAGTGACTAACATGTATTAATTTCAAACTTGTGTACTTTGGTTTGGACAGGGTACGTAGAAAATAAAGGACAGATGCTGACAAGTGCTGTATAGACGCAGTTGATGAGGCCGCATGCATGCAGAAGCTTTCTTCTTGGCATTAAACAGTGGCAGCCTCACACATCGTACGTATCAGGAAAGAATTTCCCGACGTTGGTTAATTCGATCCTACAATTTTTGTGAGATATTGAGATAAACTCTCTCTCTGATCTCTCTCTCTTTTTTTTTTTTTTTTTTTTGACTTCATTCTGTTGGGATTTTCCTATTTATTAGTTTATTATGATGGACATCGACCGTTGTTGCCTAGCAATTCAGCACGTAAATGTCTTCTTTTTTTCTTTTATGAAGTTTAACTTAACGCCAATACTTGAACGGATTATATGTAACAAAGAGTACAAAATGAATACTAACCGGAGAATGGAAATAAACTGTATATTTTTTTACATCAAATATTGTCATCACCTAACAAAGAAAAGTACTGTTTTTTTTCTCTCTCCTCCTGAAAAGTTCTACCAAAACTCATCTCCTAACATATTCCCTCCACAGTTTAGAAGGGGTGGGAGTTTTGGCTCATCGTCTCTCTTTTTTCCTTCAATACTTTCAAACGATGTCTACTGACTTTTGTTTCTCCCACGTGTCACTGCATCACAATGCATGTTCTGCCGCCAAGCGAGGCAGAAATGAAATCTGCAGCCTTGGATCTTGCATATCCAACAAACGTCTTCTCACAAACAATGGAGCGTGATTCCCACGCACCTTTACAGCTACTGACGGTTGTTCGCTGGCCTATCAGACCATCTACTTGATGCTATTTTCTTATGTTACCGCTTATTCTAACCAAAGAATATGAGGAAAAAGAAGTGAGTTTCTTTCAACCAAACTGGACCAGCAAAATACAACACAATACAATTTATTACGTAGTGTCACAGTTCGTTTATCGGATAGCCAAAAAAACTGCTTTAAGCAGCTTCGCTTTGGAAAATGG
Organism: Juglans microcarpa x Juglans regia; assembly: GCF_004785595.1. Lineage (NCBI taxonomy): Eukaryota > Viridiplantae > Streptophyta > Magnoliopsida > Fagales > Juglandaceae > Juglans > Juglans microcarpa x Juglans regia. The sequence continues at coordinate 27,206,990 of NC_054608.1, forward strand.
ATAGAAGCTATTAGCTACAGAGCCCTTTTTTTTTTTTCTACTCTTCTTGTATTAGTTGGTTTGGGAATGATTGTTGTAGGGGCCTCCCACCCTTTAGACTCTTATATCTTGTAACTGTTTAATATATATATATATATATATATGTATTTATTTATTTATTACAAGCACATTTTGAAAAGAAAGGGTACATAATTATTGAGAGCATTAACATCGGGTTAAACCATGTGCATGCCTGTGCTTTCTAAAATTTGTTCAAAACGTGGAAAAATTGGTCTTATGAATTACAATAGCCAAGTAAATAGCAATTTGACCATCTAAATTTTTTATGTTAGTTTCTCTCTCCCTGGCTAAACGTTAATATTTTCATTGCACCTTTTCTTACAATTTCTAGATTTTTATATATTTTGATTAATTCTAAATTGTTAGATATATGCCAAGCTGATTTTAAGCTAATTTAGGTTACTGAACAGATTTTATATATTTTTATGGATAGGTAGTTGCAGATTACGAAAATGAAGATAAAAAAGTATTTAACAGAACCTATTTAAAAAATATGCATTTAAAAGGTAGATATTTTTTTTTTTTTTTTTAAATATTATTATGGAGAGTAAGATGGGTAATCCAATGTGAGGTTCAGCTTTTGAATTTAGCTAAATCAATGCTAATGCACTAACCAACGGGAATTCAAGTTACCATATATCCATTATTAATGAGGGAAAACCTGCAAGCGGGTACAGCAAATTTATTTAATCATCTGATTCATTTTCATCCACTGCCATGTTTTGGATTCTGTCAGGCAATAAAATCTAAGATGAAATCTGAAGCAACAACAATGGCTTCTGCACAATGATATCAAAAGAAAAGAGAGATGTTTGGATGATGGGAATCCAAATAAAACCAAAGAACCATATCACAACCCCAAACTGTTACACCGGCTGGCCCCCCGCTTCTGTCTTGTTTGAGCATTTCACCTAAACACCTAACGACCGGGTTGAGTTCCCTGCAAGAAGGAAGCTGGACTGAATTGATTCATCCTATGCATGGCGAAACATTATTGTCAACAATCTTAACTTTAAGCACAGGAAAATGTAACATAGTAAAGGATCGTAGATCCTTTATCCAATATTACAAACAAATATTACATTAGACACAAAAGATGAAAGGGAGCTCCTTTATCCTTTATTTATTTATTTTTTGGGCGAGGGGAGATTGGAGGGGATTCCTTTATCCAGATTGCTACCAGTTATTACAAACAAATCGTACTTTATACACAGCAAATGCAATGGAATAAACAATGGGAGTATTTAAAATGTGGCAAAAGGACAGCTAAGAAAACATGCCTATTATTGTCAACAGCCTTGTTTCATACTCTACTTTCTCTTCTACTATGTGAAAATAACACTCAGTTCTTTTATATAGCTTATATAGAAGAAGAACCATTAAAAAAATATTGAATCCATACATCACAGTTTGCCAATGCTCAATTATCCTTTCTGTTCATCAGGAAAGCCTAAAGGTAGTAGCTTATTTCTACAATGCTACCTTAGATTGCTATAAAGTTGAAACAAGATCCAAAGATTTAGGTTTAGATAAATTGATTCTTTACAACCACTATTCTTTCTTTTACTTATCAAAAAAAAAAAAAAATGATTCTTTTTTCCAATTTCTCTCTTTCTCCCATATATGTTCTCAGAAATTACAGGAGGAAAGAAAAACAACCCCACAGTTCCACAAACAACAATAAGGAAAACAAAAAAGAAAGATTAATCAATTCCAGGATTGTCATTTGAGTACGGATTTTAAGTTCAGAAGGCAAACTTCAAGAATACCTTAACTTATTTATGCTGTGAATCAGTCAGATTCAACTGCCTCGACCTTTGGACCTGATTCAGAAAATCAAAAGAGAAAATTCAGTAACCTGGAGAGCAAAGGGGCATAGAACATAGTCATGCTTTGTATAATTACCATGGCAACAGTGAGGAGAAATTATATGGATTTAAATTCTGATATTCTTCACCGTACAGAACCCACAAAATTCAAAAGCATAGTCAGCTACTTCATAGTCGTACAAATACAAACAGTATGGTATTTACTTTAAAAACATTCTACTCTCTTCTCTCTCCACGTTTCAACACTCGCACTCAACCATTTACTTTCTTGTTTTTTGTTTCTTTTTTATGACTAAGATAGATTTTATTATAGAGAAAAGGGATGTTATCTATGTATACATGAAGTACACACGAACTCACTCAACAACAAAGGAGAAGAGAACCATGAAATCCTGAAAATTAGAAATATAAAAGAAAACACCATTATGGGCCCTTGTCACTGATACAAGGTGTTTAAGCATAAAACTTTAAATCCAACACCATCTTCCGTGCTCCTCAAAGCTGCGCCAGTTTCTTTCCGTCCATATGCACCATAGGACACACTACGGATCATCTTGGCACAATGAAACATACTGATGTGGTTGAACTATCCATTCCAACAAGTTAAAAGCTCCAACACCCGTAAGGGCATCACCCATTTAATCCCAAAGAGATCAAAGAACACACTCCATAGAATGCTAGAACCCTCACAATGTAAAAGTAGGAGATCCCCTGTCTCATTTTTCCTACACATGTAACACTAGTTGACCATTATCATGCCATGCCTCACGTTGTCCAAGGTAAGTATTTTCCTTAATGCCACTGTCCACATGAAGAAAGCCACTCTTGAAGGAACCCTATTCTTCCATATAAACTTCCACGAGAAAGGCTCCTTGGTGTGATTACATAGCACCGTATAGTATGACTTCCTCTCCTAGATGGGTACAAATCATTTTATCAACACCATTATGTTCCACCCTACATGAATCCAACTTGTCAAAGAATGATGCAAAAAGATACACCTCCCTAGGAAAGATGGCACCCCATTGAGCTGAATCATGACGATGATTATAGAGGCCAGCCACATATGCTTCCTTCATGCAAGAGATTCTATAAAGAATTGCTAAAGTACTTTTGAAAGATTGATCACCACACCAAAAATTGTGCCAAAAGCTTATATTTGACCCATCCCCCCCCCAGCATAAATCTAGAGTAATGGGCAAAATCACCACATCCTCTTCTAACGTTCTTCCCAAGGCCGACCCTAAAAGACCCATTGACCTCAATGGGACACCAACCTCCTCCCATATTTTGTCTATTACCATCCTCCATAGGCTCTCCCTTCCATACACATACTGCCAAAGCCACTTCCCCATACGAACCCAATTAAAGAGAATTGAATTTCTCCCCCCAAGCCCACCTTCTTTGACCAATGAGCACACATTAGCAGTCCCTCGCCTTACCGCTCAGCCATGTCACCAAAAAATACAAAAAATATATGAAAATATTTCATTTTTCTTTCTTTTTTTTTTTTGGGCCCATTTCAGAAGTTGGACCTTGGTGTCTTCCCCAATCCCTCCCCATAAAAGTCTCATTGTATCTTCTCCAAACAGTTGGCAAATCCCATCAAGAAGTGGAAAAAGGAACATAAAATAGGTAGACCAGTTGGCAAGCATGCTTTTAGTCAAAGTAATCATTCCACCCTTCGACAAATATATATGCTTCCATTCAGCTAAACACCACTCCATCCTTTCAATAATGCGGTCCCATATAGTTTTGGTTTTGAAGGGAGCTCCCAAGGGAAGGCCAAGCTATGTCATGGGAAAGGATGAGACCCTACAACCCTATACATCTGACAAACTAGTTACATTCTTGGCATCACCGATCAGGAGCAATTCCAACTTTTCCAGATTTCACGTACAACCCAAATACCACTTCAAAACGTAAGAGTAAACACCACAAATAGCCGATGTGATCACGGTTGGCCTCACAGAATAATAGTGCGTCGTTGGCAAATAGCAAATGAGATATGTTGAGGCCAGATCCATTCCTCGAGGCCATTGAAAAACTTGACAATAAGCCCCTAAGCTCCATAGCCAAGATCATCCTACTTGATGCCTCCATGGCAAAAACAAAAGAGTAGAGGGGTTAGTGGATGGCTCCATTCACCAATACTAGGAATTGAACTGAGGAGATACAATGCTTTAACCACGCCATTTTTTCCCCAACCATCTCTTCACTAGATAAAATAAGAAACCCCAATTCACATGGTTGTACACCTTTTTAATGTCCAATTTGCAACTTACCCTTGGCTGGCCTGATCTCAACCTACAATCCAAGCACTCGTTAGCAATCAAAACCAAGTCAAGAATTTTCCTTCCATTGTCAAAGGCGTTTTGGGAGTTATGGATGATCTAGGGTAGCACTCGTTTTAATCTATTGACAAGAACTTTAGCAATACCACCAACAAGACTAATTGGTCAAAAATCCTTTACCTCAATCGCTCCAGGCTTCTTTGAGAAAATATGACGGTGGTATTAAGACTCTTCTCAATTTTTTTAGTAGAACTCGTGAAATACCTTCATAATATCTTCCTTCACCACACCCATACCGAGGTTCATATAGATATGTTTATGTGCGAGAGAGAAGAATTCTGGACATTGGTAAGAAATTAAGGTATATAATCTAACTCATTAGTCTGTAAAGACAGCTACTAATGACTTGGTAGATTAATAATCCACAATCCAAACAGCATTATTTTCTACTCGCAATAAAACAAAAAAACAAACTAAAATCTCCAGAACATAAGTATATGGACTTTAGGTAAGTGAAGTGATAACAAGCTAAACTTCCCACTAAACCAATTTTCTAGCCGTTTGAAAACGTAATTCTTTAAACGATCGATCTAATATATAGAGAAAATTATACAGAGAGAGAGGGGGGGCGACCGTGGAGGGAGGGATGGCGACCGTCCTTGCCCCAGCCGATACCGCGAGTGGCGTCGAGGTACTGTTGGACGAGGTGGCGGCACTTCTGGAGATGGTTGATGCCTTCGACGCGGTAGCACCACTTGAGCTTCTCCCTGATGATCTTCGCCTTCTCGATCTGGATCCACTTCTCCCGCACTATGTGCTCCCTCATCTCAAGCATAGCCACCGGATCATTGTACGGGTTCGAGGGATCGAAGTCGTCCGGCGGCAACTCATCGAAATCCACGCCCTTCTTTCTCCCCATTTTTCTCGCTTTCTTCTATGATGCTTACTCTCTCCCTTTCTCACCACCAGTCCCACTCCCACCACCACAGCTGCCGCTGTAAATGTAGCTTTACTTCTCGTTTGGGCCGCCTACTCTCCTTTGAGTTTTAGGGCTTCGTAACATGACATTACATCAGGCCTTACCCGGCCCATCTACTTCACTTCATCTGTATGAATGCATTATTTATAAATTATAAAGAAATATGGTTTTTTTTTTATAAATTGTAAAAAAATAAGATTTTTTTCTCTTAAACTTTATTGCATTTATATATTATTTTATAGTCAGCCGCTCAAATGGATGATTATTTAAAATGCACTATATCAACATATGGGTTTTTTAAATAAATATAATTGAAGATTACAAAATTTTAAGTTAAACCCAAATTCTTTAACAAATATTATTATTTATTTGTGAGTGATATTACGTACAGTCGTGAAGTGTGCAAACGTTGTATAGTCGTTTTAAAAAAGAGTAGGATTCATTATTAAAAAAATTAGTTTATTTTCAATTGGATCCATATTTATTCATTTTTTTTAAAGTGATTACGCGACACTTGTGCACTTATGACTGTAAATATCATTTCTCTTTATTTGATACTGATCAAATCATTATTTATAATTTCACAATCAGGTTTAATAAGAGAATAATTCTAGTAGATGTTTTATGATATGCAAATCTCATACAGATCATCCTTAAAAGGTGAATTTTTCATATAAATTTTACATTTTTATTAAAATGTCTACGCATAATTTACGTGTCCTTAGAGCATTAACATTAGGTTATGCATCTATATATTTGTGCATTAGATTATGTATATTCAAAAATTTGCATAATTATGACCAGTTTTCTATAAATTTGAAGATGTACTATTTACTCCCCAAATTTTATTTTATTATTTTTTTCTCTCTCCTTCCCCTCTCTACAGACCAAGGGAAACAAATTCTCTCTCGAAACATTTCTTTTTCCTTACTCTCTCTCTCTCGATATAAACGAAAAGAAATCCGAAAAAAAATAATTTTAAGAAAAAAGTAAATAATAATAAAATAATAATATTTTATTATTATTTGGATCAAATATATATAATCTAATGAGGAAGTTTTTTTTTATATACAAAATCAATCTTCAAAAGATGTGATTTTACGTATACATATAGAGAAATCAATATTAGTGCTCTTAATAAGAATAAATTATTTTTGAAATTAAGTTCTATGATAATAATCAGGAGCATCCATTCAACATATTTTACTGTGAAAAGTTGGGCAATTGAGATGTTGATAAAGAAAAACTCCATGAAAAAGAAGATAAATGACATTTCTATAAAGAAAAAGACATTGGACATTTTAATATTCTGTAACATTGGTAATTTTGTTGCATACAATATAAAATTTCTGCAGTATTAACCAAAAAAAAAAAAAATCTCATCTAAGCCGCTTGAGACCCCACTAGCTTCTTACACGTGTCATTATCGTACCCGTCGTTCTGCTCCTCCCTCTTTACGTGTTCCCAATTGCCGGATGCCATTGTCAACTCCAAGTCCACGTCGCTGAAGCCATCGGCTTGTTCGTCCGGTTTCGCGAACAGCGTCGCCTCCACAGTCTCGGCCGAAATACAGTCGGTTTCTGTGCTATTGCCTCCGCGACTCGGGTTCCGACTCACCGACACACCAAGGTCATTGTCACACCACAACTGACGATCTGAGCCGCTGTTTCCCGGTGACTGGATAGAAGCAGACTCCACCTCCGGCTTCGCTTTCGGTTGCGGCTTAACGACCGAGCTCTTGAACTTGCTTCGAGACTTTTTGACCTTGTGGAGTTGATCGGAAGGAGCCGGTTTTACTACGTGGCGTATATCGCAGGCTTGAACTGGCGGATTCACGACCGACTCCGACAATACTTTCATGATCGGAGCCCCCCTAAGAACGGCTTCCACGGCGTCATGGCAGAGATTCCAGCTCCCGGACGAAAACAACCCAGTTGACCCGTAAATCGGGCTCACAACCCGCCCACAAGCTTCGTATAGCAAGGATTTGAATATCTCTGCAACCAAAAATAAAACTTGAATTAGAAACATATACGTTTCATTATTTCATCAACGAATTTGAATTAGAAAACGGAATTTAAACTGCTCACCAGGACGCTGATGCTCGGGTCCGGCATTGATGAGGTTAATGAGGCCGGCGCGGCCATAGAACTTGGCAAGGAAAACAGTGGCGTTGGCTTGGGACTCTGGGGTTCTGATCCACTGGAGACAGGGTCTGATGGTGCAGTCCTCGCCGCAGCCTTTGCGTAGGACTCGGCAACCGTTGCAACTCATTCGCATGTTCAGGTATATTATGTTTGTTCAGCAAGAAAAAGGTGAGAAAATCAATATACAGGGAGAACCAAAGGAATTTGTCTGAGATTCTAGGGTAGAAAAATGAGTTGGGCGGTGGAGGCGGCGAGGAGGCGTTTTTGTAGGCGAGGAGAGGACGTGGGTTTGTGGGGGGATGGGGGGGGGCCGCAGTTTCTTTCCGAGAAAATGGTATTGTGGAAGTGGCTGTTTTCCGAGAAAATGAGAAATGATATCATTTCTCTGTAGCGAAATGTCGTGTTTGCCATTATACGTTTGGTTACAAAACTACTCTCAACTCATCTCAACTCATCATTACAATTTTTTCAAATTTCAATACAAAATATAATAAATAATTCAACTTTTTCAAATTTTAAAATAATAAAAATATTAAAAAATAATATTCTAATAATATTTTATCATCTCAACTCAACTCACTTCAACATCCAAACACACTCTAAGTGAAATACATATCCGTCGAACATATCTAATGCTGAGGAGTATCGGAACTTTCCATGTAACTTCGGTTGCGTTTGGATGTTGAAGTGAGTTGAGTTGAGTTGAGATGATAAAATTTTGTTAAAATATTATTTTTTAATATTATTATTATTTTAGGATTTGAAAAAGTTGAATTGTTTATTATATTTTGTGTTGGAATTTAAAAAAGTTATAATGATGAGTTGAGATGAGCTGATGATCCAAACGAAGCCTTTATCTCTTAAAGAGCCTTACATCGAAGCATATACTTCCAGTGTTTTCAAATAAACATTCTAGAAGGTTAAATAAAAGAAAAAAAAAATCTGTATTTTTTAAGAAAAAATCTTTTTATCAGTCACTATTCATCACTCCACATCTCATACTTTATGAAGGATAGAAAATAAAATATAATATAAAAGAAGATGGAGAAAAGAAAAACAGGAAAAGATACTTTTGAGGGTTACATTTTTACTTTCTCAATTGTTATTGAATTCAATGCATACTTCCATATTTATAAAAAAATTACATTGAGACTAGATAAGGTAAATATATGAAAATCAAATCAAAATAATATCAAATCAAAGTGATTTGATAATTATGAAAATCAAATCAATATAATATCAAATCAAATTAAATCTTCAACATTCTCCCTCAAACTCAAGGTAGAGAATTTTGGAATCATGATTTTGAAATTTGAAAGCAGCTTTTATATTTATTAATTGATCGTCGATAAGATGATAGTGTTGGTGATAAGTGGCTGGCAACTGGACCATCAAATTTGGAGTTGTGGCCAATAATGGACTATATATGGCTTTGGTTAATTATTGGACCAAAATCAAAAGGCTAAAATTGGATCTGGAGATTTAAACAATACTCACAATAGATCAAAACTCAATAAAAAAAAGTCTCACAGTTAATAGAGATACTCCAAATGCATTAATTTGAGATGATACATAATTGAACGGTGAGAAAAAGTTTGTGAGAGGTAAACCTAGCAGAAGAATAAATATTCTACATGATCGAGTTTAGCGTTAGCCAATAGCTCTGATACCATGATAAAAAATATAATATAATATAAAAGAAGATAGAGAAAAGAGAAATAGAGAAAGATACTTTTGAGGGCTACATTTTTACTTTCTCAATTGTTATTGAATTCAATACATACATCTCTATTTATAAGAAAATTATATTGAGATTCGTTAAGGTAAACATTAAGAAAACCAAATAAAAATAATATCAAATCAAATTGATTTGATAATTATGAAAATCAAATCAATATAATATCACATTTTATGATGTTATCTTCAACAATAAAAAACACTCTATATTTTATAAAAAATACATCACACTTTATGAAAAGGTTATAAATATAGAGTGTAAGAATAAATAGTAATTAATGTACAACATTTTTTTTTTCTTAAATATTTAAAACTAATTTTTGTTCTCAATTTTAGCAAAAATCTGGGCTTGTCTATTTTTTCAAGAATTTGAGAAAGACAACGGATGTTTCACGTTTTTCATCGTGGCTGCATTGTAATTATAGGTAATAGGAAGGGGACTGATAAAAGGAGAAAAACCCATGCAAATTGGTCCAAAAGAAGGAACAACACGTGCAAACACGTCCAGTGCTCAAAGTGTGGCCGAGTCGCCACATTGTGGCATAACTTCCCTCATGCTCCGGAACCAATCCTACTCGCATTCTTTACTATCCGTTCAGCACGCGTCAGTTTCAAAATTTTGAAAATAATTCATTTTACTTGAAATGACATGAGAGAAGCACTATGTAGCTCACTAATATGCTTTTTTTTTTTTTTTTTTTTTTTTTTTTTCTACATTAGATCATCAACCTATAAGGTTTTTAAGTTTATAGATCTTTATCGTTTTTCAACTAGGACAATTAAAGAAAAAACTCTAAGCGCCTCTTCCCCTCCTCTCTCTCGTAAAAAATCAAGGACTCCAGATCTGATTTTTGCCGAAAGGGGAGAAGGCTTTGGTTTCCTCCTCCTCCCTCCTCTCATTCATTCATTCACTCACCTTGTCTATCAAAATATCTTTTGCTTAATTTTATTTTATTTCCTTCAAGGTTAAAAAAGATAGATCTACAGCTTTCTGATAATTCTCGAGAGACACATACAGTAGAAACATATTCACAGCTCAAAAATCTTTTAGAAGAAAGTTGTGGTTTTACAAAAATTACTGCGCGTGGTCCTTATGCGCCACCCTTTCCAGCAGCTCTTCTCGACATGCACACCATACACCGAACTCGCCACCACGAGACTTTTCAGATATGATATTTGTAATTGAAAAGAAACAAGTGTGTTTGTCTTCGCAGGCTGTCATAGATTTCAAAGTCTACCAGAGTTGGTTTAAACTGTAATCCGTTATTTTTCGCATCTATCTTACTGTTTTTCTTTTTTATTTCCTTATCGTTAATTATAAAAAAAGTTCGTCTCTCGAACGTTTATCTATAGAGGTTGAGTCTTCTCTTTCTATGAAGGGTGAGATTGAGTCTCTATTTAGGTAGATTGTGTTGTCTGTTGGACGTTTGTCTGTAGAGAGTATCAGCAATAGTGAAGATCAGACCAAACTAGTCAAAAATAAAATAGTGTACTGGTGAAGCTACAAATACATTATTTTAGTTTATGATGTCATGTTTGATATGTGGACATCAAAAAATATATCCGGTCAAAAGGTTTTTAGATCTTTTTTATAAATTAAATCTTATTATATCAATGATATAAAATATATGTCATTTATACTGACCTGTAAATAAAATTTATTTACTAATTTTTTTTGCGAACCATGTTAAAAACGTGATAGATCTAAAGACTGTCTGCATACATATCTTTATTTTTTGATGAGGTTTTTTAATTTTAACTCAAATATATGCTCCCAAATTTTACAAAACTTGGGTTCTGTAAACATACGTAGAACACAAATGAGCATTTTTACCCATTTTCTAGGGCTGAATAGGAGAGCTTTGGTTTGGTGGACTTGGCCTCCTTGACCCCTTTCCTTAGCCTTTGCATGTATGCACATGATCTTTCATCTAATTCATAGACAAGACAAAGAAGCCTATGGGTGGATTGAAAACATTTTATCTATCCATCCAAATGGAAGAGAATTAGTTCGTGTTGTACTATTTATAATCAAAGATTGAAATTTTTTTAGAGGTCCTCTAATACAGTCTTCAAAGACTCTTGAGTGTTGATCGTGGCTCTAAACCTCAAATAAAAGAAACTCATCTCTCTTGTAGGAATTTTGGGACATCTTTAAAAAATGTTATGTAATATCAAAATTTGGATACGAGAACTTGTTAGATTGCTACAATACAAAATGTTGCACCTTTCATCACTCATGGATCAAATACCTTATTTTCTTTGAAATAAGAATTCAAATGTTGATAATCAATATCATCTCATCGTAATGAAATATTGAAATAAAAGTAGGATGATGATATAATTTATAGAATTCTCTTTGTTTTTAAGCAAAATGTATGTCATATTTAATACATATATTACACAAATGTTAAAAGTAGAATTAAAAAAAGAAAATAAAAGAAAGGATATGTACATAATTATTTTATGATTTTTACTAAACTCTTCAATAAAATATGATTATTTTTAAAATTCAAAGTCATAAAAAATAAACAAAAATCATATAAATTTAATAAAATCATATTAGAAAATTATACAAAAATTGTTGCTTTTTTTATCTACAATATATATATATAAAAAAAAACAGCCGCGTGGAAATAAGCGCGTGTGAGATGTTGTGCCGGTGGAGTGACAACGAAGATCGCCGCCTGCCTGTGCCGGTCCACTCCCTGTTTTGTGGAATCCGTACCTGGATTTGATCGAAACTCGAAAGCGTACGCACAACTGCGGGCGCCCTTTGGTTTTTGGCGGCCGACCCAATGGTTTTCCCGTTTCCTGTTTTTTTGCTTTCAAGTTCTTTCAATACTTATCCAGTAACTCTGGATCCCACGCTTCTTTTCCTTCTTTAATTTTCAAACTTCCTTTTTCTATAAAAATAGATTTTTTATATAATTTTCATATTTTATAAAAACAAAGAGAATTCTATAAATTATATCACCATCCTACTCTTATTTCAATATTTCACTACGATGAGATGATATTGATTATCAACTTTTGAATTCTTATTTCATTTGAATGCAAATGAGACAACACATACTTTAGTAAATGAAGCTTTACGATTAGATACATAAATTGTTGGATACATGAAATACCAAATTGTATTAGAAATATTACAGAAGAAGAGAGAACTTGTAATGAGTGATCTTGTTTATATCAAAAAAGATTATAGAGGTTTATTAAAAAAGAAAAGTTCATTTTTCTCGTATGATCGGTAAATGAGATGAACTGAGATTAAAATTTAAAATTAAATAAAATATTATAAAAATATTATTCTTTATTATTATTATTATTATTTTATAATTTTAAAAAATAAATTATTTATTATATTTTGTGTAAAAATTTTAAAAAAATTATAATAATAAAATAAGATTAAACACTTCTTGTATCCAAACATTGAAATTATTTATTCATAAGGTTATGAATAATGAGATATCTACCTATCAGTTTAAGCTTTTTAAAAATATGTAACAATTTCATATGATATCAGAATATAAATCATGTGTTTGAATATTGACTATACATTTTATTCTATTTAATTAAATATTTTACATATTGATAAATCTTAATTATACTTAAATATTTCACGTTGTGATTTCAAAAAAACTTAGTTATATTTCAAAAAAAAAGTGTACAAATCTTGTGTACATTCTTTAAAACAAGTTGGCAAATATGAAAATTATATAAAAAATCTATTTTAAAATTGTATATCTCATTTTTTTTAAATAAGTGTTCATTGTTTGAGACTTACATATTTTAAAATTGTATGTTATATTACTGATTAATTAATTTCCTTTAGAAGCTTCTGTTTGATTAGTCTTCTTAACGGTTGTTTGTTTGATTAGTCTTCTGGACAATTGACTAATCTCTTTTATCCTTTGTGATAATTTAGTGGATAGGAATAATTAAATCCATGACGTATTAAGAAAACCGAGGACTGAATACAATAAAATAGCCATGTGTTAGCATTTCGGGAGCAAGACATTCAAAACCACCTCACCGACTCTTACTATGTGTTAGTCCACATATACAACAAAATCAATTATTTTTTATTTAAATAAAAGCAAGTACAATTGATTTAGTAGCAGGTGGTGATGTGTCGGATGTCGATCTTATCGAATTAAATGAGTGTACCTTATGCCTCTTCCTATTAAATGTCTCTTTTGCTTTTCTATTCTATTCCAACTTTAGAAAAGTAGTTATATTAGAAGTAAAAGAAAAGAGGAAATCTTCTTACCCGTTCGTCTAATAAATTCTAAACAATAACTTTTTAATAGGTGAATAACAAATATATTTCTCTTTTTAATCTTCTTGTGCCTGCATACTAGATGAGGATCTCCTTAGCTATCCAGTCTCGTAGGCTCACGATAAAAAAGCAGACCCAAAGCTTTAGCCTAGGGTCAAGAGATCACATCTGACGAGTCCGTAACTGTAACTACATAAAAAATAACTACCATGAGATCAAAGTATTGATCTACAATTAAAAACTATTATCTTAAGGAATATATCTCTTCTAAAACAAGAGTTATCTCTCCCCTGGATTAGTAAAGGATCATGAAGGATATACACACGAGAATGATGGGTTAAGAGTCAATTACCATCACCCCACGTCAACTTTCTTCTATAAATAACTTATGAGAGGTAACAAATAGAATCGTCTTCATCTTTATATATATATATATATATATATTTATTCTCACATTGTGTTACTAATTTAAACAGTAGAGTCTACCTAGGTCAACCAGTGCCACCTCTTCGTTGATACAGGTCATCTTCTGACAGACATTAAACGTGATTTTTTACATGCCAACCGTCACGCAATCTCACATACACCGAGATCCAGAAATAAGCATGGCGAAAGTGGAGGTGAGGTTAGTAGAAATAGAGGAAAGGCTGAAGCAAGTGATGTCAGTTGTTGAGCAACTGCAAAAGGAGAACAAGGAGTTAAAACGGAATAAGGATAAGCCCCCGACCCAGAACGGGCAAGCTGAAAGAGACACACATAGCGCGGAAGGGGTAAATAGTGAAGAGATTGAAAAGAAAAAGATGCACGATGAATTGCGTAGTTTGGTCGAAAAATATGAGGACATGGCGAAGAGGATGGGTGGTTCCTCTTCCATGGAATAGCTCCTCACGCGTACAAACCTCCCTTACAGCGAGGAGGTCATGGCGGTTCCACTACCATCTAAATTTAAGATACCACAGATCGACCTATACAATGGATCTAAGGAATCTATTGATCACCTTGAAAATTTCAAAGCACACATGACCCTCCATGACTTTCTTGGGGAGGTGGCTTGTTGCGTTTTCTTGTTGACATTGAAGGGAATAGCACGAGGCTGGTTCGGGACTCTGCGCCCTAGATCCATTGGCAGTTTTGCGGAGCTCGCAAAATAGTTCATTACACAGTTCATGGCAAATAGAAGGCATCGTAAGCCAGTCGCATATCTATTGACCATAAAACAGAAGGAAGGCGAGAACCTGAAAACCTACCTAACCCGCTTCAACAAAGAGAGGCTCACCACGGACGACCAAGACGAAAATATCACCTTGGCCACCTTCTTAGGTGGAATCTGGCCCCGAAGCCCATTCATGGCCAAATTGGCCAGAAGGACTCCATTCGCCCTAAGGAAGTTCATGGAACGAACAGACGACTTCATTAATGTGGAGGACACATTATAGGCCCAATTAGAGCCACAAAAGTAGGAAACCAAAACGGAGAACAAGAACCAGAACAATTTCATGGATAAAGACAAAAGGGTCAAAGGCTGAGGGCACTAGGATGATAAATGCAACCCATACACCAGTCAACAAGACCAAGGGCGCCGCTTAATCCACGACAGCTAAGATGTACAAGAAAACAATAGGGCCTCAAGAAAGCAAGAGCATTCACTAGGCAGGGGCCAGCATCATTGCACGTATCACCAAACCAATTTCCATTGGAAAGGATGTTGGCCGATTTCATCAGGCCGTAGAGGGAGGAGAATCGCTGACGAGAGCAAAGGCGAAGTAGAAGCCCAAGCGTTAGCGACAAGAAAGACCAGGAAGGAATAACTCTCCTCTTCCAAGAAGGGACCAAAAACAGGCCCCCGTTGGAGAAATTCACACAATAGCAGGCGGATTCGCTAGAGGTGGCACCACAACATCAAGTAGGAAAGCCCACACCAGAGCAAGGAATCACAAGGTATACATGGCGGATAAGCCGCACAAATATCCCAGGACAGGGGCAACCCCGACCATTATGTTTGGGGATGAAGATTACGAAGGGGTTATGTACCCCCATGACGATGCTTTGGTGGTCACGCTACTAGACGCCAACTACACGACCAGACTGGTCTTGGTCGACAATGAGAGTTCATCCGACATCTTGTCTTGGGGTGCGTTCACCAGAATGGCTAGCAACCCAAACAGATTGCGACCATCACCTTCTCCGCTCAAAGGATTTTCAGGAGAAGCCATTCAACCCATCAATTGCGGTGGGGTAAGGGGCCCACACGATCACCAGCATGACGGACTTTTTAGTGGTCAAGGCCCCATCATCCTATAACATCATATTGGGATGTCCGACCCTAAAAAACTTAAAGGTGATAACCTTCACTTACCACCTTAAAATGAAGTTCCCAATAGAAGTGGGAGTCGGTGAAGTCTGAGGCAAGCAGATTTTGGCCCAAGTGTGTTACGTTCAGGAGTTGAAGGCGGGGGCGCCAACAGTATGTTTAGTAGGCAACTCAGGGGAGCAGCTGCCACCACCGCCTTAATTAGAAGAGGAACAAGACATAGAAGCCAATGATGAAAGCAATCTGCTACAAGCTGAGGCTAACGAGCCCTTACAGATGGTGAGGCTACATCCAGAATGCCCAACTGCCACCACAAGGGTTGGTATAAAGCTCCACCAGAGTACCAAGAGGCACTGAAATAGCTACTGATTGAACACAGGGACGTATTTTCCTGGAGCCATGAAGACATGTCGGGGATTGATAATACAGTCATAGAGCATAACCTCTGCGTCAACCCAGAAGCCAAGAAAGTGCGGCAGAAAAGGAGGTCATTCAGCATAGAGAAAAATGCATGACTATAGCTGAGGAGATCGATAGGCACTTAGTGGCGGGTTTTATACAAGAGGTGCATTGCCCTGAATGACTCTCCAACATAGTGCTTGTAAAAAAATCCAATGGTAAATGAAGGATGTGCGTGAATTTCCCCGACCTCAATAAAGCTTGTCCCATGGACAATTTCTCACTTCTTCGGATTGACATCATCGTGGGCGCCACAACCAGGCATAAATTTTTGAGCTTTATGGATTACTCCGGCTATAATCAAATCAGGATAAATAAGGTGGATGAGGAGAAGACGACATTCATAATGGACAGAGGACTCTATTGCTACAGAATGATGCCTTTCAAATTGAAGAAAGCGGGGGCAACATACCAAAGGCTGGTCAATTGAATGTTTAAGCACAAAATTGGGAAAACCATGGAGGTATATGTAGACGACCTCCTGGTGAAGAGCAAGGAAGTCGCCTAACACCTAGTAGACCTCAGGGAATCCTTCGCAGTATTATGCAAATTCAAGATGAAGCTGAATCCATCAAAATGTGGGTTCGGAGTGAATTCAGGCAAATTCTTGGGTTTCATAGTCTCAGAGAGAGGAATCAAAGCCAACATAGAGAAGATAGAAGCAATTTTAAACATGGCATCTTCATGAACCATAAATGACGCCCAACGACTAGTAGGGAGGTTGGCTACCTTGAACATTTTTCTATCAAGGTCCACGGATAAATGTCTCTCTTTTTTCCAAGTTATAAGGAAAGTACACCCTTGGAATGAAAAGTGCGACCGAGCCTTCCAAGTTTTGACCAATCCGCCCCTGTTGAGGTAGCCTAATTAAGGGGACATCATGTATATTTACTTGGTGGTATCCCCCCAAGTTGTCTCTGCCATCCTAGTGAATGAGGAGGAAGGAAACCAGACGCTAGTCTACTACACAAGCCGCGCCTTAAGGGGCATCGAAGTCAAATACCCACGGATGGAGAAGCTGGCGTTTGCACTGTTGGTAGCCGCCAGGAGGCTGCGACTATACTTCCAAACTCACCTAATAAAGGTATTGACAGAATATCCTCTCGGGAGAGTACTGCAAAAGCTGGATTCCTCAGGAAGGCTAGTTGTGTGGTCAATTGAACTTAGTGAATTCAAAATTAGCTATGCACCCAAAAATGCAATCAAGGGCCAAGCCCTCACAGATTTTGTTGCCAAATTTAACGATTTCCTAGCAGAGATCGCGGTGCTAGCCCTCGACTGGCCCTGGATGGTCTTTGTCGACGAGTTTGCCTATTGAGTCGGGGGCGACATAGGGATCCATATTGTCATAGAGGCAAGTTGGGAGCACCACTATATGACAATGCTCACCTTCAGGATCACCAATAATGAGACAGAGTATGAGGCCTTGATAGCGGGACTATCTGCTCCCAAGCACTGGGCTTCAAGCAGATCGAGATAAAAGATGATTCCCAGATAGTGGTGAACCTGGTAACAGGGGCCTATGCCACTAAGGGGGAGAAATTGAAGAAATATCTTGAGCAAGTACTTGCACTTCGTCACCAATTCAAGTACTTTTCCATAGAACAAATTCCAAGGGGGACAATTCATTGGTAGACAGGTTGGTGAGGGTGGCGTCAACGAAGGATAATGCAGAATTACCATGGGAGGTACAAAGGAGGCTGATTGAGGTACCAACCGTTGGGATCCCAATAACACAAGTGGGACCTGGGATACCATAATGGACCATCAAGATAGAAAACCACCTAAAGAAGGGAAAGCTCCCCATAGGAAAAGGGGCAGTGAGGAAGATCAGGAGGAAGGCAGCGCGATTTGTCAAAATCGGTAGCGTCTTGTACAAAAAAGGTTTCACAATTCCCTTACTAAGGTGCATCTCACCCAAAGAAGCACAGTATGTCCTCGTAGAAATACACAAGGGCATTTGCGGTAACCATTCGGGTGGGAAAGCCGTAGCAAGAAAAGCCCTAAAGATAGGGTACTATTGGCCCAATGCCCTTAGGGACGCCAAAAAGTTTGCTAAGAGATGCACTTAGTGCCAAGCATACACCCCAGTCACACACTGTCCACCAGAAAAGTTGTCCTCCATAAACTCCCCATGGCCCTTTGCCCAGTGGGTAGTCGACTTTGTCAGACTATTCCCATCGGGAAAGGGCAGGGTAAAGCACATGATAGTTGTGGCGCCCCCAATCCCCCTTATATAAATACACAGGGATCGAGACGCCAGGATGGTGACAACACGGTCACACATCCCAACGAAGTGCCAGTGTGTGTACATGCAACAGTGTTCAAATAAAATAACGCAGCGGATAGTCAACTAAGTACCAGAATTTAATTACAATCAAACATCAGTAAAGATTTAAATAGCAGTTATACAGTCATCCATAAAATAATTTACAATAGTTTTAAATGTTCAAACGAGTGATCCCAGATCACTCGTCAGGCGGAGCCGTCTCCTCAGGCTCGCCCTCCTCCTCCTCATCAGCATCAAAATCTGCGACACCACAAAATGGTCTCGCAGGTAAGTATAACCCAAACAACAACGTAATATAAAATGCATTAAATGCAACTAACATGCATGCACATGAAAACATGCATTTTTCCACAAAACATCATTTTCCCCGAAAATGATAAATTTCCAAAACACACCAAAATCTCATTTTGGTCCAAATTATCCGTAAATCATTTTCTCAGAAAATGATTTACCCAAAAATCAACTCGCACTATTTTCCCAGAAAATAGTGCATTAATCCCAAATGCACCATGCATTATTTCCATATGCACCATGGTCTCCCCTATGGACCATCCGCACGTCCTGGCTTCGCAGCGGTGCTCAGTTCCGCGCCCAGCGCGTACGTGGCCAAGCACTCACACTACGCAACGAGCGATGCCCAGTTCCGCGCCCAGCGCGTACGTGGCCAGACATCCTCTAGTCCCCGCCAGCAGAAGGACCACGGAGTCGGCACGAGACCATCTCGTCCGATCCCATTGTCGCCCGGCGACAATCCAGGGGACGTTACTCAGTATATTCCGCTCCCGAGTAACCAGAGAAGCTCCACCAAGTTAATGCCCCATCTCGGCTTGGGGTCGTGATACACACGCACAAAAAATATTAACACATAAAATCATAGCTTTTCAAAGCACATGAACATGAATGCAATACACGAAAACCCAGTTTTCTTTTACAAACATGATCATGCATGAAATAATGAAATGCACATGTACCAACACAAAGTCCAAACCAACAGATACCAATCCAATCAAATCCAACCAAACAACTCCAATCACAAATCCATCCGACCCCCGAACTCCTCGGACTCAGTCCGGCATGCCAAAAACACAGTGAAATGGGTTAGTGCAAAAATACATTTAAATTACGAAAGTTCTTTGGAGAAATACTTACAGTGCAATATAATAATTTTTTGAGGATCGCGAAGTTGAAAAAGGCGACGTTTGAGCAACACCACAGTGTAAAATACACTGTGGCCGTGGGTCACAAATACCAACTTTTCAACGAGGACAAACGAAGACCTAAGATTGATAGGGTAGGGCCTAGGGAGGTCGGTGAAGCTAGTGGTGGTGGTGGTTTGCCGTGGGTGGCGGCGCAAGGGGTGGTTTTAGGCCAAAAATGTGCAAATCGGAGATGGACTTGGTGGGGCTTCACCGGTGACGGATCGGAGCTGGGGATGGGTCCAATGGGTTGCCAAGAGGCCGAGGATGAAGTGGTAGAAAGATGGTGGCCGGAGGTGGCGCGACGGCGGCGCAATGGAGGAAAATGTGCCGCGGCGTCGTGGGTTTCGTGGGCTTCGTGGAGGCTAACGGCGGCACGAACGGCGGTGATATTGGTGGGGTAGGACGGCCGGCGGCTGGGGAAGCGGTGGAGCCGGGCGGTGTCGACCACCGCCGGCGGACGGCGGCGCAGCTGGTGGGGGGAGAAACGGACGCGGGGAGAGAGAGAAAAGGAGAGAGAAACGTCCGCACGGGAAGAAAGAAAAAAATAAGGAAAAAGAAAAAGAAAAGAAAAAAAAAAAAAGGAAAAGAAAAAATAGAGGGAAAAGAAATGAGGTCCAATCCTCATAACTTGGGTCACAAAAATGATCCAACGGAAACGATTTTAAAACCACAAGTTAAATAAAATAATTTAAACGTAATGGTAAAGTCAAATTGAAATAATTAAATTCCACGGTAATTAATTTAAATATTAAAAGCAATTTAAATGCATAACAATAAATAAATATTAAGAAAGCATATAAAAATAATTTCCACCAAATAAAAATCATAGAAATAAACTCACTAAAAATCCAACCAATTTAAAATAAGAGAAATTATTTTAATTACATAAAAATAATTCCTTCAGTAAAAATACACTAAAATACGGGGTGTTACATCCTCCCCCCTTAAAAAAAATTTCGTCCTCGAAATTGGCAAGGTCCACATTAAGACTAAGACAGGAATAAGATTCAACTAAGAGCAGACTAAGAACATACCGCCAAAATAGTCCGGCAAGGCCACTCTATAAGCAACAAGCGCAACCTTCTCTACGATCTGAAAATGGCCAACATATCTTGGACATCAACAATCGCCCAAATTGAGTTCTTCCCACTAGGAGTCCTCAGCAACCCTACCACAAAATCCATAGAAATATCATCCCACTTCCACTCTGGAATAGGGAGAGGTTGAAGTCTACCTTGATGCTCAACCTTAACTAGACGGCACGTGGCACATTCCTCAATGAGCATGGCACTATCCATCATACTCATTTTAGTCCCCCAATGACACATCACGACCAGTATTCCTAGAGTGACTGCTATCCAAAAATCTCATTTCCTCGAGAACCTTAATACAACATCCAATAAATTCCAATGATCAAAAGCCCTTACAATAATATGTGCCAACTGCAATCAACTCCTATGCTCCAACTTCTAAACCTTTATTGAATTCTACTATTGGAAACCTAATAGCCACTTCCAATGTTAACCATCAATAACAAATTGCACAACCAAATGATTAATCTCTAATTACAAATATCTTCTCAAAATTCAAGTCACCGTTAATTCTTCAAATCAGCACAACTTGAATTCCTGACTACAACAAAAATACCACGCTTCTGCTGCGCACTCTGATATTCGCCACATGCATAAAACATTACGTTCTCATGAAACTAACACCATCGAGTACAAGGTGGCTCCATTCCTACTAACCAAAACCCTTATTACAATTTGGTAGAAAAACACTCTCTCTCCCAAAACCACGAGTTATAACTCAAATTCCTCAATTAACTTCTGCTGCCTTGATCAAAATCAAATTCTATAAAATACAACCATGATCAAAGACAGAAACCCAATATCAAACAACCTCAGCATCCCAAATTGAAAATAAACAACCTCAACCCAAAATACACTCATCTCCTCTAAGATAAGAAACATCCTTTAAAAGACTCAATTCCAACCTAGCGAATCAAAAAGAGTGCCTAGAGACTTCTACCTAACAACCTAAACCCGAAAGCTCACCATCTACATTCTAAACATCATCTAATCTAACGGTGACTAAACTCACAGCGAGCCACCATTGACTTCACCAAAACATTAACAAAACTTCCTTGGTAACTCGCCCACCTATTTCTACTCCAATAAGCTAGTATTAACACAACTAATTCCTTCAATAGCACATCACTATTAAACCTCAGGGCAAACCATACTGATCAAATCTTCAATCTACCAAAAGCCATTGCAAAGCACCCAAGGATCCTAATGCTTTATTACCCCCACATACTTGATCATATCATTCATCGCTAACGTCTAAACTTCAACTTCCAAGATCTTATCATATACCATACGTGACATCCTATCAATCTCTCTTCAAGTTAAATAACAATGTCCTTCATTCAACCAACTAGATGCTCAAACTCCAAAAGAAAGTATAACCTTAAAATTTAAATTCCTAGGTAACCTCAAGTCACAATTAATTCCTGAAGATAATCACAATAACTATTCCCAACCATGATTCATTGAGTAACCCACTTCAATTGCACACTTCGATCGACTCACCAAAAACTCCAAGCCAAGGTCTCTTGAATTATTACTATTGTGTCGACTCCTCTTCCACACCTACCAAAACCACTTCTTTCAAACCAAAATGAGACTAGGACCTATACTCTCCGAAATCCATAACCACTCACCACTACTAAACATCAATCTTACGCACCCTTAGCCAAAACCAATAATCCTCCAAACGTGCAGGTGGTCATCATTACCATTTCCATCACTAAACCTATATCCTCGAAATCAATAAGAATCATTTCTTTAATCGTCACCATCTATAATCCTTAAAATTGATATGGATTAAATCCTCAACCTGACATTGTAACCTCAAGCTAAAATCAATCATTAACTGAACTAGATCGACATCCTCCATCTCCAAAGAAATTCTCCCCAAAAAAAATTCTCATATCAATAACTCAACTCAGATCAATCCTATTTTAATTCAGCCATTCAACTCTGTAATTCTAAAACCTTAACCCAGATATAAATCATTTCCTGAAACCCTCAAGATCGATGAACTCAAATCTAAAACATTCGCCTTATAAAACTTGTAAATTCTAAAACCCCAAATGTTATCAAATTGCTTATCGAGGTCGGCAAGATCAAAAACTTCTAGTCTAAGTAATCTCTTAATTGCTTGTTGAACCTACCAGCTTAAATCCCATTAACTTATTTTCTAAAAAAAAACTATGGGGCCACAAACCTTAGATGAACATCTCATAAATCTAACATTGACATTCGTTGAACTTACAACCCCCTACCTCAAAGACTCATAACCTAAATTCTACGGAACCTAAATCCTCAATTATCCTAAGCAATTAAAAACTATTCCCCTCCTTAGCAGCAACTTGAGTACCTAATCCAAAGAGTTCTCCCAGACCCTGATGTTCGAGCCTTGATATTAAAACAACCAATCACCAAGAGTTCAGGCCTACTATACCAATGTTTAAGCCTAACAATGGCCTTCTCAGTCGTACCATCTTCCTGTCATAACATAACCCTTAACCCGCCTTTCAATTAATTCCATAAATAAAATAACATACGACAAAATGCATAAAACCAATGAAGTAGTTCACCATAAAATAAATATAACAATAAAATAATCCGCCATAAAATAAAACAATTAAATTAAAATGACATACAAATAAATAAATAAACAACGAAATTATTATACAATAAAATAAATAAACAACAGAATTATTATACAATAAAATAAATAAAGCCAATAAAACCATACTCAACCAAAGGTAAACACTAATTAAAGCAATAAAATCAAATAAATCAAATAACATCAATTAACATAAAATAAAATAGCAATAAACTCATAATATAAAATAAATAACTTAACTTACACCACTTAAACAAAAATTTTATTATTTTAAAATAATAATAAAAATAATTTTCTGGTACTATCCTAAGGGACATGTGGTTTTACCCAGAGCCGAACTGCTCTGATACCACCTGTGGCGCCCCCAATCCCCCTTATATAAATACACAGGGATCGAGACGCCAGGATGGTGACAACACGGTCACACATCCCAACGAAGTGCCAGTGTGTGTACATGCAACAGTGTTCAAATAAAATAACGCAGCGGATAGTCAACTAAGTACCAGAATTTAATTACAATCAAACATCAGTAAAGATTTAAATAGCAGTTATACACTCATCCATAAAATAATTTACAATAGTTTTAAATGTTCAAACGAGTGATCCCAGATCACTCGTCAGGCGGAGCCGTCTCCTCAGGCTCGCGCTCCTCCTCCTCATCAGCATCAAAATCTGCGACACCACAAAATGGTCTCGCAGGTAAGTATAACCCAAACAACAACGTAATATAAAATGCATTAAATGCAACTAACATGCATGCACATGAAAACATGCATTTTTCCACAAAACATCATTTTCCCCGCAAATGATAAATTTCCAACACACACCAAAATCTCATTTTGGTCCAAATTATCCGTAAATCATTTTCCCAGAAAATGATTTACCCAAAAATCAACTCGCACTATTTTCCCAGAAAATAGTGCATTAATCCCAAATGCACCATGCATTATTTCCATATGCACCATGGTCTCCCCTATGGACCATCCGCACGTCCTGGCTTCGCAGCGGTGCTCAGTTCCGCGCCCAGCGCGTACGTGGCCAGACATCCTCTAGTCCCCGCCAGCAGAAGGACCACGGAGTCGGCACGAGACCATCTCGTCCGATCCCATTGTCGCCCGGCGACAATCCAGGGGACGTTACTCAGTATATTCCGCTCCCGAGTAACCAGAGGAGCTCCACCGAGTTAATGCCCCATCTCGGCTTGGGGTCGTGATACACACGCACCAAAAATATTAACACATAAAATCATAGCTTTTCAAAGCACATGAACATGAATGCAATACACGAAAACCCAGTTTTCTTTTACAAACATGATCATGCATGAAATAATGAAATGCACATGTACCAACACAAAGTCCAAACCAACAGATACCAATCCAATCAAATCCAACCAAACAACTCCAATCACAAATCCATCCGACCCCCGAACTCCTCGGACTCAGTCCGGCATGCCAAAAACACAGTGAAATGGTTAGTGCAAAAATACATTTAAATTACGAAAGTTCTTTGGAGAAATACTTACAGTGCAATATAATAATTTTTTGAGGATCGCGAAGTTGAAAAAGGCGACGTTTGAGCAACACCACAGTGTAAAATACACTGTGGCCGTGGGTCACAAATACCAACTTTTCAACGAGGACAAACGAAGACCTAAGATTGATAGGGTAGGGCCTAGGGAGGTCGGTGAAGCTAGTGGTGGTGGTGGTTTGCCGTGGGTGGCGGCGCAAGGGGTGGTTTTAGGCCAAAAATGTGCAAATCGGAGATGGACTTGGTGGGGCTTCACCGGTGACGGATCGGAGCTGGGGATGGGTCCAATGGGTTGCCAAGAGGCCGAGGATGAAGTGGTAGAAAGATGGTGGCCGCAGGTGGCGCGACGGCGGCGCAATGGAGGAAAATGTGCCGCGGCGTCGTGGGTTTCGTGGGCTTCGTGGAGGCTAACGGCGGCACGAACGGCGGTGATATTGGTGGGTAGGACGGCCGGCGGCTGGGGAAGCGGTGGAGCCGGGCGGTGTCGACCACCGCCGGCGGACGGCGGCGCAGCTGGTGGGGGGAGAAACGGACGCGGGGAGAGAGAGAAAAGGAGAGAGAAACGTCCGCACGGGAAGAAAGAAAAAAATAAGGAAAAAGAAAAAGAAAAGAAAAAAAAAAAAGGAAAAGAAAAAATAGAGGGAAAAGAAATGAGGTCCAATCCTCATAACTTGGGTCACAAAAATGATCCAACGGAAACGATTTTAAAACCACAAGTTAAATAAAATAATTTAAACGTAATGGTAAAGTCAAATTGAAATAATTAAATTCCACGGTAATTAATTTAAATATTAAAAGCAATTTAAATGCATAACAATAAATAAATATTAAGAAAGCATATAAAAATAATTTCCACCAAATAAAAATCATAGAAATAAACTCACTAAAAATCCAACCAATTTAAAATAAGAGAAATTATTTTAATTACATAAAAATAATTCCTTCAGTAAAAATACACTAAAATACGGGGTGTTACAATAGTAGCAGTAGAATACTTCATGAAGTGGGAGGAGGCAGAAGCTCTAGCCAACATAACAACCAAATCCGTCACTAGGTTCTTATGGAAAAACTTTGTGTGCAGATTCAAGATCCCTAACACTATAATCTCTAACAATGGGAGGCAGTTCGATTCAGAGTATTACAAGGCGTGGTGTTAGGAACTCTAGATAAAGTAAGGTACTCATCGCCTGGGTACCCTCAGGCAAATGGACAAGCAGAATCAACAAATAAGTCCCTACTCAGGATCTTGAAAAAGAAGTTGGGTGACTAGAAAGACGAGTGGGCAGAAGAGCTTTCAAGGGTCTTGTGGGCCTACAAAACTTCAATGAAGACCCTCATAGGGAGACGCCTTTCACTTTGACATTCGGGAGTGAAGCAATCACTCCTACGGAAGTTGGCTTGCCCACATATTGGACCAGCCACTTTAACTTGGTGGAGAACAACCAAACTCTTGGCAAGCAACTAGACCTACTCGAAGAGATAAGAGAAGAGACGGAAGTCCAGAACATCCTCATCAAGAGAAAGGCCGAGCAATACTTCAACAAAATGGTCAAACCCAGGTCATTCAAGGTCGGCATCCTTGTCCTGAGGGAAACAGGGGTCACAACCCAATATGAAGGGAAGGTTGGCCCACGGTGGGAATGGCCCTACGTACAGGTCGCCAGCAACCGTTTAGGGTCATATCAACTTAAAGACATTGAGGGAAGGGAACTTAAGCACCCGTGGAATGCTGAACACTTATAAAGGTTCTACCCTTAGAAAATTCATTTTCTTATGCATTTATTTTAAAGACAATTTTTGTTTTTCTGAATATATATTTTGAAGGAATTCAAGGCAATAAAAACGGGTAAGCATTTAGCCCATTGCCGATCAAGGCGGGCGTGGAGATTAGTAGACCGTATGACCCCGTTACCAAGTTAGCCACCAAAGGTCGAGTTACACACTCGCTTTGCAACCAAGGTGGGAGTGGAGGTCAGAAGACCCCACGACCCCATTGCCAAGTTAGCCACTAAAGGTTGAGTTCTGTACTTGTGGTGCACTCAACAGTTATCCACTAAAGGTTGAGTTAAACACTCGTGATGCAACCAAGGCGGCCGTGGAGGTCATAAGACTCCACGACCCCATTGCCAAGCTAGCCACCAAAGGTCGAGTTGCGCACTTGAGGTGCACTCAATAGTTAGCCACCAAAGGTCGAGTTACACATCCGCGGTGCACTCAACAGTTAGCCATCAAAGGTTGAGTTACACACTCGTGGTGCAACCAAGGTGGATGTGGAGGTCAGAAGACCCCACAACCCCATCGCCAAGTTAGACACTAAAGGTTGAGTCACACACTTGAGATGCATTCAACAGTTAGCCACCAAAGGTCGAGTTACACACTCGCGATGCACTCAACAATTAGCCACCAAAGGTCGAGTTACACACTAGAGGTGCAATCAAGGCGGGCGTGGAGGTCAGAAGACCCCACGACCCCATCTCCAAGTTAGCCACTGAAGGTCGAGTTACACACTCATGGTGCACTCAACAGTTAGCCACCAAAGGTAGAGTTTCACACTAATGGTGTAATCAAAACAGGCGTAGGGTCAGAAGATCCCACAACCCTCTTAGTAGATCAGCTGAGTGAATGCTTAGAGACTAAGTACCCGAGGAGAGAAAGAACAAAAGCACATAGAGCAGCAAGACGAAACATTATCTAAGACATAAATGTCACGCAAAGGTAAGAGGCCAATTCAAGGGCCAAAAAGTTGTCCAAAACAACAAAAAGGCCAATTCGAGGGCCCAAAAATAAAATTGTTAAGAGATAGCACCCAAAGATACAAAGAACCCCAAAAGAGGGCGCTAATTACAAAAAGCCCAAAACAGGGGCCCATCAATCATCACAAATAAAAAGAAAATTCACCCTGGCAGCGGGGGGCATGGGAAGGAGTCAGGCATTAAGTCACGACCCGTAGCATTTGTATACTGGATGCAGTAGCATCCGGCTTGAAATCCTTCAAGTTTAGATTCCTTAAAATGGCCCTAGGTTTGGCCAGCAAATGCTCTTGTAAATGAGCCACTCCCGCCCCGTACCTTTATCTGAAGGCCTGGTATTGAACGGCCTTTGTGGCAAACAACTGAGGGTGCAGTAGAGCAATCTCATTGTTTGCAACAACCAAATGGGATTCCAACCTGCCCCACGCCTCCTGCAGCTGTTTCACCTGCGCGACCAGCTTGGTCACACTCCCTAGTGTCTAGTCTTGGCGAGCATCTATCGCCTCACGCTTCTTTTTATATTTATCGTATTTAGCCTGTGTGTGAGCCAGGTCCCCTTATAGCTCGGCTATCTTTGTGTCCTTCTCGTGGGGCTCCTTCCAGAAAGCCTCTTTTCTTTAGGCCAACTCCTTTGCCACTTTCTCACACTTTTCTTTGAAGGAAGCTAAGGTTGCAATTGCCTCCTTACATTTTCTGTTAGCATTAGCTCGAGATCGCTCAAAGGAGTCCAACGCCCCCCTTAGGTGCAACACTTCTACCTTAGTTGTAGTTTTCTCCATCTATGCCATATGTAAGGCAAAACTGTTGTGAGCATGGAGGTTCTCAATGCAAAGGAGCTCGAAGTGTAGGTTGCACGACTCCTCATGAAGAGAGTCAAGGTCTGACTCTAAGGAGTGAACATAGCCGTCCGACTACTCCAGGCAGCATTGCAGATGGTCCCTCTCAGCTTTAAGGTGGTCGTTCTCTTGCTTGGCAAAATAAGAGAACTTCCGCTGCTCACGAACTTCCTCCTCCAGGCAGGCTCTTTCATCCCTATCCAAGATGCCAAGGCATCCACATTTTGCGCAAGCACAAAGGTTAGCCAAACTCTGTACAAGCATAAAGGAAAATAGGAACCCCACATGCAAAAAAATAAAAAAGTATGGAAAATTGCCTTACCAGAGATAACATTTTCTTCAATCGCTTGACCATCTCCACGACTACATCTGATAGGGGCGGAGAGTAGCGAGGGCCAGCAGGGCCAGCATCCTCCACCCAACTGGCGTCTCCCATCACATTTGTTTCAGCCCACACTAGCGACCCCAAACTCAGGTCCAAAGTCACTACGGCCCCAAGATCGAGCATAGACACTCCCCTTAAAGGGCTACCTTCATGCTGGGTGCAAACTTGATCACCCATTGGCTCATCTTGCTAGGCGCTAACCTACTCGCCCTTTGGCTCATCACTCTGGGTGCCTACCTCCAAGTCCACTCGTTCCTCAAAGGAGTTACCACCAATAATGTCCCGATCACCCAACGAGATCTCACCCTCGAGAGGGGTGGTGCTCCCATCCCTACCAAATGAAAAATAATTGGATGAAGGAATGGACATCTTATCCTGGTTAGTAGGCGGGGTCTCACCACCCGAGGCAGTAGTTGGAAGAGAGTGTGGGGGAAGAGTCCTACCCCCCACAACGGACAGTGCTGCCACCTTCAGTTTCAGTCGTGACATCATCGGTAGTAGCGATAGAAGCATCAGGCACCCCCTATATATAGCTTAAGTCACTCATGTTGCAAGGCGTGGGAACAACAATAGGAACGATAGGAAATTCAAAGGAAGGGTGTCCATAGAGTCACCCCCAAAGGCAATTCAAAGTCATAGGCTAACAAAAGGTCTTTGATAGCTTGCTTTATTAAGGCGTCTAGATCATCAAGACCTGGGCTCTCCGCTAGGGAGGCCCTAACAGGGGAAGCAACTAGTGTGGCCTCCCCATAAACAGTTGCATCTATAGTCGCCCCCTGCGCCACCTCCGCAGGGGAATTAGAAACGCCACTAGACTTCATGCTCTCACCATGGGGATGCTTCACTTTTGGCCTCCCAGTTTGGGGGCACTCCTTTTCGCTAAGGCCAAAACTAATTTGAGCTTGGCCCCCATGACGTGAGCACGACTAAGCACCATAAAAAACCTATCTATGCTGGCGGGGGAAAGGAGGTCATTTGACTATAGACCATCACAGTCGTGTTCCTTAGCCCATTCACGAACAAGGTCAATCTGAGAGCGCTGACTATCATTCAGCTCCAACAACAGACTTTTATCATCGGGGACACACCCCCAATTGGCTGTATCAGGGTAATCCCTTCTATGCATTTCATTAGCAGAAAATTCCCAACCATTACCAGAAATGAAGAAAAACTTACTAGCCCATTGTTTGGAGTAGGAGTAACGCCCTTCAAAAGTTGCCAGGTGTTGCCCATGAATGCGAAAACTGTAGATATTTCTGAGCAGAGACGCCACGCTATAAAAGGAAAGAAACTCCTTCGTCGTTAAGTGTGGGTACTTCTCCCTGAGGGGCTCCAGCACCAGGAAGAAGAGTACACAGGCGCACATCAACACGCGCCACACCTTACTATGAAGTTGGCCAGGAGGAAGCTTCAAAAAGTGTAAAACGTCGCATATTAAGCGAATGAAAGGGAGGCGCAACCCATTGGTTAGGGCACAAACCGTTAGAGCCACATCTTCGGCATAGGCCTCTTTGTCGATGCACCCCCCTTCTGGAACGGTCATGTCCGCCAGTTTCGGGGATGCTAAAAAACTCCCTCAAGTCAACAAGGCCCACCACGTTTAAGATTGAACGCCACGAATATCCATCAAAAAAGCGGGGTTGCGGGCAAGGGAGGATTCACCTTTTGATTTGGGGAAAGCTTTTGTAGAACCGCGACCAGCCATTGCAGGAAAGAAGGGTCCTTGAAGACAACGCGAAACAAAAATGGAGAACGAGGTACAAACAAAAAAATGAGAGGAAGACACAAAGATGATGTATGAGCGAAAAAGAAGAAGGAAAGGTGAAAAGAGGAAGCATGGGAAGAAGTGAACGTGTTAGGCAAAACCTGGAAAAGTAATCATGAGGGTTCTTGGGAATCCATAAAGTTGGTTGCGCCAATGGTTACCATTTCTTTGGAAATCCATTTCATTAGTGGGAACAGTTATGGCTGACGTACGACACATCCTTTCAAAAAGAAAGGGTATGGGCTCGGGACACCAACTAGCATGGGCCTTAGCCAAGTGAGGGAAAAGTACAGATGTAAGCCCACAGACTAGTGGGGTAAGAAATGGGTATAAAAAATAAAAAGTTTAATTTCCCATGTGCCAACACAAAGAAAATTAGAGGGGTAACTGGAAGGGATATTTGGATCCGCCTAGCTGTCCAGGCCCACTACTAAGAAGCAAGCCCACAACAAAGAAGCAAGCCCAACGCTTTAGCCTAGGGTCAAGAGGGTCATGTCTGAAGACCTTGTAACTGTAACTACGCGGTAGATAGCTACTCTGAGATCGGACTATTGATCCACAGTTAAAGGCTATTATCTTAAAGAAGATAACTTCTATAAAACAAGAGTTATCTCTCCCCTCAATTAGTAAGGGATCATGAAGGATATACACATGAGAATGGTGGGTTAAAGTCAATTACCATCACGCCACATCCATGTCCTTCTATAAATAACCTATGAGAGGTAACAAACAGAATCATCTTCATCTTTATATATATTTATTTTCACACTATATTATTGACTTAAGCATCGGAGTCTACCCAGGGCAACCAGTGCCTCCTCTTCATTGTTATAGGTCATCCATATGGTTGGTGATGTGAAACACGTGTTTTACACCACCCCTCTCCCCCATCTCCCATCCTCTCTCATGATGGCCTCCAATTCCAAATGGACTTCTTTTATTTTCGTGAGGGGTCCTCTTTATATGGTTTAAGCTTCAACTGTGGATCTGGTAAGTGGGTTTTTCTAGAATACTTAGACTAAGGGCTCGTTTGTTTTCAGAGATGAGATGAGATTAAAGTTAAAAAGTTGAATAAAATATTGTTAGAATATATTTTTTAATATTATTTTTGTTTTGGGATTTAAAAAGTTGAATTGTTTATTTTATTTTGTGTGGGGATTTGGGAAAGTTGTAATGATGAAGTGAGATGAGATGAGATGTTTCTTGAAAACAAACGAGGCTAAGTGTTGGCTCTAGAAATCGAACTCCTAGATGGATTTTTCTTTCCAAGTATTAGGCTTTGATTATAGTTTCAATCTCATTCAACAGCTTCCGATTACCTGAATCATCACCAACCTTCTTCCCAGTTTCAACTTTCAACAACATCATCTTTTTCCCCGAAAATTCAAAAAATAAAAAATAAAATAAAAAATAAGACTACTAAACTTAACAATTCTTGACAATGCGAACGTATTACGTAAGTCTCCGTTGGATTTGAACGTAAATTACTTCAACATTTTACAAGTCTACTAAACTTAACATCAATTACCAGACAGAGGTAGATGGGAAAACAACTCTCCAATGAAGAAGAATTCTCCAAAACCCTAAGAATACCCAATTGAAATCATAGCTTCTCCATCAAAAAAATTCAAGCCTTGAACATTTAGAAATACACTAGTGGAATCCAAAAGAAAACTCAAATACATGTATAAAAGAAGGAAAAAAGAAAGCAGAAAAAATCTTGATCTTACAGAAATATTTACGTTGTTTGAGGCGCGTTTGTCTCCCCCCTGAAATCTTTCTTTCTCGGCTTGGAAATTTGTAACACCCCGTATTTTAGTGTATTTTCACTGAAGGATTATTTTTAATAATTCAAAAATTTATTCTCTTATTTTATAATTATTGGATATTTTAAATGGGTTATTTTATGATCTTTAAATTGTGAAAATTAAATTGTTATGTTTTCTTAATATTTATTTATTGTTATGCATTTAAATTGTTCTTCTTTTAAATTAATTAATTGTGGGATTTAATTATTTTATTTTTATTGTATTATTACGTTTAAATTGTTTTAATTGATTTGCTGTTTTAAAATCATCTTCGTTGGATCATTTTTGTGACCCAAGAGGTAAGGATTGGACCTCATTTCTTTTCCTCACTTTTCTTTTTTTCTCTTTTTTTTTTTTCCGTTTTCTTCTTTCTTCCGCAACTCTCCTTCCCCGCGCGTTGCGTCTTCCCCCCTCTCTCTCTCCCCGTGCGCTTCTCCTTCCACCCAACCCACCGCCGTCGTGCCGCCGTGCGCGACACCGCCCCTCCCATCAGCTTCCCTACCGGCCGGCGACCAGCCCCCTCCATTTCCAGCTCCTCCATTGCCGTCGATAGCCCCCACGCACCACTCCAAGCCACGACGCATCTTGAGCTCTAGCGCCGCCTTCGCGTGCGCCACCTCCGGCCACCATCTCTTCACCACTTCATCCTCGACCTCGGAGCAACCCAATGGACCCAACCCCAGCTCCGATCCGCCACCGGTGAAGCACATTCAACTCCATCTCCGTTTTAGACTTTTTGGCTTTAAAACCCCTATTTGCGCCGCCACCCACGGCAAACCACCACCACCATTGGCTTCACCGACATCTCTAGGCCCTACCCTATTAATTTCAGGTCTTAGTTTGTCTCCGTTGAAAATTGAGTTTTTGAAACCCACGGCCACAGTGTATTTTACACTGTTACGTTGCTGAGTCACCACTTGTTGCACCTTCGTGATCCTCCGAAAATTATCATATAGCACTTAAGTATTTTTCCAAATAACTATCGTGATTTAAATATATTTTTGCACTAACCCATATTGTTGTGATCTGGTTGGACATGCCGGACTGAGTCCGAAGAGTTCGGGGTCAGATGGATTGTGGACGGAGTTGTTGTGTTTTGGTTTGGATTGTTGGTTGTTGGTATGGTATTGTTCATGTACATGGCATATTGCACGCATGATCATGTTTGTAAATGAAACTGGGTTTTCGTGTACATACATTCATATTCATGTATTTATTGAAAACTGGGTTTTCAGGTGTTTATTTGAAAATTGAATTTTCATGTGAAATGATTTTAAGTGTGTTTGAAACGACTGGATTAACTGGTTTGAGAAAATGGAAAAGAGACTGTAGGGATGGTGGTAAGCAGGGATGGTGGTAGAGTCCCCCCTGTGATTCCCGTCTACAGTGCTCTAATATGTATTCATTGTGTGTGATAAGTATTCATTATGTGGAAAGGAACTGTAAGGATGGCGGTAAGCAGGGATGGTGGTAGAGTCCGCCTGTGATTCTCGCCTACGGTGCACATGGTAGGGATGGTGGTGAGCAGGGATGGTGGTTGTGTCCCGCCTGTGATTCCTGCCTTCGGTGCACACGGTAGAGATGGTGGTAAGCAGGGACGGTGGTAGAGTCCCGCCTGCGATTCCTGCCTACAGTGTCCGATAAATGGTTTGTTTTGTATGAATTATTTTTTGGAAAAATGACAGACTATGTTTTTGGGCCAAAATGGGATTTTGGCATGTGTTGGAAATAATCATTTTTCTAGAAAAAATGGTATTTTATGGCTAAGTGTATTTTGTTATATAAATGAATGTTGGTTGCATTAATATATTTTTATCCCGAGAGTTGTTTGGTTTATACTTACCTGCGGTACCATTTTGTGGTAACGCAGATTTCGATGCAGATGAGGCTGAGGGTGAGCCTGAGGATTTGGCTCCGCCCGAGGAGTGATCTGGGATCACTCGTTTTGGTTTGAGACTTGTAAAATATTTATTTTTGGATGACTGTATAATTTTTAAACCTTTTTACTGATTCTTTAAATTGTATTAACAATTCTGGTACTTAGTTGTATTAATTATCCACTGCGTTGCTTTTGTACACTGTTACATGTACACACACTTGGCACTATCGTTGAGATGTATGACCCTGTTATCATCATCCCGTCGTCTTGATTCCTGTGTCTCCTTGTATGGGGGTCGTGGGCGCCACAGAATTGCTGCTACAATTTGGTGGCCGACGAAGGAAGTGGTGACGAAACAAGTGCCTACTAAGCTGGTGGCAACGGAACTGGTGGGTGACGCAAAACACGGCGGTGGGCAACAAACTTTATAGCCAGCGGCGGTCTGAAGTGTATGAGGGGCTCAGACAAGGTTGTGTTTTTGTATTTTCTGCAGAAATAAAGATTTCGTCTAGTGTATTTATCCTTGTGTGGGCTTGCTTACATGGAAGACTTCTATTGGATGATGTTGATGGCTTAGCAACGGACGATCTGTTCCAAAGATGAACTAAAAAGAAATATACTTAGAGACATGATATTTTTAATTTGATTTGGATAGTGAAATAAGACAGAATAAAAATTAAAAATTGAATAAAATATTATTAAAATATAATATCAAAAAAATTATCTTTTAACAATATTTTAACTTTATAATATTTTTACTTAACTTTTTATTTTTCAAATCCTAAACTCTATAAAACATTCCTACTTAAACAAGTTTACTACTATTCACAAACAATTTTTATTACTATTTACAGATCATCTCATCTCATCTGACTATCCAAACGAGGCGTTAGGGTATTGTAAAGGCAAATGTACTTGCATTCTTCTTTTTAAAGTTCAGTTTGAAACTTCGGTGACAATTGTAGATAATAGATTTGGCTTTTATTGAAGAGAAATGCTTGGTTTACATAGAAGTGTTACACAAATAAGTTTACAAATTGACAGTCTTATTATGATACGTCATATATACTTTATAATAAAAAGAGCTTTACAATCTGACAAACCACATTAAGTCATGTCAGTTTGTAAACTTTATTGTGTAAGATTTTCTATGTAGACCTTACACTTCTATTTTTTAAAAAAATAGAAATCAAACTTTGTAATCATCTCCTCAAAACATGATGTAGAAAAGAAAGAGTGAAGAAGACAAAAATGACGTAGAAAAGAAAGAAAATTGTACAAGGAAGACAGATATTCAAACTGAGAGCGTCCCATTCATCGATAAAGGACCTGAGAAGGACTTGTAGTGTTAAAGGTGCCATTCGGTTGGTAACACTCAGGGTTTAGGTCGACATTTGGTATGCAATCTTCACAAGGAAGTGCACATGTAAGCGATTGGTCGTTTAAATCACAATGGAATAAGTAAAGGTTAAGTGCTATTTATACCAGAGTTTAAACAATAAATAGATCAATTCGATAAACACCCAAATATCCATATGTCACTTCATTCCCAAAATAACATTAAGACCCAATTGTTTGCTCCCTAAATCCAAATACGGCAAACCGAGCATAATTGGTTGCCGGAATAAGTATTTACAACTCCAAATGAGCAACATAATTGCCGTTAATGAAGACATTCCTCCATGTATATTACTCGTGTGGGATTGGTTATTCTTCTTCTTCTTCGAGTACCTTTCCTGGATCTACTTCTATATCAAAGTCTACAATTCCTATAAACGAAATTATAGATAGGTTATATAGTTATGACAAGACTGTTAATAAGAGATAATGTACGTGATGATGTATTGCATAGTTTCATTTAAAAAGAATGGTGAACACATGTATGGTGTATAATAAGGAATCACCCTCTAAGCAAAACACATGCATTCATGGCGAGGAATCGTCCTTTGAGTAAAATACAAGTACATAAGCACAACGAGGAATCACTCTCTGGGAACTTAACCTCTGTGCAAAGCTCAAGTGTAAATGAATATATATCTCTTTATATATATAAATAGCCTATAAAACGGAATTTTCTTGTTTTAACGGAATTTTCTTGTTTCGTTAACTTTCCGTTAAGCCTTTGTTTGTAATACAAGCCTCCATTATGATAACTTTAATCAGTAATGAAAACAATGCACAGGAATAAATCAGCGAAATACAAACTGACACAAACAACTCTCCAAAAATCAAAATCCTTTCCTTCTATCTCTTCATTTCTCTTCGCTTCGTGAATCGTATTTGCAATCCCCTGATCTGCTGAAGACTGGTTCGCCAAAGCCCACTGATGCCTGCGATGCAGATAAATGTGCTGGTTTCATTGTCAAAGGCGAGGCCTTGGTGTCGTTGCTGTCTTTGGGTAAAATAATTTCGAAGCTTTAGCTTTTACATGTACTCTTGAGTGTGTTTGAAATCCGGGTTTTTGAAATCTCTTTATATATATAAAGAGCCTATAAAATGAAATTTTCTTGTTTTAACAAAATTTTCTTGTTTCGTTAACTTTCCGTTAAGCCTTCGTTTGTAATACAAGCCTCCATTATGATAACTTTAATCAGCAATGAAAACAATGCACAGGAATAAATCAGCGAAATACAAACTGACACAAACAACTCTCCAAAAATCAAAATCCTTTCCTTCTGTCTCTTCATTTCTCTTTTTCTCTTCGTCTTCGTGAATCGTATTTGCAATCCCCTGATCGGCTGAAGATTGGTTCGCTAAAGCCCACTGATGCCTGCGATGCGGATAAATGTGCTGGTTTCATTGTTGAAGGCGAGGCTTTGGTGTCGTCGCTGTCTTTGGGTAAAATAATTTTGAAGCTTTAGCTTTTGCATGTACTCTTGAATGTGTTTGAAATCTGGGTTTTTGTTTGAGTTGTGCATTTAGGTGGTTTTATTTTTTGTTCTGGGGTTGGTGGTGGATTTAGGTGGAGTTGCCATGGATGCTGATAAATCAAAGGCGGTCGGCACTGCATTACGTTTGAAGAAGCTCACAGCAAATATTAAGCGGAGATAAGCTCTCAGATGTGAAATCTCATTCACCAGCGAGCATACCATGGATAGCCCTGTAGTACCAGAGTTGCTCTATTCATGTATGTAAATATCTTGCCTTTTTGGGATTTTATATTTTGAAGAAATTTGTGTTTTTTATTGGGTTTCTAAAACTGATGCTCTGATTTCAGGCACAAGCATCAATCTGTGTAAGCCGAAATATGAGATGGTGGGAGAAGAACCATAAAGAAAAGAAGAAAAGAGAGTAAGAAGACACGGAAGAAAAGAAAGAAAAAAAAAGTTATTTCGGTGGAGACAAACGGAAGATGATTGAGTTAATGGAAAGCCTCTTTCGGTGGTTTCGGCAGTTTCTGTGGGTAGTTAAGTGGTGGTCAGCAGCTTGGTTTCGGCACTCTGGTTGCTGTTGAGTTCCTGGGTAGGAAGAGCTTTCGTGGTAAGAATTCCACGCTGTGTCTGTGCAGACCTGAGATTTAAGAGATGGGAGCTACCTATTAGGAAAAGCCAGCCTCCACAACAATTTCAGTGCATCCTGGTACTCCCCACGAGAACCATCAAGGGACTTCAAGCCTTTGCTATAGATTTCTGAGCCTTTTTTCCTGCAAGGGACTAAGGGTGGGTGGAAGCAGTTTATTGCTTTGTCCTCTTTGGATGTTGGAAGAAAAAGCTAGAAGGCGTCCAATTAGGGACCCAGATCCAAGGACAATATTTGCTAACTGAGAAAATAGAAGTGTCCAATGGAGATTTTCTTTCCTCCGTTCCTCGTCCCAAAGATCTTCAAGCTTGGATCCCTCTAAATGCCCATCATCATGCTCAGAATTCCCTAGCCCAATTTCAAGTATGGTTTTGGATCTTTCACTTTGTGGGATGTGAATCTGAAGGATGGTTTGATTTTTTTTTCCCATTTCATGTGGATTTTTTTATTTCATTATTTTGGTTGTTGGGTTTTTGTTCTACATTTTTTTTGGATGTGAATCTGCTTGTTGGATTTTTTTTCGTCGGTATGGACCATTTTTTGTTGGATTTGCAAATTGCTTGTATGTGAGTTTCTTGTTCATTCTTCTCGGTATGCTTTAGTTTTTTGTTGGTATGCTCAGAATTCTCTTCTCACAGCTATTGTCTGTGTCTTTTTGTTTGGGTTTAACCTTTGCCTTGCCTTCATCCTGGGCTCTTACGTTTGTGCTACTCTAACGTTAGAACAATCTAATTATTACAGAAAAAGAAGGAAAGGAATCAACATTCATTCATTTACGTACAGATTCATAAAAATCAACATTCATACATTTTTAGGGGCAAATTGAGGAGTTGAGAGCACACTTCAGTGTTGCTATAATGTCTGTAGGCTCAAACGCATCTCAACATGTGAAAGGCCCTGCTCGACTTGATCGAATTACAAAAATAAGACTCCAATTTAAAAAAAAAAATTCAGAAGCAACTGGGTTTTACCATGAGTTCATATTAAAAATCCGAGCTAAGTATGGCCTTCCACTAGGTTATTTCTCTGAGGATTCAGATAATTAAATTATTACAGAGAAAGATGGGAAGAAATCTGCTAAAATGAAAAAAGGTCTGATATATTGTCATCATTGTTTGATATACAAGGGTGACCTTGCTCGTTATAAAGGATTATATGGCGAGGGTGACTCCAAAAGCCGGGAGTATACGGCAGCGTCAAGTTACTACTTGCAAGCTCCATCTCTTTGGCCATCAAGTGGGAAACCTGATAATTGGGGATCCCCATTATCAGGTTTTCCCCTTTATTGACACACTGCTACTATTTATCCTAATTGCATTTTTCAGGATTTTATAGCACTCTTCTCTTTTGCTGGCTGAGTGGATAATATATGCTCCTTGTATATAGTGATAACTCCCTTCTTATTAATAAAATTTATCTATCTTGTAAAAGAACTATTTTTTTGTCGCTATATCTTGTAAAAAAAATTAAATTATTCATTAATCAATTTTTTTTCGTTAAAAAATCATATTATTTTTTCTGTTTGTACACATTACTAATCTGCACAAATCTATTTCATCCAAATTAGGCAAACGTGCTCTACACGTTGATCCTCGCTTAGTGTGTGTGTATATATATATATATAGTTGAGATAAGGAATCACCCTATTCTCAAGTGGGTAAAGCTCACCGTATTTCAACATATAAAAATTAATACATAAAATCGTCCAATTTCACATAAAGATATTTTCAATCGTTCGATCTCACATATAAATATTTCAAATAATCCAATCTCACACAAACATTTCAAATTATCAATTCTCATACATAGATATTTCAAATCACCAAATTTTACACATAGAATATAAAATCACCAAATCTCACAATATATATGTTGCACCGGAGAACACATCAGCTTCTAACTAACTCGAAGACAAAGACACCACACATGATATGCATAGGGTATTCTTTTTCCCGTCTATCAAGTGAGGCCAATACAAAAATGTTTTACCCTAGTCATCACAAGGCATTCTCCTTCCTGTATGACATTAGTAGCAATGTGTCGTAAAAATAGTCTAGGGAACGTCTACTCGTCCATGATGATTGACATATGGTAAGACACACACACACACATTCACGCTAAATCACCACATTACAAATCCAAGCCATTTAAACATCAAGATCTTCAAATCAAGGAATACATATATTTAATCTCGAAATGAAAATGATCGTAAATATAATGAAGGAAAATATTCATTTATTCATGATTAGCAATGGAAAAAGTTACATAATACGCAATGCAAATCCCATGACATATACATAACATTTATTTCATATTTCTCAATACTGACTTAGAAGTTAACCTACCCTATAATAGTAAAATCACTATAGTGATGCTGAGCTGCTCTTCTTCTTCCGTCGTACTCTTGAAGTCACTTGTTTTTTCTTTTTAAGATTTTGGCTTCAAAGAAGATCCAATACTTAGTATTTCAAAAGAAAGATTTTGGATTTTACCTTAAACCATTTATAGAATGGGACCATCAAGAGTCCTTTGGTCTCAATCGTCCCACTACAGGATGACAAGGACAAACTGTCAGGACAAGGCACACACGTCCTTATGGCCTGCCTTGGGTCTAATTCATAGTCTCTTCTTGAATGGGAGTCTCCCACAGGGTGCTAGACCATATCTCTAGGTTTAGACAGTATGATCTACAGTATCGTAGCCTTTTCACCATAGACCCACTCTAGATGTGACATTTTTAGATTGAGAGTGTGCTTCTACGTACGACAATGCTACCCTCTGAGCCTTTTCATGTTATCCCGTAAAGCTCATACATCTACATGGGTCTTGTCCTTGACCATTGCCTACCTTAGGCTCGTTCCTTGCCTTTGTACGAATGACATATTTTTTAGAACTATAAGCCTCTTTAGCTCCTCATTCCTTGCCTGGGTACTTACTCACCCGGCATGAGGTGAAATTCTTTGTTACAACACCTGTGCTAAGGTTTGTCTACCTGGCTTCCTTGATGGTGTTGCTTGCCCTTCCATTGGACTAGCTCACTCAGCAAATCGACGCTATCTTGTTTTTCACCAAATCGAGAGAATAACAACTTTGTCTTCCACTCGACAAGGAAATGCTCTCTTCACCGCCTTCCTTTTGCTCCCAGAAGGTAGTCTGCCTCTTTTGCTAGTGTGGTCCTCATAATTCACACATAAACATTGACGCCAACTTGGCCATTCTTTTTCCCAAGGTTGGTGGCCCATTGGTGTTCTTTTTCCTCTAGTGGGTATATGACTGTAAATGGACCAATCTATTTGATAGTCGCTCGATACTCATTCGGTTAAACTCAAATCAGGCTTGACTCCTAAGAAAAAAATTTTATCTGTGAAGGCAGATACTCGATCGATTAGTAAATGATATATGTCCGACTAAACTTAATTCAACTCGGCTAAGACTCGGTAAGATCCACTCGTTTATGCCCAACTTGACTTGTTAGCTCAACTTGAATAAAGCTCAACTTAAATGTGTATATATATATATATGTATTAGTTAATAATATAAGCATCACAGATTTTATAATTAAATATATAGTACAATGTAACTTATATCTATATATTGAATGTACTTCATAGCTAGATTTTATAATTTATATATTATTATATAGGAACCATATATGAAATGTTGATATATATACTATTATATTATGTGTATCGTATTAATAATTTATATAGATATAGATGTATAATATATGGTTGTTATGGATAAATATCCACTAGTTACCAATTACTTATTTATAAAATTTTATAATTTTATAATTCAATAGAGGATCTACTTGTTAGTTATAAAGATTATATTAAATTTAGAAAATTTCACCATTCTCTAATTTCTTTAATTATTAAATCGTATTCAATTTGTTTTTTTTTTTTTTTAAAGAACAACTTGAGCCAAGCCAATTCTAGGAGCTCGTTTTTGGGTCGAGCTAGGGCACATCGAGCCGAACTCGAACAAAGATTGATTACATCCTCTCTCTCTCAATTACTTTACTTAATTGATAAAGTATTGATTAACTAACTGCATTTAAGTTGATTCTTTAATGTACGATGTCTTGTATCAAATTATTTCTTCTGTTTTTTCTTTTTAAATAAAAGAAGCATAATCAGTTGTAAAGAAATAGAAAGTAAATATTCTGTTTTATTTTATTTTTTATTTCATTAAAAAGAGATAAAAGGAAATTCACTCAAAACAGAACTCTGCCTGGTGTTGAACTTGGAAGCACCATGCTCTCCCAAACTTCTTGTTGGGAGATACTCTTGTCGTTTATTTTATTTTTTGTTTTATTTTTGATAACCAACATCTCATTCATTGAATCAAATAAAGTCCTTACAACAAATTACTTTTGTCAAACCAAATAGCTTGACTTTCAAATGAAGGACGATAATCCCACCACATTTCAATATCACTAACATTCCAAGCATGCATTGCCAACTGATGTGTTGCAGTATTCCCAAGTTTGTTTACATGCAAAACTTGAACTTCTTGAAAGCAAGTCATCATTCTTCGAATATCTTGGAGTAGAAAATCAAAATCTGTAATATAATCAATAAGATTATTCAATACATTCACAAGAAACAAACAATCTATTTCAAGCATTAACTTTGGAACACTCCATTGAACACACAATTGCAATCCTCTAAGCATAGCAATAGCCTCAATAAATTCAGAAGACACTACCTACCTCCATTTTCACTTTACTGCAAGCAACTAGAACATCACCATTGTGATCTTGAAGAATCACTCCTACCCCAAATGTATTTTGTTCATAAAAGGTTGCACCATCAACATTCAACTTAAGGTAGCCTATAGGAGGAGAGTTCCAAGGTACAACATTCTTGATGTGGTTCTGTGAGACATCAAAAACCTGAAGTTTTTTTTAACTCTAACTTCAAAGATAGAGCAGTATTAACCACCACTTATGTTCGGAACAGGACATTCTCATATATAAAATTGTTTCTTCTAGACCAAACAGTCCAAACAATTGCAATAAAAGTAGCCAAGTCCTCCTCTGACCCTCTACTCGTGTCGTTTATTTAATGTCGAAACTTGTCTATAAAATGTTGCTGCAATAAAGCTATAAATGAAATTTTACAGGGAGCATGCATATTTAACACTTAATTCAATTGAACGGCAGGCGATTCACAAATGATGCATCAAAGATACCTGAACAACACAACTCTATTCTAAGGTCTCTACTCCACACACCATTCATATGACATAATTTGATTTAAAAGATAAATTTGCATTTCGCATATTTGGTCTTCTTTCATGCTTGTATACATGGTTTAAGCCCTTGCTGCTTATCTCAGCACCATCAATTAATTTCGAATACCCATAAATTTATTTGAAAAATGCAACAACATATAATAAAATTCCACTAATCTCCTCCAAATTGTGTGGCCCCTCAATGTCAATTTCCCATAAATATCTTGATTTTCTGGAAACACAGTGGCATCATAGAGTCCCTATTAAATCAATATAAATCGAGGTAGCCACGAGCATATATGAGATTGAGACGCAGAGACAAAGACAGAGGCCTTGTTTGTGTAATATTTTTAGATATTCTTAAATATTTTCAAATATTTCATTCCCAAATATCACTTAAATATAAAATACTTTTCAATTTCAAATCTTCAATTTTTTCATCTATCATTATCCAAACACAAAAGTCAATAAAATTTTTTCAAACTTCCAAACAAAACACAAAAAATAATATAAAGTTTTTAAATTTCAAAACAAAAATTATATTAAAAAATTATATTTA
Organism: Juglans microcarpa x Juglans regia; assembly: GCF_004785595.1. Classification (NCBI taxonomy): domain Eukaryota; kingdom Viridiplantae; phylum Streptophyta; class Magnoliopsida; order Fagales; family Juglandaceae; genus Juglans; species Juglans microcarpa x Juglans regia. The sequence continues at coordinate 27,250,539 of NC_054608.1, forward strand.
AACAGTTTTTTAACTTTATAATATTTTTATTTAATTTTTCTATCACATTTTCTAAAATCCAATAAAACATATTAACTCAAATAATTTAACTAATATTTACAGATATTCTAAATGTTAAAATGAGTATAGAGACATACCTTCCACAATAAAGGATTTGGCACATGCATTTTGTTGCAGCCTGCCAATTCAGATCATCTTCGCTGCAATCTGATGTGGTTTCCATCGAATTGAAATATTTTTTATACTTTTAGAAATCTTTCTAATGACTTGCATCCCAAAACATCCATTAATTTTATATTTGGTGGAAGTTCTAGTACTTCTTCGAGTTTCTCGCATTCCCACAAGTAAAGTTGAGCTCCCCATGGATATTAGTCTAACAAATCCCTTGATGCTTGTGGGAATTAAAAAGACTTGATATTGGGAAGAAACTTGGCTCTGATTGGAAACAATTTTGAGGAATCAAAACTTGGAATCTACTAATCTCATTACTTGAATTCGTTAGATGCTGCAATTCATGGATTTCATGTTCTTCCATTGTTGTAGACTCAATAGCCATAATGGATTGTCTCTCATCCCCCATCATCTTTACAAGATTTGGATAACCACCCATCCCAACTTTCAAAAATAAAAAGTTTTTCAAACTAATCATTACAATTTTTTCAAACTCTCAAACAAAAAATAAAAAACAATTCAACTTTTTCAAATCCCCAAACAAAAATAATATTAAAAACTAAATTTTAACAATATTTTAACTTTAGAATATTTTTTATTCAACTTTTTATCTCTCATTTATCAAAATGCTATAAAACATTAACTCAAATTATCTCACTACTGTTTATAAACTATCTTACAACTATTCACAAAATTTTCATCTCATCTCATTTCCCAAACTTTTCCTTATACTGCATAAAGATCTCAACTTGAGGCTTCTTGGAAAAATTCGGAGGTTAGAACAATGTGAAAAGCATAAATAAGAAAGATTATCTAGGGATTTAACGGAATCATGCACCTCAACTAAACTTTCACACAGTTGGCCTTCAATACAATCAAGTTTGGGGTACTTGAAACATTTGGGATTTTTGCTAAGAATTTGCTATTAGAGAAATCTGTAGTCGTCAAATTCTATAAAAGAAAAAGAAAAAGAAAATTGAAGGGAATTTATTGCATAAATAAAATAAAATAATTATTGTAGACTATAATTGGACCTTGGGCTTGAATCTCTCGTCTACCTCCTTGATGAAGCTACCACACATTCTAAAGACAACGAGTTTATTTCCAGGAAAATTGCAAAGGATATTCAGGCCAATCAAATATTCTTAGCTCATTTGAGAGATAATTAGGTCTTAAAAAAAATGTGCACTACGATTTATAAAACACAAGTCTTTTCATCTATATAAATGCTTCCGGATGCAAGCTTATCTCGTTCTCGCCTTCAGGCAAATTTGCTAGTAGCATGCCTTTGATTTTGTTTGTTTCCTTGTAAGAGAATACATAAGAGTATAAGCAAAATTAGGGCATAAAGTTCTTCATTAATTACAACAATGTTAAAATTAATAACTTTTGCGTTCTCTAGTTCTAGAGCCACAAATTTTTTTCATAAAAGTAAATTCAAAAACTGATATGATTATATATGATACGCTAGATTTACTTTACAATTAAAAAAAACTTTATAATGTAACATATCACATCAATACACATCAGTTTGTGAGATTACTTTTGTAAGATATTTTTATGATTAAAGCATTTTTCCTCTATAAAAATAGTACTCCTCTATCCTTCTCTTTACATGCTATTTTCTTTTTGAAATTTTAAAAATAACTAGTATTTTCCGATTATTTAGATGCCCAACATTGGCCTATGGATACCATCATCTGGAAAGAAATCACAACCCTAAAATATTTTAGTGACATAAGCCAAGGGTTCTCCTTTAAAGAAACGTGCTATATCAAGAAACATATCCTGAAACGTGCTATATCAAGAAACATATCCTTCTCATTATCATCCAATCCATCATAACTTACCTGAAGTACTTTTTGAATATTTCTATTTCGGAGTTTTTTATATTTACCCAATGCATTCTTCCATTGGTGGATACTTTTACTTTTTAGATCTCAACCTAACATTGTCAAAGCTAGGGAAAGGCCTTTAGCATATTTTATTACTAGTTTAGAGAGTTCTGCATAATCCTCTAATGGCTCTTTTTTATCGAAAGCATGCAAGTTGAAGAATTGAAGAGCTTTGTTATCTTCCAAAATCCTCACCTCGTATTTGAATCAACTTTAGAGTTATTCAATAAATGCAGATCTCTTGTTGTTATCAAGATTCTACTTCCTAGACCAAACCAATCACGATCTCCAACTAATGTTTCTAGTTGGGCCAACTCATCCACATCATCAAGAATTAGGAGAACCTTTTTAGAGCAAAGTCTATGCTTAATCACATTGATTCCTCTATCAATATCACGAATATCTAAACTTATTCCTAAAATCTCATAAAGAAGTGTATTTTGTAGCTAAATTAGACCTTCCGTTTGCTTTGAAGTTTATCTAACGTTTTTCAAAAAACTTCCATCAAATTGGGAAGAAATCTTGTTATAGAAATATTTTGAGATAATTGTTTTACCAAATTCACTAATTCCAACTATCCATACCATGCGTATAAAATAATTCATTTCGATACTTAAATGCCGATAAATGTCTCGTACACGAGACTCTATTCCAATTGGATACTTGGCAACCCTTAGACATGTATGGTTTACTATTCTTTTTTCTACCCATTGAATGATTTCCTCGATAAATTTTGACTCTTTCCTATCAATATAAAAGATAATAAAAATTCAAAGAGTCAAGACTTTTCACAATAAAAGACATATGAGAATGATTGCAACATTGTTTTTCCTTCCTTAGAATCTTTGATCAATAGATTATGCATTTGTCGCTCCACTCACATTTTTCAATCTTTTATATGTATTACTAACTCTTTACCATTTTTTTTTTTTTGGTATTCCATTCTCGAATTTGAAACTTATAATTAATTGTACTGTTTTCAATCTTTATATCTTGAAACAATTTGAAACTATATAACGCTACTTATTTAAAATAGTTTTTCTTTGTCAGGGTGTGATTCCAAATCTTATTATTTTTGGAACCCAAAAATTAAACTATTCCCATCTTGTTTCATAATTATTTTTTCCAACTATCATTCATTTATTTTATGGACGAAATTAAAAAAAAAAACATACAAAGAGAATATTTAGATTTGTTTTGTTTTTTTTGTGTTCTTCAGTTCCTCCTATAAACTTTAGGTAAAATCAGAAAATAATCATAAATATAAAATAATTTTGTATGACATATATATATATATATGTATATGTGTGTGTGTGTGTATATATATATATATATATATATATATATCTTTACCAACAATTTCCCCCGTGATCAGATCAAGAATTTATCTTAATTTTCTCCATAAAGATCTCTTTAACATCACACACACTTATATTGTCAAAGATCATCAGAATTAGTACCTGTAATTCTCTAATTTGAACCCCAACATATTGGCTAGTTCATCTAAGGCTGCCCTCCACTTCAGTACCTCTACGTTACCCTCGAACCTGTATCAAAATTTAATGAATGCTTCACCAAAACTTCTTTTTTAATGTCGTACTTCTGATAGATCTACGTCGTAAAATATTGGTAGAACAGTTTGTTTCATTGTTTTCATATACTTAAGGATCTTCAATAGTTTCTTCAAACACCATCTGGATTCCGCATAGTTTTTAGAGAGTATAATAATAGAAATCCTTCGATAGCTTTGAGAAGTGCTTCATGTGAAATTTCCTCTCCCCTTTCGAGCTCTTATTCTCCTCTGAGGCAAATCCATTCTCAATTTTAAATTGTTATATTCTCCTCTTAAGCAAATCCATTCTCCATGATTGCGCTTTCAAAAGGAAATGACATTAGTGAGATAGATTCAGCACTCACTTTGAAAACAAAAGGAAGTTTATAAATAAATTGAAAACAAAATCTATCTGTAAGTTTATTTTTTACACTCTCAATAAAGATGTTGGAATAAGTATTGAATGTGATAAAATTTTTACACTAGTGGTCCCACATTAAGAAATCCCAAAAGTCAAAGCTCATTGGGGGAAATAATTATTAATTGGTGTTCAATCGGAGTCAGAGTCAATTTAGGGGAATTCGACTCCAACTATGTTGGTGCCTCACGCCTAAATTGGGTTAGGGGTGTAAAGAAACTAAAAAACTGGTTAAATCGGACTGAACAAGTCTGATACCGGTTCTTAGGAATCAAAACCAGTCCTAAACTGGTGCAATATTGTTTTCAGATTTTAAAAATCGGTTAAAACCAAACCAAATTGGTATATATATTTATAATTTTATATATTATATTATATATATTATATGTTAAATTGTTAATTCATATAACATTAATTCTAATCTTATTATTCAAGTAATTTAATCTTATAACATAAAATTAATATAACATGTAATATAATATAAAATTTTAATTTTAAATAGAAACATTAATATTAAGTAATTAATATAACCTACTTTTAAATATAAAATATATCAATGATAAATACATTTTTGGCATAATAAATTTTAATATATATTCTTTTTAGAAATACATTTTTTAACATTTGATCATATATACTCATATAAAAAGTCTAGAACTTATATAAACTATAGTTAAATTCAATACTATACTAGTATGTGTTAATTGTTATAAAATAATATACTTATACTATAATATAAATAAACTAATAGTTTAATATATGTAAACATAATATTATTACTAACACAGATAATCCATAAAACTGGAAAAACCGAAAGTTTAGGTTTCGGTATTGAATCGATCCAATATTTGTTCTTAAATTTTCAAAACTGGTGCATACCGATTTAGTTTTAAAAAATGTACAAAATCGGACGATCGGTTACACCCCTAGATTGGGTAACGGTTATGAAGCAGAGGCAAAAATGGGTGGCATTGAATACTTAGTGGGTAATTTCAATGGAAACTACTCACTTCAAAATACTGAATTCTCAGGAGGGACCTCCCAATCTCAGGGATTGAGGTGGCAGAAAATCAGGAGCTGCGGTTACTATGGGAAAAACCCATGATAAGTGAAACATGAAAAAGAAACTTGCTCGGGAAGATGTCGATGGATCTCTGCCACTGAATTTCGAAGGAGATATTTTAGTGGACTTGGGCCACCAAATGAAAAGCAAGGTCCAGAATGAGTTTAGTCAAGACGAGGGCTCACTTGTAACGCTGATCCAAAGTGGAACTGGGTTAGGAGGCCGAAAATGAAAGAGAAAAACAAAGTAAGTTAAAACCAAAGCCCAAAAGGATACTACTTGCTCTGGAGAAACAACGACGAAGAAACGGGAAGCTCCTGAGATTGGAGATGACTTGCAAAGAACCCCAAAACGTGCGCTCGTACATAGGACGAAGTATGCATAGTTTGTTGATGACCAACCAAAGAAATTGGCGGTGGCTGACTCACAGCCCCGCCGGGAGCCATGAAAACCTTAAGTTGGAATTCTCCGTGGGTTTGGGAAATTCGTACACTTCGTGACATTGTCAAGAAGGAAGATTATGACATAATATTCCTTCAAGAAACAAAATAAGGCCAGAGCTATGGAAACTTGTAAGTTTCGACTTGGTTTTGTGAATAGTTTGTCTGTTGATTGTAGTGGTAGAAGTGGAGGTCTTGCATTACTGTGGAAGGAAAATATAAATTTATCTGTGCTTAGTTATTGTAAATCCCATATTGATTCTTTTATTAAAGATGTTATTGATCATACTAAGGATTGGTACCTAACGGGTGCTTATGGCCACCCTAATACTGCCTATAGAATGGAAACATAGAATTTAATTAGATCATTGTCTCGACAGGATGGACAAACGTGGTCGGTATTTGGAGATTTTAATTAAATCTTAGACCAAACTGAGAAATGGGGAGGGAGAAATAGACCCGAGAAACAGATGCTTCATTTTAGAGATGCGCTCATTGACTTGGCTTTAAGTGACTTGGGGTTCCTAGGTTCTGAATATACGTGGTGCAATAGGAGAGAAGATACAAATAGAATCAGTGAGGGGTTGGACAGGTTTCTAGCAAACTCCCAATGGTGCTAATGTTTTCTACAAGCAGTAGTGAATCATGGTGTAGCTGCTTATTCGGATCATTTGCCTTTATGATTAAATACTGAGGGTGGATAAGTTCACAGCAAAGGGAAGAGACCTTTTAGATTTGAAGCTATGTCGGTAGGAGAAGATGCATGTGCACAGATAATCAAAGATTCATGGATTGAGGGCTCGAGAAATATTAATATGGAAAGGGTCATGAAGAAGATAGAATGTTGTAGTGGAAAACTGGTCAGTTGGAACATAAATAGTTTTGGGAAAGTTCAGTATCAATTAAATAAGGAAAAACCTAAACTCAAGCATATGCAAGAGTCAGATCCAAACTGTGCAGGGCATGAGGATAATATATCTGCATGAAAGGAGGTTCATTTGTAGTTAGAGAGGGAGGAAATAATGTGTTGGCAGAGGTCAAAGACTCTAGGGTTGCAGGGGGATCAGAACTTGAAGTATTTTCATTCTAAAGCTTCCCAAAGAAGAAGAAAGAATCAAATTATGAAGTTACAAAATGAGTTGGGAGAATGACACGACGGAGAGTACAAAGACAAATTAGTAGTAGATTACTTCCAATCTCTATTCACAGCTTCTGATCAAAGGGGCTCTTTGGATGTCTTGGATGGTGTAGAAAGGAGAGTAACTAGTGGCATGAATGATGAACTATCCTAGGAATACACTGAGGATGAAGTAACACAAGTACTAAAACAAATGCACCCTACAAAAGTTCCTGGACCTGATGGTATGGCTCCCATAATCTTTCAAAAATATTGGCATATCATAGGAAAAGTTTGTTACTGCTACAGTACTTCAAGCTCTGAATACAGGTGTGTTTCTAAATGCTTTGAATCTTACCTTCATAACTCTGATTCCTAAGAAAAAATCACCTGTGAAGGTTGTGGACCTTCATCCTATCAGTCTATGTAATGTCACTTATAAACTTATCTCTACAGTGATTGGAAATAGATTGAAAAAAATGTTACCTTGTATAGTATCTGGTCCTCAAAGTGCATTTGTACCTGGGAGGTTGATTAGAGATAATGTCTTGTGGCCTATGACTTAATCCATTATCTAAGGTAGAAGAGAGTAGGGAAGAAAGGTTACATGTCACTGAAAATAAATATAAGTAAAGGCTATGATAGGGAAGAATGGGATTTCTTGGAGAAGATACTGCAGAAGATAGGCTTTGCTAGTAAACTGATCCAGCTAACCATGAGGTGTGTTCAATCTGTTTTTTTTTTTTTTTTTTTCTGTGTTGATTAATGGTGTACCAACTGACCCTATAATTCCTGTCGAGGATTAAGGCAAGAGGATCCACTATCTCCTTACTTATTTCTGTTATGTATTGAGGGGTTTATAAGCCTGCTAAAAGAAGCTAAAGGGAAACTTTGTTATGGGAATTAGAATTTGTAGAGGCGCTCCAAGACTAAATCATCTTCTCTTTATAGATGATACTGTCATTTTCTGTAAAGCAGATGGCATAAATATCCAATTCTTGCTGAAGAAGTATGAGCTTACCTCAGGTCAGAAAATTAATAAGAAAAAAATTGCTATGGTTTTTAGCAGGAATGTCACAGAGGAAGTAAAATATGACATTATGGCTATGTGGGGGTGCTAGTTATGTCTAGCAGTATGAAAAATATCTTGGTTTACCTACTATGGTTGGCAGATCAAAATCACAAGGTTTTGCTGAGATTAAATAGAAAATTTGGTAGAAGCTATAGAGAAGAATTCATTGGATTAGTTGGGAACAAATATGTGAATCTAAATTCAGAGGTGGGTTAAGTTTTTGAGACCTGAGAACTTTTAATAATGCTCTTTTGGCAAAACAAGGATGGAGAATCTTACAAGAAGAAGATACTTTGTTGCATAAGATATGTAAAGCATGGTACTTTCTGAAAGTGAGTTTTTTTAGTCACAATTGGGCACAAATCCATCATATGCATGGAAAGGTATTTGGGATGCAAAACATATGTTATTCCAAGGCTATTGATGGAGAATTGGTAATGGAAACTTAGTGAAGATCTGGGAAGATGCTTGGATTCTTGGGCATCAGGCTTTGCAAAAGGAAATGAGTATGAATGTGGAACATAACAGTGAAGAATTGGTGGCTTCTCTTATTGACAGAAATACAATGTGGTGGGATACATATAAAGTTTGAGTTCTTTTCAATCCGAGTGTGGCTGCTGATATCATGAAAGTAGTCATTAGTCCAAGAGAGTATGAATAGAAGTGGTTATGGACACAAGAAAAGTGCTATGGAAGATGAGAATTCCCAACAAAACCAGAATCTTTGGATGGAGAGCTTGTAGAGAAGGCCTTCCTACTAAAGTAAATCTCAGGAAAAAGAGCGTGGAGGTTGAAGCCAAATGTGATTTCTGTAAAACCAGTTTGGAAGATCTCAAGCATGCTTTAATTTACTGCCCTTCCATTCGAGATTTTTGGAACAGAAATATTCCTGCTTTGCTGAATATGGAGGAGGACATGAATAAAATGAATACTGCACTGTTATACTGAGTAAGGGAGATATAAATGACCTAACCACCTTTTTCGTAATTGCTTGGGCCTTTTAGTATAGGAGGAACAAAATGATAGTTAAGCAAAGCCATATTGAACCAACAAAGGAGATTGACCATGCCTTGTCTCTACAGAAATTCACAAGGATTTGGCATCTTTACCAAGTACAAAATTAAAGACAATTTGCTGTTGGAATCCTCCTCCTACTAACTACTTTAAACTTAATGTGGATGAAGTGAGAATTTTTTACCACCATAAGGCAACTGTGGGAGCTATTCTAAGAGATGAAAATGACAACGTTGTGATGGCTGCCAACAAAGTTGAGAATGAAGTGTTTGACCTGGAAACAATTGATCTTATTGCTATGCTTTGAGGCTTATAGCTCTGTGCACATTTGGGGTTTTCAAAGTTAATTCTTGAAGGTGATTGTATGTTGTGGTAAAGGCACTACAAGAGGAAGGTGCATCATTTTCACATCTTGGGAATCTGCAGAAAGAAGTGCAGGGGATGCTACTACACTTTGTCGTGTACAAAGTTCAACATGTACGTGGGATGGGAAATGAGGCTGCACATAGACTTGCACGTAACGCTTGGAAGGTTGAGAACATTGAAATGTGGTGGGATGATGTCCTAATGTTTGTTTCTCCGGCTGTTCGGCTTGATAAAACCCAAATGTAATAGTTTATCTTATTAATGTTATGTTTGTTGTTATGAAAAAACTCAATAAATAAAGTCAATCTCGAATTATATTCTCATTCAAGACTTAATATCAAGATTGTCTTTAACCATAATGCTCTCTTACCTCATGTAAAATATGCTAACATGAAAGAAAGGGAAAACATATATAATACGCAAAGAGAAGGAACAAAAATTAAAGGAAACCATCCCCTGAAAATCCCAGGTCGTCCAACGTTGTGGCATAGGGATGGAAGGCCAGGCGATTCGCAAAAGACATAGTACAAACAGGGGCAACCAACTTACTTGAGTTATCATTAATTCAAAATCGGTTTGGGAACCGATGTCTTTTTTAGTACAGATGATATGTGGTCAGTGTCGGTTTGGAAACATGAGATGTGCAGATTTTGAAATGCTGTGGTTAGCACTAGAAAATCTCCTTCAATGATCATGACCTTATCCAATTTTCTGTTGACTGCTTTAGGAGAGTTGATGATTCTTCACCCTAATTTGGATATATCGACTGGAATTGGCAGGTTGTGGCAAATATGATGGCCCCAGAGTTGAGTTGTTTCTTCCCACTGCTGCACTTGTGTTTGTATGTTCTCTCACTGCTACAAAAAACTTCAATATCTTTTCATATCTGATTCAAAACTCCACTCGAACTAAAGGAATGGACCATATTAATGGAAAATCTTACCTGATCAGAGGTCATTCGATGTTGGTTGCAGATGAAAGGGTAGGCGATTCACAATCATCAGTGACCAACAGGGGCGAGTTGGGATATCATTAATTATCCATTTTTAAAAGCAGTGCGAGTCGAAATGAAGACCATTTTAGAGCTGGTTCATCCAACAATTTTTTGGGCTGCAGCCTGCATACCCCTAACAAAACCCCACAGTGCCTATTAGATGTCCATAGTGGCAAAGATCCTTAACTACTCTTTATCAACAAGTTTGAAATCTTCTTAATATGAAGCTTGCTAAAACAAAAGGAAGTTTAAGGGGTTGTTTGTATTGAGAAAGTCTCACAACTCATTTCATCTGATCTAATTATTACAAAACATAGATAAAAAAGACAGATAGACAAAGAGAAACCACAAAAATTCAAGGAATATATCACCTTGGATGGGTTACATCCTTGTTTCTTTTTCTTCCTTTGCTATCCTTTCATGCTTGTATACCACATTGGCTCCGCAACTTTTATAAAACTTCGTTATATGATCATTCTGGATATAGAAACGAACTCTAAGATTGTCCAAAACCTTAAGCTTAAAAGATTCTATTGATGAGTATGCCACCCATACTTTATATGGCATTGAATGAAAATCTAGTTTAAGTAATTCAACCCCTCTTTCAATGTAGCATATATGATTTGAGACGTCACTTGTTATCTCAGCCCTTATCTGATCCCACAACCAGTCATCTCGATTGAAAAACACAACGCAATATAATGCTATCCCACTTATATTCTCCAAATTGTGTGGCCCCTCAATATCTATAACCCATGCTTTTGTTCCACTCAGTTGGACATCATCAGGCCTCGTAAAACGCCCACCATTTGATGACACTATATGATAATGTCCCTATAAAACGAATGCCATCAATTTTCAATCATGCAAATTATATACAGAGGCACCCACAAGTGTGTATGAGAGATAGAGAGAGATACCTTTTGCAATAAAGGATTTGGCCCATGACGATTCCATATATTCACGTGCATTTTGTCACAGTGGGACAAGTTAATCAATGCTAATGATCTGATGCGGTTTCTATGCAATTGCAATATTTTTGATGCTTCTGGAAATCTTTCTAAGGACTTGCATCCACAAGCATCTACTTGGTCTATATTTGGTGGAAGTTCTGGTATTTCTTCAAGTTTCTCACAATGGCTCAAGTCAAGGTAAGCCAGTTTGACAAATCCTTTGATGCTAGTGGGAAGGCTAACAATTTCACTCCCCGATAAATCCAAGAAAGACAAACTGGCCAAGGAATTAAACATGGTAAAGAAATTTGATAATGGAAAGAAATTTGATTCTGATTGAGAACAATTTGGAAGATTCAACACTTGTAATGCAGTGCTCCCATGGCTTGAACTTGCTAGAGGCGGCAATTCATGGAGTTGTTCTTCACTTGAAGATATCTCGTCTTCCATTGTTGTAGACTTAATAGCCAGAATGGGTTGTCTTTTATAACCCATCTTTCCAAAATTTAAAATATTTTGACAATCCCTGATGCAAACCCGACGTAGATGCTGCAACTGAAGAATGCAAGTTCGGAGACGAGTAAGTTTTTTGCAGTTGCTTAGATTTAAAAGATCAAGCCCCACTAGATTCCCTATGGATAAAGGTAGTTCTTCAATTGCAGTGCCCACTACATGTAATGTACATAAATTTTCCATGTTACCCTTGATTTCAAGAAAATTACGAAAGCTTGGGCAATCTTCAAGCTTAAGAATATATAAAGATCTCAACTTGAGACTTTTTGGCAATATGGAGAGGTTAGGGCATTGTTCAAAAGACAAAAAAGAAAGATTATCAAGGAATCCAACAGAATCATGCACCTCAATTAGACTTGCACAATATTCGACTTTCAATTCCTTCAAATTTGAAGCACTTGAAAGATCTTGGATTTTTGTTAAGAAATTACAATCAATGAGATCCATAGTCCGCAAGTTCTGTTAAGAAAAACAAAATATTGTTTGAAGCTAGCGACCTTACTACATAGCTCAAAGAAAGAAAATGAAGATTATAATTGTACATACCTTGAATCTTTGGCCTAACTCCATGACCAAGCTATCACGCATTCGAAAGATGATGAGTTTCTTTCCATTGAAATTGGGTGGTAAAGCTTGCATAGGATATTTAGACCAATCAAGTACTCTTAACTCGTTAGAGAGATAATTAGGCCCCTCAGAAAAACGTGCATTACGATTTATAAAAACTCTAAGTCCTTTCATTGATACAAAGGCATCAGAACCCAAGTTTATGATGTCTTCGCCATCGGGCAAATCTATTACCATGCCTTCAACTTTGTTTGTTCCCTAGTAAGGGAACATAAGAAAGTGTCAGCAAAATTATTGCATAAAGTTTCTCTTATTAAACTTTGCTAAAATCATAATTTTTGTGTTGACGGTATAATATAGTTCTCAAAAAAGGGTAATCTGTTGTATCCTTACTGTCTTTACATATAAATATACATATACATGTACATATATATATATTTAGTAAAAAGACATTTAGATATGACACTTTGATTGATTCATCTTAATTAATTAAACGAAATCCATTTATAACTAAAACATCATTTTGAGATAAAGGAGATTTTGTATATATATTTTCCACTATGTTTCACTTTAAAAAAGGGGAAGTAAATGTCGATCTCTTGTTGTTATGATGATCTTGCTTCCTAAACCAATCCAATTGCAATCTCCAGTTACATTTTCTAGTTGGACTAACTCATTCACATCATCAAGAATGAGGAGAACCCTTTTAGAGCGAAGTCTATGCCTAATCATATTGACTCCTCTATCAATATGATGCACATCCAAACTTATTCTTAAGATTTCATAAAGAAGTCTCTTTTGCAACTTAATTAGACCACTCACTCGCTTTGAAGTTTCTCTAACATCTTTCAAGAAACAACTCCCTTCAAATTGAGAAGAAATCATGTTATAGATCTCTTTTGAAATAGTTGTCTTACCGATTCCAGCAGCTCCAAATATCCCTATCATGCATGTAATATCATTTCTTCCAACTCTTAAATGCCGATAAACATCCTTTACACGAGACTCTATTCCAATTGGATACTTGGCTACGTGTAAAGATGTATGGTTTACCATTCTTAAGTCCACCCATTGAATTATTGTGTGGATAAGTTCCAATTCATTCCTTTCAATATAAAAGAGATGAAAAAAGGTTAGAAATTTCATATTAAATGACATATGAATATGATAAAGTTATAATATTGTTTTTCCTTTTTTTTCTCCGTTACGTACGAAATGATAGCATAAGATTACGATGTCAAAGGTAGCCTTTCTCCTTAATCCAAATGTTTCGATAGATTGTGTATTTGTATATTTTCATTGTTTGTACATATATATATATATATATATATATTGTATTATAAACTTGTTATTTTTATTTATTTTCCACATTCTCAAATAGATATGTCCCTCTCGTAAATCTGCAACTATAATTAAGAGTATTTCTCAGTTTTAAATCTGCAAATTAAAACTAAAAGTCACTACTTATACAAAGTAGTTTTTTTTCCTTATCACAGTATGATTCCCAATCTTATTCTTAAATATCATTTCTTTCCAACTATCATTAAGTTATTTTATGGACGAAATTCCATATATGTATTGCTATATTCCTATGTTTTTGCTTGCAATTCATCAAAAGATCACCCAAACGAATAATCATAAATATGAAATAGTTTTCCTTTTGTATGGTATTTTATTTTCACTAGTTCCCCATATCAGATCGTGGATTTGTCTCAATTTTCTCCATAAATATCTCAGTAGCATCATATGCGCATATACACCATACAGTACATGCATATAGACAAAGCTTGCCAGAAGCTTGCTAATTGGAACCCGGACAAATCGGCTAGTTTTTTCAAAGCTACCTTCCACTCTAACACCTTTACGTTATTCTTGATCCTCTCTACAAGTTTGGTGAATGATTTTCCAAAAATCCTTTTTTGATGTCGTACTTCCGATAGATCTACGTCATAACAAATTGGTAGAACAATTTTGTTTCCTTGCAATCAAGAATCTTCAATAACTCGTCTAAGCACCATCTGGATTCTGCATAATTTTATAAGAGAATAATGATAGAAATCATTAACCCTTCAATAGCTTTGAAAAGTGATGGCGAAATTTCCTCTCCTCTTTCAATATTATTGTCTATGTAAGTATTGATTCCCTTTCGATACAAAGCTTGGTATAAATGGGAAACAAAGTTTTGGCGAACATCTTCACCTCTAAAACTCAAGAATACATCATGATTCCATGGTCATATGGAATTAGAAGAAGAAAAGTATATGGAAGAGGAAGAAGGTCCTTGAAAGGTAATGGAAAAAGTCATCCCGATCTCCGCATGCGTGATTACTATTCACCAGGAGGTCCAATTATAGATAATCAGAAGTACTGGATTAAAGAAAGAAACAGAAACTTCTCGGCAACTTCTTGGCAACAACGTCCCGCATGTTAGCTAACCAGCAGGCCAATCATACCACTCCATTCAAAGGGATTATGGGGATGAATTAATTAAAAGAGATCATGCATGGAGTTTGACCGGTTGTTGGCGCCTACCTGAAGGTCAGATTTCTAATATAATTTTGCTAAATCGATTCATGGCACGTTTGAATTCAGAAAATGTTTCATCTCATCATTATAGTTTTATCAAATTTTTACAAAATATAATAAATAATTCAACTTTTTATATCTCAATTCAACTTTTTTAAATCTTGAAACAATTTAATATTAAAAAATAATATTCTAATAATATTTTTTTTTAACTTTCATCTTTCATCTAAAACTATCTCATCTGATCTCATTTCAAATTCAATCCAGCCCTATATTCTATAAAATGGAAGGAAAATACGCTATAAAATTCACCCATTCAATCCAATTTATCATATTCGTTGGTGAATGGAAGCCACCCTATCAAAAGCCAGAAAGAAACCGACACTAGCCGCCCACTAGTGTTATTAATCTATATATTTAGCTAAAAAAAGTCACAAAACCTTCTCTATTTTTTTTTAATTTTTTTTTAAATAAAAATATTGTTTAAAGAAAGAAGTCTAGATCATATCAAGGTCACTCAACTCCTACAAAGCTCTCTGGGTAATTGTTTTTTAGCTAAGCTCTCTGGGCATTTTGTTAGTTATCTTCTTTTTGTGACAAGCTGCTTTCAATTACTCGATAGTTTCTATAAGATGTTAAAATTTCTCTTTATCGATCCCATTATTGTGTATACACTTCATGAATTGCTTTAATTTCCATGTTTGAGATCAACTGAAACATATAATTGCTTCTAACATCACAGCTGGTCAAGCGAAAACCCTTATGTTTGTGCAGCTTAATCCTGTTATAAACTCATATTCTGAAAGTCTTAAGTACTTTGAAGTTTGCTGAGAGGGTCTCTGGAGTTGAGTTAGGTGCAGCACGGAGCAGCAGAGAGGTTAAAGATGTCAGGGAATTAATGGAGCAGGTGCTTAACCACCTATTTATTTGTTTGTGTCATTTACTAGCAATTGATTAGAATAAAATATTATTTATTATTATTAGAATATTAATAATAATAATAATAATAATAATAATAAATTGTAATATTATTAGAATGTTGAAGTTAGTGCGTTTGGATGTTGAAGTGAGTTGAGTTGAGTTGATAAAATATTATTAGAATATTATTTATTATTATTATTATTGTTTTAAAATTTGAAAAAGTTGAATTGTTTATTATATTTTGTGTTGAGATTTGAAAAATTGTAATAATGAGTTGAAATGAGTTGTTTATTATATTTATTAAAAGCACACACGTTTAATTGAGAGTTGCTTTTGAAGGTCAAGTTTTTATTTAATTATGGTGTTCATAACCGAAGACTTCAAATAGGAACTCATCATTTGAAGATCTTTGGAATCACTGAACAAGAGATGAAATCCGACTAAATGAGAAAGAAAAAAGTACTTTTAAAATGTCATGAAAATGTTGATTACTAAGGCGTTGGCTGCATTTCTTATAGTAGATCTGAAATTTGATAAATTGGTGAACACATATCTCAATTTCCACATGTGAACATACAAAACAACAGAGTTGGTAGTTTTTGCAAATATATATTCACAAAAAGAGTAAGCTAGCTTTCTTTCTGCTGGTCAGCGTGTTGGTATGATGTCGCACTATGTAAATTGGAGAACGTTCAGACCAATAGGAGGTTGCATGGTGATTGTAGGTGGGTAGATGTATGCAGATCTGGGTTTTTAACTTCTGACCAAAAGGGTAGATGACGTTATTGGTCCAAAAGCATGTATGAATGCAGATGACGTTATTGGTCCAAAGGCAGAAAAGTAGGTGGCTTCACTTCCTGACGGCAGTGTTCTTCTTCTTGAAAATGTGAGATTTTACAAGAGGAAGAAAAGAATGGCCCTGACGTTTCAAAGAAGCTCGCCTCCTTAGCTGAGCTTTATATGAATGATGCTTTTGGGACTGCACATCGAGCTCATGCATCAACTGAAGGGGTTACAAAATACTTTGAAGCAGCCCGTTGCTGGTTTCCTATTGCAGAAGGTGGATTTCTCATTTTCATTCATTTTTTCTGTATTGATTTCTAATTATTCTTCTATAGTTTCTACTTTCTCCAAAAAAAATTATGAGGCTTGGCATTTTTTACTAATTTCATATATGTCATAATCCTCAATTATGTGATGCCAGCTGATATAAAATCCATATATATGAGTAACACAGTTTGAATAGAGGAACAATAAAGTTGGGGTGGATAAATGGAAAGAATCAATGCTTCCTTCCTATGTATTATGTGATATGTATCTAGTTCGTAGGAGCTGTAAGTGGTTTATATGAATTATCAATCCTTCATTTTATTTTTCTAGGAGGAATCCTTGAGGGTAGTTGACCGAGTTTGTTAGAGTAGCATGCTTGCATGTTTTAGTTGATTGAATAAAATTTATAGGGTGCCTTGGTTTTTGGATTTGATGATGATTGTATCAGCCAAGCTGGTGCCCAAAGGAATTAGGTCTTTTACGATTCCTTGGTTTTTGGATTGCTATGTAAGTTTAAGACCTAGCCCCTGTCTATCACCTACCCGTGAAAATTATATGGTGTTCTCGTCTAAGTCCATATCAAACCACTGATCAAGTGCATTTCTTCTTTCCAAAACCCAAATGGTGGAAAGAAATTAACAAATAAAAGACTATAGAGCTGCTTTGTGGCTAGCTTTTATTCTATCTCCATTCACCGATAAGTACATAAATTCATGGATAAAAATAATATATGATACAAATGCATAAGTTGGAGGTTGGAATTCCAACTGTACAAGCTCTTCCCCTACAACAACCAACAAGTCAAAGCTTTCCAAACTCAACTAACTCCCACTCCATTTTTTCTTCCACCATAAAAATAATAAATAAACAGTGGAACTTACAAATTCATTGACCACCATCACTTCTTTCTTTTTTTCCTTCTCTCTTTTTCTCTTCTGAGCACTAAAATTGCATAAAGAAAAGCATATAAAGAAACCTTGTCTGCACTAATATCTTGACAACTAACAAATGAATAGTTATCAAATATATGATCAACACACATTAAAACCAGCTTTATATTTCAACCATCAAATCTACAGTCCAATCCCAGCAAAATCTATAATAATAAACCCAACAGCTTCAAACTTGCCCCTCTCATTGCTCTCTCTGAATTTCAAGTAGTCTAAAGAGACAAATGGCTTGTAAAGCCTCACATTCCTCTCCAATCACTTCATCTAGTGCTGTGATCACCTTTTCATCCTCAAAGCACCAAAGCTAGAGAAAAGTGGTTTGCTGGCTGGTATGTGATGGATTAATGTTTGTCTCATTTGAGTAAGTTGCAAATTGTAAGATATTGTACAGATGCTATATAAGATTTGAGTAAGCTGCAAATTGATGGATTAATGTTTGTCTCGTTTGTCTCAAATTAATAGCTCTAAAAAGCCAAAAATAAAGTTTCAAGGGTGAAGTAGGTTGCCGTGTGAAAAGATGAAATTGCCTGACAACAATGAAAAACCATAAAGCTTATGATGGAATTGTCTAAGAAAGGAAAAGGAATAAAGGAAACTAATATGAGATTTCTGATCAAAGAAGTAAAAGATCTAGAAAGATATGAGATTTGAGGTGGGAGGTCATGATTGATTGATTAAAAGACCACAACGACTACCCAAAAGCTAGAGAAAGGAAAAGATAGTTAAAATGGTTTGGAATAAGGAAATCTTACCAAATAGGCAAAAAAAAAAAAGAAAAAAAAAACATAGGATTCTATGCTTGAATTGATATGGATTATGCTTGAATTCTATGCTTGAATTCCCTGCCTCTGTCACTCCTAATTTCTTGCTAAAATGTTAAAATTGATGTGAATTCTATGCTTAAATTGATATGGATTATGCTTGAATTCTATGCTTGAATTGTTTGACGTGCTTTTGAATCTAACACGGATGTATAATTGCAGCATCCCTTTAAATATTTTAAGAAATTTTTTCGTAAGTCCATGTTTTTTCTAGGAACCAGACTGAATGCAGCATCCTATGATGCCTTCTACCCGCCATCAACAAAACTTTTGTAGAGCTAGTTTTGAAAATATTGATTACCCCATTGGTAATTAGGAAATTGCTGTTATGGATGAATATCTAAGCTGCAGCTTGGACTTGCTGGTGCTTTTCAATTCCATTGGTTCCTCTCTTGCATATCTTGGCCAAGCTCGGCTTCTTCTAGCTCATGCTTTGAGCCTTGTGGAGAATTTACCGTCTTTCGCAATAGAGCATCTGAAACCAACTAGCACAAGAAGTCTCGACAAGGGTTGGTTTTTTCTTCACTTGTTGAATTGGATTTAAGTCTATATGAGATTATTATGGAGAAAGGGGCAATCTTAAAGGAGATAAAGGAACTGAACGATGTAGTGGCTTGCCTTCTTGCTGCCTTGGTCACTAGGAAACACAACAAAGCAGTTGAAGAATTGCAAGGAAAGTTGGAGATATCAGAGAAACTATTGGAGGAATTGCAAAAGGAGGTGGGTTGCCTTAGAGACTGGAAGCAATAGCAACTTCTGTAATATTTTGTTTGTAAAGTTTGAACGCGTGTTAATTCTGTAATATCCGCTCCAATTATGTATATATTTTTGCTTTTCTTTCTAAGCAACAAACGCTTGGTTCGGGGAATACTCAAATAAATGAAGGAAATAAAAATTGGAATTGATGACACTGATCAACTGCCATTGGAATTTTTCTTTAAGCAAGAAAACAATCTTTTTTTTTTTTAATTAACAATTCAGAGACTATTTCAGTCTTCTCATGTCTTTTAGAACCAAGGATGAAATTTTAGAACTTCACTCAACTTGGAATAAATATTGCACAGAAAACCTGCTTCTGAATAAAAATAAAATTGTACAAAAAAATGTATAAATTTTGGAAGAGCATAAAAAAGACCAGACCCCTTTTGACAAACCAAAACAGAATGCTTATTTTGCAATGTGTATTAGAATTGCGATAAAAACAAGTAAAAACTAGATACAATCTTTGCATTCCTATCAGCCAAACCTCCTACAAGGGACCAACTTGTATCACACCCACCTAGGAATCCTAGCAATCTCTCCTCTTTTGTTTTTCCTTTTACATGACATGGAAAAGTGTAATAACAAAAACTGCTAAACTAGACAACTCTATGAAGTCAGTTACGCCTATTATGTTGCAAGCAAAAGGAGATGAGCAGGTGCCTAGAAATAATGAGATTAGAAAATGGCCATTTGGCTCCCTGAAACATTGGAAAGGATCCCCGTCATTAGTTCCTTCATTTTGCTATAAACATCAATTGGCAACCTGGAAAGCATAAGTATGAGACTCTAATGTAGCAGACTTTCAATGGTGAAAAGTAAGTAGAAAAAGCATAATGAGAAAGGAGGTGGATATGTGAAGAGGAAAACTAGACGAAGAACTGAATTCGACTTCTTCAAACAAGAAATCATGAAAAAAAACAAAATAGAAAGGAAAATCACAATTTAGAGCATTTCCAAAACATTCCACATTAAGCATTTGGTTTGAAAATTGCACTGTACGCCTACAAACCATGTCAATCTCCAAGACATATGCCACTTGAACATTCTCTTTTTCTTGATGGTAACAATTCTCATTCTTATTAAAAACTCCAAAATTTGGTCAAAAAAAAAAAGTAAGAAGAAGAAGAGGTGAAAATGCCTCTACAGACTACTACAAGATCATCTGTCAATAAAGTATTTGTCCTGAATGTTTCTTGAGAAACCTCAAACCATCCTAAACCAGTAATATCTTCAAGCCATGCCAATATGAAATTTCTCTTTAAGGTGTTGAGGATAGAGTTGAAATTTCCCCACTTTGATGGACAAAATAACTCAGGTTCATCGAACTGCACAGGGAAGAAATCACAGCAAACCAAGAAATCACAGAGACGACCAGCTTAGGGGGGCGGACTGGAAGCTTCGCTGCTTGGGGACTTCGTCTTCCGTCGGGATGAGGTCGAAGGTGCTTGGGGTCGGGGTCGGGGTTGCGAATTGGAAGCTTCGCACGCTTGGGGACTGAGGGCTTCCGTCGGGCTTGAGGTTGAGGACAAAGTTGTGCTTTGCATCGGGAGGGGGGAGCTAAGGTGGGGGGAAGGGGGAGAGGAGGACGGGGCTCAAAGAAAATTTTAAATGAGTGAGAGAAAAACGAGCCACAGGGAGGAGGGAAAAAAATTCGGTGCCACGTAAGGTGTGCTTTTGGTTGATGTTGCACAGTGGCTGCTACCAAGACTTATTCTTCATCAGATATTCCTAAATCCTAAATAAGTCATCCTCTTATTGTCTCTATGGTGTGCTGCTAGCCAAAAAAAGTTCCTATTTGCAGCCAACATTGTGACTAGTCATGAACAAGTTGGTCGTAAAAGGTCATATTTGTTGTAATGAGTGATCCTTAAATTAATTTAAATTTAAATTTATATAAGGAATCATGCGAATATGGTGTGCATGTGTTTTACTAATGCTATAGTTAGAAAGAAAATTTTCGGAATTGCAAACTACAACTTTTCTCCACAAAACTCATTTTAATGGTTACTACTAAATAAGAATGAACTGAGGAGGTTGTAGAGGCTAGAAGGGAAGTTGCAAAGACCAATGATTTTGGGACCCCGGGGGGTGGGGGGTTTGATGTTGATTTAGAGCTTCTTTTGGTAAACAATGCTTAGAGCTACGAAGTCATCAAAGCCAAAAGGTACGGAATTGACTATGAAACTCCTTAATTCAAAGTGGGAAATACTGATAATTAGAGTGACAGTATTGAGGAGCACTTCCAAGATTCTTCATATGGGTTTAGATGTAGCAACAAGATCCCCATATACATTGGTTCATGTTTTTACAAAGGTGCACATTGCAATCGTAGTTAAAGGTCACTTAAAAACATATCATATTATGTAGAAACCAGATTCATGATGTTGTTTTTATGCTTCTGTTGACCTTTCAAGTGGCATCTCTCAAAGAGACTATTGCAAAAAAAGATGGGGAGATTGAGTAGTTGCAATTACTTAAAGATCTCAAAAATGTGCATCCTAGCATCAATGGCGAGAAGCGTGGAACTCCACAGCAAAGCCAAAAACGAATAGGTGGGAAAGGCTTCGTTACTGAAAAATCCGCTTCTGATCATGATAATCGTTTAGAGCTCAAGCAATCTGAAGCTGATTCCCAGCATTCCATGGATGACCTTAAGTGCCAAAATGGCAAACAGGTTAATGGCAGTTTTGTAATATTTGATTAATAGCAAACTTGTAAATATGTATTTGTATATAAGGCAAGTGTCCTTTCGTGGATCAAAGAGTACAAGTCACTTTACCAAATTGAAGTCGCGATCTTGGGAGAGAAATGGAAGGGGTTTTCAAACTCGAGTCTTACCAAGATCAAATTAGAGCTTGAGGAGATGATTAAGTGTGTTTTATGGTGTGGTTTCGTTATAGGATAATACGAGAAAGCCAATCCATATTTTGTGCAGTGATCAACGATTATAAGTTATTGTAAACTCAAGTTTTGATGGATTTTTCAATAATAAAGGGTCATAGATTGTTCCTGCCTTAGATGTAGACTATTAGGGTCGAATCACGTAATTTCTTGTGTTGATTTCACATTTCTTTTATTATTCTTACTTTTATTTTTATTTTGCATGAGTATATACTGTGATTTCGGGTTTCTAATGTGTTTAAAATAGAAAACTAAACCGATCACGTTAATCATATATTTTCTTGGTATTTTGGTTGTCTGTTGTTCAATATTAATTGCATATTACAACCAGTTACGTTAATTTGGTTCTTTGAGTACTTGTTTGTGAGAGGTCTGAAAATATAACAATTTTGTTTTTCATTTTTAATATATTTTTATTATTATAAAGAATGTTCAATGTATTAGTATTATGGTTTGCAACATGACTTGTTGAAAAGAATTTAATAAAATATAGGCTTTCATGTAAAAGAAAATTATGCCTTTTAACAATATTTTTTCTTGAAAAAATTGTAATGAAATGTAGGCTTTTAGATAAAAATAAAATAAAAAATTATGCCTTTGAAAATTATTTTTTGAGTAACATATAGGCTTATGTTAAAAAAAAAATGCAAGTAAAGCCCAGATTTCCGAGTTTCAATAACCCAGTTTCATCTAGGTTTCGGCCAAGGTATACCCAGGCAAGGTTTGAACTCAGGTTTCTGGCTTGGTATACCCCGATACCCAGCCCGAAACTCGGGTGAACAGTCCTATATGGTGGCTAAAACATAGCAAAATTAGAAAAAACAAAAAAAAAAAAAAACAAAACAAAGATGCACAGAGATGGATAAAGCTAATTTTTGGAACATAGATACAAAAATTGAATTTTGGCAATGCCACCGCCTATGGCTATTTCTTTTCTTTGATATTTAGTAAGAAAGCGAAAACAGATATAATACGCAGAGAGAAGGAACAAAAATTTAAAAGAAACCATCCCCTGAGAATCCAAGGTCATCCAACGTTGGTGGTAGGAGATGGAATGCCAGGCGACTTGCAAAAGACAATATGAATAGGGGCAACTGACTTACTTGTATTATCAATAAGTCAAAATCGGTTTGGGAACCGATGTCATTTTTAGTACAAAGGATATGTGGTCAATGATGGGATGAATTTGCAAAATCTCTAAAAATGTGCAGATTTTGAAATGCTGTGGTTAGCACTAGAAAATCTCCTTCAATGATCACGGCCTTGTCCAGTTTTCTGTCGACTGCTTCAGCAGAGTTGATAATTCTTCACCTTGATTTGCGTATATTGAATGGAGTTGGCAGGTTTTGGCAAATATGATGGCCCCATAGTTGAGCTGTTTCTTCCCACTGCTGCACATGTGCTTGTATGTTCTCTCACCGCTACATAAAACTTCAAAATCTTTTCATATCAGATTCAAACACTCGAACTAAAGGAATGGACCACATTAACGGAAAATCTTACCTGATCAGAGGTCATCTGACATTAGATACCGCTTCTGAATAGTCTATATATAAATAAATTATATATAAATATATATAAATTATAAATAGTCTAATCTGAATTGGAGAGTCAAAAAATGAGCTTGCAATTTGAAGAAATGAAAAAAAAAATGAAACAAGTAAAAGCCGAAATATCGGCCGATACGGCCAGTATGGGCCAAAACGGCCGAAATTTTTACCAGGACGAAACTATCTTCCGGTATGGTACGAAATTTAAAACATTGATATAAACATCAGAAAATTCAAATTTTTACTAACGTAAAAATTAAATGCCGGCAATAATATATTTTTTCCAGCACATAAACAACTGCCGATATTATAAACGTCGACAATTTTTAATTTTTTTGTATTGACAGATGGAAGAAGAAGAGGACGAGAGGAAGAAGCTCCTTGTGAGGCCATTGAAGAAGTGATCATGATCTCCTTTGTATGTGCGATAAATGTTCACAAGAGAGGTCCAGTTATATATGGTATTGGGGATGTTCGATCCTCGAGGGCGCTTGATCAATTTGGTCTAACGGATAGAGAAAATATGGAATATGCATCATGTGTTGCCCAATGATTATACTTTTGTGACTTTTTATGCTTCATATTTGGGGTTGGTTTGGATGATGAAATGAGGTAGTTTTAGGTGAAAGATAAAAATTAAAAAAAATATATTACTAGAATATTATTTTTTAATATTATTATTATTTTAAAATTTAAAAAAGTTGAATTTAAATTTAAAAAAATTGAATTATTTATTATATTTTATATAGAAATTTAAAAAAGTTATAATGATAAGATTGGATGAAACATTGGCCTAAAAGTGTTGGTTCGGTCTAAAGTTCATCACACAGCTGGATATCGATAAAGAAGAATCCAAAGCTCTAAAGTTCACGGCAATGGAAATTGATAATAAACCTAGTACTGGTTTTTCTCGGTAAACGCACAAGTAATTAATTTGGTTAAAAAATCGTGTACGTGAGTAGTTTTAAATAATAATTCGGTCTTAGGGTGGCACTCACTTTAGAAAAATGATAAATCTGGAAACTATATGAAAAAATTATTTTTAAATAGTAAATTTTATTATTTTTTAAAACGAGTGTAGAATTTATACATTCTAAAACTATATTTAGTATTACGAGTTTGAAACTTTGATGCCGGAATAATATAACATGGTTGATATTTAACAATAAGGAAAATGCTAGTATTACCGAAGCATGAGATGAACAGTGCATTTTTCTATTTTTTTAATATTAAAAAAACAACTAAATGTATTGTTCGGTCACATGCTGGTATGTTTGGGTAGTGAGAAATGTGGAGAAGAGTTGTGAATAGTAATGAAAATGTAATAATAGAATATTGAATAATAATAAAAAGTAATGAATAATAATAAAAAGTAAATGAAAAGTAATAATAAAGTCATGAATAGTCGTAGAGTATTATGAAAATATCTAAGATATTCTTGATACCCACCACTTTTGGAGATAGTAACGAAACCATAACAATAATATATATACATAGATATATTATTTTAATTAATTTTTCTACCGTATCATTAGACATGGTGAAGTTAATTATATCTTTATACTTTTTATTAGGTTTATTTTTCTCTTTAAAAGAAACGCGTTCAAAAATTAAAAGCATGTTGATTTTTAATTACTATACTCTCTTCCAAAGCCAATCCATACTCCTTAATTGATTAGTTCACCCTGTTTGATTGTGCTTTCAAAAGGAAATGACACTAGTACTGAGATTCAATACTCACTTTGAAAAACAAGATTGAAAACAAAAGGAAGTTTTTAGATAAATCTATTTGTAAGTTTAGTTTTGACACTCTCAATAAAGATATTGTTGGAACTTGGAATAGGCACTTAAATGTGATAAAATTTACAATGGTTCCACGTTTAGAAATCCCAAAAGTCTTAAAAGCTCATTCGGGGAATTAATTGGTGGTTGGGGTGAAAATAAAAATCGGTATAAGGTGAACCGGCCCAAATTGGTTGATTCGGTTCAGTTTCAAATTGATTCCATCAGGTATAAGTTTTTCATCTTTAGAAAAACTGGCCGGAACAGGTTTAATTCCAGTTTCCCTCTAGCACTGGACCAAACCGGTTCATATATTATTATATTTAAATTTTTTATATTATATAAAATATTTTTTATATGAGTTTATATATTATATATGATTTTTATATATAATATATATAATATTATATATAAAATAATTTTATAGTATATGCTAAATTACTAATTAATACAAGACTAGATTTTAAAATCCTATTACTCATAATAATCAAATAACATAAAATTTTAATCTTAAACATAAACATTTGTTTGATCATATGTTATTAATATAAACTATATATATATATATATACATATATCAAGGATAAATACATTTTATGGCATAATAAATTATAATATATATTTTTTTAATAAATATATTTATATACATTTGATCATATACACTCATAAAAAAAAGTGTATGTAACCGCGTATTAATAGTTAAATAGCTATTAGTATTAAGTATATCACTATTAGTAATCCACTATAATATACTAATATATTAGTATTAACATAAGTATTATATATAAATAACTATATAAATCACTATAACTATATATAATATTTTAATACTATATTAATATAGAATAGAGTATTAGTATAACATATAATATATATATGCTATATATATACATATATATATATATATATAAAATATGGACATGTAGCAGATTTTAAAGTTGGAAACCATCCCGTAAGAATCCAAAGTCATCCAACGTTGGTGGTAGGAGATGGAAGGCCAGGCGACTCGCAAAAGACAGTATGAATAGGGTCAACCGACTTACTTGTATTATCAATAATTCAAAATTGGTTTGGGAACCGATGTCTTTTTTAGTACAAAGGATATGTGGTCAATGATGGGATGAATTTGCAAAATCTCCCTGCAGATTTTGAAATGTTGTGGTTAGCACTAGAAAATCTCCTTCAATGATCACCTTATCTAGTTTTCTGTTGACTACTTCAAGAGAGTTGATATTTCTTCAACCTGATTTGGATGTATTGAATGGAGTTGGCAGGTTGTGGCAAATATGATGGCCCCAGAGTTGAGTTGTTCTTCCCACTGCTGCACTTGTGCTTGTATGTTCTCTCACTGCTACATAAAACTTCAATATCATTTTATATCTGATTCAAAATTCCACTAAAACTAAAGGAATGGACCATATTAATGGGAAATCTTACCTGATTAGAGGTCATCCGACTTGGGATATCATTAATTCATCCATTTTTAAAAGTAGTGTGAGTCGAAATGAAGACCATTTCAGAGCTGGTTCATCCAACAACTTGTTTGGATGCAGCCTTCATACCCCTAACAAAACCCCCACATGAATTTCTATTAGATGTCCATAGTGGCAAAGATCCTTAACTATTATGTATCAGCAAGTTTGAAATCTTCTAAATATGAAGCTTGCTAAAACAAAATGAAGTTTAAGGGGCTGTTTGGATTGAGAGAGCCTCTCAACTCATCTTATTTCATCTAATCATTACAAAGCACAGATACAAAAGTCAGAGAGAAACAACAAAAATTCAAGGAATATATCACCTCAGATGGGTTACATCCTCGTTTCTTTTTCTTCATTTGCTCTCCTCCCTTTTATGCTTGTATACCACTTTGGCTCCGCAACTTTTATAAAACATCCCTAAATGACCCAACTGGGTATAGAAATGAACTCTAAGATTGTCCAAAACCTTAAGCTTAAAAGATTCTATTGATGAGTATGCCACCCATACATTATATCGATTTGGCTCAATATCATTTTTTAACAATCGAACCCCTCTTTTAATGTCGCATACATGATTTGAGACATCACAGGTTATCTTAGCCCTTATCTTATCAAAAAACCAATCACCTCCCTCATAAAACACAACACAATATAATGCTATTCCACATATATTCTCCAAATAGTGTGGCCCCTCAATATCTATAACCCATGTTTTTGTTCCACTCAGTTGGACATCATCAAGTCTCGTACAATGCCCAGTACTATCTGACGACGCTTTTTGATAATTTTCCTGTGAAACGAATGCATCAATTTTCAGTCATGCAAACTATATACAGAAGCACCCACAAGCGTGTATGAGAGATTGAAAGAGATACCTTCTGCAATAAAGGATTTGGCCCATGACGATTCCATATATCCACATGCATTTTGTTGCAGCCGAACAAGTTAATCAATGCTAACGATCTGATATGGCTTCTATGGAATTGCAATATTTTTGATACTTCTGGAAATCTTTCTAATGACTCGCATCCAGAAGCATGTACTACTTCTATATTTGGTGGAAGTTCTAGTATTTCTTCAAGTTTCTTGCAATCCATCAACCCAAGTATAGACAGTCTAACAAATCCTTTGATGCTAGTGGGAAGGCTAACAATTTCACTCCTCGATAGATCCAAGGAATACAAACTGGCCAAGGAACTAAACATGGTAAAGAAATTTGATAATGGAAAAAAATTTGATTCTGATTCGGAATAATTTGGAAGATTCAACACTTGTGATGCAGTGCTCCCATGGCTTGAACTTGCTGGAGCCGGCAATTCATGGAGTTGTTCTTCACTTGACGAGATCTCATCTTCCATTGTTGTAGACTCAATAGCCAGAATGGATTGTCTATTATCACCCATCTTTCCAAAATTTAAAATATTTTGTAAATCAACGATCTTAACTATGCCTAGATGCAGCAACTGAAGAATGCAAGTTGGGAGACGAACAAGTTTTTTGTTTCCTCTTAGAATTAAAAGATCAAGCCCAACCAGATTCCCTATGGATAAAGGTAGTTCTTCAATTGCAGTGCCCTCTACATGTAATTTAGCTAATTTTTCCATTTTACTCTCGATTTCAGGAAAATTACAAAAGCTTGGGCAACCTTCAAAATCAAGCCTATGTAAAGATCTCAACTTGAGACATTTTGGAAATATCGAGAGGTCAGGGCATTGTTTAAAAGACAAACGAGTAAGCTTATCCAGGAATCCAACGGAATCATGCACCTCAATTAGACTTGCACAATATTTGACTTTCAATTCCTTCAAATTTGAAGCACTTGAAAGATCTGGGATTTTTGTTAAGAATTTACAATCAATGAGATCCATAGTCCTCAAGTTCTGTAAAAAAAAAAAAAAAAAAAAAAAAAAAAAAAAAAAAAAAAAAGTTTGAAGCTAGTGACTTTACTACATAGTTCAAGGAAAGAAATTGAAGATTATAATTGTACATACCTTGAATCTCTGGCCTAACTCCATGATCACCAAGCTATGACCCATTCGAAAGACGATGAGTTTGTTTCCACTGAAATTGGCTGGTAAAGATTGCATGGGATAGTCAGACCAATCAAGTACTCTTAACTCGTTAGAGAGATAATTAGGCCCCACAGAAAAACGTGCATTACGATTTATAAAAACTCTAAGCCCTTTCATTGATACAAAGGCATCTGAACCCAAGTTTATGATGTTGTCTTCGCCATCAGGAAAATCTATTACCATGCCTTCAACTTTGTTTGTTCCCTAGTAAGAGAACACAAGAAAGTGTCAGCAAAATTATTGCATAAAGTTTCTCTTATTAAACTTTTATTGAATCATCTTAATTATTTAAACGAAATCCATTTATAACAAAAAACTCATTTTGAGATAAAGGAGATTTTGTATATATATTTTCCACTTGGTTTCACTTTAAAAAAAGGGAAATAAATGCGAAACTAAATTTTTTTGTGACTCTTACCGTACTTTCTTCTAACACATGACGAACATCCTCATGAAACCACAATCTACTGCGTTTACCAAGTTCTTTGGGTGATTGTAGTCTAACAACTTCTCGACCCATATCTTGTAGCATGTCATGTATCCCCAATTTATTATCACGATCAACAGTAATAAGACACTTGTCTATAAGCCTGTTGATACCATGATCTGGTGAAAAACCACAACTGTCAAATATTTTTATGACATCATCCAAGTGTTCTCCTTTGAAGAAAAATGCAATATCAAGGAACATATCCTTCTCATTATTATCCAACCCATCATAACTTATTTGAAGTACTTTCTGAATATTTCCATTAGGAGTTTTTCTATACTTATTCAATGCACTTTCCCATTGATGTATACTTCGACCTTTTAGATCCGAACCTAAAATTGTTAAAATTAGTGGAAGGCCTCGAGCATATTTCAATACTTGTTTAGAGAGTTCCACATAATTTTCAATCGGTTCTTCATTCTCAAAAGCATGCCAACTAAAGAGTCGAAGAGCTTCATTGTAGTCCAATATCTTCACCTCATATACTGAATCAGCTTTAGGGTTATTTAGTAAATGTCGATCTCTTGTTGTTATGATGATCCTGCTTCCTAAACCAAACCAATTGCGATCTCCAGCTAAATTTTCTAGTTGGACTAACTCATCCACGTCATCCAGAATGAGGAGAACCCTTTTAGAGCGAAGTCTATGCCGAATCACATTGACTCCTCTATCTATATCACGAACATCCAGATCTATTCCTAAGATTTCAAAAAGAAGTTTGTTTTGCAACTGAATTAGGCCATTCGCTCGCTTTGAAGTTTCTCTAATGTCTTTCAAGAAACAACTCCCTTCAAATTGAGAATAAATCATGTTATAGATCTCTTTTGAAATAGTTGTCTTACCAATTCCACCAGCTCCAAATATCCCTATCATGCATGTAATATCATTCCTTCCAATACTTAAATGTGGATAAACATCTTGTACACGATACTCTATTCCAACTGGATACTTGGCTACATGTAAAGATGTATGGTTTACCATTCTTAAGTCCACCCAGTGAGTTATTGTGTGGATAAGTTCCGATTCATTCCTATCAATATAAAAGAGATGAAAAAAAGTTAGAACTTTCACATTAAATAACATATGAATATGAGATAGTTATAATATATTTTTTCCTTTTTTTCTCCGTTACGTACGAAATGACAGCATAAGATTGCAATGTCAAAGGTAGCCTTTCTCCTTCCTTAATCCGAATGTTTCAATAGATTGTGTATTTGTATATTTTCATTGTTTGTACATATATATATATATATATATATACACACACACATATATTGTATTATAAACTTGTTATTTTTATTATTTTTCCCATTCTCAAATAGATTTGTCCCTCATGTAAATCCGCAACTATAATTAAGAGTATTTCTCAGTTTTATCTAGAAACAAATTAAAACTAAAAGTCACTACTTATTCAGATTAGTTTTTTTTTTCTTTACCACGGTATGATTCCCAATCTTATTCTTTATATAAGCCAAAAAAATGAACAATTCCAATTTTTTTCTTACATATTATTTATTTCTAACTATCATTAAGTTATTTTATGGATGAAATTCCATATATTGCTATATTCCTATGTTTTTGCTTGCAATTCATCAAAATATCACCCAAACGAATAATCATAAATATGAAATATTTTTGCTTTTGTATGGTATTTTATTTTCACTAGTTCCCCATGTCAGATTGTGGATTTGTCTCAATTTTCTCCATAAATATCTCAATAGCACATATGCACATATACACCATACAGTACATGCATATAGATAAAGCTCACCGGAAGCTCGCTAATTGGAACCCGGACAAATCGGCTACTTTTTTCAAAGCTATCTTCCACTCCAGCACCTTTACGTTATTCTTGATCTTCTCTGCAAGTTTGGTGAATGATTTTCCAAAAATTCCTTTTTGATGTCGTACTTCCGATGGATCTACGTCATAAAAAATTGGTAGAACAATTTGTTTCATTGTTTCCTTGCAATCAAGAATCTTCAATAACTCGTCTAAGCACCATCTGGATTCTGCATAATTTTTAGAGAGAATAATCATAGAAATCATTGACCCTTCAATAGCTTTGAAAAGTGCTGGCGAAATTTCCTCTCCTCTTTCAAGATTCTTGTCTATGTAAGTATTGATTCCCTTTTGATACAAAGCTTGGTATAGATGGGAAACAAAGTTTTGGCGAACATCTTCACCTCTAAAACTCAAGAATACATCATGATTCCATTGTCGGATGGAATTAGAAGAAGAAAAGTATAGGGAAGAGGAAGAAGGTCCTTGAAAGGTAATGGAAGAAGTCATCCCGATCTCTGCATGCGTGATTAGTATTCACCAGGAGGTCCAATTATAGACAATCAGAAGTACTGGATTAAAGAAAGAAAGAGAAACTTCTCGACAACTTCTTGGCAACAGCATCCCGCAAGTCAATCATTCCACTCCATTCAAAGGGATTATGGGGATTAATTAATTACAAGAGATCATGCATGGAGTTTGATCGGTTGTTGGCATCCAATTGTTGCCTAGCTACCTGAAGGCCAGATTTCTTTTTTCTATTAAATATCATTTTCCTAAATCCATAGCTGATTATATTTCTATAAATTGGAAGGAAAATACTATAAAATTCACCCATTAATTCAATCCAATTTATCATATTCCTATCAAAAGCCAGAGAGAAACCGACACGCTAGCTAGCCGCCCACGTGTGACCTTTTTTAATTATTATTTTTTAAATAAAAATATTGTTTAAAGAAAGAAGTCTAGATCATATCTTGAAACGATATTAATAGTGTGGGAAGATGTTGAAACAACTACTTTAATGTAATAAATCTTCAACGTTCCCATGCAACTTCATTTAAATTCATACCATAAATTTATTAGAATAATCCTAGTGGGTGTTAGATTTGGACGTTTGTAGACTTACTTGGGAACTCCCCAAGCAACTTCATTTAAATTAATATACTTTCTTGTTTAACCAATCCATCCTCCGTGATTAACTCGCTATGTTTGATTGTGCTTTTCAATGGAGACTTGAGAGAAGAATCCAAAAGAACCCCTCTAAAGTTCACATGGAAAATATAATTAACCTAATGCATGTGATTTCATGGGTGATCTCATTTGCACATACTTCAAAAGCTCAAAACCATGTATATGGGTGCTAGCTAGCTATAGTTAGTTTTTTTTTTTTTAAAAAAAAAAAAAAAAAAAAAAAAAAGGTGGGCAATCACTTGTCCAATAGTGACGCCCTCCCAAATTTATTAATAAAACCCTCACTTGTAAAGAAGGAAAACCGTGAAAACAAAACAAAGTCCTTGAGAGAAAACCTTAAAAAACCCAAGCCTGGAAAAGACCCTAAACAAGCCTATGAAACATAATGAAAAAACATGGCAACCAAAAACAAAAAACATAAACAAACTTACTGACATCTTAAGGAAGGAAGGCCAGATAAATCCAACCAAAGCAAACCTCTCAGGACCCGAGGCAATATTGAATTATTTGTGTAGACCAAAGCAACACCATTGGCACCATCCTTAGCCAACCAATCCGCCACCTTTTTTCCTTCACTTAATACATGCTGAAAATGACAATTAATAGATTGAGCCAAACCAACAATCTCTTCACAATAATCCTCCAGGTACCAAACCCCACACCACTCTCTATGCCACCAAGAAATAACCACCATCCAATCAACCTCAACAATCACATTAAAGAGCTGAAGTGCCTTGCACAGCCACATGCCATTAAGAAGCGCAAAAAGTTCCGCTTTATTATTAGAACCAAAACCAATGGGAGAGGCAAACGCTTGCACAAGCCATCCTAGGTCATTTCGAGTGACACCACCAATACCATTAGGACCCGGGTTGCCAAGACTGCTACCATCCGTATTCAATTTAAACCACCTTGATGGTGATTTACGCCACTTGACGACTTTGCACCACCTCTCTTTTAAAGGAGCGGGTTTGATCCGTAAGGTCTCAAGAATCATGCCATCAAAGCAAGACAAGCTGTAAGAATTATCAATCAGCTGACAAAGGGTACCAAGCCATACACAAATAGATTTGACAACAGCTTCATGCGATTCGAAGGTGCCCTCCATTCGAGCTAGGCATCTTCTCCTCCAAAGTCTCCAAGTAACTATGACAAGCATAAGGCCAATTATAACACCCACCTGAGAATAGGACTTAGCACGCCGGAACCAAGAGGAAACTTGGTGTTTCCAATTGCTCCCAAGTGGAAGTCCAAAGAGATTGCCAAAAAATGACCAGATTTTTTTAGGAGATTCTCCCTCAAATAGAACATGATTAATGTCTTCATATTGACCTGCAATACAGCACTCACATTTGGAAACAATTGGAATGCCAATACGACGCAACCGATCATCCAGACTCAAAGCCCTGTGCCAAGCCTTCCAAAATTGAATAGATACTTTTAAGGGAAGATTTTATGCCAAATCCAAGAGTGCCAATCAAGAGAGGAGCCTCGGACTCTAATACAAGGCCATGCAGATTTAGTGGAAAACATATATCTCTCTGTTTGGGTCCAAACAAGAACATCCTTCCTCAAATTATGCCCAAATAAAGAGACTAAGATATCATCAACATTCTCCAAACCAACCAGGTTCTCTAGCAAATTCATATCCCAGCTGTCTAACAACCAACACTCTTCAATTCTCAACAAAGCCTGACCCACAATTGGCAAGTCATTAATCAAGGGGCCATTCTCCCTCCATTTGTCATACCAGAAAAAAAAAATATCTCTTTCTCTAACTATCCATTTGGAATTATTCAACATCAAAGGGATATAGTGAGCAACCATTTTCCAAAATCTCGAGCCTTTATCAACATCTATTAGGAACCAAGGTTTTGATCCCACATATTTAACCTTAAAAAAGTTTACCCAGAGAGTTATATATAGAAGATTCCAAGCAAACCTCATGTGCAAGGCTGTCTGAGTGTCCTGGAGATGCCTCAAGCCGAGACCTCCTTCTGCCTAGGCCTACAAATATGTTTCCAAGCCACCCATTTCTTTTTATCTCTTCCATTTGACTCACCCCTAAAGAAAGAGCTCATCAACTGATGGATCTTATTGATTATTGCTTGAGGGGCCAGTAAAATAGCAAATACGTGAAGGGCCATACTTGAAATAACATGACGTAATAAAACCAATTTCCCTCCAAAAGACAATAGCCGCATTTTCCAACCACTAAATTTGCCTCACTTTATTCACCATACCTTCCAGATGTAATTGCTTAAGACGACCGAGGATAATGGGCACTCCAAGATATTGGAACGGAAACTGCCCCTCCATGAAACCGGTGCTACAGAGAAGATGCCGCTTACGAGTAGGGGAGATTCTATTCGAACAGTACAAGGCACACTTTTGTTTATTAATTGCCTGTCCCAACCATCTTTCATATTGGCCCACGATGCTTAAAGCACCCGAACCGACCTTTGGCTCCCATTAGAAAAAAATAACCACATCATCAACATATATTAGATAAGAAATAATAGGCGTACCTCTGGCCTGATGAAAGTGTCCAAATCTATTCTCAGTCACACTCTGATGAATCATCCAGGAAATGATCTCCTACTGGATAATAAACAAATAAGGAGATAGAGGATTTCCTTGTTGAAGACCACGGCCTCCCGGGAAAAAACCTTTTATTGTCTCATTCATCATAACCGAATACCAGGGACTAGAAATACAAAAGAAGATCAATTCACAAAATTGAGACAAGAAACCAAACCTCAACATGACCTTAATCTAAAAATTCCAATCCACACAATCATATGTTTTTGCCAGATCTACTTTTAACATAATATTGCCACCATGATTCCTTTTATTAATAGAGTGAACCATTTCCTGAGTGAGGCTTATATCCTCAAAAATACTTCTACCTGGGATAAAGGTGCCTTGCTCTAAGGAAACTAGTCGAGCTAAGAGACTAGTTAATGGATTCACAATTATCTTGGAGCAAAGTTTATAAAAGACCGAACAAAGACTAATGGGACGGAACTTATCAAAACCTGTTGGAGAATCCACCTTTGGAATTAAAACCAAATAAGAAGCTGTAAAAAACTTGGGAAAAGACTTAGATGCAAAGAATTCTGACAGTGCATTCCACAAATCATTTTTAACCACCTCCCAGCAACTCTTATAAAATCCCGAGCCAAAACCATCAGGACTAGGAGCACTATTAACCGGAATTGAGGACAAAGCAATAAATACCTCCTCCAATGAAGGCGCACTAACAAGGGAGGCATTCTCCTCCGCAGGAATAACCGGATCTACAAGACCCTCAAAAATAGGTTGCTCAACCGGCGGTTCACCCTGGAGAAAAGATGAAAAATAATCTACTGCACATTGGTGAATGCTCTCCGGAGACTCAAACACCGCATCTTTCGACTGCATATCTAGTACCCACTTACGCCTTTTATTGGCTAAGCAAGCATGAAAAAATTTGGAATTTCGGTCACCATCCACCGCCCATTTTAGCTTTGCCATTTAATTCAATCGAATTTCTTCCCAACGCCGCCAAGTCGCCAAATCCGCATTTGCCACCTGTGTAACTCTCTATCTAGATTATCATCCCAGTTTAATTGAAGTTATAGTTTAAGCTCTTCAACCTAATTTTCAAAAGCAACGATTAGGCCCAATGTATGACTGAAGACCCTTTTATTCCATTCCCGCAAGGCGACCTTAGTCTGTTTTAACTTCATAACCAGATTCTGAATGGTTGAACCACCCTCTCGAAATGACCAAGGATGCCGAACATAATCCAAAAAATTATGATGTTCCACCCACATCTATTGGAAATGAAAAGGGGCTGGACCGTAACAGAAAGGTCTTGTTTGAACTCTATAAACATAGGAGCGTGATCCAACGTAGAGCGTGGCAAATAAGAACAAATAGCATTAGGAAATACCGAAAGAAAAGAGGCATCCATCAGAACACGGTCTAACTGTGCCCAAGAACGAGCAAGGCCGTATTTCCCATTGCACCAAGAAAAAACACTCCCCTTCGATGCCATTTCTAGCAAACCCCCATGTTGAATCCAGTTATTAAAATCCTCCATAGTTGTAAGAGGTCGAGGCCTACCTCTTCGTCTCTCAGAATCATTCCGGATAATATTAAAATTACCAACAAAAATACACAGGTTCAATTCTTAATACTAAGAGAATCCCACAATATACGTTGTTCAGCCATGGTACATTTTGCATAAATAACTGTAAGCAAAACTTTTTAGCCCCTTCGCCTACCTAGAGAGAAACATATTGCCCCCCATTCGAACCAAACTCAACTCCAGGATATTATCCCCGAAAATCCAAATTCCCCCCCCCCTCCCATTTGAAATGAAGTTATCAAATTTCAAAACACGTCTCAGTCTCCTAGCAACATCAAGGTTTGGAAAAGGCTCCAAAAGAACAACAATTTTTGGCCTCAACTAACCAAGCAACTTTTTTAATCTACCTTTTAAGGTTTCAATTCCCATATGTTCCATACTAAAATGGGATCAATCATTGAGAAGGATTAGAGCATCGAGCAAGAACTTGAGAAGAACTTCTCATTTTAACAAACATCTTTTTCTTATATTTTCTTTTACCTTCATTGGCCTCGGATTCTATCAAGTAATCTTTATCTTGAGGAAAAACTTCAGGGCGTAAATCTGGCTCTAGTTCAGAAACACAGTCCTCCAAAATCAGCTGCTCCTCATCTGGTTCATCTTCCGGCTCCACGACAGCCAACTCAGTCTCCCGGACTACAAACGGGACAGCAAGCGTAGACTCCCTCTCAAAGGCCAACAGCACTGATTCGGAAACAACCCCAGGTTGTTGTCCTAGCACGGATTCATTTTCTGTGACCAAAAGCACAGCAATATCCGTAGCATCATTTTCCTTAGCAACCTCTATTACAGGAACCTTTGTTTCATATTCTGAGACCGAAGGTAGTCGTGGTTCAACATCACATTCCCTAGCAACCTCTGTTTCAGGAAATACCGAATCCTCTTCAATAGCATTTACCTGCATCATAGACAAAATAGGCGTCGAAACCACTTCTTTCTGTGAATTACCCCCCGCTGAATCAGTCAAAGAATCATTTACAACTACACTCGGAACCACAGCAGGTTCCCCATTCACAACCATCTCTTTCTGCTCTTTCTTCCCTGCCCGAGCCTTCCCCAACTTCTCAATTTGATCAGCCCGACACGTCTGTGAATTATGGCCATGCATACGACACTTGCAACAATAAGCAGGGAGTGTATCATAAACAACTTCTTGTTTTCTACTAGATGGCAAACCAGGTGCTCCAATCCAGAAATGAGAGAGAGACTTTTTGGCAGCATCAACCTCGACACACAACCTCTCCCCATCAGTTCTCGTGGCGCAACGCGTCGGATTATCCTGATGTGTCGAATTATCTCTACGAATGAATGTACCAATAGGGGCCAAAAAGGATACTAAAAAATGCTTCACTATAAAAATTTGGAGGAAGTCTTGGAAGAGAGATCCATACCGGTACCCGAGATGGTTCCTCATCCACCGTGGATTTCGGTGTCCAATGAAATGCCCTATAACAAATTCCATTGATCTCGCAAGCATCCCTCGACAACGCTTTTGTGAAATCGGCCTCATTTGTCATACGTACAAAAACATTCCTTGACCTTCGCATAGAGGAAATAACCTGAGTGGATGAAACGCCCCAGCAATTATGTATGAATGCACGGATTGCATCCAATGCTAGACGCTGCTACAAAAACTTAAGAATCACTGAGAAACGGAACAGTTCCACTGACTTCGTAATCTCCTCACTTGAAAACTGAAAGTAGACTTCTCCATCCAGCACCTTCGGGGGTCTAGGCGGCAACATCATCTCATGGATGGGATGTGGGACAGCAGCCACCAGGTTAGCAAAAGAAGGTCGACCGGCGCCACCATCTGTGGTTGCCATGCAGCTAGCCATGGATGACTACACAAGAAACAAGTGGCAACCCTAAGACTCACGTAGAAAGAAAAAGGGCAAAAATGAAAACTGTTCAATACTCGTCGATAAAAAAGGGAGTTTAGCTATAGTTGGCTTACCAACCAAAATAAAATAAAATAAAATGTTTAATTATTTGTAATAATATCATGCTATCACATGAAATACCAAATTGTGGTTCTATTTTTAAGATTATATACCTAAGCTATGTATCATACTCATCTAAACATATTTGTACACATATATAAATTGATCTTTTAAGATAATAAAGTGAACTCAATTTCAGCCTATATATCATCCTGCTATTTGGATATATAATGGTTGATCGGCCCAGTTATTGTTAAGATAGATATAAATGGTTAAATCTATCTTTTCCTCTAAGCTTAAGATTTTTGGATGGATCAATACTGCTACAAATACAAAGAGATTACACAAACTGATGTGGCTTCATGGAATCCATTAGATCTACTTTATAATAAAAATAATTTTATAATATGACGTACTATATCAAGCCATATCAGTTTGTGGGTTTAATTTTGTGTAATCCCTTTGTGGGCAAAGTATTTTCTTAAGAGTAAAGGTCTTGAGTTCAAGCCTAGACTCTACACTTCACCAATTTAATTAAATATTTTACATGTTTGGCCCACTAGTTATTAAGGAGTACATATAACTCACACGTGAGAGAGAGTATTAAGATAAATATAAATGATTAAATCTACATATTCTTATCGGCTTTATATTTTTGGACGGACAAATATTTCACAACCGTGACTAGGATCATAAGTTATGATTTCATTTGTGCT
The DNA here is from genome assembly GCF_004785595.1 of Juglans microcarpa x Juglans regia. Classification (NCBI taxonomy): domain Eukaryota; kingdom Viridiplantae; phylum Streptophyta; class Magnoliopsida; order Fagales; family Juglandaceae; genus Juglans; species Juglans microcarpa x Juglans regia. The sequence continues at coordinate 27,289,747 of NC_054608.1, forward strand.
CCATAATTTTGATAATTTTTTTCGTTATGTTGCCATCTATAAGGGAAAATAAGGATTAAGCTTGCTGGTTGGAAGTCAAAGTTGTCATCTAATGGGGGAAAATTGGTCTTGATTAAGCATGTTTTATCAAGCATGCCATTTCATTTGCTCTCAGTTCTGAGTGTGCCTAAATCAATTTTGAGGTTTGTTACCATGCTCTTCTCATACTTTTTTCTCTTTGGGGAGACAGAGAAGGTAAATTAAAGAAAAATGGGTTGCTTGGAAAAAAAAGGTATGTAAGCCTATTGATGAGAGAGGTTGGGTGTAGGGGAGTTAAATGTATGGGAGCTCGACGCTCATTACGGCCAGTCTTTTTTCAGATCCATATTTGATGGCTTCTTCTTTGAACAATTCAGGTGTTTGAAGTCAATCTTTCCTTTTGTAAAAGTTGTTGTTAGGAGTTCTGAAGGGGTGCTTAAGGGTAAAAATTTGAGCTTTTGGTATGAGAATTGGTTTTGGTAGGATTTGCTGGCTAAAGAAGCTGATGTGGTTGGCATGAAGGTTTGAAACTCAGGAGGTCATGTCTTCATCTAGGTGGAATTTGTTGAAATTACAAGACCATCTAGGACCAGATTTGGCATCTCAGATTAATGCTATACCTTCTTGTCCTAGAATGGGTGGAAGATGAACCTGTAAAGGCTAAGGGGTTTTTTTTTATCTAGTTTATTGGTATAGATGGGCATGGTGTCAAGTTTTGCCCACCAAGATCTTGGGATATAGCAAAACTAATCAGATTGCATGTTTTTTTGCTAAATAAGGTGCAAAAGGGAATTCAGGGCTATATTTGGTTATGTCTTAACTTCTCAAAAGTGTCAAGGGGTTGGTTGATATTAGAAAGAGCTGATTTAGCATATTTGATATGTAAATAAGTCTGTATCAATATTTCTTTGTTTTGTACATGTTGTTCTCCAACTTAATGGGAGTTCTTGAATGAGAAGAGGTGTTTTCTGGTTTTTCAACAAGTGATTTTAGCAAAAACTTGCTGTAATAAGGCTAATTGATAACAGGAACATCGCCACTTTTGGCAAGATTGACGGCTAGCTCCAAATTGTTCAACCTTATAAATAACCATAGAGAAAGAGAGAGCAAAAGAGAGATATTGGATGACAGTGGCAATAGTGTAGTGGTCTTAAGATTCAGCTCTTGGAAACGTACATATCATTTATCCATCTCAAACAATGGATTTTGTTTGAATCCAAGTAGAAGCTCTAACTCCAAATCTACCTTTGGATCATTATAGTCCTCCTCCACCTAATCTGAAAGTTTGATGTGTTGTGAAAAATACACACCAATGATGGCAAACAAATAAAAGTTACAATCAAAATTCCACGACACACAATTTACTTAGTTTGGCAATGTCTCTACATCCACAGAGCTGCAGAAATTTTATTAATTCAGAAGAGATTACAATCACACAATCTCAACTCACACTCTCTAGAGATTTTTCTCTCACACAATATGCATTCACACTTTGCCTCTCTTTGTTCACTCTAAAACTGCTGGAAAACATGTACAAGAGTCAAGATATTACATATTTATAGAAAAAAGTGTTGGAAACCCTAATTGACAAAAAAATATTTTCTTTGCTCGAGCAGCATATCGAGCGTGCATCGAGCGAATATTAGGGTTTGTGTCTCGTTTGAACTCCTTGTTGAGCGACAGTCGAGCTAACTCACAGGTTAAGCTTCGCTCGAGTGACAATCAAGCGAATTCATGGGTTGCACCTTTTTCTGCTCACTAACTAGGCTCCACATGCAACCCAACAATCTCCCACTTGGAGACTAGTTCTTCACATGCTAGCCACTGTTTCCAGCCAAGCTTTATCACCTCTGCAACTCACAGGTCCCGTCTTCAAGCCAGAAGACTCACTGAAGCAGAGCCCGACTTCAGTCTCTCATGTGCATCGCCCTCAATTAGCACATCCGTTGGGCAACTCACAACTCTCACTGCACTAGGAGTATCCGGTCTCAAATCAAACTTGGCAACCTTAGCCAACTTCCTCAGGCTTACATAAGTAACGGCAAAACTGACACCATTTTATTTTCTCATCTAATTTGCTCAATCAAGCCTGCCTTTTTGCACTCTTGTATTTTCCTGCACATCACTGGACCTTAATGTCAAATACAAAGAGTTAGATCTCCACGCGCCAAGACCAATGCACCTTTAGTGATCTTCCATGCTCTTTCACAAAACGCTACTACATAACCATTTTCATCAAGCTGTCCTACAGATATCAAATTTTTCTTCAAATCTGGAACGTGTCTCACTTGTTGTATAGCCCACACACCCCTGTTTGGAAGTTTGATGCACACATCACCCACTCCCACTAGATCCAAAGCCTCTCCATCAGCCTCATACATCTTCCTCCCAAAATCACCGACAATATAGTTTTGCATGATCTCTCGATGTGAGGTGCTATGGAACGAAGCTTCTAAATCCAACATACAATCATCAATCAAATTATGCATAGCAAGGATTAGAGCATCATGTTTTTCTTCAGCCATGCATTCTCAGCACTTTCCTAATTTCGACAATCTCTCTTGATGTAACCCGGCTTGCCACAACTCCAGTAAGTGATATGTTCGCCGGATCTTGTCTTGCTCTTACCCCTACTCTTGGAGCTTGACATGTCATGTCTTCTACCTCGATTGTCAACATTTAGGACCAATCCCAAACTCGAGAACTCACCAGAGTCTCTTCTACATACCTTCTCAACAAGGATCATGTCACGTATGTCATTGTAGTTTAGTTTCATCTCGCCAACTGAACTACTCACTGTCATCCTCATGGCCTTCCAATTATTTGGCAGTGATGCCAACAAAATCAATGCTCTGTTCTCATCATCAAACTCAATCTCGATAGTAAACAATTGATTTGTGATCGTATTAAAGTCATTCAAGTGTTCAGCCACAGACATACCTTCTGACATCTTTAGATTGAACAATTTCTTCATCAGATGCACCTTGTTATTTGCCAACGACTTTTTATGCATACCTGACAAAGCCACCATGAAATCCGTCGTGGTTCTCTCCTTAATAACATTATTTGCCACTTTTCTGGATAGAGTCAATCGAATATCTCCAGAACTTGTTGATCTAACATCTTCTACTCAACATCATCCATGCTCTTCGGCTTCTTTCCCAACAGTGGAAGATGGAGCCTAGTCCTCAATATGCATCCTCCAATACCCAAAGTTAGTACCGTCGAACTTCTCGATCTCGGGTGCTTTCAATTTGTCTCTAGCCATAGTTCTTCTTCAAATTCAAACCTGGCTCTGATACCAATTGTTGTGAAAAACACACACCAACGATGACAAACAAATAAAAGCAACGATCAAAATCACATGACATACAATTTAAGTGGTTCTGCAACATGCATACGTCCACAAAGCTGCAGAAATTTGTTAATTCAGATATTACAATCACACAATCTCAACTCACTTTTTCTATAGCTTTTTGTCTCCCACAATATGCACTTACACTTTGCATATATTTGTTCACTTTAAAACCACTAAAAAATATGAAGAGATCAAAATTTTACATATTTGTAGAAAACGGTGCTGGAAACCCAAAAATACATTCTTTGCTCAAGCGGTGTGTCGAGCACGCCTCGAGTGAACAACTACTGAACATTGGCTCGAAGGATGTGTCGAGCATAGCTCGAGCGAACACTAGGATTTGTGTCTCGCTCAAACCCACTATTGAGTGACCCATGAGTTCGCTCGAGCGCCAGATCTCTTGATCTCAAAATATTACATACCTTGATCTTCCATAATAATGGATTTGGCACTTGAGAATTCCAAATGTTTACATGCATTTTGGTGCAGCCAATCAAGTCAATTCTTTGAAGCGATTTGATGTGATCAGCTTTCATTGAATTTGTAATATTCTTGATACTACTTCAATATGGAAATCTTTCTAATGACTTGCAACCATAAGCATCTACTACTTCTATGCTTTGTGGAAGTTCTGATATTTCTTCAAGTTTCTCACAATCGAACAAGAGAAGTTGACTTTGTCTAACAAATATTTTGATACTCGTGGGAAGGATAACAATTTCACTTTCTGAGAGATCTTAGAAATCCAAAGTGGTAGAGGAATTAAATATCTTAAAGAAATTTGATATTGGGAAGAAATTTGATTCTTACAGAAAATATTTCTCAAGATTTAACACTTGTAATGCACTATCCCATCTATCATCTTCTTACCAAATATTTCTATAACTACCAATCATTTTGCAGCCCCTCAGATTTAAATGGGTATTGGTACTTCTTCTATTGTCGTGCCACCTAGATAAAGTCAGTTAAATATTCTGTTTTACACTCAATTTTAGGGAAATTATCGAGGCTTGAGCAACCCATGAATTCAAGAAGTAAAGATCACAACTTTATCCCTCTCATTTTTCAAAACTTAACAAGACATATTAACTCAAACCATTTCATTACTATTCATATTCATAGAATACTGAGATACTCCAAATGTCCAAACAAGTTCTAAAGTAGGTCGTAAACATCATATTTCATTACAAAAGTGTAGTTCCACAATAAAGTCACCATTCCAATTAAAGTATAAATTGGTATAAACATATATGGTGCATCATGCACAAAGTTTATGGGGGCCCACAACAGGTAAATGTTAAAAAAAAAAAAAAAGCACAAAGTTGCAAGCTATTTTTTGCACGGATGCAATGTGAAGCTTTGAACAAGTACCAAATCAACATCCAAAAGGTGAGATGTGGTATCGAACCACTAATATCTCAGTTTCCAACATATAATCTAGACAGAGAAATGAACCAAATCACCAGTTTTAAGTACACTTGAAAGTGAAGTAGCATGAGTAATACTTAATGAACCAAATCACCAGTTTTAAGTACACTTGAAAGTGAAGTAGCATGAGTAATACTTTCAATCCAATCCATGTGTATAGTCTATGCATGATAGTACCAATAGGGGCGACATACTTACTTAGGTAATCATTAATTGAATTGTTGTTGATCAAGAGTTTTTGCAACATCGGCTTCATCCATTTTTATTTGCTCTCCTTCCATTCTTGTATACCACTTTGGCTCTACAACTTGTATAAAATGGAACTCTCCCAGGATCACGACAACAGAGATGAAATTGAACCTGCAAATTGTCCAAAACCTTTAGCACAAAAGATTGTAAATTCCATACATCATATCCACTCCTAGTTCGCTTATTGTGCCACAATCCATATTAACCAATTCTACCCCTTTTTGAATACATCATACATGATATAAGTTATTACTGGTTATCTCAGCATCACCAATAAATCTCTACAGCCAGCTACAAGCATCTTTAACATATATCTTTAAAAAATAATATGACATATAATAAAATTCTACTAATCTCTTCCAAATAGTGTGGCAGTGGCCCCTCAATATCTATTGCCCATTCTTCTATTCCCATCAGTCTGACACATCAAGCCCCTTCACCATTTCATTATCTAAAAACTCATGAACATAACTATTGAACTAGTCTAGAATCTAATTTCTAGAAACACGGTAGCATCATAATCCTGGACTCCCTGTTAAACGTCAAATACCATCATCATTTACGTTAAGCCATGCATGCATACTATTAAAAATGAGACACATACATACATTCCGCAATAACGGATTTTGAGTTTTATCATGATTCTGCATGCATTTTGTCGCAGCCATCCAATTCAATTCTTTGTAGCTATCTAATGTGGGTTCCATTGAATTGTAGTATTCTTGGTATTTCTGCAAATCTTTTTAATGACCTGCATTCATCAACATTTATGTAGCTTATATTTGGTGGAAGCTCTAGTATTTCTTCAAGTTTCTTACGACCACGCAACTCAAGTCTAGTTAGTGTAACAAATCCTTTGATGCTCTTGGGAAGGCTAACAATTTCAATTTTCGATAGATCTAATGAATACAAAGTGGAGAAAGAATCAAACATTGTAAAGAAACTAGATATTAGAAAGTAATTTGATTCATGCGGTTTTTCTTCACTCGATGATACCTCGTCTTCCATTGTTGTAGAGTCAATAGGCAGAAGGCATTGTCCATGATCATCCCACATCTTCTTTACAAGATTTGGACAACCACCAATACAAAGTACACGTAAATGTTGCAGCTGAACGCTAATAATTGAGAGACACGTGATTTCCATGATCACTTCCACGCCACTCAATGGCCATATTTGCTTCTAATTTTTTTCCCTCCCCAAACTCCTTTTGAGTATACTTTAATGACCAAAATCTTCCATTCATGAGAAAAATATAAGAACTATGAGGTTTTGTTTTGCAAATCAAGATGGCCTTTATTATATATAGGAGTTGTTCATGTTTAGTTGTCGATAAGCATTGATGATTTATTGATCAGAACATGTGCCTTCACTGTCACATGTGATTCTCATATAGATCACCTATGGTTTTGAGTCAATCAACATCATGTGTAACTGATACGTTTGAACTAGAATCACCAAAATGTTGGTGGTTTGAAAGCACCATTAAAGATCTCTCAAACCAATAAAAATCCTAGAAGAAAATTTTATGCTTGCCCGAAGTTTAACACGGTAATTATCCATAGTCATTATTTTGTTATTACTTTTGAATACATGTACGAACTTGTCATATTTGAAACTTGAGAAGTCTTGCATTGTATGCAGGGAGAAGCAAGATGTCAATTCTTCATATGGATATATATATTTCAGTTGGTAGAGGAAAAAATTCCCACTAGAGAGAATGCAATTTGAAAAAGAGATATGATTTATTGTTACGTGAGTATGAAGCTAGAAAAAAAAATAAAAAAAATAAAGAAACTTATAATAGAGAAAGAAAATCAGCTTCAGAAGTAAGAACTTCGTCGGCGAATTGTATGATATCTATTATAATAATTTTTGGTTGGTTTGAAATATAGTTATAAGGTGTTAATTTTAAACCTATTTATATGGTCATCGGTTTTATCGTAATAGATGTTCAGATGGTCATCGGTTTTATTAAAACGATAAAGTACCAACATTTTCATTTTGCTACAATTGCATGAGCCAGGAACTCAAGAGGAGAGACATAATGGCTTTTTCTTTTTTTTTTTAGACAAGCATCATATATATTGATAAAAATAGAGGTTCACAGATTGCAAAAAAACTAGAGGCTAGACTATTAGAGAATGGGGGAGGGGGGTCGTTAACACTATGGAAGTTTAGTAAACATGGGGATAGAGATAAGCGGTATGCTTTCGTATGTGTTATTGGCCGGAGGATGCCCATTGCACAATGTCATGCACGCATTAATTATGGTCTCGATGTATTTTTCTCAGATTCCAGTTTTCAAAAGTCTGCAATAGAGTACTTGCATCTCTGGCAATTGGTTTGATAGACCAATCTGGACATTCGTCTGGATCTTCAACTGCTTGTATTGCCCCTTGGTGAATCTCCTATGATTGTGATTTTCTTAATATGGTTTTCAATTGCTTCCTTGATCCCTATAAGCATTGTAGTGGCTTCACCTTGATTGGAACTTTGGCTTTGGATGAATTTAGTTTTAATAAAGATTAGAGAACCATCACAAAATCTACAAATTGATGTTGCCGTGCTGCCTGAACTTCTAACAACCACATCAAAAGATAGAGTGAAATGGTCCATAATGGCTTTGGATAACCACTGGGTGCATGATGATCGTGCATGTACGCAGTTGTTGATGTTCATGGACAATTGGACATAATCATGAGTCTTTTTACCATTTCATGGAAAGCTCGCGACAACTACATTAATTGTGCCTAATGAGGATTGAGGTGATGTTCACACTCATCTTCACACACTACACACTATATGTATTTTAATTTTTTTTTCATTTTTTTCTATAACAAGTATGTAATATATAGATGATAAGTAGAACAACTCAATTAGTTTAATAAGAATAAAATAAAATAAAAAATAATTTAAAAATATGTAAATTGTGTGGTGTGGAATGATGAATAACAATCTGGCCTCTTGAATTAAATCCAGAGAATAATGAATGACCTCATGATCACTAGCTAGTAATAAGCCGGAAATTCTACCTACAATTATATCAAGAGAACAAAATAAAAGGCTTAGATGGGATTCATGATTTTCTTAATGCATTCTATTCCAAATCTAAAATATTGATAAATGATATAATTGCTACTACATGACAACTTATTTATAATTATGTAATAAAATAATATTTTTTTATTTTTATTTTTGGTTTGATGGGTTTAAATTTAATAAAAAAATCTTATCATATGTAAAGTTATACATAAATTGTGAATTTGTAGTAAGCCTATCACTCTAAAATATTTTGGAAACTTCATGATAAAGATCCGCAAGTTCTTAACTTCAGGATAGAATTATAAAAATCATAATGTAATTATTTTTCTTGTTCGAGTACAATTATAGTTCCTCGTTTGTTTTCAAAACTCATCCTATCTCATCTAATCTCATCTAATCATTATAACTTTTTTAAATTTCTATATAAAATAAAATAAATAATTCAACTTTTTCAAATCTCAAAATAAAAATACTATTAAAAATATATATTTTAATAATATTTTATTCAATTTTTAATTTTTATCTTAACTCATCTCATCTCATCTCATCTCATTTCTAAAATCAAACTAAGTGCTAAGCCTGCTAAAGGCCCATAGAGTATTACAAACTTTTATGCTAGAATGGAAGGGAGAAAGAGGATCTGATAATGATAAGAAATCGATTAAACATGAAATCAGGAAGAGACATAAAGCTGAGGGGATGTGATATAAAATAAGAAAATTGACATTAAAGGCTCGTTTAGATAGTGTGATAAGATGAAATGTTTTTAGATGAGTTAAATAAAATATTGTTAAAATATTATTTTTTAATATTATTATTGTTTAAAAATTTAAAAATTTTAAATTGTTTATTATATTTTATGTGTGAATTTTAAAAAATTATAATGATAAAATGAGATGAAATGAAATGATTTATATATCCAAACGAGTCCTAAGAGGAAGAGAGGCAACGGAGAGGAGGTTGATTCAGCTTAGGCTGTGATTGACTTCTAGAGGAGAAAGAAAAGAACTAGAAGGCTCATATACCATTTTTCTAATAGGACTTCGTGAGAAAGATGGTAGGGAACTTAATAAAGATGGAGAGCTTGTATAAACTCTATTTGCCCTAGAGTTAAATTGTTTATTATATTTGATATTTAAAAATTTTGAATTGTTTATTATATTTTATATAAAAATTTAAAAAAATTATAATAATAAGATGAGATAAAACCGTTTCTATATCTAAATACGACCTATTTGTAATAGATTTCGCACTCAAGACTCGTGGACGTAACCAAACTATATTTTTATCTTTAATCATTTATCATTAAACATGGAATGGACGAGGATTCCAATTACACCACCCACAACTAGAGTCATCCAAGCGTACTATTGGATCAAAAAAATGCATCAACATTTCTCATGACCATGAGTATTAGTGAATAGTCATTCAGACAGAATAATTCTGTCACGATTTTGTTCAACTTTTCCTTTCCTCAAATAAGCTTTAATATTTTTGTTAAAATTATTATTTTAAATTAAATTATATTACGTGAATAATATATAATATAAAATTTTTTAAATAACATTATTTTTTTCAATTAATATTTTGAATGAGAACAATTATATATATAAAAATAAATTTATAAATTGATATGATTTTATAAAATTAGTTAGATATACTATTTTAATAAAAATAATTTTATAATTTAACCTATCACATCTTACCAATTTCTCTACGCTATTTCTTTTTCCTTCATTTTTTTTTTTTTTTTTTCCCCCTCAATTGAGCTCTACCTCGAATTTATACCTCAAAATCCGCTAAAGCTGTTGGTTTTGATTTCACTGCCACAACCCAAACAAGACGAGCAAATAAATTAAACCACAACCCAAATAGAGATTATTTTTTTTCTTGTGCATCAAAACTTTTTTTTTCGAAATTTGAGAAATCCCTATGTGTTGTGGCAAATGAAAATCTTGATTTGGCTGCGAAGTTTGAGATAGAAATCCACGATGTTTGCATGTTTCAGGATACTGCTTTAGTGAACCACTGGAAATTCTAAGTTTTTGCTGTGTTTTCAAGCATTTCATGACGATGAGTTCCGTATCGAAGCATTCTACGAAAGAGTATGAAGGATTTACCGGTACAAATGTAGTTGCTAGTAGGGTTGTTTTTGTACAAATGACAAATAATCATGGCAAGGGGGAAGGTAAAGGGAACTGATTTTTCCCCTCTCCGATTGCTTCATTTGCATGCTTCTTATTTCGTAAACTAACTTTTTCCTACTGATTTTCCTTTTGCCAGCCAAACAGCGAGCAACGTTGGTGGAGTGGTTGAATAACACTCTCCATGATTTTATCTTACCATCGAATGCATCAGATGAAGACTTGAGAATATGTTTGATTGATGATACTATTTGTGCCGGATATTGAATAAGCTCAGACCCGGCTCTGTGAGTGAGGTTGTCGAGATGTTCTTTTTCTTTTCATTCTTTTCTCTTTATTGAGATTTATGATGGATGCTGGATTCTCAATCCTAACTTTCATTTTCCATTCCAAGATGGTGATTCCAATTGTTCTTCAGTTTCCTCAGAAAATATTAAAAGGTTTCTGTCTTCAATGGATGATTTGGTGATGCCCAGATTCGAGATGTCAGACTTACTTAAGGTACTAGTCTATTTTTCAATGATTTTTGCAAGTCCCATGCAATAATCTTGAAAATATTGTGAAAATTGTGAGACCCACCATCAAAAAGTACATGACAGTGGATCCAATTTTGTTTTTCAAAAGGCTTGCACGGGACTTAAACATTTTGGATTTGTATCTAGGATTCTATAGGGACCTATGGCCACTTTGAGATATACACACAAGACGGTTGTTGGTAATGAATTAACAACTCCAAACGTACATGCTCAAAATTAATGTGATTTACGTGTGGGGAGTGAGGCTTCGATAATTTGCTATATACTACACTTTTATTCCCCTTTCATCTCACTACGTAAATGTGACACTTTTCATCACTCTTGCGTCATCTTTATATACTTTTTTAAAAGAAAGTTCAAAAGTTGAGGAACAATGTCATTTCACCATAGTGGGATGAAGATGTAGTATATAGCAATTTTCTTTTTCTTATGCATGTCTGCTTCTACTAGTTGGCCTTTGCTTCTAAATGCTCCTTTCTCTATCTCTCTCACACTAATGAGTTTTATGCAGGGATCTATGAAGAGTGTTATTGAATGCCTTGCAACCCTTCGAGCGCAATTTAGTTTCCTGATCCTTATTTCCCTATGTTTAAAATTAGCCATAAGGCTGATTTTCTTTCATTTGTTAAAGCTGACTAAATTCTGCATTCTTTTTTGTTTATCCAATTAGTTGATGTTGCATGTTTTCTCCCCGTGCACAGATCCATCAGTTGCATTAAAGAATCAGGCTGGGCAGAAGTACCATGAAGTGTTTGAACTCAAACCAGGGCGATTCGAAGACCTTTCTCTTTCTAAATCTTCAGAGATGATGAAAACAAACTGTTTGGATGTAACTTCTTGAGATCTCTTTTCTTCCCAAGAAACCTGTCTTAAAATCTCTTTTCATGATCATTGTCTCTTGCTGCAGAATGCCACAACTCAATCCCTATTAAGTGTTGTGAATGGAATTTGGATGAAAGCACTGAAAGAAAGAATGGCGAAATACCTAATGTATGTTGATGGGAGCGTATATGTGTATAAATATAAGTAATGCATGCATCTAGGTGCATAAGCACGTTCTTGTGTATTTGCATGCATTGTACATATGTAGTTCTAAAACTTTGTTATGATACTACTTTTGTTTTCTCAGCGTACGGCACATATGTTGGGAAAAGTTGTGCAGGAGATCGAGCGCCGCATATCAACTCAAGCCGAACACTTGAGAACTGTAACACGTCTTGCAGATTTTCTTGCATCTATTGGTTTTTTTTTTCTGCTTTATGTTAGTCTCCTAATGTGTTGTTTGTCTGTTTTCACCTACAGCAAAATAAATTTTTCAAGGCTCTTGAAGAGTAATACTGGTCAAGCATCGGAGTAATTGAAGCCCTAGCATCAGGAACTAGTGAAGAGGGCCAGGTATGGTGAACAATACAAGTCAAAAAGTTGAAACTAGACTGGTGTACATTTATATCTTTGTTGTGTGGGATTGTGTATATTTTCTTGTGTTTGGTACAACATTTTCTTTACTAATTGTGTATATTTTCTTATATTTGGTACTACATTTTCTTTACTAAATTAGAGTTGTTCATAAAAAATTGTTATGGACCAATTTGAGCATATAAAGCTACAATCCATAGACAATGAATCATGTGTTCTGTAATTTAAACTCTAAATGGCTATATCCTTTGATGTACAAATTTCTAACTTATCCATAGAGGCTTTAGTAGTTTATTAGCAAAAGCATGTAGAGAAGAATATGTTGTTGTCCACATCTTGCAAATAACTTCATAGAAGAGATTTTTGCAGACAGAGCAAACCAAAATGGAGGAAAGGAAGAAATTTGATGAGGACGATTTTATAATTGAACAGATGAAAGAAACGGATCACAACAATCTTGAACTTTCAGCATTAAAGCAGGAACTGGAAATTACCAAAAAGGCATGTGAACTGCGATGCATGCATGTGGAAAGAGAAGCTAAGAATTCCAAAATAGAGTTTGAGAAGAGGTAAACGAACTTGAGTGCTTGTTAGAAAATTCCCAAAAAAAGGTGAAAGAGCTTGAGTCATATTCTGAATCAAAATGTCAGATGTGGAACCAGAAGGAGCAAATCTACCAGAGAGTAGTGAAATTTCTGTCTGATATACTGCAGGTATGCATTTAGATGATGATCTTGTTTCATCACTGAATGTAGTGATGTGTTTTACATCAAACATCATTGAAACAACAGGAACTGAGGTTGGCTTCAACATCCATTCAACAAGAAATTTTGAAGCACAAAATAGCTATCCAGAGGAATTTAATTCTTAGGTGGGAATAGTTAAAAAGAAATTAAATATTTTATGTTGATTATGAATGGTAGGTTCTCATAAATTAACTTCACATTTCTTAGGAGTAAAGCTCAAAGTATTAGCAGATGCAGCTGAAAACTATTACACAGTTCTTGCTGAAAATCAAAAGGTGTTAATTGAGATACAAGAGTTAAAAGGTGCCACTACTTAATTTCACTTTAAGAAATGTTTAGCTCACAAAAAAGATTTCACAAAAATAAAAGTTCAGAAACTGATGTGATTGTAAAGCTCTTTTCACTGTATAGCATATCTAGCCACATGAACTTTGTGTGATCTCTTTGTGAACCACTTCTCTTCGGTTTTGTAGCTCGTATGAATACATTTCTCAACATGAAATCTGAATTTTCTTTTGCAGGAAACATTAGAGTGTATTGTCGGATAAGGCCTTTTCTAGATGAAAAGAGAGAGAAGCAGGAAATCATAGAATATGTTGGGGAAAATGGGGAGTTGGTTATTGCCAATCCCAAGCTGGGAAAAGAAAACCATCGTTTGTTTAAATGTGATCAGATATTTGGCCCTACTGCAACTCAAGGTTTTTATCACTCTCTCCATCTTCCTTATTGTTTCCCTAATAGTGTGTATGGGTATTGCCTAATTGATTGAGTTATAAACATGGTCGGCTCAATACAAAATGAGGCTGCAAAATATCAAAAAAATAAAAAGGCCTAGGCCTAGGGGGGAGGTTGAGTTGGGCGGATTTACGAGATCTGGGTGCTGAAAAGTGCAGTGGTGTTGCTTGTGTACTTGTAAAAAGCGTGGAATAGTGGTGACTCATGGGTCTTGCGCACAGACATGGAAGCACATGAGCCACACATGCCAGTCTTTTGATGGCAATGCTGGCTGTTTCTTGAAGATTAGCAGCCAGGGAGTGGCTCATGTAGGCTTAAAGCGATATGGTAGAGGAAAAAAGGAAAAGAACAGTATGGACAATGGGTGGAAGAGGGAGGACGAAACTAATGGATTTGGTTGGGGGAGATAAGTTTGCTTAGACAGAGGAGAGAAAGTTGTCTTATGGAGAGAAAACGAGGAGCTTGAAGAGGGTTAAATAGTCTACATCTTTTCATTGTGCTGAATTATGATTTTTTATTTTTGAACATTCCATATGTGGTGCAGAGGTAAGTCTTTTATTTTGACTTTTCCCCTATGTTCTGCCATCATGGCCTGCATTTTCCCTTTAACCACATTTGGGAATTGAGTTTCCTTTTATGCTTTTCGATCTTAATGTTTGACAAGTCAAAGACAATATTTTGAGGGGCCTTAAGCCTTTCCTGCCTATTCCTTGGTGCAGAGGAGTTGATGTTTTTGCAATTTTTTTATATATGTAGTTTTTTTATGATGATCATCATTCTCTTTCAAATGATGGCAGCGGAGGTATTTTCTGTTGTCCAACCCTTGATTCAGTCTGTACTTGATGGATATAATGTATGTATATTTGCTTATGGCCAAACTGGTTCTGGGAAAACTTACACAATGGTATGAACTCTCACTGTAATTCACTTTTTAGATACATTACATCTTAATTCTCCCACCATTCCAATGCAAATAAATGCTTTTCTTCAGACTGGTCCCAATGCAGCAACCAAAGAGAATTGGGGAGTCAATTATCGAGCTCTAAACTACCTTTTCGATACATCTCAAAGTGGAAGAAGTTCCATTACATCTGAAATGGGAGTTCGAATGGTAGAAATATACAATAAACAAGTGCGTGATTTACTATCAAGTGGTAGCTCTCAAAAGAAATATCCTTTTTTAATGGTAAAATATGATTCAAATATATGCAGAGTAAATTTATTTCTTTATTAGTGATTAATTCTCTAATCACAATATGATTTGGTGGTTTCCATTTTGGGGTATTTGGGTTTTGAGTAATGATATTCATGCAACTAGTTTATAACCCATTTTATAATAATTCATCGTGCTACTTCATAACAAAAGCTAAAAAAGTTTTTAGTTGAACTTCAAATTTTATCATAGGTTTTTCCATCTCCATTGCTACATGTTTATTTTTTATTTTTGCATTTATTTCCTCCATCAACGAGTTCTATTCATATGAAAACATATTATTCATGTGGCAAGACAAATCATCTGTTTCCTTGATTTGGGCACACTCGGGATTTTGACTCACTCACAACCCAATGGGTTGGCTGTACCTGATGCTAGCATGCAACCTGTCAAGTCAGCCTCAGATGTTATGGAATTAATGGACACGGGACTAAGGAACAGAGCAGTTGGTGCAACTGCCCTGAATGAAAGAAGTAGCCGCTCTCACAGGTTCATCTATCTCATCTTTTGAATATATCTCTCTACCGTCATTTTTCTAGTGTGTTATGATTATGATATTCAGTGAGATGAATCTGTACAGTGTTGTCACTATTCATGTTGGGGGGAGGGATTTGAAGACCAGTGCTGCTTTCCATGGTAATCTTCATTTGGTAGATCTTGCAGGAAGCGGAAGGGTAGATTGCTCTGAGGTAACTGGAGATAGACTCAGGGAAGCACAGCATATAAATAAATCACTATCTGCACTTGGAGATGTCATTTTTGCTCTTGCTCAGAAGAGCCCTCATGTACCTTACCGAAATAGCAAGCTCACTCAACTCCTACAAAGCTCTCTGGGTAATTGTTTTTTAGCTAAGCTCTCTGGGCATTTTGTTAGTTATCTTCTTTTTGTGACAAGCTGCTTTCAATTACTCGATAGTTTCTATAAGATGTTAAAATTTCTCTTTATCGATGCCATTATTGTGTATACACTTCATGAATTGCTTTAATTTCCATGTTTGAGATCAACTGAAACATATAATTGCTTCTAACATCACAGGTGGTCAAGTGAAAACCCTTATGTTTGTGCAGCTTAATCCTGATATAAACTCATTCTGAAAGTCTTGAGTACTTTGAAGTTTGCTGAGAGGGTCTCTGGAGTTGAGTTAGGTGCAGCACGGAGCAGCAGAGAGGTTAAAGATGTCAGGGAATTAATGGAGCAGGTGCTTAACCGCCTATTTATTTGTTTGTCATTTACTAGCACTTGATTAGAATATTTTTTTTTATATAAGTAAAAGTATATTAATAAAAGAATAGGCAAAAAGCCATGTTCAGTACAAGGTGTGTCCTAACTACGTAGGAAGCATAGATACAAGGAAATCATGAAAATCTTGGCCATTGAAATTAACGGCAATGGCCCAAGTAGAAAGAGTTCTAAAGAGAAAAGCTTTAAGTTCCTCCATTGATCTCTCTTTATTCTCAAACGTTCGTTCATTGCGCTCCTGCCACACACACCACATGATGCAAATAGGAAGCATCTTCCAAACGGCCTTGATCTGTTGATTACCTCTCAGGTCTGTCCAACTAGCCAACATTGCCACTACTGACTCTGGCATAACCCAATCCAAGTCTAGCCTCCTAAAAACCTCATTTCATAACCCTCGAGCTACCTCACAATGTAGTAGAAGGTGATCCACTGATTCTCCATCTTTCCTACACATACAACACCAATCAGTTATGATCACCCTCTGTCTCCTCAAATTATCCGTTGTGAAGATCTTCCCCAAGGAAGCGGTCCAAACAAAAAATGCTACTTTGAGAGGTGCCTTATGTCTCCAAATCTTTTTCTAGGGGAATTGAGTTGGAGGCACTTGTGATAGAGACTTGTAAAATGAACGAACCGAGAATGTACCTTTACATGTAGCATTCCACCACAAAGAATCAGCACGCTGGTTACTCAGTTTGAAAGAATACAAGAGGCTGAAAAAAGCTGCAAAGCTGTCCATTTCCCAATCATGAGCTGCCCGGCTAAAATTAATGTTCCATTGGATTTGTTCCCCCACTATCACCATGACTTCCTCCACTGAAACATCCTTGTCGCTTGCAATCCTGAAGAGCGCAGGAAATAGAACCTTTAGAGCACAATTACCAGACCAAGTATCAAACCAAAATTTGATCCTAGTCCCATCTCCTAGACAATATCTTGTGTGGCGAGAGAAGACCCCCCATCCTCTTCTTATATGTTTCCACAAACCCACTCCATGTGCCCCTCTCACTTCATTGGTACACCAACCACCCCATAAGTCATCATATTTACTCTCGATCACCAACTTCCATAGAGCTTCTGGTTCTTTATGGTATCTCCAAAGCCATTTTCCAAGTAACGCCCTATTAAAAATCCTCAGTCTTCTGATACCCAAACCACCTTTGGAGAGAGAATAACATACATTCTCTCACCTGACTAGGTGAAATTTAAACTCCTCCCCTATTCCACCCCACAAGAAATCCCGTTGAAGTTTCTCAATACAAAGTGCCACGCTAGCTGGAATAGGGAATAAAGATAGAAAATATGTCGGTAAGTTAGATAGCATACTCTTTATCAGGGTAATCCTACCCCCTTTTGACAGGTACATTCTCTTCCAGCCTGCTAGCCGACGTTCAACTTTCTCAATCACTGTTTCCTATAGAGAAGCCACTCTCGAGGCGGCCCCCAACGAAAGACCAAGATATGTCATCGGGAGTGAAGCAATCTTACACCCCAAAATATTAGTCAACTGTCTTATATGTTGAACTCCTTCAATAGGCACCATCTCTGATTTTTTCAGGTTCACTTTCAATCCAGAAACTGCTTCAAAACAAAGTAGAAGGGCCTTCAATACTCTAACCTAATTATGGTCTGCCTCACAGAAGATCATAGTGTCATCTGCAAACAATAAATGCGAAATATTAGTAATTCCTCCACCCAGGGATCCAATCGAGAAGCCAGTCACACACCCATTGGCAACCAAGGCTGAGGTCATTCTGCTCAAAGCTTCCATTACAATAACAAAAAGTAATGGGGATAACGGGTCGCCTTGTCTTAGCCCGCGAGTACTATGAAAAAAACCTGTTGGGCTTCCATTTATCAGAACTGAAAATTTCACCATAGATATACACCAACGGATCCATAATCTCCATCTTTGCCCAAAACCACACCTCCCAAGAAGGTCGAGTAGAAAATCTCAATTAATATGGTCATATGCCTTCTCCATGTCTAGTTTGCATATAATCCTTGCAGTTCCAGCTTTTAATCTATTATCCAGACATTCATTTGCAATAAGGGCCGCATCTAAAATCTATCTTTTACAAAAACATTTTGAGGCTTTGAGATTATCTTACCCACTACATCACTAAGGCGATTCGCAAGTACCTTGGAGAGGATCTTGTATACCCCATTTACAAGACTAATGGGTCGGAACTCCCTAATCTCTGAGGCCCCAATCGTTTTGGGTATCAATGCTAAAAAAGTGGCATTTAGGCTTTTCTCAAAGTGACCAGCTAAATGAAACTCCTGAAACACCTTCATAAGATCAACCTTTAAAACATCCCAGCAGGCTTGGAAGAAACCCATTGAAAAGCCATCAGGACCCGGAGCCTTATCTTTAGCCATTTTCCTCACAACTTCGAAAACCTCGTCCTCCTCAAAAGGTCTCTCCAACCGGATACCATCCATAGACCCAATAGAGTCAAAAAATAGCCCATCGGGCTTAGGCCGCCAACCCTCCTGCTCAGTGAGTAGCTGTTCGAAAAATCCCACTACGTGATCATTAATCCTCTGCTCATCTTTACAATCTAGCCCATCAATCTGCAACGACTCAATATTATTAGATCTCCTGTGAGAATTGGCTACCCTATGGAAAAACTTAGTACAACGATCGCCTTCCTTCAACCATAACGCTCTCGACTTTTGCCGCCATGAAATCTCTTCTAATAAAATGATCCTCTCAAGATCTGCAACAAGCCCTAGCTTTAGAGCTACTTCCTCCTGTGTTAAGGTCCTAGACTCTTGTACCCTTTCCAGCTCCTGGATCTCCCTTGTCTTGCATTTCTTGTTTCCCCAATGTCTCCAAAAGACTGCCAATTCCAAAGTTTTAAGTCTTGTTTTAGAGTTTTCAATTTACCTGCAAACATGAAACTAGGAGTTCTCTCAATCTGATAGGACGCCCACCACTGTCTGACCCTATTCATAAAACCTTCCGTTTTCAGCCTCATATTTTCGAACTTAAAGTATCAACGTCTTCTTTGAATCCCACCATAATCCAATAAGATAGGCCAATGATCCGAACACAACCAAGGCAATCTCTTTTGCCAAACCTCTGAAAAATGACTTTCCCACTCCGAGAAAATTAAGAATCTATCTAACCGAGACCATGTCTGATTATTGGCCCACGTACATAAGCCCCCTGACATTGGTAAATCCACTAAATTCAAATCAAAAATGCATTCTGAAAAATCTGACATTGTTGGACGCATTCTTCTATTGCCAAAACACTCGCTGGGGAATCTTATTACATTAAAATCTCCACCAATACACCATGGAAGATCCCACCAATTGTGCACTCCAACTAGCTCATCCCACAAGACACTCCGATCACTGTCTAAATTAGGTCCATAAACACCTGCAAAAGCCCACAAGTAACCATCTGAAACACTTTTAAAGGATCATGCTACCGAAAATAAGTCAATAAATTCCTCCCTTTTCTCCACCACTTGTTGGTCCCACATCACCAACACGCCTCCTGAAGCCCCGTTAGCTACCAAATATACCCAATCCACATGTATACAACTCCATATACTTCTCACAATTTTTGTATTAATAATTTTCAACTTCGTCTCATGTAAACAAACAATATCCGCCTTCCACCCTTGCAGCAAGTTTGTTACTTGAAGACGCTTGCTAGCCTCATTTAGTCCACGGACATTCCATGATATTAATTTTGGTCTCATTTGGGATAAAACAGCCCTTCACCTTAGTCCTATCCCTACTGGAACTGCCTTCAGAATTCATGGACCAAGTCAGCCTCTTAAGTTCACGTTGTTTCTTGGTACCAACCTGCATATGTTGTTAGTGACCAGTTTCGATGGCTGTGAGTAATGCCATGAACTGTTCCTCATAACCTTCACACTTCAAACCCACCATTTCTTGAATATCCTTCACTGCATTAAACACCCAGTCTGAAACACATGATTGGTTTGGGAACATACACTTCAACGAAATAGGCTACTACAATTGAGAATCTTATTGTTCCTCCACATTTTCCTCCTCAATCACCAATCCTAACTCCCCAACAGATTCATTCGACACTTGGATAAGCCTCTTTGAGTTCTCATCGTCTAACAGAAAAATCTCATCACTGACCGAATCCCCTTCAACGTCATTGGACCCCTCAAAATTGCTTGCAAGGGCCTCAACACCTCCCCCTTGCTCCATCGGCGATTTCTATGCACTCCCCGGAGCTGGGAAAGCACACGGTGGTGGTGGAAGAGCCACCTCCAAATCTGTCGACGATTTCTGATTCTCCTACTGACAAAAAACTTCCTCCGGCTGCGCCACCACCTTCATCGGTGACTTCTGATGTCGTCGCGATGAAGACTCTGGCAGGTCGACCACCCTCTGGTGGCTGCGCGACGACTGGCCTTGGAGAAAACTTCCTCCTGCTTCCTCGTAGCCTAAACGAGCCCTCCACTGCTGTCGGGCCTTGGGTTGGGCTTGGGCTCAGGCTTTACAGCCCGCCCCTTATCTTTATAGCTTTGCCCGTTAATGATACGGGCCTGAGCCATATAAAGCCCATTAGGGCCCAACCTGCCCTTAGAATCCAATACGGGCACCTGAAAACACCCCGTTTTAGACTTAAAACTACCCCCCCCCCCCAAAACTCCTTGTATTATCCCTTTCCATAACAACCTCAACACACTTCATCACCTTTTCAACCTCTCCTTGCAAAAATCTCAGTTGCTCCTGCACCTCCCTTACCATGCAGAGCAACGCCTACACATCGCTAACAATTTCTCTCTCTCGAAAAGGACAACGAGTGGCTTGGTGCACTTCTCCATCAGGCCCTTCCCCTTCGACACTAGATCTCAACCCCCCAAAGGCCCCTGCTGGAGAGAGAGCATCTCTGTAAGATTTCGAGTACACCTTATCGTTCCACTTCCTCCTCTATACATCACCACCACCTCCATCTCTGTTTCTGTCTACCCCAATAACCTCCCTCAACACCTCCCTCATTCTTTTCCATCCCCCTCCCCCCTCTTCTTCTGGAATAAGAATGAAACTACGTCGACTCCCATCACCATACACTGCCACCTCCAAAACTTTGCCTCTTTTATTCAAACATCGTCGAGGAATGAAACAACGATACCCCTCTCTTGTTGACGAGTAAAAATCCTTCCCTTCACCTATCGCACTATCCTCCAGACCTCTCTCAAGCCATTGTGCAGTGCCCAGCCCCATCAATAGCTCATGCTTGAATCTTCTACTTCTTTCAATGATACGGACCAAACCCCCTTCCCTCACGACAGAGAAGAGCTTAGATTCGATTCCAAACTACCTTGTAAAACCCATCTTAACGTCGATATAATGAAGGAACTAACTATCCACCATCCTCAACGGCAAAGAACCAGAGTTACTATTTTCGCACTTGTACTGAGAGAAAATAGAGAGAGACTCTTGGAGTTAAAAGCACACACGTTTACTTGAGAGTTGCTTTTGAAGATCAAGGTTTTATTTACTTATCAAAAAAAAAAGATCAAGGTTTTATTTAATTATGGTGTTAATAACCGAAGACTTCTAATAGGAACTCATCATTTGAAGATCTTTGGAATCACTGAACAAGAGATGAAATCCGACTAAATGAGAGAGAAAAAAGTACTTTTAAAAAGTCATGAAAATGTTCATTACTGAGGCATTGGCTGCATTTCTTATAGTAGATCTGAAATTTGATAAATTGGTGAACAGTGAACACGTCTCAATTTACACATGTGAACATACAATACAACAGAGTTGGTAGTTTTTCAAATATATATTCACAAAAAGAGTAAGCTAGCTTCTCTCTGCCGGTCAGTGTGTTGGTGATATGTTGCACTATGTAAATTGGAGAATGTTCAGACCAATAGGAATTTGCATGGTGATGGTAGGTGGGTAGATGCCTGCAGATCTGGGTTTTTAACTTCTGACCAAAAGGGTAGAGGAAAATGGACAATTGAACTAGAAAGACCAAACACATATCGATAACAAGCCCAAAGGAGTTAAACTGCAAAATCCGATCGAGGAAGGTTTAGAAGCCAAAGGGAGGGTGGTGAGTGGCCGCCATAGACAATGGAGCCAACATTTGGCAGCTAAAAGGAGCTGGACCGACACAATTAATCTTAGGAGATCTATAGGTAGTGGTTTTGACAGTAGAGTGAGTGTTGGCGGTTTTGGGCAGAGCAGACTGATCTAACCTCCAAAGATTGGGACAAAAGGGGAGAAAACTAGGAAAAAAAGAAAAAGAAAAATAGGAAGAAAGGAAAAGGTGAGCTCCTTGGCATCCTCTTCAATTATTAGTTATTAAATTTTACCCCTAGTTTTAACTGTAAAATATTGGTGTCCCAGTGTTGATAGCTATGGGAGTAGTATCACCATTATGACTTTGGTCTGCATATATTTTGCACAAACTTAAAAAGTGAATTGGATAAAATATATATGTACATTATGCATGAGATTTCTATGTGTTGGCTGTCGTACTAAAAAACATTTAGGTATTTAAATTAATATCAATCATGGCCAATGATCCTTTTCTTTTCTGAGAAATTATGATTTTGTTCCTCAGATATTCCCAAATAAGTCATCCTCTTATTGTCTCTGCAGTGTGCTACTAGCCGAAGAAGTTACTATTTGCAGCGAATTGTGACTAGTCGTGAACAAATTGGTCGTAAAAGGTCATATTTGTCGTAGTGTATATATAGTGGTCCTTAAATTAATTTAAATTTATATTTATATGAAGAATCATGCTCGCTTGCAAGAAGACTTTTCCCTTTTTGCTATAGTTAGAAAGAAAATTTCCTGAATTGCAAACTACAACTTTTGTCCACAAAATTCATTCTAATGGTTACTACTAAATAAGAATGAACTGAGGAGGTTGTAGAGGCTAGAAGGGAAGTTGCAGAGACCAATGATTTTGGGACCCCGGGGGGTGGGCGGTTTGATGTTGATTTAGAGCTTCTTTTGGTAAACAATTCTTAGAGCTGCGAAGTCATCAAAGCCAAAAGGTACGGAATTGACTATGAAACTCCTTAATTCAAAGTGGGAAATACTGATAATTAGAGTGACAGTATTGAGGAGCACTTCCAAGATTCTTCACTATAGTTAGCCAATGTGAATATTTTTGGTGCATATGGGTTCAGATGTAGCAACAAGATCCCCATATACATTGGTTCATGTTTTTATATAGGTGCTTACTACAATCCTAGTTAAAGTTCATCACTTAAA